>NC_059361.1:30870000-31556250 GCF_019703515.2 Myxocyprinus asiaticus
CAAAATGTGATCCGAACTGCCAGACACATCATCGGAGGTGAGCTTCCCTCCCTCCAGGACATATATACCAGGCGGTGTGTAAAAAAAGCTCGGAGGATCATCAGAGACTCCAGCCACCCAAGCCATGGGCTGCTCTCACTGCTACCATCAGGCAGGCGGTATTGCAGCATCAGCACCCGCACCAGCCGACTTCATGACAGCTTCTTCCCCCAAGCAATCAGACTTCTGAACTCTTGATCTCTCACGATCAATATACATCAGCACTGCACTTTATTAATCTTACTATCTCACACTGGACTGTCTTAAATTATATTCTCTCTTAACAACACACTGGCAAATGACTATCAACCGACAGCCTGAATGTCAATACAGTACAAAACAACCTACTGTATATTTTATATATACTATATATACACTTTTTATTGCATAATATGTATTCTATATTGTGTGTATTGTATACTGTATATTGTATATTATTATTTGTATATTGTGTTGTGTGTAATTATGTGTATATTAGATATGTAAATTGTGATGTGTAAATCTGTTTATTGTAAACTGGTATGTGTCTCATCTATGTCTCATCACTCACGACTGCTATGTTGCTCGGAACTGCACCCAAGACTTTCACCCACTATTGCACTTGTGTATATGGTTGTGTGACAATAAAAGTGAAGTAAAGTGAATTGAAGTGTTCAAGACACAGAGATTGAACACACTGGATCAGAACTGTTGAACTTCTCTTTAGCAGGACAAACTAATGCTCATAACTTTAAATGTACAAATGAACTTTTCAGGTGTATATAAGTGTATCTCAGGACATCTCATCTTAATTTAGGAACTTTGACACAATCGCAAAACTTACTTTACTGTAATTTTATCCTGCACATAATCTGATAAAATGCCTAGAACTCTTGTTCAAGGTTTAACCTGATAATATACCTTGACAATCATGTTTCTCATAACGTGTAATGTATTATCCGTGTTAAAACTAAAAAACGAATTAGTAGGAAGTTTTCTCATGCATTATAACTTAGTTATAACTGTAATTCAATAAGAATGTACAAGTGTTTGGTATGTAACTGATTGTCTCTTAAATTTCAGAATGATGGTGTGAAGTATTTTTGGGAAACTGACAAACCTTGGAACAAAGGGCATAAATTGATTTTCTTGAGGGGAGGACACTTTTGACCATGTGCCTCTGAAAAGCTGCCTCTGACTGGCTTAGAGCCTCTTTGGGGTGTGAACAAACCGAATGGGTTGAAAGACCAGTCTGAACAACCCCCTCGAGTTCTGTTCTTATCTTGCTCCGTGCTTTCACATCCTCTGCAGCTCTGCATCCTCCATGCTCTTGCCCTCATGGCTTGCAGCCTCGCCCTGGTGCCCCTCAAGTTCCATGCAAATTGCAAATCGAGTTAGACTGTATTAAGTATTAATGGTTCTTAAGGAATTGTCTACAGACACAATAAAGTTCATTTTCTCTGTATAGATCAGTTCATTCACCTTCTGTTACAATCTACTCACCAACCTGTTTCATGTTTCTGTGTTAGATTAGTTTTATTTTTAGATTCGCAATAAAGTCTTGTTTGTATTCAAATATAATTTGACTGTGGTATATTTAAAAATAATCTCACCACTTGATTATTCTGAGGCTATACCTAAAATATGTGTGTATATTATTTTCAATAAGCCATAAGAATAATATTACACCAATAAGGGAATTAATCATAATTCCCTTAAAGCTAATTCCTTACAAAAGAAATTGTGAACGGATATAATGATACGTTGTATTACAATTTTAATGGTGGAGAATTTTATTCAGACAAATAATCTAGTTTTGTAATTTATCTTTCTTATAATGGTTGTCGAACGCGGCTAATTCCATTATAAATTTTCCTACATAATGATGTTGCGGACATGAGGACAGTTTAATTTAATTCCTAACACACATACTGTTCCCTACATTCATGGTGGAGGTATGCAGGCACTTTAATCCGTAACATTTACATTTATACAACCAAAGATTCCCACAGTGTAGTGACTTAACAAATCCCTCTGCGGGCCAATGTCTTCTAATCTTTTTAGTGAGGTCAAATGATTATTGCACTTAAAGTGAAAGTGAAACTTAAGAATTTTGCAATTTGCGCTGTATTTTGAATTCTAATATAATACCTTTCATGAACTTTAACTTTTGCAGCAACCATTCGTATTACTTTGTAAACATATTTTACAGGAAAATAAGTAAATCCGAGGTCAGAACAGTCAATAAAATGCACATTTACGAGGGCTTCCTCTGATAATCTTCCTCTCTCAGTAAGGGCACTAGGATAGTGAACTCTACAGCAGAACTGCCCTACACAGTGGAATATGTCAACTTCATTTTCATTTGGAAATATAAATGCTTTTTTTTAGCTAAGCTGCATGTTTCATTAGCTATTTAAAAGTTAAAGGGAAGGTTCACCTAAAAATAAAAATTCTCTCATAATTTGATCACTCTTGTGTTGTTGTTCCAAATTACTTATTTTCTTTCATGGAACACAAAAGTAAATATAACATTAGTCTCAGTCACCAATCACTTTCATTGCATCTTTTTCCATACAATGAAAGTAAATGGTGACTGAGGCTGACATACTGCCTAACATCTTTTGTGAATACGTGGCTACTTTTGAATGGCTCTCAGTGGAATAACATGTTTTTTGTGCCAGCACAATGGTGTAGTTACAGCATCTACCATCAGGGGCCCCCTGCCTAAGATAAACAGCTAAACTCTGACCCCCTGGTTTTAAGAAAGTAAATAGGGTGAATGTTGAATTCATGTTGACTTTAATGTCCAATAAGTCACATATGCACTCTCATACTCATAGGAAAATTAATCATTTGCAACAATCTGAGATCAGTCTAAAACTTTAAATTATATCACAGAGCTGGAATTGAAAGGGAGACACAGATCCTCTATCAACATCCAACCACTATGAAGAGATATATTGCCAGTTTTTGACAGACGCTGGCTCATACGTAAAGATAAAGAGGAAGCAAGAAAATTAAATCCCCAAGAAGCCATCAGCTCATATTTGCCTTACGCATGCCCTTTGAACTGTCAAACTCATGAGGGGCACTTTTTGTGCTATGAATATTTTGGACAGCGCTATCATGTGCCTTGGATCCCTGCAGTGACACTGATAGGTGGAAGCTTTGCTCCCTCCATTTGAATGAGAGGGGTGCCAGAAACGTTGTGCAAAATCAGCCAATTTCTGCCCCCATTTTTGACAATTATACTCTGACAGGTCTGTGGACTTAAACAGCATGGGACTTTTGAGAGACTTTAATGTTGGTTAATGATGAGTAAGGGGCTTTATTTGACTTTAAATGCAGTAAATATTAAAGTTCACCGTAAATAGCAAACTTTTTATCATGACACAAGAAGAGAGGCCCTGTTAATGTACAAAAATAGGTGTGCCTACAATCAATTAAATAATTTAAAAGTCTTTTTTTCTGCTATTACTGAGCATTTGTAAAGGAATAAATGGCGAAGGCTGCAACTGTGTTAGAGTTCAGAATGTTTTGAACCAAAAATAGGTTGTTGATAAATGCCCTTGTGCCTTATTCAGTGAGATGAGAATACAGAGGCAGAGGTTAATAATTTTCAATAAGCTAACGACAATGATTTCAACATTAGCTAACTGACACTGTCAAGTTTCTTTTGCTCAAAGTCATTTCACTATCCCTCCTCTCTGCCCTTTCAAAAGCTCCTTTGGACTGGCTGATAAAGTCTGTCTACTTTGGGAATTTTGAATTTTGAAAAGGTCTCCATGGTATTTTTGCAAGTGTCATACAATCAGTCATTCATAAGCACTCATGGTTCAAGAGTCTCGTTTTCCATCTGGACCCACTTAACTCCTCTATTTTTGGGTCGGGCCACGTTAATGTGAAACAATGAAATGCATTTGTTTTGATTTGTGAATATGATCAATGACAATGAAACAGAATCAATAATTTAGCAACTTGAAACAAAATCCATACTGAAGCCCCGAACTTTAAGACGATGTAACCAAGCAAACTTTCCTGGAACACTGCTATGTCACTGTAATGAACTGTATTTTACTGTAGCTGTAATGTAGAATGCATACATATACATTAGTCTGTGACCCCAATACACAAACAGATGTTGCCTTGTGGAGGTGAGGGTGTGGGCGAGTGTCCGTCTGGGGAGAGAGAAAGCAGTAAGGACATCCACCTGAGATGAACTGATACTAATTACTGTTTCCATGTTCACAGTGAGAGATGGGGGAGATAAAAGCAGCCCAGTCCTCAGAGAGGGTAGAGAGAGATGCACGTGACCGCATTGCATATGTGTTTGTGTATGTTTGTTTTATGTTGCTCACTGTTCAGTCGGTTCCTGCCTCCTCCTTGCCTGTCCTTTACTTGTTACAGTCCCGGGTTTCGGAACCACTGTAACAAGTAAAGGACAGGCAAGGAGGAGATGGGAACCGGCTGAACAGTAAACAAAGTTTAATGATAAAAACTCATAAAACAAGCAAACAAAAACAGACATATATGCAACGTGGCCGTGCACGTCTTTCTCTCTGAGGACTGGGCTGCTTTCATCTCCCCCATCTCTCACTGTGAACATGGAAACAGTAATTAGTAGAAATTAATCTCAGGTGGATGTCCTTACTGCTTTCTCTCTCCCCAGATGGGCGCTCGCCCACGCCCTCACCTCCACATGTCTTTAGTTCATAAAGGTTAATTTTTACATAAATTGTTGTCTTAAATTTTACAATTTGCAAAAATCCTGATTTAAAGAAAATATATGAAGAAATATTAGCACAATGGCATATTGTTCCATTTATTTGTATGAATTTAATTAACATGGCTGATAAAATAAGCATTATTTATTAGCAGCAATGTTTTCTATAAATAAATGACTAAAGAAAATAACATTACACCTTATTTATTAAATTACATCGTTATTACATTTATTAAATATCATTGCTTTCTAATAATAAAATGATTACATTACTTTTAATAATAATACATTACATTTATTAAATATTATTTCTATTTAGAAATAACAATGATTAAATGTTACTTTTAAGTAATTAGTCAATTTACATTCACATCCATCTCCATGTAAATTACACTTAAATATTATTGTTATTTAATAAAAAAAAAATGTAATTTACTTTAATTACTTGTAATATTAATATTTATATTTATTAATTAGTATTATTTAATACTATTTTTTAACTAAAAATATAAGTAATTATTCTTAATTAACTTAAGTAATTAGTTAATTTATGCTACTTCAATTTCCATATTGATTCTGTGGGTCATATTATTATTAGGGCCCAAACACTGAAAGTGCGGAGAGCACTGAAAGTGCGGAGACCCTATTGTTCTTCTAAGGATTAATAATAATAATAATAATATTAAGGCCCAAGCACTGAATGTGTGAGGCCCTATTGTTTTTCTAAGGATTATTATTATTATTATTATTTTCAAGGTTTTCGGTACTTTTGGGGTACATAACATGCGTGAAAACTCTTGAAAGTTTGCACACACATCAGAGTCGCTGGCCATTAGGGTGTGGCAAAGTTACAGATGGGGGGGGGGCTCTGCGGCACCACCTAAAACATGGGCATGTTCGGGGGCTATGTAGCACATCCCTTTTGAGCTATAGTCACCAAACTTTCAACACATATAGATCTCATCAAGCCAGACAACTTTTGTGCTGACAGTCATAAGCTCTGCCCAAAAGGAAGTTGGCCATTTTGGATTGTTTGAAAAATGCATGCTCTGGAATTTGATATACTCCTCAGAGGGATTTCATGTTACAGGTACCAAATGTGGGCGGCATCATGCCAAGACCTTGACGATGCTAAATTGTGAAAGGATTTTTGATATATCAAACGGTGTTGCCATGGCAAAGCAATAAATTAATGTCAAATAATTGGAATAAGGAAATGTCTCATATCTTCTGCGTGCATGGTATGATTTACATGAAACTTGAGCCAAACGTTTGTCCTTGCAGGCTGATCACATTGATGTGGCTATTGTAGGTCACGGTCGTAGTGCCACCAATTGGTGGAAGGAAGTGTCACTTTTAACAGACTTTGAAATATCCCTTTAATATCCCTTTCAACAAAATACACTCTCCTCCCTGCCTCCCCCCCACCCAACACACATTCCAGTGGTCAGACACGAAAAATCACACACACATACAAGCAGACAGTCCAAAGAAAATACTCAGACATAAAAATAAAAAAATAATAAAAATAAATAAATAAATAAATAATGGTTCCACACATCAATTAATTACATACACACCATTTAAACTGTCCCTCTCCACTGTTCCTCCCTGGCAACCCTCCAAGAAGACCAAATAAGTTCCCCACTTCTTCTCAAAGGCACTCAAGCTGCCCAGCCATCTATGCAACATCTTTTCAAAGGTTTTCACTGTGCCCAATTTGGTGCACCACACATGAAATGAGGGTGCATCAGCAGACTTCCATTCCCCGAGGTTCACTTTCCTGCCGATCATCACACTGGTAAGAACCCAGTTTTTAATATGTGTATTCCCTAAGTTAACCCCTGTCCCATCACCCAAAATACAAAGTCTGGGGCAGAACGAAATCTGAGTGCCCAGGATCTCAGACATAATTCTGAACCCTCAACCAAAACTCTTGAATCTTAGTACAATACCAAAAAACGTGGGCTATGTCCCCATGCTCTGATTGTCACCGCCAACAGGTGGGTGTATCTTTAAGACCAAGCCTATGCAATCTAGAGGGAGTCCAATAAAAATGATGCAGAATCTTAAATTGAATGATGCGCATCCTTGCATCCCTAGACATAGAATCCTACCCCATTCTTCATCCTCCAGTACTAAATTCAAGTATTTCTCTCATAACTTCTTGATATGTCAAAACCCTGTCCCCTAGACTCTGAATTAGCCAGGAATAGTACACTGAAGCCTTGTGACCCTTTCCAAAAGCCGCTAGTACCATGTCAAGAGTGTCTGCAGCTTTAGGGGGCTGCGTACTACACCCAAAGATGGTAAAAAGTAGATGGCGCAGCTGTAAGTACCTGACGAATTGAGATCTGGGAATCCCAAACCGCTGTGTAATATTTTCAAAGGATCAATGCTCCATTTTCATACAGGTCACCCAGCGTAGCAACTCCCTTTTCAATCCATTCTGTCCAGCAAAAAGTGAACTTGTTAAAACACAATTTAAGGTTTAACCAAATATTTGCGGCAACGTTCAGGTAAATGTCCAAATTGAGAACGCGGAAAACTTTTGTCCACACTAACTGCATGTGTGAGATAATGGAATGTGTCTTTACTTCTCCGGGCAGCTTGGTACAAAGACATTGCAATGGCAAGATAGGGGCAAGGACCTCCTGTTCAATAAAGAGCCAGGGAGGAGCTCTTTCAGGTGGAAGCAACCAATGCGCCAAATGTCTGAGACCAAAAGCATAATAGTAAAACAACATTTTGGGGAAACCTAACCCACCTTTGTCAATTGGCCTGTGTAACTTGTTAAAATGCATTTGAGGGCGCTTACCATTCCAGATAAAAGATTTAGCAATACTATAATAATAAATTGTTTAAAATAAAAGAGGGGAACTTCAATGGGGAGAGACTGTAATAGGTAGTTAAATTTTGGAATACAATTCATTTTTATAAAATTAACCTTCCCAAATCATAGATAAATGTAATGAAGCCCACCTTTCCCCATCACTCGAAAACTTTTAAAGGGTCAAAATTAACTCTGACTAAAATCACAAATTTGCTAGGAATAAAATACCCAAATACTTAATACCCTGTTTGGGCCACTGAAAGGCGCCCGGCTGAAAAGCCGTTATCGGGCAGAACACTGTCAGAGCCAGAGCTTCAGATTTAGACCAATTAACTCAGTATCCCAAAAATTAAGAGAAGGAATTGATCATTCTGTGGAGGCAAGGCATAGATCTAGTGGGGTCGGAGACAAATAATAAAATATAATCTGCTTAAAGCAAAATCTTATGCGCCACACCTCCCGCCATCACCCCTGGAAAATCATCCTCCTTTCTTATCTTGGCTGCTAATGGTTCTAGAGCAAGACAGAACAATAATGGGGAAAGAGGGCAACCCTGCCGGGTACACCTATTCAGAGTAATATAATCTGAAATTAATCCATTCATTTGTACTGCCGCTACAGGGTGTTTATAAAGTATCTTAATCCAACCAATAAATGTACTCCCGAACCCATACATTTCCAAAATCTTAAAAAGATAATCCCATTCTACCATATCAAACGCCTTTTCGGCATCAAGTGAGATGGCAGCAACTGGAGTCTGATCATTCGCTACTGACCACGTGATATTGGTGAAATTACTAATGTTGTCAGTAGAGATATGGCCCCAAATAAACCCCACTTGATCTATATGTATAAGAGATGTCATAAATGTACTTAATCGGTTATCCAGAATTTGATAACATTTTTACATCTAACTGGATCAGGGAAACTGGACGGTAACTCTTACACTCGCTTGGATCTTTGTCCTTTTTAAGAATCAGACTGATCCAGGCTTGTGTCATGGTTGGTGGGAGCTTTCCATTTTTTAATGATTCTGTATAAACTTCTAATAGAAGTGGAGCCAATTCTGTAGCATAAGATATAAAATTTTCAGCATCAAAACCATCTGGCCCCGGAGCCTTGCCTGTAGGTAAGGCCTTAATTACCTCGTCAAGCTCCTCCAAGGTTATCTCAGAATCAAGATAATATTTTTGCTCAGTCGTCAATTTAGGGAGTTCCAATGGTTCCACAAAATTTCTAATATCTTCATCAGTAGACAACCAGTAGATGAAGATGTGTAACTATAGAGATCAAGATAGAACCCTTTAAAATCATTATTAATATCAATGGCTGAGGTAAAAATGTCACCACCTGCAGATTTCACTGAGGGAATGGTAGAAAAAGACTCTCTCTGCTTTATATATCTAGCCAAAAGATTCCCTGCTTTGTCCCCCGAATCAAAGTATGACTGTCTTGCCCTGAATAACCAAAACTCCACCTTCCACGATGTATTTCAAACAAGTCAATTCTCTGAGGACATCAGATGACATTCGGTGCTTCAGCTCTGCCTCGGCACTTTTAATATTCCCTTCCAACTCCGCGAGTTAACGTGCTTTCGATTTTTTGGGTGAATGAGGCATACTGTATGATCCGGCCCCTAAGAACTGCCTTAAGTGCCTCCCAAGCCACGCCCACAGATGATACTGAGGACCAGTTGGTCTCCATATAAACATTGATTTCAGTCTTTAACATTTGTTGGAAATCAGGATTTTGCAAAAGGGATACATTAAAACGCCAACTATATGATCTCTTTTTTCCGTATGTGGCAACACTTCTAAATTCACCAGGGCGTGATCTGAGACTAAGATGTTTCCAATTGAGCAATCAACAACAGATGAAATGAGGGACTTAGATATAAAAAAAAATCTATTCTAGAATAAATCTTATGGACTGATGAAAAAAAAATGTATAGTCTCTACCAGATGGGTTCAAAAGTCGCCAAATATCTGCAAGACCAAGATTTTTACACATCCTGTGAAGCGTCAATGTTGCTCTTGGGGGCTTACACACTTTTGCTTCACTATGATCAAGGAGTCCATCAAAAGATTAAAGTCTCCTCCCAATATTATATCATGAGGGGTGCCAGCGGCTTGCAACATCCCTTCAAGATCTACAAAAAAGCCCTGATCATCAGCGTAAATATTAGCCAAAATAAGACTTTGCCCTTGAGTTTCTGCTAAAACAATAATGACTCTCAAACAGATTAAAGAAATTAGGAAGACATTTCAATTGTAGATGTTTATTTATCAGTATAATGACTCCCCTACTCTTACTTGAGGCAGCACTAAAGAAAACATGTCCACTCCATATCTTCTCAAATTTTTCAGCTCCTACATGGAAAGATGCATTTCTTGAAGAAACACAATATCATATTTCTTACGCTTAAGAAATTAAATAACTTTCCTTCTTTTTATAGGGTGCCCCAACCCATTCACATTCCATGTGGAGAGAGACAATCCACTCATATTAACATTTGACATATTGGTATAATAGAAAAAATAAATCATGTCAAAAACAAGATTATACAGAACACATTCCCCATTACTGCAACAATGAAACCCCGGACCCCCCCCCCCCAAACCAAACAAACAGAAAAGAAAAACGTGCGCATTAACCCCACGCACGACAGCGCCAACCGGCGTCAATCCCTCTAAACTCAAAAGGTCCATGTACGCATACGAGAGCCCCCGCGACAACTTTGCCCGACATGCCATCCAAATTGAGTACTCGGTCCGCAGGCCCACCAGAGGTTTCAGCTAGAGCAATTAAGTGTCTTTTAATGTCTCCAGAGTCTGAGGATTTTGACTTCTTTGCCATGTTTACCTCAAAGAGCAAATATGTAACTGGGTGTATCAAATCTCACCGAATTAAACATGAAAATAGTTTCAAAACTAGCAAAGTGCGCAGAGCCAGTCGCTCACACATCTGCTTCTCGCATGGCCTCACGTGACCTCATTCTGAAGAGATTCTTGATATCTTAAATACTGTTGCCATGGCAATGCATTAAATGTCATCATTCCTTTTTGTGCATATTCACATATTTTGAGGTATTTGGCATGCTTGGATTTTAAAGTTTGTTAATAAACATGTCTTAATTTTTATATAAATAAAATATAATAAAAATATCAACTGAAAATGTACAAATACTAGAAAACCCAGGCTGTCTAACCCAGAGTGTTGTAATTGCCACTCTGAGTGGCAACTACAAGAAATGTCCAATAGAGGGCAGCGAAGCTCCATGAATGATTCCCAAAATAACAGATGATATTTTGTGTGGTGTCTAAAAGGGATTCCTCTTTCGTACGTTATGTATATGAATTATGCGTAACTACGTTCTTTAGTTAACTATATTTCTCATTTCATGTGTTAAACATCTCCAGTTCTTGAGTTGGAGTTTAAGTTTCATCTGATCTGTCTATGTTTTGATTGCCGATCCGACGCTGGAATGAGTTATTTTGAATTTAAGATAAATGTTTGTTCTGACCATTATCAATGTCGTTTAGTGTCAGCAGTTTTTTTTCTGCAGTTCGCACTCTTTTCCAGGAAATAGAAAAGCGAAATATATCCCCCATTGTGATTGCCTTCTCGGCCGTATTGTCTGTGTGTATGTAGAGCACGTTTTGTCTTTTTCTCTCTCATTGCTCTCAGGTGTGCGGTAACCAGGTTATCTGATCAGGTTAACACACAGTGTGTTTCCTTCCTATACAAACCGAGTGTTTCATGGCTGGGTTGTGCGATGGGTGTTCGTGAGCTGTGCCATCTTGGTCACCAGTGCTTTTGCGCAAATTCCCGCTGCTGGAGCAGATTTTCCCGCAACTGTTTTTTTTTTTTTTTTTTTATCTACACAGTGTTGATATGGCAACAAGTAAACAAATGAAGTTTTGTCTTACCAGCATGTGTGGAAATGTTTAACCCACATGTGACAACAAACCCTGCATTAGTTTGTTTCCCGCGCTCCCCTAGGCTACGAATCTGAAAATGGCAGTATATGCTGAACACTTGTTTGCTGAAAGTGTTCACAAATGTTTTTACTGCTATAAAAATGTAAATAACATACAGTAAATATATGCAATATACAGAATATGACAAAAATGACAATTTTCATATATGTAAAATGTTTTTTTAAACACTTGTGGAATTTAAATGTGTACATAAATGCTCAAATATATGAACTAATTGTATTTGTTCGCAGTGACAATTTCTCAGGCCAATCAGATTTATTAATTTGTTCTTGTGTGTGGTCACTGTGAACATGCAGTATTCTAAACTAATTTATGTCCTCATTTGCCCTACATTAATTTAGAGGCTATTTAAACAGTTGTGCATATGAATAACGAATGCAGACACAGTTAAAATGTACTTCATTTATTTTGACAGTGCACAGAGAAAAAAAAAAAAAAAAAATGCAACAACAGAATTGCTACAAAATTACAAGCCTAAATGACTTCTGTGCTACCTTAACACCTAATGCCATGATTTAATTTCTTAATTTAATTTAAAGCCCATTTATGGCTAAATAAAAATGGTAAATAATTTCATTGCAATATAATCTTTAGATCTACATATTATTTTCAATAAATAATTTGATTAAATTTAAACAAAAATTTAATTAATCAGTTGGCAAAAAAATTAAAATTACAATTAAAAACTGATTGATAGATTCCCTGAATGGTGATTCATGAGACTGTCACCACATTTAGACAACATTATGCCAAGACATCGAAGATGCTAAATTGCGAACAGATTTTTAAATATCAAACGGTGTTGCCATGGCAATGCACTAAATTAATGGCAAAAATAGGTTGTGTGAATATCAAAATTGAGTTGTATGTTTTTTCTTGGGGGCTAATCACATGGATGAGGCTATTGTGGGTCATGGTCATAGCACCACCAACTGGCAGCAGGAAGTGTGGCACTAACAACAGACTTTGAAATAGTCCTCTTACGTTTACCTAAATCGCTTCAAAATTGTTTAGACACTGCTGATGAAAAGTTTGAAGGGATGCTTGATAATGTTGTCATGGTAACGGATTAAATTATATGAAGTAGTAATCAAACTGGAATGGTGGCATATATATCTATTACACATTGTATGATTAGGGTCAAAGTTTACATTAATGTTGAGTTGTTGCTGTGTCCATCATGCATTGTTTTCCGAAAGCCACTGGGTAGAAACAGACCCATGGTGCTTGGACCCGTCATCGCTTGCAGCAATATTTACATTTATTGTTATTTAATAATATTTGTTTTACATTACTTTTAATAATAATACAATTAATTAAATATCATTTTTATTTAATAATCAAATGATTAAAATGTTACTTTTAAATACCTTTAAGAACTTATCTTTAATTGACTTAATTTATGCTCACTACCATTTCCATATTTATTCTGTGGGTCATGAACTATTGTGCCATATAAATTTACATACCTCAATGTCTGTTCCAAAGCACTTACACACAAAACACCACACACACAGAAACAATTAAAGTTTGCTGACATGACATGCCATCTCTGATAAATCTTTGTGTGTTATGTGAGCTTGCAGCGTGTTGATCCAGCACAGTGGCTCTACTGTTTGAAAAACTCTCCAAATTCTGGCAGAGACACAAAATAGCCCAAAGCTACTGATGGCTCTGCCTGCAGCTGTCGCCACTGTCATCAACAGGGGAAATGTACTGAGAAGCTGTAAATCGCTGTTTTAGTACCAGAACAAGGTAACACATTGCACCTATAAAGTCTGCATTCCACTAGAGCAGTGGTTCTCAATTTTTTTGGTTCACACCCACCTTTGAAACAAGAAAACTTTGAATGGAAATAAGCCTCTGCAGTTTGTATAAAAGTATTTTTAAAAATCCTCATCCAGTTATAGTAACCGACTATGATTGGCCCATCCTGGCCAGTGCAAAAAAAAAAAAAAGTAACAAGTATCACATGACAGTGCCATCTATGCACTGTTTTGGCCACGGTCAGGACCTCTGCACAATAATTTAAACTTGATTAATTATACTGACAAACTTTAAATACCATTGAAATAAAAATGGATCTTTCTGCCATCATTTACTCACCCTCATCGTTCAAAACCAGTATGACTTTCATCCGTGAAACACAAGATTGAGGGATGAGAGGATCCTGATTGTGGCTGTCTAAGCTCCAAAAGCACACAAAGCACCTTAAAGTAGTACATAACACTCGTGCATTAGATCTAAATTCTTCTGAAGCCATATGATAGTGCTGTGAGAGGAACAGACTGAAATTTAAGAGTTAATTCACTTCACCCATCTGAAACTGGTGCGCATGCTAGAATTGCTCGTTTACATAAATGTTGTGAGCACACCTGACACCATGAATGCTTTGGGCTGTAGAGACGCCCTGCGGTGCCAGGTGAAAGTTTAAACAAGGCAGGGGAAAATAATTTGTGCACATTGTTTCTTGTGTTCATTGTCATTATTTTTGTTGAATGTGTGAAATTGAATGAGATTTGAGAAGAGGCCAGTCTTCCAGGGCCCCCTTACAATACCTACGGGGCACGCCCCACACTTTGAGAACCACTGCACTAGAGGCAGATTACATCACCATCACCATTACATCATTGATGACATCATTAGCATTATCCCCCAAACTATGCCTGTTTTGGCTCACAAAATGCATTTCATTCATACAAAAAGTACATGCCAATATAAGCTGATGTATTGCATCATCACTTCTTCATTGATAACATCAGCAGCATAAACTATAACCATCCCTGTGTTGGCTTACAAAATGCATTGCAAAAAGACAAAGCAATGCATTGACACTGCATTTGCTCAGCAACATTCTCATGTGTTCAGCATCACAAAATATATGAATTTCCCTGCATTAGATAACAAAACTAGATGGCACCTGCAATCATACTGTATATCACTGCATCACTGAAAAAAATTAATCATTTTTGACATTACTTTTAACCAAGTATGAATTCAGGCGTTTTATCAGAGTAACCGTATGCATAGTACATCACACCAAACATGGACATGTTCCACTAAGTTTGACAACCAGAAAGTGTCCAAACCCTCATTTGTTTTAAGTTTTGTTGTTTTATCATTTAAAAAAAAAAGAAAAAAACTGCTTTATGTGAAATGTTCTACTTGAAAAGTGTGCTTGTGCTACCATTCATGAAAATATATTCCACTTGGTTTGATATTTTACCCCATGCAATGGCATTCCTAAATTTTATGTGTAACTTGTGTCCAAATATGTTTTAGGGTCACTGTAAATGTCCATTTATAAAAATAAAAAAAAGCCACCACATCAGAAACACTGTTTAAGAACTGTACCACTTTTTTTAGAAATGGCGCAGAGAAAAAAAAAAAAAAAAAAAAAAAGCAAAGCGCAACCTGAACAAAATCCCAATCGGTTGGGTTCGGTATGAGAGAAGCATTTCTTTAGGACCCTATTACTTGTGTAAAAGTGTGCCCAGTGACCCATTCATGATGATCAGATCTGCCCGAATCCTACTTCCCACCTCCTTGCGAGTCAAACCGTCACATTGATAAATGGAGAAAAAAAAAAAAAAAAAAAACCCAATCCCTCTTCCTCTCTTGCTGCAGCTCACTCTCTTTCTCTCGGTGGACACCGGGTGATCTCTGATCTGAAACTCTGTCAAAGAGAGAAGAAACTCATCACTCACTTCATTACCCCTTCGTTCTCCTGTCCGTGCAGAGATCCAACTCTGTTCTTATCTCAACCCACACAACCATCTGGGACCACATGAATCTGAATGCCTGCATCCCACTCAGGGGAACGGGGCATGGGCCGAGAGGTGAGGGATTCTTTGGGTGGGATTAACAGGAAGAGCAGTCAAGCCAATAGCCATGTCCAGGAATTAAAATCTGACCTCGCAGCATAATAGCCTATTTCTACAGTTTGATGATAGAGCGGACCATCTTAGATAGAGTTTCTTGAGCCGGATTGCCCTGCAGGAGGAGGATTTGTATGGACTCTGAAGAATGCCCTACAGATGCAGGGGAGCAGAACTAGAATCAAAGCAATTCCACTGGGACCATCTAGCCAGACTTTACTTTTCTCCTTGTGTGCTCACACAATATGGCCTATTTCAGGCCTTATTGTTTTAGCCGCTTCTGTTCAGGCGTGGCCTGGCTTTACTGCTCCAATAAAACACCAATATTCTTTTATTGGCCAGACAGATATATTTATAACACCCACTTTAGGTTACTTAAGGGTGTGCGGTAATTGGAGACATTTGGAACCTTCTTGAGATCTAGAGAGGCCAGCTCCTATCTGCTCGTTCCTTATAAATGCTGACAACTGCCCATTATATTATGCGATTTGGGGGAAGATTGTGCTTAGATTGCTCCCAGCTCTTTGCCAGTAAAATAAAAGATGCATATTTTAAGTGAAGAGAGCTCCTGCCAATCCTGGCAAATTAAACAGTGCAAAGTCAGTGCATTTGTATGGGATGCCTCCACACATGCCTGCTTGTGAGAAAGTGAAGGCAGAAACTCTTTCACCTTTATGACTCAAGGAAGGGAAAGATGTTAGATCAGCGCTGATGGCAAAGCTAAACATGAGAGCTAAAGGGTACTTTAACTCTACTTCTGTGCCAATAACCCTTCAGGGAACAAACTACACAGCAGGCAAAACTACAACAATTATTTATATTTTCCTTTTTTTCTTTGGTTTTTTTCAGAAGGTGGTACTGACATCTTGGTCATTCATGGTGTGCTAAACTCATGTGTACTTAGTTCAATGAGGTGAATCAAAGACAATATGCAGAACATTAGGAAGGTCATTCTCTCATTACTTTTATTCCCAGGGAACATCCGTAAAGATATGTTCACACGTATTTCAAGCTATTCATAATTTAAAGTAGTTTAACTATAGTCAAAGTACTCCAGGTAGCTAACTACACTGAAGCTATTTATGCAGCCGTTCAGACCAAAGTGTTATTGCTCCAAAAAATTTAGACAAAGGTGTCTCACACAGGAGACACAGCTGTCTTGAGAAGTTGTTTTAAAAGGTTGAAGTACTTTTTAACTTGACATGGCATCTAAAAACGCAGCACTTCTGTGCAAGATGCTAAAAAAAACAGACGCAGCACAACAGTCAAAAAGTATGTCCAGCATATTTACACACAAAAATAAAACATGACAATTTATTTGCGATCAGAGCGGTATTTATCTGGCACAAAACCAGTGATCACAGTTAGTGAGACAGCATTGCATAGCATTTAAACATAAATGTGCACAATTTTTTTTTTATAAATTTTTTTTAATAAATAATAATAATAATAATAATAATAATAATAATAATAATAATAATAGAAACACCTTAAATTATATAAGTCTCATACAGTGATTAACAGCAGCATTTAACTTAATATTTTTCTACAAACAAAAAATTTAAAATTAGTATACTGGGATTTCTGTGCATAGAGTACTATATTAACACGTGTACAACACTACCTAAGAGAGAAACAACATTCTTGGAAAGCTTGTTTGACTACCAGTTTGCTCAGTGGTAAATGCGCACACAATACAATGAGACAAAACCAGTGTTTTTTCATGCTATACTGCTATTTGTTGGCAAAAGTAGCTCATTACTATTAAAGTTACTTTAAAAGTAGCTTAGCTACTTTTTGACCGAGTGCATTCTTGCGAAAAAAAAAAGAAAAAAAAAAAAGAGAAAGGCAGAGACTAGTTGCACCAGCAGCGGGCCGTGAATTTTAAGTCTATGCTTTCAGTGCGATTCATGCCATTAAGAAAAGAGTTTCACAATGAATAAGACGCTATGCCTATCATACATTACATGGCAGTCAACCAATAATACCAGCTGACATTTTAAAAACACATGCATGAAAGCCAGAACTTGAAACACTTAATGCTCAAGCAAGCCTAATTTTAACTGCAGCATGACTGTTTTGTGAAATGAACATCAAAAATCATAATTTTTCATATGAATCTACCAAGGAGGTCTATAATACCTGGAAAAAAAATCTAATAATATTTGTGATTTAAATGTTGCTTGCAATAACTTTTGTTTTGTCAGGGTACACGGTTATGCTGCTTTCCATTCAAGTTGGATGTGGGATATTCCTACTTGATATCTCCGACCATAAATGCATTCCATTCCCCGATATTCAGAACTGCAACGCTCCCGTTAGCTTAGCAGGGGTTTGACTCTCATTAAAGATGTCTCCTAGCAACCAAACTGATAAATAATGCTGCAGCACTAGCATTTGTGCTACAGGTGTACAATTATCAAAAGAGATTATAATTTACCATGTTTTATACACCTGTTTCTGCAGGCATTTGTTAAACAAGCTTCAATATCATGTAATATGGAAGCAAACTCATTTATCTATATTACTTAATAAAGTGAATGTTTATCACTTACTTTGCATATCTCCCTGAGTGTGGACATGTTTGTGTGACATCATGCCCCTGCATCTCAGCGAAATCGGAGTTGAGAATCACACAGTCCTACAGAACATCTCGTGTTTTTAAATCCATAAGAATTTATTTTCTCAATGGCGATAGCGGCAGAGCGCGAGATCGTCATCACTTCGCTTTCAAATTACGTACATCACTTAAAGTGTGATTGCGTCACTCAAGACACGCTAGAAGGCCTCGACCAGGACATATCCTAAAGATCACACCCACCAAGAACTAATAAATCAATCTGATTGGCTGATGAATCTGACAATCTGACTTTAGTTGCTCATTCATTTGCACTGTTGAGGGATTCTCTGGAAATTCTGAAGGCCTGATGGGGTGGAGCTCAGACTCACGCTTTGCTTCGGGCTTCGGGAATGTGATTTGTGAAACAGTTATCACACTTCGCTTGTAAGCATCAAGGAATAAATTCTGACTGGATACACTTTTCGTTTTTCTCTGTTTGTTTGTAGATTAATTAAGAGTGGAAAGAGATTAAAAATACATTGGCAAAAAGGTGATTGAGAATGAAAGGATGAAAAATATGTAATTATTTGGCATGTTAGGCCAGCAGAGAAGTCTTTGCCACTGATTTGTACTAAGTGTAAATTGCTATAAAAATCATCTTGCACACACTGCTGCCAATTTAGCGACTTTGTCCTTAGATTTAGTGACTTTTTGACCCCCCTTAGCGAGTAAGAGTAAAATTTTAGCAACTTCTGTAGTCTGCTTTAGTCACATTCTTCCACATTTGGCAAACAAAATAAAAACATTATCTCTATCGTGAATGATGTCTCATGATTTTTTCCTCTGTGTTCTAGCGCCCTCCTACATTTCAAGTAATATGATTGACCCGCATGCCATCAGAAGTTGGACTTACGTGCAAACGGATGTTCAGTAAATCGAATGACTGACGAGCTTACGTGTTGTTGGTATTTGTTGCGACAGTCTCAACCTCAATTAACGTGAATGGTTTCTGTTTTGATAAGAAAAGTCAGCCTACAATGATAGAGCATTGTGCGCACACACACACACACACACACACACACACACACACACACACCACACAAATAAAAACATCTATCCCACTGCCCACCACAAATTTCTAAAATGTTTGATAAGTTAAATTAGTAATATCTAAATGATAAGTTAAATACTAAGTTAAATAATAATAAAAAACAAACAAAACTCATGATGGTTTTTCAACACTACACCTTTAAGGAATTATTTTATGTAAATTTGACGTCTTACGTAATAAATGTCAACATTTCAGTGAGCCTTTGGCGACTTCTCATGAGAAATAGTCGGCAACACTGCTAGCACAAATAGTGTTGGATGCTATTTGCGCTCTGGTGCAAAAAGTGCAGATACTATTTGTACCCTTTATTAAATAATAACATACAGTATAGTGGCATCACTGCAGTGTGTTTATTTAGAGTACCACAGACACCCTACATCAACCCATACCCCTGACCCTAACCTTCCATTATGAAAATTAACCACCGTTTCACTACAGTAACCATAGTATCACCATAGTATTTTGTAGTAAAATCATAGTAAAAAAAAAATTAAACGTGGTTAATATATTAACGCCAGTAATGTAATAAAATCAAATGTTAAAGTCCTTAACTGTGGAAAAACAGCTGGATGCAACGCAATGGTCAAAGATGTCGGTCTAGCGCATGTTTACATAGAACGAGTGCAGACAGACACAAAAATCTGTTTGGTGTGAACAGCCCTTAATGCTACTGAAAAATGTAGCCAAGTTTGCATTATTGCTACATTCAGATGGTCATTCCTAATAAAGTTCCTCACAATTTGATGTATTCCTCCACAAATTTTGACAGTACTCATCTTTGGTCTTCCATCTCTTTGTGATGTTTCACACCTTTATTGACTGAGTGCATCAGCAAGGCTCAGTTATTAACAGAAGGATTAATGGCTTTTTTTTTTTTTTAACACAATTCCTATGGGGCTCAATTTATCACCTGGAATCCACAGCAAGACAAAAAATAAATAAAATAATACAAAATAAAAAATTGAAACTCCTAACTTTCATTGGGATGTAATCTTCATCTTTAGCACTTGGAGATCTGATTAATTAGTGGAATCTCGTTTCCGCGTTAATGCAAGTAGACAGAGGTGTGATGAAGGAGAAAGGGGGCGAGGAGCGGGGGAGGGGGTGCCATTTTTAATCACTGGAGATGGACTCCAACTAGTTTATGCACTTCAGGACATAGCCTCAACTGAACTTTTGGCATACTTTCAAGTAGCTCTCTGGTTAAAACACTAATGACTTAATATTGTGCTCTGTTACAGTATATTGAGCTGTGGTACTAAAGCTGGTGGGCGGTCCAACTTCTGACATTTCTCAATCTTGTTCCCCATCTTTCCTCAGTGACTTCCTGTCCTCTTTACAGATACAATCAATAAAAGTGTTTCACCCAAGTGTCTTGGGTGTCATCCTAATAAGGACATATGACTTTAAAAAGTTTGAATGGTATGTGCTGTGAAAATCTGATTCATAATGAAACTCAGAAACAGTACTGAAAAAATTGATTGATCTTTGATGCAAAACTTTGGAAATCATTAATTCAGCCTCTGGCAAAACAAATATAAAAAAAGATAGAATTGTGTAGAACAAACAAAAACGGAGAGCAAATTTAAAGCAATCCTGGGGCAAACACCGAGCTACTCCCTCATTTCTATTTCCTACCCAACTAAACTCCATCTTCACATAATTCTGATTGAATAAATGACAGTTTATATCTTTTATGCAGTGAAGCACATCAAATCATGCAATAATGCTGTGATTTCAATCGACGCCCGCAATCCTCCTGCGTTCACTGTAATATTTGCATTTAAATGACATAACATAACTCAGGAACCACCTGCAGGAGTAAATATTTTGCTGTCTGTTTTGCCTAGCCATCCTGCCAAACACAGTGATATATTAATTGAGACCTGGAAAGAATCTTCATATGGTGACTGACATTCAATTATGCGGGAGAGATCAGATTAGGGCGAGGTCCGAAAAGTGTGCCTGAAAAGTCTGTTTTGTGGGCGAGCGCAGAGGGGAGGCTCGATCTATAATTTGAATGACCGTTCGGGTCTTGGGTGAATGTGGCTGCAGTTGGAGAAATCACTATGCCAAGACCTCACAGTAATTGGAATATCCATTGTGTGTCTCTGTATGTGCGTACACACAATGAATGCGTGTGGATGCACATCTGAAAGGCATGTAATTTTCATTTGACGAAGCTTGTAAAATGGCTCTTTAAATTGCAAATGTGTGTGATCATTGCACTAAATATTATTACAAAACCAACAAGCTTTAAAAGCCACACACTGGTCATAAACCCTTGCATATATCAAAACTCTGCAATGAAGGAATAGATTATATGACATTAAGATGGTTGTATAAGCTTGAAACAATATTCTCGTAATTGCTGTTTAATGTGCCATTAAGCCTTAATGTCTTGTTCCTGCACATACTGTAAACACCCACACAAACAAACAAAACAAATGTTGTGTTATTATCTGTTCCACACCCCCCGCAGGCTGGTCCAGCTAACACGCATGCAAGTTCACTAGTAAATTGACAGGCAATGTTTCTATCAAAAAGGCGATTTTCATTCGTACAGCTGGCATATTTAACGTAACGATTAATCAGTGACCCCTCTCATCTTATACTGTCTCTGATAAAACATCACAATATCTCAGTTTTCAATTGTAATAAAGTAAACATAAAGAATCCCTATACTATAGTATCACAACCCAGATATCAATATAATATCGTATGACCAGGTCCCTGCTGATTCTCACTCCTAGTAGGCAGTAGGTAGAAAGGCAGCTCACTAGGTTTTAGAACAGAATACTTCTGACCACAGACTGGTCATTAAAAGCTGGACTGCAATGATTAGACATGCTCCATAAGAGGACTGCCAGAGGCCTGTCACGGGGTATCGATTTTAAGCCGCCTGTTTTGCTACCATGTCATTTGGACTTATGAAACAAAGGATGGGCTTCTCTGCCTGTCAATCGGCTGTCAGGCAGTGGCAGGTGCTGTGGTAGCACACACACTATAGCAGACTGACCACAGAAGTTACTTTGAGGAGGTCTTCCAGCAACTGCCCTCCAAAGCAAGCCTTCAGTCTGTCAGTCTGTATGAATAGATTCAAAACCAAACTTCAAACAGAATCAGACATGATATATGAAACTCAATATACAACTTTTACAATCTGCACGAAATGCATTGATTTGACAAATGGGCATCAATTATTCAACATCCTATCACACACTTTTGTTATTTGCTTTGAAAATTCCTTTAGAACAGCATCAAACCTGGATATATTCCACAAATTTGGGAGCATACACGCAGCTAAAGAAAACGCTGATGACCATGAGTTCTATCATTGCTTTTTTAGTGTCTCTGTATCTGTACTGCACACCCTGTGGATACAATCCACACACACATACATCTACACAGAGCCCAGTTAATGAGAAGGCTGCATAACAGAAACAGTGTGTGATCATTCACATTACTGGGTGTTCCTCGCCAACATGAAACGTGTGCAGGATCACTGCCATGAGCTTCTAAACCAATCAGATCAGAGGAAAAGATCAATCCGTCACAGGTGCATGTGATCATCCTTTTATTTTTTAAGGCCTTCTGCTGTCTGCTGCACACAAACAGACAATGGTTTGAGAATCTGGGCCTATATTTGAGGTTCCCAAAAAATAATATTACATTAAAGAAAGCAATTGCATGAGATAAATGTAATTTAACCAAAGTTTGACATGTTCCTATATTTGACATCAGGGTTCTACATGAATAATCATGTCTGATTTGGAACATCATGTACTATATTAGAAGTTTGGAAAACTTAGCTGCAGGCATTTAGTCATGCATGCTGATCTGTGTGACCGCAGAAACAGCAGGTGCACTTGACAGGTCAAGTGATACAGCATGTGTGTGTGCTGAGACAACTCATGATGTTTTTGCTAGTTGTCGACAAGTCATTGGTCGAACTAAGCAAACTGACATCACTGTATAATTCTCATGTTTGTTTCAAGGCAGAATGTTAGTCTCAGTCACCATTCATTTTCATTGCATGGTTTTTCCATACAATAAATGTGAATGGTGACTGAGGCTAACATTTTGCCTAACATCTCCTTTTGTGTGTCCAGAGAAGCAAGTCATATGGGTTTGGAACAACATGAAGGTTAGTAAATGATAAGAGAATTTAAAATGTTGGGTGAACTATCCCTTTAAAGAACTTCTTTAGGCATATTTAGATTCTGGCAAGCTTATTCTATATTCTTTATCAACACTACACAAAATGCACACAAGCAAAATTGAATAAATAAAACTTCATGATCACCGAAACAAAATTGCTTCCACTGTGATTATGCAGTATGGGAAATTGACATGTTCAAATACCTCAAAATCAACATATTTCCTTCTAGCGCAACTGCTTGCGCAATGCGCTACCAATCTCAGAGACATGGGTTCTGGTCCCATGGGAACCAGGAAGTAAAATATGCACTTGTTTACTGTATTACACAATTTACAACTAAAAATTTCACCCAGAAACTGGAGCTCACACATGTCCATTCATTCAACAACACTTCCAGCTATGGCCACTGGGGGCTGTGATTTGAATTTTGGTAAACGGACCGATTTCAGCAACAATTTTCAACCTATAGTCACCAAATTCACAACAAGAGCAGTCTGGGTTATCTCAGTGAAGTGGTCCCAACTTGGAAAGAGATTTCCACTGTTAATTAAAAACAAATGTGGTGGCTTTCATGTGTGCTCATCTCTTCTGCCATCACTTGAAGGCATCATCGATCTGCCATTCTGACTCCAGATTTCCTGTTCTCCCTCCCTCTCTCTTTGCTGATTGATATGAATGTGGCTGCACAAAGTCTCATCTCTACTTTAGTATAGATTACTGGTGTGTATAGACTGTCACTATAACATCTTACTGACACCAAATTCCCTCTGCATGATTCCCATAAGTCTGTGCTTCATTTCAGTTGGGATCTCATATGCGTGACATGTGGCAGATGTTTTACACAGTGAGCTGCAGGGATTTCAGGTGTGTTAATAGTTGTGCGATTCGCCTGCAACTCGGTTGCATTACAGTACGTGTTTTTGATTTTGCAGATTCATCCCGCAGTTTGGTGAAATTAAGACCGTTTTCGATCCAGGTCATGTGACGCCATGCAAGGTTCGGACATGTGAACGGTGAACTCTGCGCACTTTGCTAGTTTTAACACTATTAATATCAGACCGGTGAGATTCGATACACTCTGTTCCATAACTGTTCTAGGAGGACAATGTCAAAGAATTCAAAATCCTCGGGCTCTGGAGACATTAAAAGACACTTGCATGCTCAAACTGACACCCCTGAGCAACAGGCCGCAAGCCCGGGAGTCGATTTGGTCGGAGAAATGAGGGAATATTGGCGAGAAATGTTGAGCATTTCGGCAATGCTGATGAAGGTCTTTGCTGACTTGGAGGATCTTGGTGTAATACATCGATCGATCACTGCCATGGAGACGAAATTCACTGAGGTTGTTACAAGAGTGGGGAATGTTGAGAAACGGATCAATTATCTGGAGTCATCAGAGAGGGAATTATCTGCTAATCCACTGGAGACCAAGGTGAATTTGGAGCAAGTCTGGGAGAAGTTGGAAGATATGGAGAACCGTAGCCAGCGGAATAACGTCCGTTTTGTTGTAATTCCTGAGGGAGCAGAGGGTCAGGATATAGTGAAATTCCTGGATGGGCTCTTTCCGAGTTTGCTCGACTTAACAGGCCATAAGCTGGAAATCGAGCGAGCTCACGGGGTTCCGACTCGGTGATCCGCTGAGGGTGATAGGCCCCAATCAATTCTGGCCAAATTTCTGAGATCCAATAAAGATCTCGTGTTACGTGAGGCGAGGAGTAAAGGAAAGCTTTCTTGGAAGAACCACAGCATTTTCTTGTTCCTAGACTTTGCAAATTTGACAAGAGATAAACATGATCGATTCAAGGAATGCAAGAAACTCTTAAATCAACGGAAGGTCGCTTTTGCACAGAGGTTCCCAGCCAAATTGAGAATAGATGCAAAGGATGGCCGTAAAATATTTACATGTCCCCAGCAAGCGATGTCCTTCATAAAGTCAATGGACTAAGTAAGTTATTTTGTGGTACTCACATTGCAGCCGAATGGACCAACTCAGTGAACATCCACTTGACTGTCCGAGGAAACGGAGCGCCTTTTTTGTTTCTTTTTGTGCTGGTTCTGTCTAGCGGCTGGAGTTTGTTTTGTGGAGTAACACACCTTTGGGACAGTTGTGTGGATGAATCTGCATGTTCTTTGTGCTTATGCCTCCTATTGGCTGGAATTTGTTTTGTGGAGTATTTCTTGCAAGTCATTGGAGTGATTAGGTAATTTATTGCACTCATGTAGCAGCCGAATGGGCCAGCTCACTGAACATTTGTTTGACTGTGAGGAAAATGTTTTTTTTTTTTTTTTTTTTTTTTTTGCTGGTTTCATCTAGCAGCTAGAGTTTGTTTTGTGGAGAAACACACCTTTGGGACAGTTATGTGGATGAATCTACACGTTCTTTGTGCTTATGCCTCCTATTGGCTGGAGTTTGTTTTATAGATAATTTTTTGTTGTGTAATTCTGTCTCACAATATTTGTATAGAAACACCGGACTTGAGCAATCCGATGGCAAAGCTGTCGCAGGGGCTCTAGTAGGCGTACATGGACTGTTTGAGTTTAGAGGGATGGACTCCAGTTGGCGCTGTCGTACACGGGGTTTATGCACACGTTTTTTTTTTTTTTTTCTCTCTGTTTGGTTCGGGGGGGGAGTTTGGGGTTTGATTGTTGCACTAATGTTGGAATGTTGTCTTTATAATTGTGTGTCAAAAACAAAATCTATTATTCTAATATGTCAAAATGTCAATGTTAATGAGCAGACTGTCTCTCTCCACATGGAATGTGAATGGGTTGGGGCACCCCATAAAAAGGAGGAAGGTTATTTCTCTTAAGCATAAGAAATATGATAGTGTTTCTTCAAGAAATGCATCTTTCCCTGCAGGAAGCTGAAAAGTTTGGGAAGACATGGGGTGGACATGTTTTCTTTAGTGCTGGCTCAAGTAAGAGCAGGGGAGTCATTACACTGATAAGTAAGCATCTACAATTCCAATATCTCAAACAGATTAAAAGATCAATTAGGAAGAGTCATTATTGTTTTAGCAGAAATTCGGGGGAAAAGGCTTTTCTATAGATCTTGAAGGGATGTTGCAAGCCGCTGGCACCCCTCATGATATAATATTGGGAGGAGACTTTAATCTTTTGATGGACTCAGTCCTTGATCATAGTGAAGCAAAAGTGTGTAAGCCCCCTAGAGCAACATTGATGCTTCACAGGATGTGTAAAAATCTTGGTCTTACAGATATTTGGAGACTTTTGAACCCATCTCAAATCAAATCAAATCACTTTTATTGTCACACAGCCATATACACAAGTGCAATGGTGTGTGAAATTCTTGGGTGCAGTTCCGATCAACAGAGCAGCCGTGACAGTGATGAGACATATACCAATTTACAATAACATCAAATTAACACAACACAATTTAAAGTCTAATATACACATAATTACAACACAATATAGATACACATTTTTTATATTGAATAAAGTATATATAGAATGTACAATAGGTTGTATTGTACTGTATTGACATTCAGGCTGCCGGTTGATAGTAAGATGTTAAGAGAGAATATAATATAATAATAATATAATTATGACAGTCCGGTGTGAGATATAAGAGTAAGAGTAATAAAGTGCAGTGCTGATGTATTTTGATCGTGGGAGATCAAGAGTTCAGAAGTCTGATTGCTTGGGGGAAGAAGCTATCATGGTGTCAGCTGGTGCGGGTCCTGATGCTGCGATACCGCCTGCCTGATCGTAGCAGTGAGAACAGCCCATGGCTCGGGTGGCTGGAGTCTCTGATGATCCTCCGAGCTTTTTTCACACACCGCCTGGTATATATGTCCTGGAGGGAGGGAAGCTCACCACTGATGTGTCTGGCAGTTCGCACTACCCTTTGCAGTGCTTTGCGGTTGTGGGCTGTGCTATTGCCGTACCAGGCGGAGATGCAGCCAGTCAGGATGCTCTCTACAGTGCAGGTGTAGAACCATGTGAAGATGTGGCGGTTCATTCCAAACTTCCTCAGCCATCTCAGGAAGAAGAGGTGCTGATGAGCCTTCTTCACAACAACTTCAGTGTGGATGGACCATGTGAGTTCCTCAGTGATGTGGACACCCAGGAACTTGAAGCTGCTGACTCTCTCCACTGGTGCTCCATTGATGGTGATGGGACTGTGTTCTCTGTCTTTTCTTCTGAAGTCCACCACAAGCTCCTTTGTCTTACTGACGTTGAGGGAGAGGTTGTGCTCCTGACACCAGTGTGTCAGAGTGTGCACCTCCTCTCTGTAGGCTGTTTCATCATTGTCAGTGATCAGACCTACCACCGTCGTGTCATCAGCAAACTTAATGATGGCATTGGAGCTATGTGTTGCCACACAGTCATGTGTGTACAAGGAATACAAGAGTGGGCTGAGAACACAGCCCTGTGGGGCTCCAGTGTTGAGGGTCAGTGATGAGGAGATGTTGCTGCCTATTCTAACCACCTGGCGTCTGCTTGACAGGAAGTCCAGGATCCAGCTGCACAGTGAGCTGTTTAAGCCCAGAGCCCGGAGTTTCTCATCTAGCTTGGAGGGCACTATGATGTTGAATGCTGAGCTGTAGTCTACAAACAACATTCTCATATAAGTGTTCTTTTTTTTCCAGGTGGGAGAGAGCAGTGTGTATTGTAGATGCAATGGCATCATCAGTGGAGCGGTTGTTGCAGTAAGCAAACTGCAATGGGTCTAGAGAGAGAGGCAGCACAGAGCAGATGTAATCTCTGATTAGTCTCTCAAAGCATTTGCTGATGATGGGGGTCAGAGCAACAGGATGCCAGTAATTTAAGCAAGTGATTTTGGATTGCTTTGGAACAGGCACAATGGTGGATGTTTTAAAGCATGTGGGGACTACAGACAAAGAGAGGGAAAGGTTGAAAATGTCCATAAAAACACCAGCCAGCTGGTTTGCGCACGCTCCGATGACGTGGCCCGGAATGCCGTCTGGGACCGTGGCTTTGCGGATATTCACCTGTCGGAAGGATCGGGTTACATCCGCTACAGAGACGGAGAGTGAACTAACCTCTGTAGCTTCGGCCGCGAGAGCTCTCTCCGTGAGGGCGGTGTTATTTCCCTCAAAACGAGCATAAAATGTATTTATCTCATCCGGGAGAGAGGCAGCGGTGTTCATGGCGGAGTTTTTATTCCCTTTAAAGTCCGTGATGATGTTAATTCCCTGCCACATGGTTCTAAAGTTGGTGGTGTTAAACTGTCCTGCAAACTTGTTCCTGTTCTGGCGTTTTGCTGTTCTGATAACTGGCTTGTTTATGCTCCTCCACGTTCCCGGAATTAAATGCGGAGGTCCGTGCATTAAGTGCCACACGAACATCGCTATTTATCCATGGCTTCTGGTTTGGATAGATCCGTGTTGTTCTCGTCAGAACAATGTCCTCTACGCACTTTCTGATGAAACACATTACGCTATCAGCGTAAAGCTCGATGTCGTCATCAGAGGCGGACCGGAACATCTCCCAGTCCGTGTGATCAAAACAGTCCTGTAGCGTAGAGTCTGATTGGTCCGACCAGCACTGGATCATTCTGAGGGTGGGTGCTTCCCGTTTCAGTTTCTGCCTGTAAGTGGGCAGAAGCAGAATGGAAGAGTGGTCCGATTTGCCAAATGGTGGGTGGGGAAGGGATTTTTAGCCATCCTGGAAGGGAGAGTAGCAATGGTCCAAAACCCGGTCCCCTCGTGTGTTGAAACTAATGTGCTGGTGGTATTTTGGTGCGACTGATTTGAAACTGGCTTTATTAAAGTCCCCGGTCACAATGAATGTGGCCTCAGGGTGCGCGGTTTCCTGCTTGCTTATAATCCCATACAGTTCCTTGAGTGCCCGGTGTGTGTCGGCTTGTGGCGGGATGTACACAGCAGAGACTGAACATTTGCCAGTAGAATACTGGGTAGCGGCGGTCGATTTGCATGGCGTCTTACTCTGATGAGAACGCCGGCTCTGTTTCCCCTTTACCTCCTGCGTTTCCGCGGCCGTGCAGCATAGACAAAGAGCTCCGCTTGCGTGTTTGTAAACAGCGGGTCGGCATTGAGGAATTTGAAGTCCGGTTTATGGTGTGTAATTGCTGAACCAATGTTCAAAAGTGTTTGTCTGTCATAGACAATAAGGCAGACAACATCCAAGACAAAAAACATAAGAATTGTAAACAAAACAAACAAAACACTACCATGTTGTGTCGGAGCTCGCTACGCAGCAGCCATACTCGGCGCCACCTTGAGTCCATGATACTCATGGTAGGGACTATACATTTTTCTTCATCAGTCCATAAGATTTATTCTAGAATATATATATTTTATATCTAAGTCCCTAATTTCATCGGTTGTTGATTGCTCAATTGGAAACATTTAGTCTCAGATCACGCCCTGGTGTGTTTAGAGGTGTTGCCACATATGGAGAAAAATAATTCATATAGTTGCCGCTTTAATGTATCCCTTTTGCAAAATCCTGAATTCCAACAAATGTTTAAGGCTGAAATCAATGTTTATATGGAGACCAACTGGTTCTCAGTGTCCTCTGTGGGCACGGCTTGGGAGGCACTTAAGGCTTTTCTTAGGGGCCGGATCATACAGTATGCCTCACTTACCAACAAAATCCAAAGCACAAGAACTCGTGGAGTTGAAAGGGAATATTAAAAGAATACTATTTTGTCGCGGAAGGTGGAGTTTTGGCTATTCAGGGCAAGACAGTCATACTTTGAGTGGGGGGACAAGGCATATATAAAACAGGCTAGACATATATAAAACAGGGAGTCTTTTTCTACCATTCCCTCAGTGAAATCTGCTGGTGGTGAAATATTTACCTCAGCCATTGATATGAAATGCTTTTAAAGAATTCTATCATGATCTCTACAGTTCCATGTCTCCACAAAACTTTGTGGAACCATTAGAACTTCCTAAACTGACAGCTGAGCAAATAATTCTCTTGATTCTGAGATAACCTTGGATGAGCTTGGCGAGGTAATTAAGGCCTTGCCTACAGGCAAGGCTCTGGGGCCAGATGGCTTTGCCGCTGAATTTATTTAGATCTTATGCTACAGAATTGGCTCCACTTTTGCTAGAAGTTTATACGGGATCATTAAAGAATGGAAAGCTTCTGCCAGCCATGACGCAAGCCGGGATCAGTCTGATTCTTAAAAAGGACAAAGATCCAAGTGAGTGTAAGAGTTACCATCCAATTTCACTGATCCAGCTAGACATTAAAATATTGTCAAATTCTAGCTAACCGATTAAGTTATGACATCTCTTATGCATATAGACCAGGTGGGGTTTATTCGGGCCGTAGTTCTTCTGATAACATTAGGCGTTTCATCAATATCATGTGGTCAGTGGTGATTGATCAGACTCTGGTCGCTGCCATCTCACTTGACGCAGAAGAGATGTTTGATATGGTAGAATGAGAATATCTTTTTAAGATTTTGGAAATGTACAGGTTCGGGAACACTTTTATTGGTTGGATTAAGTTACTTTATAGACAAACTAATGGATTCATTTCAGATTATTTTACTCTGGATAGGGGCACCTGGCAGGGTTGCCCTCTTTCCCCATTATTGTTCTGTCTTGCCCTGGAACCATTAGCAGCCGCGATAAGGAGGATGATTTTCCAGGGGTAGTGGCGGGTGGTGTTGCGCATAAGCGTTTGCTTTATGCAGATATTTTATTATTCGTCTCCAACCCTACTAGATCTATGCCTTGCCTCCACAGAATTATTAATTTCTTTTCTAAGTTCCCGGGATACAGAGTTAATTGGTCTAAATCTGAAGCTCTGGCTCTGACAGCGTACTGCCCGGTAACGGCTTTTCAGCAGGGCACCTTTCAGTGGCCCAAAAAGGGTATGAAGTATTTCGGTTTTTTATTCCCAGCAAATTTGTGTGATTTAGTTGGTTAATTTTTACCCTTTAATAAAAAGGTTTGAGTGATGTGGGCAGGTGGGCTTCATTATATTTATCTATGATTGGGAAGGTTAACGTTATAAAAATGAATTGTATTCCAAAATTCAACTACCTGCTACAGTATCTCCCTATAGATATCCCCCTCTCTTATTTCAAGCAATTTGAAAGCATAAAGAAGTCCTTCATTTGGAATGGTAAACATCCCAGATTACATTTCAGTAAGCTGCATAGGCCGACTGACAAAGGTGGGTTAGGCCTACCCAAGATTTTGTTTTATTATTATTATGCATTCAGTGTCAGACATTTGGCTCATTTGTTGTGCCCACCTGAGAGAGCCCCTCCCTGGTTTTGTATTGAACAGGAAGTTATTGCCCCAATTTCGCCATTGCAAATCCTTTCGGTCAAACTAACCGGAGAAGTTAAGTTACACCCAGTTATGTCACATTTGCACTCGGTATGGACAAAAGTGTCCAGAGTGTTTAATTCAGACATTTATTTATATAAATGTATATATGCATATGGCTGAACCCAAAATTATGTATTAATAAGTCCCCTTTCTGCTGGTCAGAGTGGATTGTGAGGGGGGTTACTACACTCGGTGACCTATATGAGAGTGGAGTGTTGAGATCCTTTGAAAATTTGATTCAACATTTTGGGATTCCCAGATCTCAGTTTTTTTAATTTATTTATTTATTTTTTTTAAAGGTATTTACAGCTGCGCCACCTGCTCTGTACTATTTTGGGGAGTAGCATACACCCCCCTAAAGCGGCAGAAGCACTGGAAGTGGCGATTACTTCTTTTGGAAAAGGTCATGAGGCATCAGTGTATTACTCCCTGCTAATTTAGAGTCTGGGGGACAGAGCTTTAACTTCTATCAAGAGATTATGGGAGAAAGATTTAAACTAGGTATTGGAGGGAGTGTGGGCTAGGATTCTAAAAAACATCAAGTCTGCATCTAGAGATGCAAGGGTGTGCATTATGCAATTCAAGATTTTACATTGATTCTTTTGGACCCCCTCTAGATTGTATAGGCTGGGTCTTAAAGACATACCCACCTGCAGGCAATGCCAATCAGAAGATGGATACACAACCCATGTTTTTTGGTGGTGTGTTAAGATCCAAGAATTTTGGTTGAAGGTTCAGAGTTTTATGGGTGACGTATTGGGCACTCAAATTTCATTTTGCCCCAGACTCTATATTTTAGGTGATGGGGCGGTCACCAAAATAGGGAATCAACACATAAATTGGGTCCTAACCAGTGTCATGATCACCAGAAAAATTGTTTTAAGGGGATGGAAGTCGGCTGGAGCGCCCCCATTTCAGGAGTGGTGCTCAGAGATGGGGAGGGTGGCGGCTTTCAAAGAAGGATCATCTAGAAGATTGGGGAATTTGGACTCGTTTGTGAGGAAATGGGGCAAATATTTGCAATTTTTGGAGGGCTCTCGGGGAGGGGCAGTGGAGAGAGAGGTGTAGTTGTTAATGTGTGTATATACACTCATATGTGACCACAGGAATGTTTGTCGAGGGTCAGGGTTGGGTTGGAGATTGGGAGGAGTAATAGTGGGGTTTAAATATTGATTCGGTGTATATATATATGTTTTTCTTTTCTTTGTTTAATGTATGAATCAATAAAAAAAAGACACTTGGTTCGAAAGTTTGGCTCTACACCCCCAGAACAACCTTAAAGCCATTCGGGATACACTCTGACATCAAATGGACTTGGGTCTGGACCAGAAGGTTTATGTTTAAATAATCCTAAATCTGTAAACTTCTAAATTCCACAAATTTCACTTCAGGAATTCAGCCAAATGTGTATTTTTACAAAATTACCCTCGCCTACCAGGGGGCCTGAAAAATTAAGAATTAAAAAAAAAAGAAAAATTGAAATTGTTAACCACTGAAATTGATTCTGCTCTCAGGGACTCTCCCAAGCCTCTGAAGCATTAAATCTAGGTCAAGATATACACATTTATTCCAATAGGTGCCATGTTTTTTCTCCTCTGAAAGAGTGGATCAATGGTGGAGGGTAATTTTGGCAACTAATCAGTGACCAAAAATTCACAAACATCACATAGCACGCCGATATCCTCTCTTTTGCTTCTCCAAGACTTTCTGCCCTGTCACTATACAAGAACTATAATACTGTGATTTTCATTTTATTCTGGAAAGGAGCCGTTCATTCAGGTACGAGGGAATGGTCTAAACACGTTTAACCACTGATCAAACTTCTCTTGTTTTTAAGGTATGCAATGTTTTAGCTCTGTCAAACATTAACACAATGTAGTTTGACATATGTAGGGATATCTTGTTTACTTGCTACTATATGTCTAAAACAAACTTTTTAAATACCTTAGAAAGATACAATGCCAACAGTGTCAGAAATTAACGGGGAATCGGGGCAAAAATGCCACTGAAATTGACATATCCCCGAAATCCAAAATATGGGGGCAAAAAATGCACACGCAATGATTTCCCGTGTTTTATTAATAATATCTGATATACAGTACTGTGCAAAAGTTTTAGGCACTTGTGAAAAATGTTCCATAGTGAGGATGTCTTCAAAAATAATGACAAATTGTTTTCATTTAATCACTTAATGTCACACAAAGTCCAGTAAACATAAAAAAAGCTAAATCAATATTCGGTGTGACCACCTTTGCCTTTAAAACAGCACCGATTCTCCTGGACACAGTTTTTCTTGGTTGTTGGAAGATAGGATGTTCCAAGCTTCTTGGAGAAGCTTGGAACATAGTTCTTTTATCTATTTAGGCGGTCTCAATTGCGTCAGTCTCTTTATGTAATCTCAGACGGACATGATGTTCAGTGGGGGGTTTTGTGGGGTTTTGCACAGTTCCCTGTTCTATTCTAATCTTTTCTATTTGCAGAAGTAATGTTTGGGAATCTAACATTTATATTTCCTATTGAAATTAGGAGTTGATAACAGTTTGCTTAATCTCATTCCATATCTGGATAATTGCTGCAATATCATAGAGGATACATTTCCTCTATGATATTGCGTTATATTAGTTTTGTACAGGATGTTAACTTATAGCCAAAATATTTGGACATACGTGAATGAGAATAAACATGAAATAGGAATGCGTTTCAGTCACAGTAGTTTAGAGACGATTTTGAGACATATAGAATGTTAAAAATGGCTATTTCTATTTAAATATATGTTGTATTTTTAAAATGTTCTGTTTGTCCAAGGATCCTCTTGCAGCAATGCAGGTCTTTGGCATTTAGAAGCAGCTAGTTTAGGACCTGTGAGGAGTCGGTTTATCAGACTAGAGACTGTGATTTACTTGTCTTTTTGTTGTGCATCTGGGCCGTCCACTTCCCTCTCTATCCTGGTTACAGATTCTCTCTTCAAAACAGTAACGCATGGAATAGCCTTCATCTCTCTAAAACAATAGACTTAAGAAAATAGGATTTCTGGAGAAATGGGTTTTTTAAAGCCAAAATTTTACTTGCAAGTGTAAAGCAACTTGTAAGAACTCAATACCTCAGCAAATGGGGAAAAACCCACTGTATTGTGACTTCCGCATGGTAGTGCAACCATTTTCAATATATGTTCTAATAATAAGAAAATGTTGAGTACCAAATTAGCACTTTAGAATGCTTTTGTAAGGAATAGGTGACACAGTACATGTTTGCAATCACGGGTAAAAAAAAAAAAAAAAAAAAAAAGTGAATACATACAATAACAATAATTTCAAACCATAATAATAATTTGCAATTAATGATTTTGGCAGTATTTTTGATCAATTTAATGCATCCTGAAAGCAAGCATCAGTTTCTTTCAAGAACAAAAATGTCTTTGTGTTCTAAAAATAGAAGCGTGTGTGTGTATATATATAATATATAATTTCATAAAATAACTTGTAATTACTCGAGTAGTTTTTCGGCAAACTACTTATTTACTCGAGTCATAATATTTCTCAGTACTTCTAATTGTACTCAAGTTAATTATTTCTTCAATAGCAGTACTTTTACTTAAAAAGTAAACTCTTTCCACCACTATGCCACACACAATGTCCGCCCCCCCCCCCCCCCCGTCATGTATTATCGCCTCATATTTGACATAAACAACTACAATTGGACATCTCTCGTACATGTGACATTCGATTATAATGTCGAATCAACTCTTGAACACATACAATCATTCATTTAATGCCAGCTTCACACTGTTCCAGTTGAGGGGTTTTCTACTGGTCTTGTTGGACACAGCTGATGTTTGTGGATAAGGGTGTATAACCTCAATTAAACCACACTAAGTGTCTGACAACAGCTAATATTCCTCTTCCACCAGCGGGCCGAATTGATGTTCCTGCATTCGTCACCCTGCAGCAAAAGCAATCATGCTGTTGACTTGCTTTGGTTAGGGGCTGGGAGAAGCACAGCCTCCAGTTCATTAGCATGCACTGCTAACACCCTCTGTTCTCAAGACACGTAGCGTCTTTGCTGCATTCCTCCTACTGCCTGTCTCCTAACAACATTAAAAGACCTGCTTTAATATGCCGAAGACTTTACTTCTAAAGGTGTCTTGAGGATAGTTAAACATTAAAACACATGGTAGTTATTGTGTGCTCCCACACCATTTTAGTTGTTGAATTTTTGACTGTTTATGCAGCTTAGTTTGAAAGGAAAACCTTCTCTGTTCTGTCTGCCCTTCTGTTATAGGTTCATCTCACAAAGCTTTAAGAAAAGAGCAAGCTGTGCTGTGAGATCTGACGGTCTTTTATATGGTCAAGTGTTTGTTTTTTTATATCTAGTGGGCATTTTGCTAATGTAACAGTTTACTTTTTTTATTCAGCAATATGGTAGGAGAGGCCGTGCTATAAAGCCATGCTTTCGGTAGAAGATATACAATAGTCCCGGACATGCACAGTACATAATAATATAGAACATTATTCTACGGGTGCGACACAGTAACATACACAGTAGCTAGGTGAACAGGTGTTTTGCGTCACAGCTGTACCTTTTCAATAAAATTTGGGTGTGACCATTTTCAAACTTCAGTGTGTACCGCTTTCAGCATAAGCCACTTCTACTTATTTCAGCAGTACAAAAATACTACAGTAAATTATGCAGCTGTATATTGTAAGCTGGCAATGTATGTCATCAGATTATCATTTATAATTATTATCATAGTGCATCATAAGTTTCTGCACACTGTACAACACAGTTTAACAAGTGAATTATCTATTACTCAATTACTGTAAATTTAGTTGTTAGAAAATCATCCAATAAGATTCATTTTCCAATCTCCAATCCATCCAAAATGCTGAGACCACCATAACCTTTAAAAAGTGAAGACACCTATTCTGCTAGCACACACACCCTCCTTTTCCCTACTTTTCTGCATTTATACATCTCTAGCTTCTGTACTCCTTGTTTGCTCTCAAAATTTTATTGCATTACTGCGAAAATTGTTAAATCCTGCATGATAAATTGCTTGTGATTTTCCTCATTTGTAAGTCATTCCAGATAAAATCATCTGCTAAATTATAAAATGGAAATGAAGGACTATCTGTTTTATAATATGTTATGTATGAATGTAGAGAGTTACTCAAAGTATAACTTGAGGCCATCCATCAAAAAGAAAGATGTTAAAAGAAAGCACAAACTGTACCTCTCTATCGAGCAGGTTGGGTGAGATCACAGTGACAATGTCACCCCTCTCTGGGTCAATGTAGAACATATTGGGTGAAGGTTTATCAGGCGACTGTCTCACGATGATGTAGCGCAGCACAGCATTGTCAGTGTTAGGATCATCCGCATCGTAAGCCGTCATGGTCATCACAGTTGTGCCTGCCAAAACAATAAGAAAATCACAGTGTTATAATGGAGACAAAAGGAAGCTATTTGGTTTAATGCAAACTATATCCTCAAAGGAATGATTTACCCAAAAGTTACAACTGTTATCATTTGCTCACTCTAATGTTGTTCCAAACCTGAATGACTTCTTCTGTGGAACACCAAAGGAGAAGTTCAGCAGAATGTCTGAGCTGCTCTTTTAGATACAATGAAATTGGATGGAACCAATAGTTTACAACCTCCAAAAAGGCCCCATAAAAACATAAAAATAAATAAAATAAAAAGTCCATATGACTTACTGTAATGAGGTAGATGAGAAATGAGGATCTAAACGCAGCTTTTAATGTAAACAAAAGATGAACACGGTAACTCTGAATAAAATGAAAAAACAGAGGGAACCAGATATAGAACATGACAATATATGTGAAGACTGACAAAGGAAACAGGGAAAACAAGGGCTTGAATACACAGGGGTAAACAAGGAAACGAGGAACACCTGTGGAAACAATCGGGGAAAACCAATCATAAAATGAAACTACAAAAGGACTACAAACTAACAGAAAACAGGAACAAGGAACTAAACAAGAATTTCAACATAAAAGTCAATACAAAAAACAGGGAATATGTGACACTTACGATAAAATAAAACTCTATATTCACTGAAAACTGCTTGACAGCCATTCACTTTCATTGTATGGTAAAAAAAAAAAAAAAAACAGCTTAAACATTCTACAATAAAAGTCTTTTTTTGTGTTCCCTGGAAGAAAGGCATAACAGAATTTAATTTTTTGGGTGAACTGTTTTATCTGTATACTGACACCACTTATATCACCTTTTTCATTCAACCATACAGACAAATGGAACTGTAATCGATCGAATAGAGCAAGCTGAGCAAGAGAATAGAGCAATTCTGAACAGAGTTTCTGTATAGACAGAAAATGTAGCACTCCAAAACCATACTAACTCCACTTAGAAGAAGCCGTGTTTCCTTTCTCACAGCACAGTCAATCTTTATATTGCACTGCATCCTAAATCGGACATTGGTACTTCTTTCATTAACTTGCCTAGAAGAGTTAAGGATCGTTCACTCCAAACACGTCCTGGCACTAAAAAATCTAGACACAGAACTACGAATAGAGAAGAACGTAGGTGTCTCGAGATGTGTTTTTAACAGTTGAAGTTCTTTTTAACTTGACATGGCTTCTAAAAAACTTGGCCTCCTGCATGAGACACTGGGATAAATATAATAAATATAATGTATAATTTTATTTTGACATGGTTGGCAGTGATTGGATGATGCTGGCCATTACTTTGAATCAGAATTAATTATGTTAATTTCTTATGTAATGTCTGTAATTTCTCAAAAACATGAATAACGAACATTCCTGGAAACACAATAAACAAAATTATAAAAACCATATTATTAAACCATATAGCCGAACGGAACTGTAATAGATCAAGCTACAGAACAGAGCAGTTCTAAATAGGGCTTCAGAACAGACAGAAAATACAGAAGCTCAAAATTCCATCCTAAATCCACTACTAAGAGGCTGTGTTGCGATTTCCCAGCGCAGTTGAGCTTTATATTGCACTGCATCTAAAAGAAGGATGCCGTACTTGACAGATGAACTGTAATGCTAGTCCTTGACATATCGGCTCACCTCTTCTCTTAGACATGCCCTACGAAATGAACAGCAGCTCGACGATATCCAGCGGGGCTGATGTGCCGAATGCCCTCAAATATATATATACAGTATTAGCATCATATGTCCAGTGTGCCCTGTGCGATTTTGCTGCAAAAGACAAGTTTTGGGAATCATAAAATATGTATTTTATCGTAGCACAAAAACGTCAGGCTTTGATCGCCAAACGGCCGATTAACAGCCTTTGAGATTAATCTGAGGCCACGGTCATACTAATAGGTTTTCTTTTGAAAACCCATTGATTGTGTTACATTTACATCCAGGCTTGGGCAGAGTACTTAAAGAAACAACTCCGGGCTGAATACTAAATAATCTCTCTTAATTCAGTTCATGTATTCCGTAATGAATTCCGATACATCATACAAAAAAGTAACATATTCAGAATACAAGAACACTTTAAGAATGCTGTACATATTTATAAAGGCAAGGCACATTTGGAAGAATTATATGTGATATGTCATTATTATCTTATCTGGACCACCACATCTCCACCATTAACATCTAAGTGAGTCTAAACAGCCAGCTAGCTATTTGTCAGCAAATTTCATGAACTTAGCAGTACCTTGATTTCTTTAAATTAGATGTGGAGTTGGATGCTGATGTTTTTCTTTATTTAAAATGCCTTTACCTCTATGTAAAATGCCTTTACCTCTAAGGCTGAAAAGCCCATAGCTGTTACATTATATCTACCAAGCAGGGTTGTTTGTCAATGTTCAATTTTATTTATTTTTTTTTTATTTTTTTTTTTGTATTTTAATCTTCTTAACCCATTATTTGATTTGACTGACAAAATTGGATACGAAATGCAAATTAACAATATTTTCGAGATAATAACTGGATGTCACTTGCAGAAATTATACATGCAACATAGAGAGGTCCTGTGACAACAATGTAGTATATGAATGATTTTAACTAGGTTTCCTTCCATATTTAGGCCAATTTATTCTTTGTATTTGTTACTTCTCTGAGACTTGTATTTCTTTGGTGCTTTTAATTATTTTACTCCTTTCATATTAATTTTTAATTTGATAGTTTTTTATGTGAATCACTTAGTTTGATATTTTAAATAAATGTACTTACACAGCAATTACATCTGTGGGAAACAATGTATCATGCGCTCAAATTTAATATTTGTGTAAAAATGTGGCTGTATTGATTCTGGTGCACAGCTGACAGTGTGCTGATTAACTAACCTTTTGGGGACCACGGCCCATTTTAAAGTATCCCATGCTATCATTTGAACCCATGATTGTGTTTTTTAAATTAACCCAATTTGGCATGAAACCCTGGCAACACTGCTCACGCATTAAATTTTTTCTGAGGAAGAAAGATCGAGAGGAAATTGTGCAGCATCCACATCCACACTAATACGTTTTCAAAACGCACTAATTTCACTACATTTACACCTCTCATCCACACTAGAATTGTGTTTTCTTCCACTTGAAAATTCTCTCCATTACCACACACTCTGGAAAACGATGAAGTTAGGAAACTAAAAACAGCCTTTAAAAAAGAAAAAAAAAAAAAGCATTTGTGTAGATATGGTCTTTGCCTCTTACAATGCAGCATTTCCTTCCTTCCACTAAGATCATGAAAGTTTCCCAGAGATCCCTCTGAACAATTAGCAGTCCAGAAATTCACTCTTTCACCCACTTCCAACAAACTTCAGACACTCTGACTTCTTTTTTTCCCAAGGCAAAACATTTCTAACATTAGCACAAGGCCTTGCTTAGGTTTGTACAGTAGAATTTTTATTTTGCATGTTAATAACGATGTCAGAATGTAAAAGATGGAAAGAGATCGTAAAAAAAAATCACACAGTGTGCACACAGCTTTACAGTAAATGAGTAAAAGGCAATTTTAAGTAATTAAGGGAATAACAAGTATATGTACTGGGAGAGATACAGTGTTAGCAGCTGGTTAAGTGGTACACATCTAATGATTAATTACAGATGCTGAACCAAATAGCAGGGCTCTCTGGTGACACCACTAGTCACAGCGAGTGGTTTCACTTCACTACGGGTACATTAAGTTAAATGACTTTATATAGTTATATAAAGACAAGTGCCTAGATTGGCGCACACATGCTTAGCTCTTTGAAGGGACTTCTGCTTAAAGGGACAGTTCACCCGAAAATAATTAATCTGTCCACATTTACTCATGCACATGCTGTTGCACTTGATTTTTGTTTGAAATATCCCTTTAAATTAAAGCTGCAATCACAAAGACTTCTACACTGTTTATTTATAACACACTTAATCTCCATAATCTCACTGAATTACAAATAAATTCTACACAAACATTCCTAATCAAAAATCAAGATTTAAACCTGAACAAATATTTCCAAAAGAATGGCTTAATGAACTAGTCACCACAAGACCTCTAGATTCGAAGACATCAAACAATCTGGTTTCCATAGTTCTATTAACCTGCTCTCTTGGAAACACTCTGCAAGATACAGGTGGATCTCAATAAATTAGAATGTCGTGGAAAAGTTCATTTATTTCAGTAATTCAACTCAAATTGTGAAACTCGTGTATTAAATAAATTCAATGCACACAGACTGAAGTAGTTTAAGTCTTTGGTTCTTTTAATTGTGATGATTTTGGCTCACATTTAACAAAAACCCACCAATTCACTATCTCAAAAAATTAGAATACATCATAAGACCAATAAAGAAAACATTTTTAGTGAATTGTTGGCCTTCTGGAAAGTATGTTCATTTACTGTATATGTACTCAATACTTGGTAGGGGCTCCTTTTGCTTTAATTACTGCCTCAATTCGGCGTGGCATGGAGGTGAACAGTTTGTGGCACTGCTGAGGTGGTATGGAAGCCCAGGCTTCTTTGACAGTGGCCTTCAGCTCATCTGCATTTTTTGGTCTCTTGTTTCTCATTTTCCTCTTGACAATACCCCATAGATTCTCTATGGGGTTCAGGTCTGGTGTGTTTGCTGGCCAGTCAAGCACACCAACACCATGGTCATTTAACCAACTTTTGGTGCTTTTGGCAGTGTGGGCAGGTGCCAAATCCTGCTGGAAAATGAAATCAGCATCTTTAAAAAGCTGGTCAGCAGAAGGAAGCCTGAAGTGCTCCAAAATTTCTTGGTAAACGGGTGCAGTGACTTTGGTTTTCAAAAAACACAATGGACCAACACCAGCAGATGACATTGCACCCCAAATCATCACAGACTGTGGAAACTTAACACTGGACTTCAAGCAACTTGGGCTATGAGCTTCTCCACCCTTCCTCCAGACTCTAGGACCTTGGTTTCCAAATGAAATACAAAACTTGCTCTCATCTGAAAAGAGGACTTTGGAACACTGGGCAACAGTCCAGTTCTTCTTCTCCTTAGCCCAGGTAAGACGCCTCTGACGTTGTCTGTGGTTCAGGAGTGGCTTGACAAGAGGAATATGACAACTGTAGCCAAATTCCTTGACATGTCTGTGTGTGGTGGCTCTTGATGCCTTGACCCCAGCCTCAGTCCATTCCTTGTGAAGTTCACCCAAATTCTTGAATCGATTTTGCTTGACAATCATAAGGCTGCGGTTTTCTCGGTTGGTTGTGCATCTTTTTCTTCCACATTTTTCCTTCCACTCAACTTTCTGTTAACATGCTTGGATACAGCACTCTGTGAACAGCCAGCTTCTTTGGCAATGAATGTTTGTGGCTTACCCTCCTTGTGAAGGGTGTCAATGATTGTCTTCTGGACAACTGTCAGATCAGCAGTCTTCCCCATGATTGTGTAGCCTAGTGAACCAAACTGAGAGACCATTTTGAAGGCTCAGGAAACCTTTGCAGGTGTTTTGAGTTGATTATCTGATTGGCATGTCACCATATTCTAATTTGTTGAGATAGTGAATTGGTGGGTTTTTGTTAAATGTGAGCCAAAATAATCACAATTAAAAGAACCAAAGACTTAAACTACTTCAGTCTGTGTGCATTGAATTTATTTAATACATGAGTTTCACAATTTGAGTTGAATTACTGAAATAAATGAACTTTTCCACGACATTCTAATTTATTGAGATGCACCTGTATATATATATATATATATATATATATATATATATATATATATATATATATATATATATATATATATATATATAAAAAGCCTCTAGGTATTTAGCACTCATCAATATGAACCATGACAAAAGTCATCATTTCCCATCAGCACACACATAAATCAACAAGCAGATCTAATTGGCAGATGGGAAGGGCCAGAAAGTGAATGCAAATCATTGCTACACAATTATGAGGCAATTATGTCAAAGCTGAGCCCAATTCTGGAGCTACTGTCTTCCTTTATGAAGACCATACTATCCCCAGCGCCAAGGCGGAATCAATGTTAACTACATTGGAAGGTATAATGGGAGGACCTGAAATGGCCAGACGTGAATCTGCGGGTCTCCGTTACTGTATTATCAACTCTGTTCATTTAATTGGGGCTGTTGGATCAGCCAGAGTGAGGACTTTTCTTTCTGTCTCTTTATTTCTTGCACTCCCCCTCTTTCTTATTAAACACGAGGCAGGACACTGAAATGAATAATGTCTCATTAAATGGCTGACTAGAGCAGCTAATTTCATTTCTGGCTCTGGTCTATGTGTAACTCTCCATTAACTAACTTTGCAAACGCTCAATGCTGGGCTGGAATTAACCACAATGAAAACTGAAGGTAAAGAGAAAATACAGTATGTCACTTGCACTCCAGTAAGTCTTAAAAAAAATGTCTTTCAGTAAGTCTTTCTTCTATGAAACTCAAAAGGAGATGTTAGGCAGAATGCTAGCTCCAGTCAGCATTCACTTTCATTAAATTATTATTATTATTATTATTTTTTAAAACAATGAAAGTAAATGGTGACTTAGGCAAACATTATGCATAAAAAAAAACAAAAACAAGTGAAGACACCTATTCCACTAGCACACTTTTTATTCCATGGAAGAAAGAAAGTCAGGTGAGTAAATGATGAAACAAATTTCATTTTTGGGTAAACCATCCCTTTAAAGTCAACATGAAATCAAAACTGGCTTTAATTACATTATTCAATACACGTTGCTGGCTGTATTATATACGATTCAATGGTTCACATTTTTCAATTGAAGATGTTTTTTTTTTTTTTTTTTTTTGCATTTGTAATCTTTTATCAAAATGAAATAACTCGCTACTCTTTTAAAACAACTTTTGTTCCCTATCTGTCACTCACACGACGTTGTGTCGATGTAGTGACACTAGGGGTCACTCTTGGGAGCCCCAAACACCTCTGCTTTTTAAAAAAAATGCCAATGGGATTTGGCGAGTGGAATTTGCATGCCACTCCCCTGGACATACAGGTATAAAAGGAGCTGGTATGCAACCACTCATTCAGATTTTCTCTTCGGAGCCGAGCGGTTGTATTCAGTGCACTGAATTCAATTTCCCTCCAAAGACGCACCTCAAAACTGCTGGATTTACAGCACATTTCAGCGGCTTCTCCCCCTCTGCATCCGTGGAGTGCAGAGAACGCCCCTGGGCACTTTGGCAGAGCGAAAAAAGAGAGTGTATTCTAAAAGAGTATATTTTCAAGAGCGGCACACACGGAATGTCTTTTTGTGTGTTATTCCTGGTTGCGGTCGTTATCTCTCTGCTTCTGACGGCCACGATCGCTGTCTTACGTGTCTGGGCGCTGCCCACGTGGAGACATCGTTCGTGGATGGATCATGTCTCGTTGTGAGAACATGACCGTGGCAATGTTGCGGTCGCAGCTTGCTTTTGTAAGAAAAACCCTCGTGGCTCGACGATTGGTTCCTGGGCTCGGGGCGCCGCACACAGCCACGCCCCGCCCCGCCCCGGTTCCTTTCTTTCCAGAAGTGCATGAGGAGCTGACAAGATCGTGGGAGGCACCTTTTACTGCCCGGTCCTGGTCTTTCAGCTCCCCCGCTCTCACTACCCTCGCTGGTGGAGTGGCCAGGGGGTATTTGGTGATCCCCCAGGTGGATAAGGCGCTCGCGGTGCACTTGTGTCCGCAGAGCAGCACCACCTGGCGCGGACGCTTGAAGCTCCCATCCAGGGCCTGTATGTTTACATCGTCCCTGACGACTAGGGCCTACGGTGCCACTGGACAAGCTGCCTCCACCCTGCACGCCATGGCTCTCCTGCAAGTACACCAAGCCAAGGCGCTAAAAGAGCTGCACGAGGGTAGTTCTGACCCGGGATTGATGCAGGAACTGTGCTCGGCGACCGACCTCACTCTCCGGGCGACGAAGGCTACGGCACGGACTCTCGGGCAGGCAATGTTCACCCCGGTGGTCCAGGAGTGCCACCTTTGTCTCAAATTGGTTGAGATGCGAGAGGCTGACAAGGCACGTTACCTTGATGCACCCATCTCCCAAGTTGGCCGGTTCGGCGACACCGTCGAGGACTTTGCCCAGCAGTTCTCATGGTGAAGAAGCCATACAACACATCCTGCCCCGGCGAGGCTCAAGACCCTGCACCCCGTCTGCTCATCGCCAAGGGTGTCCTCCTGCAGCAACAACACCGACTCCGCCACAGCCCGCCCCCATGGCCTGGCCCCAGCGTGGAGCCCAATGCAGGAAGCAGATGCCACCCGTCTCACGGCCGGCCATTAAGTACCCGAGGAAGGCTTCGAAGCGCCCCTGAGGCGGGCGACCCAGGGGTGAGGAGACCTGCTTCTCTGGAGCTGGTGAGCAGACCACTCCATCCCCCGGTGGAGGGCCGGGAGGAGAAACCTTTGTTTCATTTTTTGCTGCATGCCCAAGAGGCTGCGGTACCCAAAAGTTCAACAAAAGAGTGGTTTCCTTGTTTCCTGGGTCACATGTCCGGTGTGCACAGCCGTCGTCACGATCACCGTCCACCGTCCCATTTTTGCAGGTATGGTGCTTCAGCGGTGGACCCCACGCCCCTGTGCTCCCAGCTGTGGCACAAACACGCCCACATGGGATTGGTTCCGGTGGACTACGGGGACGAGATTCCTCCTCCTCCCCCCTCCTCGGCCAATCTTATGGTGGGCAGCAGGAGCCAGGTAAGTTCTTCGATGTCCCTGGACTCAGCCACGAGGCCCCACCCGCCGGTACGTCCGATGTGATCATTCCCTTGGTCCCCCTCGCCCGGAGTTTGGGCGCGTGGCTCGCGCTTTCCAACCCGTCGCGATGGCTGACCCGGACCGTCCGACTCGGCTACACGATTCAGTTCGCCAGGCCCCGCCCAGGTTCAGCGGCGTCCGCTTCACCTCGGTGAATGCCGCTACCTTGCGTGCGGAGATTGCGACCCTTCTGCGCAAGGGCGCGATAGAGCCTGTCCATCCAGCTGAGATGAAGAAAGGGTTCTACAGCCCTTACTTACTTCATCGTACCGAAGAGAGGTGGTGGGTTGCGACCAATCCTGGACCTGCAAGTACTGAACCAGGCTTTGCACAGACTCCCGTTCAAGATGCCGATGCAAAAACGCATTCTAGCAAGTGTCCGGCATCAAGATTGGTTCATGGCGGTACCTGAAGGACACGTACTTCCACGTCTCGGTCTTACCTCAACACAGACCCTTCCTGTGGTTTTTCTTCGAAGGCCAGGCATACCAGAACAAGGTCCTCCACTTCGGCCTGTCCTTGTCCACTCGCATCTTCATGAAGGTCGCAGAGGCAGCCCTTGCTCCGCTAAGGGAAGTGGACATCCGCCTCGTGAACTATCTCGACGACTGGCTAATCCTAGCTCACTCTCGAGAGTTGCTGTGTGCACACAGGGACCTCGTGCTCCAGCACCTCAGCAGACTTGGGCTTCAGGTCAACTGGGAAAAGAGCAAGCTCTCCCCAGTTCAGAGCATCTCTTTTCTCGGTTTTGAGTTGGACTCAGTCTCGATGACGGCGCGCCTCATGAACGAGCATGCACGGTCGGTGCTGAACTGTCTGAAGGCGTTCAGCCAGAGGACAGCAGTTCCAATGAAATTTTTTCAGAGGCTCCTAGGGCATATGGCATCCTCAGCAGTGGCCACACCGCTCAGGTTGATGCATATGAGACCGCTTCAGCACTGGCTTCAGACTCAAGTCCCGAGATGGGCATGGCGCTGTGGAACACATCGCGTGGCCATCACGCCAATCTGTCGCCGCCTCTTCAGTCCTTGGACCGACCTTGCATTTCTATGGGTAGGGGTTCCCCTAGAGCAGGTCTCCAGGCACATCGTAGTTACAACAGACGCCTCCAAGATGGGCTGGGTCGCCGAATGCAACGGGCACACAGCCGCTGGCTCCTTGACTGGCCCGTGGCTGCGTTGGCACATCAACTGGCTAGAACCATTGATCCAGGGCAAGCACGTGTTGGTCCGGACGGACAACACAGCGATGATAGCGTACATCAACTGTCAAGGCAGTCTACGCTCCCGTTGCATGTCACAACTCGCCTGCCGTCTCCTCCTCTGGAGTCAGCAGCACCTCAAGTCGCTATGAGCCATTCACATCCAGGGCGACCTCAACACCGCAGTGGATGCGCTGTCACGACAGGTTACCCTCAGGGGACAGTAGAGACTCCACCCCCAGGTGGTCCAGCTGATTTGGAGTCGATTCGGTCGAGCACAGGTAGACCTGTTTGCTTCCCGGGAATCCTCCCACTGCCTGCTTTGGTACACCCTGACCAAGGCACCACTCGGTATAGATGCACTGGCACACAGCTGGCCCCATGGACTATGCAAATACACATTTCTCCCAGTAAGCCTACTTGCACAGACCCTGTGCAAGGTCAGGGAGGATGAGGAACGTACTAGTAGCACTCTACTGGCGCACCCAGACATGGTTCTCTGATCTTACGCTCCTCGCAACAGCCCCCCTGGTGAATTCCCCTGAGGAAGGACCTTCTTTCTCAGGGACGGGGCACCATCTGGTACCCGCAACCAAATCTCTGGAATCTCCACATCTGGCCCTTGGATCCGGTAGACACGATCACTCAGGCTAGGGCTCCCTCTACGAGGCGCCTGTATGCCTTGAAGTGGTGTCTGTTCACTAAATGGTGTTCTTCCCAATGAGAAGACCCCCAGAGATGCGCAGTTGGATCGGTGCTTTCCTTCCTGCAGGAGAGGCTGGAGGGGCGGCTGTCCCCCTCCACCTTAAAGGTGTATGTAGCCGCTATTTTGTCTCATCACGATGCAGTAGATGGCAAGTACTTGGGGAAGCATGACTTGATCATCAGGTTCCTGAGAGGTGCTAGGAGGTTGAATCCCACCAGACCGCACCTCGTCCCCTCGTGGGACCTCTCTGTAGTCCTTTGGGGTCTACGGGGAGCTCCCTTTGAGCCCTTGGAGTCAGCTGAGCTTAAGGCACTCTCTTTGAAGACTGCCCTCCTGACTGCGCTCACTTCCATCAAGAGGGTAGGGGATCTGCAGGGGTTCTCTGTCAGCAACTCTACCAGGAGTGTGGCAGCCTCCTGGGCCCTGGCCAGTGGCACCTCATCTGCAGAGCAGCAGGCTGGGCAACACCCAACACCTTTGCGAGGTTCTACAATCTCCGGGTTGAGCCAGTCTCGTCCCGTGTATTGGCAGGCACGAGCAGGTAAGTTCTGGGACAACTGGCCGGGTGTACCACTTGTGCATAGTGCCTTTCCCCTCCCTTGAGATGAAGACGTGCGCTCTTGACTCCCAGACATGTTCACAGACTGTGATCCCTGGATGACTTTCCTCCTCAGCCCTCTGGCAGTTGAGTTTGTGGAGAAACTCACTGACCAGCCCAGTATGTGCACGAATGAGCCCCTGTACTGAGGTAGGTGCTCCACATGTGCTGGTTCCCTGAAGGCGACCCCATGTGATATCTTCTGCAAAATTGTTTCCCTGATGGCAAATTGCATCTTCCTTGGGCAGAGGCCCCTCTGCCCCCGGTTGCCATGCTCTGTAGAAACTCCTCCCCCTTCGGGTAGGACCTACCATGGGACCTCTCCACATGACATACTTCCGACAAGACTAGGTACGACCATGTGACATATTCCACTCAAAATACCCCTTCCCCTCTTTTTGGGTGGGGTGTGGTCTCCACGGTGTCTTCCCTTTGGGAGGGACACCCCCGACATAGACACTTATGGCTCCCAGTCGGTTAACAAATTCCACTCTTTTTGGGGAGAAAAAAAGAGGAAAAGAGGCCTCGGCTGGGCTAGCCTGTCCCTATTGTTTGGCAGTCCTCTTGTTCCTGAAGGACTGTTCAATGCTCATGCATTGGGGGAGGTTACGTGACAGCCTGGTGCACTGGCTACGAGGCACACAGCAGTCTGCCCGTCACACACCACCAGTTCACATAACACAGTTCAGATAGTTGTGGCGTTTTGTATAGGGACCCCTAGTGTCACTACATTGACACAACGTCGAGTAAGTGACAGATAGGGAATATCATGGTTACTTTCATAACCTCCGTTCCCTAATGGAGGGAACGAGACGTTGTGTCCCTCTTGCCACAATGCTGAACTACCTGCTGAAATGGCTGGGACCTGGTCTCGGCTCCTCAGCACAAAACCTGAATGAGTGGTTGCATACCAGCTCCTTTTATACCCGTATGTCTGGGGGAGTGGCATGCAAATTCCACTCGTCAATTCCCATTGGCCTTTTTTCAAAAAAGTAGAGGTGTTTGGGGCTCCCAAGAGTGACCCCTAGTGTCACTACATTGACACTATGTCTCATTCCCTCCACCATGGAACGGAGGTTACACAAGTAACCATGACATTTCTAACTGCCCTTCCTGTCAAATACAGACTACTTATCATGATCCAATCAACACATAAATAGATGGGTGGTGGGGGAATCTGTGAGTGGGGGGGGGGGGCACATGGGGGTGGTTATGGTGTGAATAGTTTTCACACCATAACTATTCTCATTGAATCTGATCGTCTCTGAGTCGTCATTCAGAAAATGGTTTGGTTGCCTGAATGGTTTGGTTGCCTTACATGTTTGGCATCTGATCAATTAAAAAATTTACCTAGTCTCCAAATACAACATGAAGGTTCATTGCAGTATAATCCTGTTGTGCAATTTTTTTAATCCAATGTAATTTTTTTGTTTTTGTTTTTTAAAAAAAAAAAAATTTTATTATTATTATTATTATTCCTACAAATTACTTTCTTTAAGTCTTGCGTGAACTTTTCCCATCATCTTAGTTTCTCTCTGACGTAGCAGATAAATGTGTTGGTTGGAATATTGAGGCTTTGTAGAGGGCACCTCTGCCCTCTGTCAACAGCTGAACCACAGTGGGTGCCAATCACAGCGCCTCACTCCAGAACTGTAGGCAGTGGTGTACCATTCAAAACCATGGGCCTCTCCATGGGGTGCCTTCCACTTCAACTTCAACTTCAAGCACTGGCTAAAAAGCTGGGCTCTTCAGCTTTTGAGGAGAACATATTTTACATAATAACAATTCAAAGTGTGTCACAGCATTAAAAGGGCATATTTATTTGCTGATAATTACCATTCAGGCCAAAATTCCAGTAATCTGACCAGTTTCCCTACTTTCACTGTCACATACTTGCTTTCTCAATGGTTACGTTCAAAGAGTCAGTGTTTGGGATTCACAACTGTACTAACTAACAGGTGCGATTCTTGAATTGTCCTGTACAGCTTACAGGAGTAACTTTTTGTATGAACTAATAACAAAATCAATCCCCTTTTCAATTCTCACAAATGCTGCGAATAAGACAGTAGCTATAATTACAGTAAATATCAAAGATGGTGACTTTCAGAACAACAGAAAGTCTTCGCACAATAGACAAAATGTTATTTAACAAACAAGTCACTCCCCCCGAGAAGCTTCAAATTCTTTTAACTTCAAGAGTGTAGCTCTAAAATTACTAAAATTTAAACATTTAAATTTCACAGATGGCATTTCAACACTAATATATTTCTGGTTAAAAATGCATTGTTTGCACCTCTCAACAACAATGGAACAGTGTTTTCCAACACCGAAAACTGAGGATTTCGTAACACTCTCCAGAATTGCATGCTTAGGTAAACAATGACTTTTATGAACTGGAAAGTATTAGTGTGGACATGGGTAAAAGTTGACCCAAACCCATCTGTCAGCCAATCCGTTTCTTTTTTTTTTTTTTTTCACAGGCACTCAAAATCTCTCTGTCCTCTTCAAAAGATGCATCACTGTACATGGTAAGTTGAGAAAGAAAGTACTGGCTACAGTGTGGCTAACACAAGGTCTGTGTCACATGTGGCACATCCTCTATTATAGACATCCAGGGAAATCAATATAAATTCAGGATCTCATTCACACCAGGGAAGCCAGTACACTGTGTGATGGGCTTTATAATGGGAAAGAAAAGGGGAGAGATTGAGACAGGATGAAATAATGATGGAAAAGGTGTGTGCGAGCGAGTGACAGGACTAGATACCAGGATGTGAGCGAGAGAGGGAGGGAGGGGGAAGAAGTCCGTAGGGAAGTCAGACAATGAAACTACAGGACAAGGGATTAAAGAACAATCTTTGGACTTTGACAATGTATAAAGTGTACAAATTATGAGGTTCATCTTTTATCCAAAACCTAGCGAAAGGTGTTGTCTGTCAAGGGATGACATGTCATGTCTGACTCCAGACTGTCTCGACAAAGAGGCATCACATGGACTGGTTCAACATTTTGGAACATAGACTGGTGATTGCTGGAGGTATTAAGGTGCGGTTACACTAGCCCCAAATATGCAAACTTTTCCCTCTTATTATTTTTCTGGTTGTTGTTGCTATGTCATACATTCAGGTCACAAGACAATGCCCATGTTCCCATATGAACTGTGTCTGGGAATGTATTCTACTACTCCCTACTAACCTGCATACCTTTAAAAAAAAAAAAAAAAGTAAACGTGATTAATGTTCAAAAAGTACGCTCTTCATCAAATTCAACACATACTCTGACAAAATGCAATTTCAGACTCAGCTTAGGTTTTGAATATGTGCAATTACCTGCAACACCACAATAAATATCGGCAACAGGATATAATTTCAGACTCTAGACTTCCGTTTTAAATAGGTGATAAATCAAGGGCTAACTTGTCGAAATGTGATGTTTAGATCCTCACATATCAGTGCCTGCCCACTTTTTCAGCTGTCTTTGTTCTGGAAGTATTTTTCCCATTCTGTTTTTTTTTTTTTTTTTTTTCCTGTCACAGGTTGTGCAGGAAAGAGACGAGAGAGTGAGGATCCAAATGCAAAACTTTAATAAATAAACAACAGAAGAGGAAACAATGAAGAAACTAAACAGCAGTATGCTGGTAAATATCACACTACATACAATCAAGAACAGACACAGGAGCAAAGAACAAGAGGGTACACACACACACACACACACACACACACACACACACACACACACACAGAGAGAACACCTGGGATACAATTAGGGTAAAGAACAGGACAGACAGACATAAGAGGAAGTCACAAAACATCAGAATAAGAGTCTCTTATTCCCATGAAGCCCAAAAAGAAATGATAAAAATCCAGGGTTCAGAAGAAAAGGAAAAGGCTCAGTGGGTGGACCGGGCGGAGCTGTGGAATGTTCGGAGGGCAGAGCGGGAAGCGGAAGGGCCTCCATAGACGGGGTCTCCAGAACCACCAGAGCTATGAGCAGAGGGGCCTCTGTTGAGGGGGTCTCCAGGACCACCAGAGCTGAGAGCAGAAGGTCAGCCCTTAAGATTTCAGAGATAAAATCTTGGAGACAGACGATCACAATCCAAAGGGATCAGGTTCCTCACAGGGTCCCCAAGTCCCAACCAGAACATGGCTCTGAGGGATCTCTCATGCCAGTTCACTTGAGAGGCTCTGCTGCAGGAGTGGACCCTTGGGAAAGTCTCTCAATCTGTTCTGCTGGATCCATAATGTTGGTCAGCACTTCTGTCACATTTGTGCAGGGAAGAGATGAGAGAGTGAGAATCCAAATGCAGAACTTTAATAAATCAACAACAGAAGAGGAAACAACAATGAAGACAACACAAACTAAACAGCAGTATGCTGGTAAATATAACACTACATACAATCAAGAACCAACATGGGAGCAAAGAACAAGAGGGTATATATACACACTTGGGATAACAAGGAGACGAGGAACACCTGTGATACAATTAGGGTAAAGATCAGGAAGACAGACATAAGAGGAAGTCACAAAACATCAGAATAAGAGTGTTTCTTTGGAGTCCCAGAGCCTTTGAAATAGCTTTGTAACCATTACCAGACTGTTGTATTTAAATCACCTTTTCCATCATCATTTCTTGAATTTCTTTAGACCTTGGCATAGTGTGCTACTGGGTGAGACCTTTTAGCTGACTTCATGCTGCTGAAACACTTCTATTTAGGTGTTGATTTGATTGAACATGGCTGGCAGTAATCAGGCCTGGGTGTGTCTAGTCCAGCTAAACCCCGTTATGAATGCAGTTTCATAGATTTGAGGATTTAGTAACTTTTTCACACAAGCCCAGTTGTTGTTGGATAACTTTTTTGCTTCAATAAATAACATTATCTGTTAAAAAATGTATTTTGTGTTTACTCCGACTGCCTTTGTTTTATGTTAGATTTTGTTAAAATAATTTAGTATGAAATATACACAAAAACAGAAGAAATTAGCAATCAATCTATCTATCTATCTATCTATCTATCTATCTATCTATCTATCTATCTATCTATCTATCTCAGACTTTCAGACTAGGCTTTTTCAAGCCAAACTCAAAGTTTGTGTCTACAAACTTAACTTTTCTAGTTAGAGTTGGAGTTTAACTCTGCAGGACATGACCCTCCAGGAACAAAAAAAGAGTAGCCTTGCTGTATGAATTCACAGGTAGGAGTGAATAGAAGTGAATGGAACCCAAATTGTACTGTATGAATGCACCTTACTCCAAAAAGTACAACATTCTACGTGGCTTGGCTTTTTATAGTCTACCTTTGCTTTGTAGCTAGCAACACACGAGAGTAAAGAGCCCTATTACCTTTCTTTTTGGGAGGTAATTTAAAACATCTAGCAATTTTGGAGAAAATTAACTGGACTACTACTGTATGTGGAATAGAACACTGTGTTGAAATTTGCTGCCTCCTTGGCCTAAAAGAAACAGCTTGCCTATTCTCCATTGGTTAAATGCTCTCAACTGAAATTCAATAGTCTGTCTAAGAGAAGACCGCAGGCATAGTCCACCTATTCACAATTCCTGTTGCTCACGACAAGTATAGTTTTTATAGAAACCCCTGCACTGAAGGCATTCTGCAATTTACTTATTCCCTCAAAACTTAGTCCCGCAAGCACCAACAGAGCTGTAAAAAGAAGAAAAACTTGAAAAACCCTTCTCCGTATTCAGGTGTTGATACTCACATTGTGTATGGTGTTAAATTAAAGAATATTGAATCTGAGGAAAGCGAAAAGAATAATGGGAGGTTTCTGTGAAATGACGATTCACAAAGAGTCCACCTAGAAGGGACATTTTGTGGGGTTGCACATTTACCTCCCATTTCCTAATCTTCAACTAACACTTACTTCTCACGGCCAAGAAGATGGAACAAATGAAAGAGTTTCCCTCCAAAACAAATTTAAGAAGAGAAAACTCTGCTATTTATTTATTGTAAATTTGTTATAACCACCATTTGACAATTTACGAAGAAATCAGTGTTGGGGAATGACTAACCAAAAATGTCAAAAAACAAATGCTTTCTCTTTCTTAATGTCTTCTTTTTGTAGTGAAATATTTAACTTGTGGTACAACACATTTTTCAAAAGAGTAGCTTGTCTGTAGTTTAAAAGGATAATTTACACACAAAAAATAAATAAAAATAAAAACAAACAAACAAAAAAATTCTACACTTTCTAAGTAGCCTCCTAAATATTGTTAAAAGTAATTCTGAAACAGAAATCAAAGCATGTTTGAGATGAATAATCATCCTTTATAAAAATCTCTGTTTTTTGAGAGCATCGCAGGATGATTTAAGTCAACTCAAGTCATTTTTATTTGTATAGCGATTTTCACAACACACATCGTTTCAAAGCAGCTTTACAGAAAATCTTGCATTAACAGAAAATGAAAACTGTAATATCTATTGTTTTAGAGTCATCATTGTGTAGTTTGATTAAATATGATTGTAAATTGTGTATAGAAATTAAATAATTAAATCATAATTGTATTTAGAACCCCAGTGAGCGAGCTAAAGGTAACTGTGGCAAGGAACACAAAACTCCAGTTAATGTAGAAAAAATAACCTTGGGAGAAACCAGGCTCACTGTGGGGGCCAGTTCCCCTCTAGCTAACCAGCATGATATGCCAATATTAGTTATTTATGGGCAGTGCAAATCATGGTTTAAAATTAGTAAACTAAGTAACTGTTAAGGGCCAGTGTTTATACAAAGATTTTGTATGAACTATAAGATTAATGACTAATGTCTTTGAAGTTCATCCTGGATTAACTGCGGAAGTTCACATAGAACTTGTTAATTGGCCGATGAAGGCTTTTGTTAGCAAATAATTGAAAGACTATGTATTCCATTTTAAGAGTGTAGTCCATAATTAGTAATAATCAGTAAGGAGCATCACAGTTCAACCAGCAGGTCATTTCGGTGAGGTCTATCCTAAGTCCAAGGTTCAGGCAGTGGCATATGAAGTATCCTATGTCTTATGGTTGGAGTTGGCATCACTTTATCCCCTGAAGTCTATCGTAATACATATTTATATATACTTATATTTACATAACAGATGAAAGTCAGGCAGTCTGTACAAATCTAATAATGGATTGCTGCCACTTTTATTGTCATTGTTTTGTCTATAAATGAGGCAATTCTTACAGCAGGTGCTTGTCAAGCCAAAATCGCAATCATTTCTACCATATTTTGTATGCCATTTGCATGACAGTGACAGCTGATAGGAATGCATTACTGTTTTACCATGCAAAAGCACATTTATTTTCAGAGTGCTGAAGTTCAAACTGATCAGGATAGAAGAAAAAAAAAAACATTACTTTTACTAAATTACTAAATATTACTTTTGGTATTTAAAATCACTATCCTCTTTTGTTGTATGACAAAGATCTCATTTTGTGTTCCCGCCAAAAAATAAAATAGTGGATTTGAACACCATAAATGATGAGTAAATGATGACAATTTGTTTTTTCAGTTTTAGCTAAACTATTCCTTGAAAATCAAAGAATCAATCAATTTTCAGCAAAATATCTTAATTACAATCCATTGTCTGTCTCAAAACACAGAGCAACTTTTTCTATAAATAACTGTCATCTCATATACTCCAGATATCTGCATTGTCCTAAACTTGCATATTTTACCAAGCTTCATTATAGCACTGAGCTTTCGCAATGTATCAGAAAATAGCATGATGCATCACAGTCAAGTAAACACAGAAATGCAATCTATATGTCCAGTCCTGATATCAGGCCTGCAGATGAAAAATGCTACAACATAAAGCCACACATCATTCTCTCATCTCATCCTTGTCTCCAGCTCCTAAATTACTGATATAAAAGAAGAGACCAAGAGGTAGCACTTATTAACACTGTCTGTGTCTGTGTGAGTGCGAGACAGAGTGAGGGGGAGGATGAGAAAACAAATGACAGAGAAGGAGACATGATACGTGTGTCTGGAAAGGAAAGACTTAAGGCAAACAGAAAATGTCTTTACAATGTATGTGGCAGAGAAGCCACATCTGAAGTCCACAAAAGTGCATATATGTTCAATAGCCTCAGAAATGTGTTACACATGAACAGGGTTGGGAGGGTTACTTTTGAAATGTATTCCACTACAGATTACAGAATACATGCTGTAAAATGTAATTTGTAACATATTCCATTAGATTACTCAAGGTCAGTAACATGTTCTAAATACTTTGGATTACTTCTTCAGCACTGGTAGATTTTTTCATTTGTTTTGACTATAAAAACTCTGCCAGTACAGTAAGACAAAATACACGTCAAAACTACATTCTCTGAAAAACCTAAATATCTTATGCAGTGTTGTTTCTAAAACAAGATAAATCAAACTGATCTTGTTTTAAGGATTTTTAGATATTTTTACAGGAAAACAATACAAAAAGTATTATCAAGAATACTATTTTGCCCTAACATCAAAGGTCTTACTAGAAAAAAAGAAATTATGATCCAATGTGAATTTTCTTGATAAAAAAATATGATCGTGCCTGGTAACATGTGCATGTAAAATGGCTAGAAATAGCATTTTAGCTTAGCGTAAAGCTGACAATTTACACAAGGTTTATTTCTATTTCTTCTGCTCCAAATTTACTTCAAACTTACTCCTCTGTCTGCTCGTATGAATGTAACACATCATAAGAAAGTGTTTCACCGCTGTTCAAATGCACTTTGGATCGCATCATTTATATGTATAAATGTTTTCCATCTGAAAGGACTAAATATTAAATGAAACAAATGACAATAAAATGCAAAGTAATCTCTTCAGTAATCAAAATACTTTTTGAATGTAATTGTATGCTAATGACCAATTATTTAAATTGTAACTGTAGTGGAATATAGTTACTTATATTTTGTATTTTAAATACGTAATCCTGTTACATGTATTCCGTTACTCCCCAACACTGGTAGTTGGCCAATTAAATTCTCCACCCTCCACTGTTCCTATCACCTAAACATGCTGCTCTTTCATTCTACCAGGCAGTTTCTAATATGAGCCACATGTACTCACAAATACATGGATATTTGATGCATAATGTGTCCATAAACTTATTTTAAATCAACATTAAAATATCAGGTTAAAATTAATATAACTTTATAAAGGAAAGTGTACATATTAGGTCCTATAACTCTTCAACTTGTTTTTTTTTTGTTTGTTAAGATTTTTACAATTCTATTCACATTTTGCCAACACAATTGATTTTAATTGTCCTACGGAATAACAAACACTTTTTTAAAAGTACAAATATTCCATGTAGTCTCTTAATTAATATGATGTAATAAAATCTGCCTGCATATTACATAATAATTATATTATTATTAGACAAATGTTTAAAATAGTATTAGATGAAATACAACATGCACATGTATGGGACATGTACATTTTCCAAATGTATTTCATATCAAGCACCCACACACAAATGCTGCAAGCAAAGTCACACCAAATAATCAGAGCAAATGAGGCAGAACTAGTTTTCTCTCTGACTTCAACATGCTGTTTTATTTTCTCATCAATAGATACTTTTGTTCTTTCTCTGTCTGATGATCCACACAAGAGGCATTTATTGTTCTTCATTCACCTTGACTGCTCGAGAAAAGGATAGCAGTCACAGGAACAATGACAGTGGCTAATTAGATTGCATAATGACACCCCAACATTTCCTATTAGCATCGAATTGTGTATTAATTTACTATTAAGTGCTTTTCCATTGTACCCCATACACAAAATGTTCTGGTAATGCAAACAAGGGCAACATGGTGGACATGACTGTGCAAATGCAATGGAAATGGATTGGAATGAATATCATCAAATTAAATTGTGTTCAATTAAACAACAAATTTGTTTGTGTATGTGCATCAGTGTGTGAATATCTGAGGGGGAGTGCAAGTGTATGTTTGCAGTCATGTTTGAATAATAATAAATAATAAAAAAAAACTAATTAATACCTCTGTGGAGGCTTGCTGCATTAGCTTACTGTTTCACAGTGAATCCGTAAAGCTGCAGGGATCCATTTGGATCCTTCCAGTGCGCAGCATATGTATGGCTTAATTGCAGCAGCTGAAACATAATGTGAAACTTTTAATGGGTGTGCGTGGATGAGGGAATAGCACTTCTCAGCAGGGGGATATCAATGTTTAAGGAGGTATCACGCTTGACTGTGACAGTATTTTGCTAAGTCTTTGTCTTGTTGCAATGCAAATTTCAGTGTTCGTCTGATTTAATAAGACCTACAAATTAATGACATTATTTTTCCAATAAAGTGACAGAAAAATTTATTTGGACAATTAAGGCACACTTAAAGTGTCTGAATTGCATTAGACAGCAAAATCTCAAACCAACTGACATTTATTTTAAAGAAAGTTAGCACAAGCACACCTTTCAATCATAACACTTCACAACAACAACAACAACAACAACAACAACAACAACAACAACAACAACAACAAGTTTGTTAGTTTTTAATTTATAAAACAATAGTTCAAATGAAGAAAATAAAGCATTTGGACACTTTCTGGTTGTCAAACTTAGTGGAATGTAGATAAAATGATGAACTACTCCTGTGGTTACACTACAAGGACACCTGTGTGAACTTGAGGGGAACTGACATCATAAATTCACTAAAATAACTTTGAGGCCAGTTGGTTAAAAGTAACGGCAAAAATGGCTATGAAAAGTGTATTTAGTTCAGAGAACAGGATAAGCATAATTTGTTTGCTTGGTTTGATGCTTTGTATTTAATGCAATTACATTCATACATTTTCAAGTGGCCAAATACCTTTTGGGGCCAATCTAAGTATTTGACTTTTGTTTACATATATACTACAATATCAACTAAAATAAAACGTCCATCCTTACACACAATCCGGGTTTTTTTCTTTTCTTTTCTTTTATTCATTTCTTGCTTATTTATTTCTACTGTACCACATCTTCCATCTAGAGTTACTTGTGTGTGACTACTACACACTTTGCTGCTTAACCTAGTGCTAGACAGCAGCCTTGCAACACCTTCCTGGCAAACGCTCACACACTCAACCCACAGGTAACAACACTGACAGCAGCATGCATGCAAACACACCCACATGTTAAGAATGCATCGGAGATTGGAGGCTACAGCAAATGGTCTATGCACATAGCTGAATCTGGAGCACGCAAAGACGCAACTTTTTAACTAGGGATGCATCACGATGGCTGACTAGTCATCCAACAATGGACTAGTATTTTTTTTTTTTTTGTATATATTATTTTTCAGTTTTTATATATTTTTGCGGTGGTGGTAATTTGCATACAATGTGTTGTGTTTGAACTGTTCAGACAATTTGCACAGTAAAGCCCTCAGAAAAGTTGCTTCTTTAAATTTATCCCCTTTAAAGTACTGAAGCTACTGCCATACATTCACACAGATGTCTGGATAAGCTGGTAAGAACGCTGGTGAAGGTATTTAAATGCAGAGCAAAATCGGGGTAATGGGCAAAAATGTACCTGTATCGACTGTTTTTGCCTAAATCGTTTACAACCTTACCCTGACAAAGAAAAGGTTTAATGACCACACATATTGTTGGGTTATTAAGCATAATCAATTTAAGAATGTGCATGTAAACAAGCTCATTCAGGTGTAGGATTATCCACGAACAAAGCCATCAAATGAACATCACACCAAATTCCACAGATCAGAGTGAGCCCCCACCAAGCCATTAGAGAGTCATAAAAATGAATCCATGGCGCCTAAATTGCTGAAGGAGACCGTCTCTACCATTCCTGCTTAACCTCAAAGTAGGGTTTGTAATGACAGAGCTAACCCATATGGACAACCCTTCTTTCTTCCACAAACTTAAACCCTCTGTAAGACCAAATGGCCAAGTAAGACCTTGTGACCTTAAATGCATAAATCCGCAGCCATATCAGGAAACGGAGACTCATGAAGGAATCCATGAATGTTGTACCTTCACTGAGTTAACCCTCTTGAATGTACAGAATGTATTTAAACCTACAATGTACACAATACCTAGCCTTGCTAGATAATTCTGAAAATTACTTTGACCTGTGATTACTTTTATAACTGACAAATTAATGATTATAGCTGATGTGTAGTGATTTGTAATCACTTCTAACTAACAAATCGATGATTATAATCTTTAAATCTTGTACTATTGAAGGCTTCACCTGTTAAAATACCCTGACAATCAGGTTTCTCATAACGTGTAATGTATTATCCATGTTGTAAAACCAATGAATTAACCAGTATGATTGGTAGTCAGGGATTTTCATGTTTTGTTACTTACACGTGTAATATTTATGAAAGTATGTCATATTTAGTATATAAATACTTGCTTGTTTACGTAGAGAATATTGATGACAATGCATGTCATGTTTATTGCAATGTTTTCAAGATATAAAAGTTCATGATTAAACATTCACTATTTTGAGCGGGAGTTGAAAGAATCCTGTACACACAAAGGATTGTAAATCAACTCTGAAAAGGACAGACTAGTCGACCATGTGACTCTGAAAAGTCACTTCTGATTGGCTCAGGATGCCTTTGGGGTGTGGCCAATTTCAGTTCAAATGTTTTCAAAACAGGAAGAACGTGCTTCTTCTCTCTTCTTCTGCTCTCTTGGAATCCTCTCTTGGAACCATCGCTTGGTCTCCTCTCTTCGGCTCTCTTGCACAAAAGTCCCGAGGAAGCCTCTCACTCTCTGCTCTACAGTTCAGACATCCAACAGGAGTCACGAGTCCTTCTTGCAGAAGGCCTCGCTTCATCCAGACAATAACTATCCGATCATAACAGATGTCCAAAACATTGACGGAACGAACTTTCTACAAAGAGCCAAAGAACCAAGCAACACAAAGAACGCAATGCAAGGAAACGCAATGACACGCAAGTACATCTCCAGACTTTTGCTCAAAGAGTTCATTTACTCTGTATTGATCATTTATTTCACATTCTGTCACTACTCACCAACCTGTTTCACGTTTTATATGTTAGATTAGTTTTATGTTTAGAATACAATAAAGTTTGTCTGTATTCAAAGATAATTTGACTGTGGTATATTTTGATAAATAAACTCATCCCTGTTTTTAAAAGATTTCGCTTCAAAGCTATACCTCAATATGTGTGATATTATTTTCAATAAGCCATGAGAATAATAGGATTGTGAATTAATCATAATTCCCTTATTAAAGCTAATTCCTTACAATGGAAATTGTGAGCGGATACAACAAGATGTTGTATTACGATTTAAATGGTGGAGAATTTTATTCAGACAAATAATCTAGTTATTTGTCATTTATCTAATTTATAATGGTTGTCGAATGCGACTAATTCCATTATAAATTTCCTTACATAATAATGTAGAATAAGAACAGTTTAATTTAATTCTTAGCTCACACATACTGTTTTCCCTTACATATAATGTTAGGGGTACACCGGCACTTTAACCCATCCCGTGTACATTTGTACTACCAAATTTCCTATATATATTGGTGGTCGAATGCGGCCAAGATTCGTAAACAAATTAATTAATTATTTACATATAAATTCGCTACACAGGCAACTGACTGACTTGAAAATATGTAGTTTTGCACATCCCTATTTTTAACATTACAAAAATGCCCTCCATTACCCACTCCATTGTAAACTTAAAAGCCAAAGTTTTCCCCCACAGCCCCAAAGTGAACTCTGAAAACGCAGAGAAAATGAATAATAATCTGTCAAAATCAACCATGTTGAAAATCCAAAGACTGAGTCTTTGAGCGATAAAGCAAGCTTTGATGAAATCACAAAATCTCACTTTGACAGCTAAGCACCACTTTATAGATTCACGAGACCACAGTCATTTACCTCTCAGAAGCTTTTAGAATTTTTAGAGCCTGAGTGAGTGGTGGAGAAGTACTAGGCTTATCAACACTGTACGTTCAAATAGTAGACACAATTTGCCTACATTAGAATTGTGTACGACAGACAGAACAAAGTTAGTGAATTCACAGATCTTTACCTGCTGTTTTACACTCCAAAACTGTTTACAGAAACCTTGACAGCTCAGGGTCAGAACCTTGCCACCTTGGCTATTTCCCATTTGTTGTGTCTTAAGCAATGACCTGTCTCGCCTGGGACCGCTACTGGAAATTACACGTATGGCTTGATAAACACAGCTGCAATTCAAGTCCCAGGGTTCTCAGACCTCAGAGATGGGCTGTCTACAAGAAACTGGTGGTCTGGCCTGGGTGAGGTTTAATGGGATGTCTCAGAACACATCGGATTGTTGGGAGGACTGTCTAGAAAGCTTTTCACCTGGTGTTTCTGGACCTTCATTTGACCCTAAATAAAAGTAAGTAGTGTAGTCTCATTTTCACACTGCCCATGGACTGCCCCAAGTATATTTGCTTTTACTCATTCTCATGGCACACAAGAACTAGTTAAAAGTTGGCTGTTCCAATCTTATTGGCTAGCTTTACGCAACTACGGATGTGCCAGTTGGAAACAAAGTCATGTTTATAGGGTACTAAATTAATACAGTGTAATGTAATATAATTACTGTTTTTGAGGAAGAACTATAGTAGTCACTGGATTGAAATATGAAGAGTTTTTTTTTAGGAACATAGGAGCAAGTAAACTAGACATCCATGAGCAGAACTACATATTGTGATAATATGTGTTGTTTTTGTGAAATAATCTGTACTTTTTCTGTTTTTGTGGACAGACCGAAATTGTAAATGCACGTATTTTTATTTTTTTTTACATTTTCTTGTATTCTTTCAGTCCATTCTCTGGGGCTGGTCGACAGACCACTCCATCCCCCGGTGGAGGGCCATGAGGAGAATCTTTTGTCGCTGCATGCCCAGGAGGCTGTGGCACCCAAAAGCCTGACAAAAGAATGGTTCCCTCGTCTCCTGGGTCACATATCCGTCGTCACGACCACCATCCACCGTCACATTTTGGCAGGTATGGCGCTCCAGTGGCGGACCCCCCGCCCCTGTGCGCCCAGCTGTGGCACAAACACATCCACACGGGATTGGTTCCAGTGGACTACGGGGACGAGATTCCTCCTCCCCCCTCCTCAGCCAATCTTATGGTGGGCGGCAGAAGCCAGGTAAGTGCTTCGATGTCCCTGGACTCAGCACGGCCATGGGGCTCGAGTCCCCTCGACATGGCACCTCGAGCTCCACCCCTCCACGAGGCCACACCTGCCGGTACATCCGACACGATCATTCCCTTGGTCCCCCTCGCCCGGAGTTTGGGTGCATGGCTCACACTTTCCAACCCATTGCGATGGCTCACCCGGACCGTCCAACTCAGCTATGCGATTCAGTTCGCCAGGCACCCGCCTAGGTTCAGTGGCGTATGCTTCACCTCGGTAAAGGGCAAGAACACCACTACCTTGCGTGCGGAGCTCACTACCCTTCTGCGCAAGGGCACGATAGAGCCTGTCCCTCCAGCCGAGATGAAGAAAGGGTTCTACAGCCCTTACTTCATCATTCCGAAGAAAGGCAGTAGGTTGCGACCAATCCTGGACCTGCGAGTACTGAACCAGGCTTTAAACAGACTCCCGCTCAAGATGTTGACGCAAAAACGCATTCTAGCGAGCGTCCGGCATCAAGATTGGTTCATGGCGGTAGACCTGAAGGACGCGCACTTTCACGCCTCAGTCTTACCTCGACACAGAACCTTCCTGCGGTTTGCCTTTGAAGGCCAGGCGTACCAGTACAAAGTCCTTCCCTTCGACCTGTCCCTGTCACTTCGTGTCTTCACGAAAGTCACAGAGGCTGCCCTTGCCCCGCTAAGGGAAGTGGGCATCTGCATCCTCAACTATCTCGACGACTGGCTAATCCTAGCTCACTCTCGAGAGTTGCTGTGCGCACACAGGGACCTCGTGCTCCGGTACCTCAGCCAACTGCGGCTTTGGGTCAAAAGGGAAAAGAGCAAACTCTTTCCAGTTCAGGGCATCTCTTTTCTCGGTTTGGAATTGTACTCAGTCTCGATGACAGAGCGCCTCACGAACGAGCACGCACAGTTGGTGCTGAACTGTCTGAAGGCGTTCAGATGGAGAACAGTGGTTCCACTGAAACTTTTTCAGAGGCTCCTGGGGCATATGGCATCCTCAGCGGCAGCCACACCGCTCGGGTTGATGCATATGAGACTGCTTCAGCACTGGCTTCAGACTCGAGTCCCGAGATGGGCATGGCGCCACGGGACACATCTCGTGGACATCACGCCAATCTGTTACCGCCTCTTCAGCCCTTGGACCGACCTTGCATTTCTATGGGCAGGGGTTCCCCTAGAGCAGGTCTCCAGGCATGTTGTGGTTACAACAGATGCCTCCAAGATGGGCTGGGGTGCCGTATGCAACGGGCACACAGCCGCCGGCTCCTGGACTGGCCTGCGGCTGCGTTGGCACATCAACTGCCTGGAGTTGTTGGCAGTAATGCTCGTCCTGCGGTGGTTTCGGCCATTGATCCAGGGCAAGCACATTGGTCCGGATGGACAACACAGCATCGGTAGTGTAAATCAACTGCCAAAGCGGTCTACGCTCCCACTGCATGTCACAACTCGCCCACTGTCTCCTCCTCTGGAGTCAGCAGTGCCTCAAGTCGCTACGAGCCACTCATATCCCAGGCAACCTCAACACCGCAGCAGATGTGCTGTCATGTCAGGTTACCCTCAGGGGAGAGTGGAGACTCAGGTGGTCCAGCTGATTTGGAGTCAGTTCGGTTGAGCACTGGTAGACATGTCTTCTTCCTGGGAATCCTCCCATTGCCCGCTTTGGTACGCCCTGACCGAGGCACCCCTCGGTATAGATGCGCTGGCATACAGCTGGCCCCCTGGACTACACAAATACGTGTTTCCCCCAGTGAGCCTACTTGCACAGACCCTGTGCAAGGTCAGGGAGGACGCAGAGCAGATCATCCTAGTAGCACCCTACTGGCCCACCCAGACGTGGTTCTCGGATCTCATGCTCCTCACGACAGACCCCCTGGCGAATTCCCCTGAGGAAGGACCTTCTTTCTCAGGGACGGGACACCATCTGGCACCCGTGACCAGACCTCTGGAATCTCCATATCTGGCCCCTGGATGGGACGCGGAAGACCTAAGTGGCCTACCACCCGCGGTGGTAGACGGTCACTCAGGCTAGGGTTCCCTCTACGAGGTGTCTGTATGCCTTAAAGTGGCATCTGTTCGCTAAGTGGTGTTCTTCCCGATGCGAAGACCCCCAGAGATGCGCAGTCGGATCAGTGCTTTCCTTCCTGCAGGTGAGGCTGGAGGGGCGGCTGTCCCCCTCCACCCTGAAGGTGTATGTAGCCGCTATTTCGGCTCATCACGATGCAGTAGATGGTAAGTATTTGGGGAAGCACAACTTGATCATCAGATTCCTGAGAGGCGCTAGGAGGTTGAATCCCTCCAGACTGTGCCTTGTCCCCTCATGGGACCTCTCCGTAGTCCTTCGGGGTCTACAGGGAGCTCCCTTTAAGCCCTTTGAGTTAGCTGAGCTTAAGGCACTCTCTTTGAAGACTGCCCTCCTGACTGCTCTCACTTCCATCAAAAGGGTAGGGGACCTGCAGGCATTCTCTGTCAGCGAATCGTGCCTGGAGTTCGGTCCGGGTTACTCTCACGTGATACTGAAACCCCGACCAGGCTATGTGCCCAAGGTTCCCACGACTCCTTTTAGGGATCAGGTGGTGAACCTGCAAGCGCTGCCCCAGGAGGAGGCAGACCCAGCCTTGGCATTGCTGTGTCTGGTGCAAGCTTTACGCATCTATTTGGATCGCACGCAGAGCCTTAGATGCTCCGAGCAGCTCTTTGTTTGCTTTGGTGGACAGCGGAAAGGAAGCCAAACATAGGATCACCCACTGGGTCATCGATACCATCATGATGGCATATCAGGCTCAGGACGTGCCACCCCCTGCTGGGTTACGAGCCCACTCCACCAGGAGTGTTGCGGTCTCTTGGGCCCTGGCCAGTGGCGCCTCTTTGGAAGACATCTCCAGAGCAGCGGGCTGGACAACACCCAACACCTTTGCGAGGTTCTACAATTTCCAGGTTAAGCCGGTCTCATCCCGTGTATTGGCAGGCATGAGCAGGTAAGTTCCAGGACAACTGGCCGGGTGTACCACTTGCGCATAATCTCCCTTGAGGTGAAGACGTGCGCTCTTGACTCCCAGTCATGTTCACAGACTGTGATCCCTGGATGACTTTCCTCCTCAGCCCTCTGGCAGTTGAGTTTGTGGAAAAACTCGCTGACCGGTCCAGTACGTGTGTGAATGAGCCCCTGTACTGAGGAAGGTGCTCCACATGTGCTGGTTCCCTGAAGGCGACCCCATGTGATATCTTCTGCAAAATTGTTTCCCTGATGGCAAATTGCATCTTCCTTGGGCAGAGGCCCCTCTGCCCCCGGTCACCATGCTCTGTAAAAACTCCTCCCTCTTCGGGTAGGACCTACCATGGGACCTCTCCACATGACATATTTCCGACAAGACTCGGTAAGACCATGTGACGTATTCCACTCAAAATACCCCTTCCCCTCTTTTTGGGCGGGGTGTGGTCTCCGCAGTGTCTTCCCCTTGGGAGGGACACCCCCCGACGCAGACACTTCAGTCAGTTAACAAATTCCACTCTTTTTGGGGAGAAAAGAGAGGGAAAAGAGACCTCGGCTGGGCTAGCCTGTCCCTGTAGTTGGGCAGTCAACTTGTTCCTGATAGACCGTTCAACACCCATAAGAGCATTGGGGGAGGTTACGTGACAGCCTGGTGCGCTGGCTACGAGGCACACAGCAGTCTGCCTGTCACACACCACCAGTTCACATAACACAGTTCAGCTAGTTGTGGTGTTTTGTATAGGGACCCCTAGTGTCACTACATCGACACAACGTCAAGTGAGTGACAGATAGGGAACGTCCTGGTTACTTTCGTAACCTCCGTTCCTTGATGGAAGGAACGAGACGTTGTGTCTCTCTTGCCACAACGCTGAACTACCTGCTGAAATGGCCAGGACCTGGTCTCGGCTCCTCAGCACAAAACCTGAATGAATGGTTGCATACCAGCTCTTTTTATACCTGTATGTCCAGGGGAGTGGCATGCAAATTCCACTCGCCAATTCTCATTGGCCTTTTTTCAAAAAAGCAGAGGTGTTTGGGGCTCCCAAGAGTGACCCCTAGTGTCACTACATCGACACAATGTCTCGCTCCCTCCATCAGGGAACAGAGGTTACGAAAGTAACCAGGATGTTTTATATACAGCTATGTGTCAGCGTTCTCAATCCCGAACAACATCAAATCAGTTTCTTCTCCATTTACTAATGATTATCAGCACAAAAAATCTGTCTCTTGTGTGAACTTGCTCAAAGTAGCAGAAGGGGTAGAGTGTTCTGGCCGCAAAGCTGGCCTAACAAAACAATTGTAGTTAATGGTGAATGTGGCAACTAGTCAAAGTTCTGAGAAGCAACACCATACAAATATTAGTTGAATGCTTTACTATCACTCCACGCTGTGTGTATATGTACATTATTTTAGATATACACTCACTGAGCACTTTATTAGGAACACTTTGGTCCTAATAAAATGCCTGACATGGTCTTCTGCTGTTGTAGCCCATCTGCCTCAAGGTTCGACTAGTTGTGCATTTTCAGATGCCATTCTGCTCACTATAATTGTAAAGAGTGGTTACCTGAGTTACTGTAGCCTTTCTGTCAGCTCTGGCCATTCTCCATTGACCTCTCTCAGCAACAAGGCATTTCCATTGCTTTTTTGTTTTTCGTACCATTCTGATTAAATTCTAGAAACTGTTGTGCATGAAAATCCCAGGAGATCAGCAGTTACAAAAATACTCAAACCAGCCAGTCTGGCACCAGCAATCATGCCACAGTTGAAATCAATGAGATTAAATTTTTTCCCCCTTTCTGATGGTTGATGTGATCATTAAATGAAGCTCCTGACCTGTATCTGCTTGATTTTATGCATTGCACTGCTGCAACAGGATTGGCTGATTAGATGATCACATGAAAAAAAGTAGATATACATAAAGTAATAAAGTGCTGAGTGAGTGTTTAACTGAGTATGGCTAATGCGCTAGCTCTAGTGGCAACACATCGCATGCGTTTCAAAAGTCACTTCCGTCAGCTGAAAAACTGTGAATTCTGTTCCATTTGGGACGATGCTACACTTTGAAAATTCATACAGTACATGGTGTGTGCTTAGTGTATATTGTAAGTGCATAATCTATAGTGTGTCATTTGGAACACAGCTAATAGTTTGAGAAAGGTTTTTTTTTTTTTTTTTTTTTTTTTTTTACTATTAATTAAATCTGTTCACATTATTTGATATTTAGAATGGAAAACAACATTTGGCCAAACTAAGTACCCTTAGCTGCTCTAAAACAACCCAATTAATCTACTATGTGGCAGAATTTTGTTTTAGTCCCACAATGTCAAATCAATCATTCTAGTCTATATCAGAAGACAGATTAAATCACAAACCTCTGCTTGTCCTCATTCAGCCGTGGATTAAAGCCTGTCAGCGTAGTGATTTCAATCAGTTAATAAAAAAATACAAAAAATCACTTTGGAATTCTATAAGTGCTCTTTAATGCTTCAAAAATCTTGTGGTTCTTTGTCTTCAAGGTGATTTTTATCAGTCTAGTAGAGGAAAAACTATGAAAACAGACTTTAACAGTTATAAAGTCTTCTTTTGCCAACATGCACCACACATGATCATGCCCAGTCCATCAATACTGACAAGTCTACACCATCTTCAAAACGATTTTACAACCTGACATACATGTTGCTGGCATGTCACCATTAGACACATTAAAATTCAGTGGAGGAAGAACATGCTCTCCATACCTGTGATGGTCAGTGAATACACAAGCAACCAGCCAAGCCATGATTTGGGTTTGGGAATTGAAGATCTAACGAAACAAGCTGCTTTGAAGTGGTGTGTCTAATTTTTTTCTGTTGATGGTACTCCTGTTGAGGAAGACTCATACTGGGATTTGACATGCTTCCATCACCAAAGCCCTGTGATGAGCAACACTTTACCTGATAACACCCTGAGCATGGATGTTTTACACTGGCTATTTCCCAACAACAACATACAACAGGCAGAGTTACAAGTGGCTGCAAATTGGCCTCAGAAGTGGGATGTGGGACAGGGATGGATCAGACAAACCGACTAGACAAAGAAAATTGTATCTTCCACTTACATTTACATTTATCCAAAGCGACTTACAAAAGAGGAATGATACATCATAAGCGATTCATCTTATGGAGACAGTGGTACGAAAAGTGCTGCATTACAAAGTTTCACTAGGATCTGAATAGTAGTATCCAAGACAGATTAGAGTGCAACAAGAATATATATATATATATATATATATATATATATATATATAAAGTTTTTGTGAGGAATTGTTAATTGGGTGAATGGTTAAGTGCTCATGGAAAAGATGTGTTTTTAGCCATATTATTACTAAAGCCATATATTAAGTGAATATGAGATGCTCGCAAAAAAAAAAAAAAAAAAAGAAACAAAAAGAAAAAGATTTCTAAAGAAATCTATCTATCTATCTATCTGTCTATCTATCTATCTATCTATCTATGACTTTCAGACTAGGCTTTTTCAAGCCAAACTCAAAGTTTGTGTCTACAAACTTAACTTTTCTAGTTAGAGTTGGAGTTTAACTCTGCAGGACACGACCCTCCAGGAACAAAAAAAGAGTAGCCTTGTTGTATGAATTCACAGGTAGGAGTGAATAGAAGTGAATGGAACCCAAATTGTACTGTATGAATGCACCTTACTCCAAAAAGTACAACATTCTATGTGACTTGGCTTTTTATAGTCTACCTTTGCTTTTTTTATCTATCTATCTATCTATCTATCTATCTATCTATCTATCTATCTATCTATCTATCTATCTATCTATCTATCTATCTATCTACAGTATCTATCTATTTCTATCTGTATCTGCAGTATCTATCTGTTTATCTATCTATGCCACTTCGATCTGAGTGAAAGCAAAGACAGGGGGACGTGTGTCATATGTGTGTGCGACTGTTCTGTGTCTTCGTTTGGCTCCAGCTATACAAAGAAAAAGTGGCTGATGGTGCAAAACTGACGGGCCTTTCAGCACAACATCTGTTACCGAGCTCAACATCATTAAGCCAGCTCACACAGATCTGACATCTCTGCAGTATTTATCTGCTTTGATGGGCGGCAGCTAGCCAAAAGGATGGCTGAAAACAACACACAGAGCTTTGAATTTGACATTTTAAATTATGGAAAAAATGCCACTCAAAAATAAAGCAAGTGATACAATCAGATTTAGATGAATGAATTTCTTCAGGTCACAGTTAAACAACATGTTGGCATTTAAAAGTTTCAACAAGATGCCCCTTTATTTTACGAACAGGGGCCGCACGCAATGTTTTCCACAATAAGAGAAATACACAATGCATTTCTTCTCCTCAGTAGAAGTGGGTCCTTTAAACAGACAGGTCTATTAATTATCAGGAATGGTCCATCTATTTCACAAGACAGCAAATGAAACAGAAAACCTATTAGCTCATGTTTGTTAAAACAGATTCAAAATAAAAGAAGCAATCAATAGAACAGAGAATGAAGGAACCAGGAAAAGAGAAATGGGGGATAAAAGAAAGCAGATAGGGAGGAAAAGGAGAGAAAAGAGAAGGTAAAGCATAAAAATATGCTAATCAGTTTAAAGGTGAAGTGTCTCTTTATTGCAGTGTTTAATACTTTCTCCTATTCCAGTTTAACATGCAGAGTCAACTATAAGTAAGTCACTCGTAGGTTGTTTTCCCCAAAAAGTGGAAACAAGTTATGCAAAGAACAGGAAGAGAGAAAAAACAAGACAGGGAGACTTGATTATGGTACTTACACATGCAAAGGAAGGAAAAAATTAGTTCTGCTTATCTCAGACACATCACATAAACGTAGACCAGGCCTCAGGTCAGTAATTGAGAAACCAATGTGGTTCCTCAGAGATTCAAGCTGCATCCGACGACCAGTGTTTCTCATATCTCACAACAAGTGCAGTCCAACTTGCATTTAAGATTGTGTTCCACCTGCAAGCCAGAAATTACGGGAGGCATTTCTGTTAAAAGAAAGATTGAGCCGGTACGCGAAAAAAACTAATTAACATGAAAGCATGGGAAGATGTGAAATGCATGTTTAATTTTTAAGAACGAATAAGAAAGTTGGAGAACAACAACTAAAAACTCCACTATCAAACAACATGATCTTTTATTCACACAATATAGGGTAAACTGAGGTTATTCTCACTGTTTACACTGTCTTAAATTTACATTGCACAAAAATTATTTTAGTGCAAATAATCAAAATAACTGTCATAACGTCCCAGCAAACAAAGCAGTTGCATTGCCAGAAATGAGGATCTGATTGTGCCAAGGCACTGTGTGTGTGCAAGAACTGTTGACAACCATTGTATTCATTTCTTTTTAGATCTTCATTCTTTTTAAGCTACATGTATAATCACTTAACAATTAATGCTGTGCACCTTTATCAATGGATTAGGTAGGCCTGTTAATGTATCCAAATATTAGGCTTAAAATATAGTGATGAAATCTGAAATTCGGTCATGATTTGATTTGATTATTTTGGAATTAATTATAGTTATTTTACTGAATATGCTGAACACACAAATGTATATGTAAACTGGCTGAAAAAAATAATTTTAGACAAGAAATAATTACGTAATGCATCGTGTGGAACAAAACAACGCACAGCAGTAAGAAGATCTTTACTAAACATTCTTTGCATTAAAGGAGTACAGGGAGCAGGGTGCAAATATAAACAGAAAAATATTCCTAATGTTACATTGCTTATTGAGCCAATATGAATAAAGGATAACATGTCTGATTTGATGCAAACTAAAAACATAGATGTTAAGTAGACCGTTGATCATGCACAATAAACACTATCATCTAATTGGAACATTTAGCTACTGAAACAATAATTGAAATATAAATTAAATCTGTACTGAATATAGGCAAATATGTCACCTTTAACTCAAGCTGTGTCAAAGAATTAACAAATTAATGACGTATAATTATAACATGTAAAGAACAAATAATAATCACAAGTGAAGGCGAGCAGTAACTTTCCATGTGTGTTCAAATATTCCAAAAAATGAATAATATTGTGAAGAAAAGAACAACAAATCACTATTTTGCTCAAATGGATGCATGCAGTTATGAATAAAGACACAAAAAGCCAAACTTGGTAGAAACATTTTGTAAAAGCACGATTTCCTTAGACTTACGCACTCCGTGTCTGTTGCGAGAGTGCACATGTAATCTGAGTCGGCCTCTGCAACACATTAGTCGTGTTCACGCATACAGACTTTTATAGCAAATTACCCACAATTTCCAGTTAAGAGGTCATGTGTGGACATGACCCTTTTGAAAATACTGGTACATTTTGCTCTGGCAATTTTCCTTAATGCGAAGTTGTATCATTACCTATAAATGTCCTTATTGATGGTATGTGTGAACAGCACATTTGGTACATTTACCAGTAAAGGCAACCCAACGATTTTCCTGTAATTTACCTGGTTGCATATCTGAATGGGACTACTGAGTATTATTACAGACGTTTTGATGAATATTAACACTGCTCTTTTCCATGCAATAAAAACATAGAAAGGTAAAGAAATAATAAAATAAGAGACAAAAAAGCACCAGCCATACAATATAGCTTTGTGAAATGAACAGACCGAAATAAGTTGTTATTTACTGATAATCTTGCGATGCATTTTGATGTGTTTGAAGTGTCATTATGATCATGCGTGAATGAGATTTGAGAACTACGGTGGAGGGGAATATTATCAGCGAATAATGACATAAATTTCAGTGTGTTCCTCACACAAAGCTATAGTATGGGCTCAGAAGACTTGGAAAATAGAGCACAAGTTGCATGGACCACTTTTAGCCTGCTTCTGTAATGCTGTTTGTCCATTTTGAGCTTGACAGCCCCTGGTCACTAAATATACTGTATACTTTCGTTGTATTGAAAAGATCACCCTGTATATTCTGCCTAACATAATAACAAAATCGTAATTGTTGGGTGAACTATTCCTTTAAACCGCTGTTCTAGTATGATTAAAGAATTTTCCCCAAGAAGGGCTGGGGAGTTAAAGACAGAAATATTCTTGCAGTTATTGCACCTGGAGCTTAGCTCTAAATCTTATTCCTTCCCTCTTCCAGTGTTTTACGATATAGACTGTTTCCTCTGATGGCAATGCAAATGCTAAATATAAATTAAATGTTCCCCTAGTGTGCTTCTGATCAGTCGTGTTCTTATGGAGAGCAATACACTGTGGTTTTTTTTCTGTCGCACCCACAGACAAGGACGCGCCAGTTTGTACATACACTAAGCGTAATGAGGAATGCCTAATGAATTCAGCATGGACTGGGCATAAATGAAACAGAAGTATAAAATAAACAGTTTGCTCTATCTCTCTGCATTTCTCTCCATCCCTGTAGAGCAATTGTCTTTTTTGTGGTTCTCAGAGGAGAAATGACCAAGTTTTACATGAAAGTCCCTTTCTGCTTTCGTCTGCAACCTACGGCAAGTCATGGAGTGAACATAACACCTGCTGGGAGACAGAAAGGGTGGAAGACTTTGTCAGAAACAGGCTGACAGAAACCAAGCACCCATCTCTAATGAATGTCCACATGATGTCTCCAATTTCAGACAGCTAGAATGTTCACTCTCTATCTTACACACAAACACAGTTATCAATGCAGTGCTTCTCCATCTAATAAACCTTATTCAGAGTAGCGCCATCTTTTTGATGGGAATGAAAATGAGTCTTTGAGGGATAGCCTTACAGTCTCTTCAGTAGCATGCACTGTATCTGTTTAAAGGTCTTAAAGGGATAGTTCACCCAAAAAAGAAAATTCTCTCATCATAACTCACCCTCATGCCATCCCAGATGTGTATGACTTTCTTCTGTAGAACACAAACAAAGATTTTTAGAAGAATATTTCAGCTCTGTAGGTCCATACAAAAGCATTTTATGGTAAGAAAGGATTGAATCAAAGTTTTTCTCACCTAAAGTGATTGCATCACTTCAGAAGACATATATAAAACCAATGGTATATGGATTACTTTTATGCTGCATTTATTTGTTTTCTGGAGCTTCAAAGGTCTGGCCACTATTCACTTGCACCATTCACCATTCACTCATTTTTGGGTGAACTATCCCTTTAAATCACATACATTTTTCACAACTCATGAGTTCTAGAGTTTATATCTACTGATTTTTTTTTTTAATGTTTCAGCAGCTGAATGATCAACACCAATTTAAGCAACAGTACAACCCATTGAAGAGACAGTCACAGTCACATCCTCGTTTTCATTCCTATCAAAAATTAAATATGAGATTTTTCTAAATAAGGTCTATTTGTCAATATTTTCTAACACAATCTTAAAAATAAAGGTTTGGTAAGCACCAAAAACAGGTTTACAGCCTAATGTCATAGTAGACCATCTCATGAACCTAAAATTGTAGTTTTGTTGCTTTTAGTCTGGCCATTCTCCGTTGACCTCTCTCATCAACAAGGCATTTTCTGTCCACGGAACTGCTGATCACTGGTTGTTTTTTTTTTGTTTTTCACACCATTCTCTATACACTCTAGAGACTGTTACGTGTGAAAATCCCAGGAGATCAGCAGTTACAGAAATACTCAAACCAGCCCGTCTGGCAACAACAATCATGCCACGGTTGAAATCACTGAGATCTCTCGTTTCCTCATTCTGATGGTTGATGTGAATATTAACTGAAGCTCCTGACCCATATATGCATGATTTTATACATTACACTGCTGCCATACGATTGGGTGATTAGATAATCGCATTGTATATAATTATAATTATGGTGACTCGCCTCAATCCGGGTGGTGGAGGACGAATCACATTATGGCGACCACGAGGTGGTTAACCCAACATGACTCTACCCACCCTAGCAACCGGGCCAATTGGTTGCTTTGGAAGCCTGAAAGGAGTCACTCAGCACACCCTGGATTCGAACTTGTGACTCCAGGTGTCATTTCACGAGTTCTTTGTCATTCTTCAAAGATCCAATAGCCAATTGTACTTTTTTTTGTACCAAAAAAAAAAAAAAAAAAAAAAAGAGATAAAGATAAAAAAAAGAGGGTTCTTTGTTGAACCTTCAGAAAGGTGCTGCAAAGAACAATTGAAGAACCACACAAAAACTTTTTATCCTGTAGTTATTTAGAAAACCATATATGTACTGGTGCATCAAAGAATTCAGAAAGCAATACACTTATCTGAGGAACCTACAGTATAATGTAACATCTCCAAAGAACCATACAGCCAACTACACAGTCAATGGTTCTTGACATGAAAACAGGAGACTGAATTGACAATGCTTATTCCAGTCCAGATTTCATACATTTTGAAGGAACATGTTACTTCGTTACACTCTGGTGTCATCTTTGTCTGAGATGAGAGGGCTGTTGTGTCCTTTCAGGGTAGATTTATTTTTCAGATATGTTCATGGATCAATGACACAAAAAGGCCTTGGATTTGAGTGCTCTTTATTATATGAAGAGCTCTTGAACCTACAATGACAGTTGTAATCATTGACGAGTCTGAGGAACCTACAGTATAATGTAGCACCTCCAAAGAACCATACAGCCACTTACACAGTCATATTATTGCTAGATTCCCTTAAGATAATAATTATTATTATTATTTAATTTCCTTGCAAATACAAGCACTTGAACATTCTTTGATCAGGGACATTGTTTTGTTTGATCTAAAATGAATGTTCTTTTGAAGCGGAGTGTGTTTAAATCTTTCCAGATTTAACACAGAACATCTTCAGTGGTTAATTAGGAATCTGGTAACACCTAAAATGAAAACTTCATTCAAAATAAACAGCAGGATCAAATCTACTGCATCTTCTTCTGTCAGAAAATGTTTTAATTCAAGCAATATGCCTTTAATCTTTCAAAACATTCTCCAAAAAAGAACAAACGTCCCGTATCCTTCCATATAAAAAGGACAGTTAACTAGTCACCTCTTTCCTTTTCTGTCCCCTTCTCTTCTACAGCATGCAACAGTCTATCCCCTGCTGATGAAATCAGCAGAAACACTCAAATGAAAAAGGAAAATGGGCCAGTGTTTTGTATTCTTGCTAACACAGCATTTAGAGGATTGGTAAAAATGCTTTTTGTTGTGTCTGCACATCCGAAAGGATTGAATGTCAGGATCAGAGGTTTAAGCACAAGAAACCCTGTGGATTGAACAGTTTGCAATCGCTGTTTCACCTTGAGAGCCTGACGAGAAGCTCTGATCTCACACGTTTGGGTTGAACACTCAGAAAGACGGTGACCAAACCTGAATGACTTTACTGAGTGGCAAGTGACAAGGGGCAGTCAATCTCCCAAAATGACAAAAAAGTACCATAGAAGTGGCCCATTTGACTTGTGCTCTATATTCTATAAGTCTTCTGAAGCCAAAAGTTAGCATTGTGTGTGGAACAGACCAAAATTTCAGTTGTTATTCAGTGAAAATCTTGCTGTTCACCATAACTCTCAAATTTCAATTAAGCTTACAGATAAGCATACATTTTTTTGTATGATATGAAGGTGAATGATGAAAGAATTTTCCTTTTTGGGTGAATAATTCCTTTAACTGTATACTTCTAACTGATTATAGTATATGATGTAAATGTGGCAAATAATAGTAATTATTACATAGCCTAAACAAACTAACTAAAATACATCACAATCAAAATAATATTAGAAATGTAATCTTTGTTTGAAATGAGCTATTCCTTGCTTTCGTATGTGTATTACAAATCGCCTATTCACAGATAGACAAGGCTGACAGCACAAATCTTCTTAAAAAAAAATCTTAAATCTACTGTCCTCACAGTCAAACAGAGTACTCTGAAAATAAATGACTACATTCCAGAGAGGAGAAAAGATTTTCCTCTTTCATTTCAAACATGCAGCAGGAGATACTTTGAATTCATTGAATTCATTCCTCTATCCTCTCAAAACCTTTTTTGTGTGGTTATGATAAAATGCCTTGACATGGGCTCAGAACTGTTCTTCTTCTAAAGTTCAGGGTATGTGTAAAGATTGTCTTTGAGTAACAACCACTGTAGTGCTGTGTTTCTACCATGTATGCTATTCAAATTCATTTGAAGCCATTCAAATGCAACTTATAAGTATGATGGTATACAACAAACAAAATTTGCAATGGAATGCTATATATACTTTATGTCTCAGATGTGGATGAGATTTATGAAAGTCTTGATCAAGTTCACAGAAGTCATGGCACACGGTTGAAATTATCTCAAGTTGCTGACACTTGACTATGTATTATTCCATCTATTTAATCAAATCCTGAGAAAAATGGTTCAGGTTGAGAGTTCAAAAGCCCAGAAACTCAAAGAAACTTTGAGTCAAGCCAAGGAGGACACATCAATGTACTTACCTGCCCTATAGAGTAAATTCAAAGTTTAAAAAACTGAAGAGTACAATTTCTGCACCACCAAATGGAACTGCAAAAATAAAAAATAAATAGTTTCCAAACATACTGAAGCCTACAGAAGCCCTAAAGTAAGTTCCCTATCTGTCACTCACTCGGTGTTGTGTCGATGTAGTGACACTAGGGGTCACTCTTGGGAGCCCGAAACACCTCTGGTCTTTAATAAAATGCCAATGAAAATTGGCGAGTGGCATTTGCATACCACTCCCCCAAACATATGGGTATAAAAGGAGCTGGTATGCAACCACTCATTCAGATTTTCTCTTCGGAGCCGAACGGTCAATGTTCACTGAGCTGACTGTTCATTCACCTCTGCTGGATCTGACGGCGCATTTCAGCGGCTTCTCCCTCCTCTGCACTGGTGCACTGCAGAGAACGCCCCTGGGCGCTTCAGCAGAAATAAGAGAGTACATTTCTCTAAAAGAGTATATTTCTCTAAAAGAGTGGCACACACGGAACGTCTTTTTAAAGATGCCTTTCCGTTTCTGTGTTATTCCTGGTGGCGGTCGTTATCTCTCAACTTCTGATGGTCACGATCGCTGATCGCGGAGACAGCGTTCGTGGTTTGATCATGTACTCATTGCGAGAACATGATCATGGCAACGTTGCGGTCACGGCTTGTGAGTTTGACCTCTTGTTCAGAGCCCGCGAAGCTGATGAGCTCTCGAGCGCAGCATCGGAGAGCGGGCTCGTCCAGTTGGACGCGGAAGCCTCAGCTGGGCTCCCCCCCTCAGGTACATTCGCCCAGTCACAGGCTGACACGGAAATGACGGACATGCTTTCTCGGGAAGCCGCGAGCGTCGGGCTAGAGTGGAACTCTCCGCTCTCCCCTGAACCCTCGCGGCTCGATGATTGGTTCCTGGGCTCGCGGCACCGCTCACAGCCACACCCTGCCCCAGTTCCTTTCTTCCCTGAAGTGCACGAGGAGCTGACAGGGTCGTGGGAGGCACCTTTTACTGCCCGGTCCCAATCTTTCAGCTCCCCCGCCCTCACTACCCTCGATGGTGGGGCGGCCAGGGGCTATTCGGCGATTCCCCCGGTGGATAAGGTGCTCGCGGTGCACCTATGCCCGCAGAGCACTGCCACCTGGCGCGGGCGCACAAAGCTCCCATCCAAGGCCTGTAGATATATGTCATCCCTGACGGCCAAGGTCTACAGTTCCGCTGGACAAGCCACCTCCGCCCTGCACACCATGGCTCTCCTGCAAGTCCACCAAACCAAGGCGCTAAAGGAACTGCACCCGGGTAGTTCCGCCCCGAGATTGATGCAGGAGCTGCACTCGGCGACCAACCTTGTTCTCCGGGTGACGAAGGTCATGGCGCGGTCTCTCGGGCGGGCGATGTCCACCTTGGTGGTCCAGGAGCGCCACCTTTGGCTCAACCTGGTCGAGATGGGAGGGGCTGACAAGGCACAATTCCTTGCTGCCCCCATTTCCCAGGTTGGCCTATTCGGTGACACCGTCGAGGACTTTGCCCAGCAGTTCTCGATGGTGAAGCAGCAGACGAAGGCTATCCGGCACATCCTGCCCCGGTGCGGCTCAAGATCCCGCACCCCGCCTGCTCATCGCCAAGGGCGTCCCCCTGCGGTGACTGCACTGGCTCCGCCACAGCCTGCCCCTGTGGCCTAGCCCCAGTGTGGAGCCCACCGCAGGAAGCAGACTCCACCCGTCACACGGCCGGCCGCCAAGAACCCGCAAAAGGCTTCGAAGCGCCCCTGAGACGGGCGACACAGGGACGACGAAACCCACTGCTTTGGAGCTGGTAAACAGACCACTCCATCCCCTGGTGGAGGGCCGGGAGGAGAATATTTTGTTGCCTTTTCATTTAATTTCGCCACATGCCCAAGTGGCTCCAGTACCCAAGAGTTCAGCAAAAGAGCGGTTTCCTTGTTCCCTGGGTCACATACCCGGTGTGCACGGCCGTCATCACGACCACCTCTCGGTATAGACGTGCTGGCACACAGCTGGCCCCCTGGACATCGCAAATATGCGTTTCCCCCAGTGAGCCTACTTGCACAGACCCTGTGCAAGGTCAGGGAGGACGAGGAGCAGGTCGTCCTGGTAGCACCCTACTGGCCCACCCAGACATGGTTCTCGGACCTCACGCTCCTCGCAACAGACCCCCCCCCCCCCCCGGCGAATTCCCCTGAGGAAGGACCTTCTTTCTCAGGGACGGGGCACCATCTGGCACCCGCGACCAGACCTCTGGAATCTCCACGTCTGGCCCCTGGATGGGACACGGAAGACTTAAGCGGCCTACCACCCACGGTGGTAGACACGATCACTCAGGCTAGGGCCCCCTCTACGAGGCGCCTGTATGCCTTTAAGTGGCGTCTGTTCACTAAGTGGTGTTCTTTCTGACGCGAAGACCCCCAGAGATCAGTGCTTTCCTTCCTGCAGGAGAGGTTGGAAGGGCAGCTGTCCCCCTCCCCCTTGAAGGTGTATGTAGCCGCTATAGCGGCACACCATGACACAGTGGATGGTAAGTCCTTAGGGAAGCATGACCTGATCATCAGGTTCCTGAGAGGTGCCAGGAGGTTGAATCCCTTCAGACGGTGCCTCGTTCCCTCATGGGACCTCTCTGTAGTTCTTCAGGGTCTACAGAGAGCCACCTTTGAGCCTTTGCAGTCAGCTGAGCTTAAGGCACTCTCCTTGAAGACTGCCCTCCTGACAGCGCTCACTTCCATCAAGAGGGTAGGAGACCTGCAAGCGTTCTCTGTCAGCGAAACGTGCCTGGAGTTCGGTCCGGGCTACTCTCACGTGATCCTGAGACGCCGACCGGGCTTTGTGCCCAAGGTTCCCACAACCCCTTTTAGCGACCATGTGGTGAACCTGCAAGTGCTGCCCCAGGAGGAGGCAGACCCAGCCCTGACATTGCTGTGTCCGGTGCATGCTTTACGCATCTATTTGGATCGCACGCAGAGCTTTTTAGAGTCTCTGAGCAGCTCTTTGTCTACTCTGGTGGACAGCGGAAAGGAAGCGCTGTCTCCAAGCAGAGGATCGCCCACTGGCTCATTGACGCCATAACAATGGCATATCACGCCCAGGACGTGCCGCCCCCGGCAGGGCTACGAGCCCATTCTACCAGGGGTGTAGCGGCCTCCTGGGCCTTGACCAGTGGCGCCTCTCTAACAGACATTTGCAGTGCAGAGGGCTGGGCAACACCCAACACCTTTGCGAGGTTTTACAATCTCCGGGTGGAACCGGTTTCATCCCGTGTAGTGGCATGCACAAGCAGGTAAGTCCGGGACAGCTGGTCGTGTGTATCACTTGTGCATAGCGCCTTTCACCTCCCCTAAGCTGAAGACATGCGCTGTTGACTCCCAGTAGTGTTCACAAACTGTGTTCCCTGGATGATTTCCTCCGAGCCTTGTGGCAGACGAGTTTGCGGAGAAATTCGCTGCCGGCTCAATACATGTGCTAACTAAGCCCTGTACTGGGGTGGTTCCCCGTAGGTAACCCCATGCGACGTATATCTTCTGCTAATTTGTTTCCCTGTTGGTAAACTGCATCTTCCTTGGGTAGAGGCCCCTCTGCCCCAGTCACCATGCTCGTAGAAACTCCTCCCCCATAGGGTAGGACCTACCATGGGACTTCTCCACATGACATACTTCCGACAAAGCTCGGCAAGACCATGTGATATATTTCCACTCAAAATACCCCCCCCCCCCCCTCTGGGCAGGGTGTGGTCTCCGCAGTGTCTTCCCCTTTGGAGTGACACCCCCTTGACTAGACCTGGTGGCCCCAGTCGGTTAATTCCTTTTTTTGGGGGGAGAGGAAAAAAAAGAGGATAAGAGGCCACGACTGGGCTAGCCTGTTTCTATCTTTTGGGCAGTCGACTTGTCCCCAAAGGGCCATTCGACACTCATAACAGCATTGGGGGAGGTGTACGAGGCACACAGTGGTCTGCCCGTCACACACTGCCAGTTCACGTAACACTGTTCAGCCAGTTGTGGCGTTTCGTATAGGGACCCCTAGTGTCACTACATCAACACAACGTCGAGTGAGTGACAGATAAGGAACGTCCTGGTTACTTGCGTAACCTCTGTTCCCTGATAGAGGGATTGAGATGTTGTGTCCCTCCTGCGACAACACTGAACTACCCGCTGAAATGGCCGGGACCTTGTCTCAGCTCCTCAGCACAAAACCTGAATGAGTGGTTGCATACCAGCTCCTTTTATAACCGTATGTCTGGGGGAGTGGTATGCAAATTTTCATTGGCCTTTTATCAAAGACCAGAGGTGTTTCGGGCTCCCAAGAGTGACCCCTAGTGTCACCACATCGACACAAAGTCTCATTCCCTCCATCAGGGAACGGAGATTACGCAAGTAACCAGGACGTTGTGTTCTTGAGAAATCACTGGCTTTCCTACTGTTTGTTTGGAAACAGTTAATATTTTTGCAATTCCATTAGTCCCACAAGTGACAAACAAATTGCACAGCTCACTTTTACAGCTGGATGCTCTAGCAGCACCAGACAGCATTGCAAAAACTTTTCCCAAACATTCCTACTGTCTACTTGGACAAACAAATACAGGTGCATCTCAATAAATTAGAATGTCGTGGAAAAGTTCATTTATTTCAGTAATTCAACTCAAATTGTGAAACTCGTGTATTAAATAAATTCAGTGCACACAGACTATAGTAGTTTAAGTCTTTGGTTCTTTTAATTGTGATGATTTTGGCTCACATTTAACAAAAACCCACCAATTCACTATCTCAAAAAATTAGAATATGATGACATGCCAATCAGCTAATCAACTCAAAACACCTGCAAAGGTTTCCTGAGCCTTCAAAATGGTCTCTCAGTTTGGTTCACTAGGCTACACAATCATGGGGAAGACTGCTGATCTGACAGTTGTCCAGAAGACAATCATTGACACCCTTCACAAGGAGGGTAAGCCACAAACATTCATTGCCAAAGAAGCTGGCTGTTCACAGAGTGCTGTATCCAAGCATGTTAACAGAAAGTTGAGTGGAAGGAAAAAGTGTGGAAGAAAAAGATGCACAACCAACCGAGAGAACCACAGCCTTATGAGAATTGTCAAGCAAAATCGATTCAAGAATTTGGGTGAACTTCACAAGGAATGGACTGAGGCTGGGGTCAAGGCATCAAGAGCCACCACACACAGACGTGTCAAGGAATTTGGCTACAGTTGTTGTATTCCTCTTGTTAAGCCACTCCTGAACCACAGACAACGTCAGAGGTGTCTTACCTGGGCTAAGGAGAAGAAGAACTGGACTGTTGCCCAATGGTCCAAAGTCCTCTTTTCAGATGAGAGCAAGTTTTGTATTTCATTTGGAAACCAAGGTCCTAGAGTCTGGAGGAAGGGTGGAGAAGCTCATAGCCCAAGTTGCTTGAAGTCCAGGGTTAAGTTTCCACAGTCAGTGATGATTTGGGGTGCAATGTCATCTGCTGGTGTTGGTCCATTGTATTTTTTGAAAACCAAAGTCACTGCACCCGTTTACCAAGAAATTTTGGAGCACTTCAGGCTTCCTTCTGCTGACCAGCTTTTTAAAGATGCTGATTTCATTTTCCAGCAGGATTTGGCACCTGCCCACACTGCCAAAAGCACCAAAAGTTGGTTAAATGACCATGGTGTTGGTGTGCTTGACTGGCCAGCAAACTCACCAGACCTGAACCCCATAGAGAATCTATGGGGTATTGTCAAGAGGAAAATGAGAAACAAGAGACCAAAAAATGCAGATGAGCTGAAGGCCACTGTCAGAGAAACCTGGGCTTCCATACCACCTCAGCAGTGCCACAAACTGATCACCTCCATGCCACGCCGAATTGAGGCAGTAATTAAAGCAAAAGGAGCCCCTACCAAGTATTGAGTACATATACAGTAAATGAACATACTTTCCAGAAGGCCAACAATTCACTAAAAATGTTTTTTTTTTTATTGGTCTTATGATGTATTCTAATTTTGTGAGATAGTGAATTGGTGGGTTTTTGTTAAATGTGAGCCAAAATCATCACAATTAAAAGAACCAAAGACTTAAACTACTTCAGTCTGTGTGCATTGAATTTATTTAATACACGAGTTTCACAATTTGAGTTGAATTACTGAAATAAATGAACTTTTCCACGACATTCTAATTTATTGAGATGCACCTGTAGTCCCGTCCCCAAACTCAATGTTGCTATGTCAGACAAAAGAACCACATTGTTCAGTATGTTCTCTTTGGTAAGACAATTTAAGAATGGTGTACTTATAGTTGTTTTCACATTTAACTGGGATAGAAAAAGTATTTCAAATCATATTAATTACATGATTTGCTGATTAATTAATATAATTATTCACAAATAATCGCATAAACAATATTTGCAGAAATAAGCCCCCAAATGAACATAATTCAGTACATGTATATAATAATCAAAATAATTATAAATATAATATATAACCAATATAATAATTCAGATAATTCTAAGACAGCACATTATCGTGGCAGACAAGCAAAGCATTGATTAGACAATACAAAAAGTGGCTTTAGAAGTCAATATATTGTTTATTTTATTTCTAAACTCACTGAACACTTTATTAGGAACACCTGTACAATCGTGTGGCAGCAGTGCAATGCATAAAATCATGCAGATACGGGTCAGGAGCTTCAGTTAATGTTCACATCAACCATCAGAATGGGGAAAAAAATGTGATTTCAGTGATTTCAACCATGGCATGATTGTTTGTGCCAGACGGGCTGGTATGAATATTTCTGTAAATGCTGATCTCCTGGGATTTTCACACATAACAGTCTCTAGAATTTACTCAGAATGGTGCCAAAAAAACAAAAAAACAAAAAACAAAACAACAACAACAACAAAACATCCAGTGAGGGGCAGTTCTGTGGATGGGAATGCCTTGTTGATGAGAGAGGTCAACAGAGAATGGCCAGACTGGTTCGAGCTGACAGAAAGGCTACTGTAACTCAGATAACCACTCTGTTAACTAATATTGTGGTGAGAAGAATAGCATCTAAAAATGCACAACATGTTGAACCTTGAGGCAGATGGGCTACAACAGCAGAAAACCACGTTAGGCAGTTTATTAGGACCATAGTGATCCTAATAAAGTGCTCAATAAGTGTATATCATTGAACATAAGCCTATAACTGGCCTACTGTCCATTAGCAATCCATTTTGCAGTTGGGTTTTTCCAATATGTTTGACGAAGACAAAGCTGTTTTCACATGACACATTCTAGCAGTTTAGTAATTAATCACACTAAGTTAACATTTTAAATCAACAGCCTTAATTTTAACATAAAACACAATTACATCAGCTTTCACATGTCTACAAAATACAACTTAGTAATACATTATATATATATATATATATATATATATATATATATATATATATATATATATATTTATTTTTTTTTTTATTTTTTTTTTATTTATTTATTTATTTATTTTTTAAAGGTAAATGTTCTAGAGCAGATTACACAAGTGTTGCAAACACCCTTAGAATCATTACTGGAGCAATCAAAGAAATCAGTACATTAACTGACATTCTTCTGTCCTATGTCCACTTAATTTAACCAAGAATTAAAAGTTCACCCAGTCATAGTCACTTGTCAGTCAACCTGATTAAAGTGCTGCTTGCCCTCCCACTCTTACAAGACTCTTTTGAGTGTTGTTTGGAAATCACTTTTGATGTTCAAAACTATGATGCGTGGAAATATAAAAGGCCTACCAAGTAATTAAGAGGCTTTTTCACGTGTGGAACTAAAATGCCACGCTTGTGTCTACCCCGGGGGACTCAGTAAACCTGAATGCATCTTGACAAATGAAAGTGGGGGAAAGCAATTCAAAGTCATTTGATGAAAAGCTTCAGGGAAATATAACCACAACAGAACTGCACTTTTTTCCGGCTGCTTTACTAGTTTTGTAGTGCTTTGTGAAAATATATTCCACCATCTGTCAAAGCAATAGGGAAGTTGAGATGAAAATAAGACAATGAACACATTTAATTTAAAACACGTTTAGGCTCGGCTTTCTTATGATATCTAAATCTAAGGGATTGAGGCTGTCCAGGTGGAACTAAGAGACCTATTGATTACACAGTGTGGTGGTCTGGTTGTGCACACTTCTCACTGTTCCCTTATTTTCACAACAGCTCTGCACCTGCCACCTCATAAATGTCAAACCCACTCCATTCGTCTCTTCGCATTCTGCTATTGATTTATTTCCTTCATTTCTCGACTCAAAAAGTTGCTGCCATGACCTTATTCCTTCTATTAATGCTAAGCACGTATAGCTCCATAAAAACCTCTTTTACTTGGCGGGGATGTTGTGAGATTTTACAAGATGGCTTATGGACTTCCCCGGTTTAAACACAGGGTTTACAAGACAGACCTTCTCTATTAATGTTTCCTGCATTGTTATTATACTTGAACACAGATAGGATTTAGTTCCTCAAAGATTACATCTACTGTATATTTTTTACTGCCGGGGAAAAGAGAGGCGATTTTTGCAGATTTGATGACCTCACGCTACACAGCAGAGAAGACGGTTGGCGCAAAGGGCTGTCCGTGCACAAAAAACTATTTAAAAGCAGTTTTGTAATCAGTCCTCTGACACAATTTTTGCATGGCATATATCTACAGAGATGACACAGCTGACTTAATCCCACATGGTCCAGTTAGTCCCTGCTGGGAGATGACATTACTACATCATTCTGGGGGCAAACGCTTTCCCGATTGATGGCCATTCAAAAGTAACCGTGTGTTCTGACTAAATAAAACATTTTTAAGCAACATTTAAATTAAAAATATGACATTGTATTAGATGTTTTGACAGTTTTTATAAAAAGCGTGAAGTGGTGTTATATTTTTGTAATGGTCTGCTACTATTGCCCATTTGGAACAGGGCCTATGGCACAGTTGAGTTTCTCAAAAAAAAAAAAAAAAAAAAAAAAAAAAACATTTGAAACTAAGCAAAAATTGCAGATTTCAAAATGCATATTTCCAGACAGCCATGTGTCACCCTAACAACGGCCATTGAGATAAATGTAAATTCTAATAGGTAACTTTCTCCAGGTATTATACACCTCCTTGGGTTGTGCTACACTCCCCAAACACACCACGATTTGAGATCAATATCCAATCAAACTGTTCAGGCTCTGAAGCAAAGGTGCACTGAGGCAGCTCATCTCTCCGCTAAGCATACATGCAGCTAAAGTGGGACACAAATAAAAAAAGTGACAGCTTGTTTGTGATATTAATGTCCACCATTTTTGTGCAGACAAGCCTGGCTGGTGTATTTGAAAATAAGCATGACTAGGAAGCAGCTGGTAGGTGACACTACACAAACTCCAGTTTTTATTAGTGGTTATCTTCACATACTGTAGCTCATAACGGCATGATGAATAGTGAGTCAGTGTTGGTAATAGATAGGGAGAGTGGATGCCCTGGAGGACAGATGTTGGGTGGCAGCTTGCTTGCAATGTGGATCAAGGATTGTTAGATTACAAGTGTCAAAAGCTATTCTGATGCTCTAATTCCTGCACAGGTTCACTTCAGTCAGCTATGCTTTGTAACTGGCATCTAAACCGACACTCAAAGACAGTACAACTACTCCCATTCTCTGACATCCATTGCTAAATGGGTGAATCTGTGTGAAAAGTCAAAACAGAGAAATAATACATTTTATTTAGCTTAAAAAACAAAGCCTAAATTTGGGTCCATTAAATGTTTATTTTGCATTTTTACATAAATTCTTTAACAATTAAGCATACAGTATTTCACTCCTTAAATTATTGTTGGCATTAAACAAAAAAGTATCACTGTCATTTCTGTAATACATAAACCTTATATATTATGCAAATTGTAAATTATTTGAATAGAACATAAAAAAGTGTACTGTATTATTGTAATGAGAATCGTATGACAGTTGATAGGAAAAACAAATTGCATCTGATATAGTAGCTGAAACAGTCTGTTCATACACAGTATACAGGGTATTTTTCACCTACTCTCCCCACTTGTATAGTATATTGTATTGTGCTGCATATTTTTTATTGTATATTTATATCAGCGTCATAAATTAAGGGGGGCTTGGGGCAAAAATGACACCAAAAATGACATGTAACATCTGATAGTTCTTAATATTCTATTATAGTCCTATTTACACATATTATGACATAAAATATGAGTTTATATTGATGTAATTCTAGTCTCAATCATCAGAATTTGTTTGAGTTAATTGATTAAATTGATGGATTTGACAAATGCATGAGATACAGTTTATGTTTTAAAAGGTTAGAAAAAAATGCCCATATAAAGGTAATAAAACACCCCTGAAAATAAAATTTAGGGGGGAAGTATTGCCCCTTCATGTAAAAGTTAATTTCTGACACGAATGTATATATTTCTTATTGTGTGTAATAGTTTACTGTGTCTTTTGTATAGTCATAGTACACTTTATTTGTCCAATAAAAGTAAATTCTCATTCTATTTCACTATTTCTACTGTGAAATAAACATTGTATTATTTAAATATCAGTTTGGTTATCAACTCAATTTGTTCTACATCATCAGATGTGACATAATGCTGCCTTGGACGCCTGTCCAAACCATTACCCTTATGAGGTATATTTTAAGTAAAGTGTCAGACATACTGGGCAGCAAGGCAGCTTCCATCTGTTTCAGACACAATTAGGAAAGCAAAGTATACTTTAATGAGTGAGTCTTCCTACCTTGAACAAATCACGTCTATACCTCAGTTACCTGTAGCAGAATGTGTCTTCCCTTACCTGCCATGAGAAGTCGATCAAAAACATTCTATAAAAGGAAAAATTAAAAGCACTTTTATGAAGGCTATGTTCTCGGAACCTGCTGTTCACTTTTACTTTGATTTAAAGCATTTTAAAAGCCAGGGTTTCTAAATCAATTATCTGATCTGGACATGAACCAGTGGAAGAGTGAAAGGAAGATAACCAAGCCTGAAGCTCTGGGAGTCCCGAGGCTTTAAAATAGCACCGGCCATCAAAGACAAGGGACAACGAGATGGGGCGAGATTGGTTTTCTTGTGTCTCGTACACTCTGTCTGCTTTTATTCCTCACTGGCAGAAGGAGCAGAAAGACTGAGAGACACATAATCAAGTGCAGCTGTGCACTGGGCTGGTGGATTGAGGGAAGAGCAAAGAGCAGAAGCTCTTTAATAGATTAAAGGTGCGCATGTAGAGGAAACCCCTCAGGGAGCACACAGCCAACCCACCACTCACATCTGGGGCGGCACGCTCCTGTCCTTTCACTGGGCCCTGGAACTTGAAGAATCTATCTGCCATTTGCATTGCAACTCCCAAAACCATAAACAAGTAGAGGGGAGAGGGTAAATGAAAGAATGAAGGAAAACGCTTGATTTGTATGGCACATAATGATGCAATTTAGCTTCGAAATGATGCAGGCTAGCACATCGAGTTCAATGTGATGATGTGATTTACAATGAATTCATGAAATTTATTCAGATGAAGTAGTGTTTGGATGGTATCGAAATCATAAACTGAAAGAGAAAGAGCGAAACCAAGTATAAACCAAGAATATTTGGGATACATTTTCTCTTAAGGTGCTAAATTTGGCTAAATAATAAGAATAGTTCAGGTACAGTTTAATGGTAGCTAAATAAGTTCAATTGTTCAGTTATTGGTTTGTATGTTAATCTGGAATGCCTTCAAATAGTAACCTTCGTTTTACTTGTAAACAAGCAATCCTCAAAATTAGACTAACTTAGTCATCTAGCTCAGAGCAGATTTTTAACAATAGTTTATAATCAGTGTTGGGGAAGCTACTTTGAAAGTGTAGCTTCCCAAGCTACAAGCTACACATAATTTAAATAAGTTAAAATCAAGCTAGCCATTTGCAAATGTTGTTAGGCCTTCTACAAGATACTAACAAAACGTGGCTAATCACATTGAAGCTATTTAAGAGGGCAAGGTACAACTTGTAACTAACTAATTAATGATGATAACATCTAGCAAAATTAATTTACATTAAATACAACAAATTAACACCCTAATGTAGTACTGTAACTTGAAAACAGTGACAAACATCATAATTTAACACAAGCACAAGCAAAAAAATATTTATTTTAAATATTTACTAGTAAAATTAAAATGTAAATATACTGTATACTAATAAGTGTTTTGCTTCACAAAAGATGTTTAATGCAGAAGGTCTTCTGTGCAAGGAATGATTCAGTAAGGTCTCACTAGGTTTTAAACATGCAAAATTATTTAGCACACCGCAACGGACAGGATATGATGTCATACTTGTTAAAATACACCGTCTACTCACTTTTCTGCAACAATAAAAAACAGGCATTTTTGAAAAATATATTCCTTTTTTTTTTTCTTTTTAATCCCCTTTTCTCCCCAACTCCCACTACTTAGTAGGTCCTCATGGTGGCACGGTTACTCACCTCAATCCGGGTGGCGGAGGACAAGTCTCAGTTGCATCCAATTCTGAGAAAGTCAGTCTGCACCTCTTTTTATGTGGCTTGTTGTGTATGACACCGCTGAGACTCCCAGCATGTGGAGGCTCATGCTACTCTCTGCGATCCACGCACAACTTACCACACGCCCCATTGAGAGCGAGAACCACTAATCACGACCATGAGGAGGTTACCCCATGTGACTCTACTCTCCCTAGCAACCGGGTCAATTTGGTTGCATAGGAGACCTGGCTGGAGTCACTCAGCACACCCTGGATTTGAACTCGCGACTCCAGGGGTGGTAGTCAGCGTCAATACTCGCTGAACTACCCAGGCCCCCAAAAAATGTATTCTTTGTATTGAGCCAAGAGGTCACCTTTCGATCTTCTACTGTTCACACGCCTCTCATCATCCGAATCTGCAGGTTAGAGTTCACCGAACTTGAACTTTAGCCCGCAGCCAAATGCTAAATTTCTATGCATGAGCTTGCGTTTCTCCCACTGCTAGATGCGCTTAAATGGAAGTGAAAGGAGAGCGAAGTGCAGTGCAACTGCTGTTTAAATAATTTTTGAACCTGTTAATTTACATAAACCATACAAATGAACCAATTCACTAAAATTAATGCATACAAAACACTACATTCCAAAGTGAGAGAAACAATCTAGGAGAGTGATAATTTCCTCAAGAATTCTGCAATACAATGTGACATAAAAAAAATAAAATAAAAAAATGAAGTAGCATTTTGTCCCGCTACACAGCTGGAAAAGCTACACTGCTTTGAAAACAGCTGAGATACTGTAATGCTACTGAAATATGTAGTTAAGATAGTACCGTCGCTACTTTTAGTTAGTTTATAATTTGGCCATCAGCATGGGATCGAATGACAGATAATGAGGCACTGTGGGATTGAAAAGCTGCTCTACAGCAGGGAGCAGGGGTCATCCTGTGAGAACTCTGTGAGCAAGACATTGGCGCTGGGAAATCCTAATGGTACAGACATCACGCCATTATGCTACAAATTACCTGCTGGCATTAGTGTCACCCTCAGCCCAATCATTTTCCAGACAAGATCAATCCAAGCTGGGGTCTGGCTGTCCCTCCTTGGGGGCCTGTCCTGGCAATTAGCTATTGATTTTTGTAGCCTTTTATTTTCTGAGGCCAACTCTCCGGCGGCCCCGTGCCACTTTCTTAGACCTGCCACATCAGGCTGGAGGGTACTCGACTGAGATAGCGAGCGGCCCTGTCAGAGGGTGAGGATACACAGGCGGAGCAGCAGGTAGTCACCAACCTCTGCCACAGAGGTGAATATCACTGATTAGAGAGTGCTGAAATGGGTCAGTGGTGTTGACAGAACACCTGAGCTATGGCAGACCCCACATTTCGGTTTCATTCAGCTATTTTTTGTGACAAAAAAGTATTATCGTTCTGTTCTCGGGTACATCTAGTCTGACGTTCTCCGGTGTTCATCTAATCAAATTAGGTGATTAAAACAGAAAAATAAACATTTCGATTCTGAGCATCAGGTTTAGGTTTTTTTTTTTTATTATTTAATTAAATGTAATTTTTTTAGGGAATCTACAGTATTTGTGGGATTATGTTGATAACCACAGAAAATATTTTGAGACTGTCCCTCAAAAAAAAGTACAAGGTACAAAAAAAGCTGTCACTGAGGTGACACCCTTCAAGGGGACATTTTTGCACCTCTATTTAGAGTGTATAACTTGTTTTAGGTTCATAATTGCACCCTGTGGACATACTGCGTACCATTACATGTACATTTATATGTTTTGTTCCTCTGGGAACAAAAATGTACCTGCAGTTAGCAATTCTGTCACATGATTCTCATGGTAATATGTACATTGTTTAAAGGGATAGTTCACCCAAATATAAAAATTCTCTCATCATTTACTTACCATTATGCCATTGCAGATAACTTTTTTCTTCTGCAGAACACAAACAAATATTTTTTGAAGAATATCTAAGCTCTGTTGGTCCTTACAATGCAAGTGAATGGTGACCAAAACTTTGAAGCTCCAAAAATCACATAAATGCAACACAAAAGTAATCCATATAACTCCAGTGGTTAAATCAATGGCCGAGTTTGAAATTGCATATCACCATACTACTCATACTATTTCTGCCATAGATATATATGGCAGAAGAAGTAAGAGTAGTATGGGTAGTATACCATTTTGAACTCAGCCTATATCTTCAGAAGTGATATGATAAGTGTGGGTGAAAAACAGATAGATATTTAAGTCCTTTTTTACTATGAATTCCCACTTTCACTTTCACATTCTTTCAAATTGTGAAAGTGGAGATTTATATTAAAAAGGACTTAAACACTGATCTGTTTCTCACCCACACCTATAATATCACTTCTGAATATATGGATTAAACCACTGGAGTCATATGGATTACAATTGTGTGGCCTTTATGTGATTTTGGAGCTTCTTTGGAAGGGTCTGATCACCATTCACTTGCGTTGTATGGACCTTCAGAGCTGAGATATTATTCTAAAAATCTTTGTTTGTGTTCTGCAGAAGAAAGAAAGTCATGGACATCTGGGATGGCATGAGGGTGAGTAAATGATGAGAGAATTGTCATTTTTGGGTGAACTCTCTCTTTAAGTCTTGTTTTAAGTCTTTAAATCTGACATTCACACCAGTGTGTATTTAAACGTTTACTTTAACATGTAAGTGCCCGTAAAATTGCTGAGAAAAAACAGGGAGAAAAATTATTGTCTGTGGTAATCAACATTTTCAAATGCTGTTGTTGAAGATTAACTTGCATTGAACCTGGAGCATTCCTGTAAGCTGGTGAAAATCTCCACAGGTGTGATGTGTTGTAAAGTCATGCTTTTTTCATCTTCGCCTTCTCACTAAAGTAAAACCCTTTTTATCCATGAGTAACTTTCAAACTGTGATTCATGCTTTTGTAACATCTCGTTTAGATTATTGCAGCTTGCTTTACTATGGTGTCTCTCATTCTTCCCTCTCCCATTTACAGCTGGTGCAAAACGCAGCTGCCAGACTTCTCATGGGGACTCACGAGTACGAGCCAGTTACACCTATTTTAATCACTATGCACTGGCTTCCTGTTAAGTACAGAATCGATTTTAACATTTTATTGTATGTTTACAAAGCCCTCAATAATTTCGCCCCTCAGTATCTGACCGATTTGCTCCATCCTTATATTCCCTCTAGAACTCTGAGATCTTGCTATCTTGGTTTACTCTCAGTGCCTAGATCTAGACTTAAAAAACGAGGTGATTGCACCTTTGTGATCGCCGGTCCGAAACTCTGGAACAGTCTACCTCTCCATATCAGATTAGCCCATTCTATTTCAGCTTTCAAGTCTGCTCTAAAGACATACTTATTATCTCTGGCCTTCAATATTCCTTGATCATTGTGAACTGTTTTCTTTTAACATAGTATGTGTTATTTACTTTGTTGTCAGTTTTATCTCCTGTAGTTACTAAATTTCTTTTTGTACAGCACTTTGGTCAACTTTGGTTGTTTTTAAATGTGCTTTATAAATAAATATTGAATTGAATTGAATTGAATGAAGAACCTAGAAAGCCTTTTACAAAGTTCACAAATAGAAAAAAAACAAAGAAAATACAAGAGGGAAAGGCAACTGAGGGATGAATATATTTTTCCCCAACAAAAATAGCTTGTGGAAACAGAAAGAGAGAGAGAGAGAGAGAGTGAGAGAGAGAGAGAGAGCGAGAGAGAGAGAGAGAGAGAGAGAGAGAGAGAGAGAGAGAGAGAGTAAACGAAAGAAAGAAGGAGAGAGAAAGAGAGTGAATAAAGGTCTGCCATAACTGGAGCTGTTTGCTCAGTTATCAACACACAGAAATGTCAGAGTACTGTGGTGTTTCCCCCTATAGGCAACTGTCCTCCCAATCCAGAACAAACTAAACATATCAAAGGACACACGCAAAAGAGTGAGGGTGAGAGGGGGAGGGGGGAGCTAAGGAAATAGAAAGAAAGAGAGACAGGGAAGGATAAACACCTTGCAAACTAAAGAAAATGCTTAAAGAATAGTTCACCTAAAAAATGAAATCATGTCATAATTTAATCACCCTTCATGTCGTTCAAAAGTTGTATGACTTTCTTTCCTCTGAGGAACACAAAAGAAGAAATTTTGAAGATTGTTCACTCTGCTCATTCCACTGAAAAATACTTCAGTAAAAGACTGTTAATTTTATAATATATATATATATATATATATATATATATATATATATATATATATATATATATATATATATATATATATATTGAAAAACAAAATTTTTTTTTTAGAAGTACAAATTATGTTTTACATTATAGTTAAATGTGAACATTTATATTATATTTAACAAGACAATATACAGGTATATATGTTTACTGTAAATCATTTTTCACTACAGTAAAAAACAATAATTGGGTGTTCCCAGAAGTCCCTGCGTGACCCATCATATTTGAATGTATTTTATTGAATTGTTTATGTTTCTTTTTATTTTTTATATCTGTTATGTACATCAGGGTGTTTTATGTTACATTTATGTTGTTTAGTGCTTATTATTTAGTTTATTACATTATTTTAGTGTCATGTGCAAAACGTGAACTTTCTTCAAAATTTCTCTTTTAATGTTCTCCAGAAGAGAGAAAATCATACAGGTTTGGAATGACATGACAGTAAGTAAATGATGACCTAATTATTTTTGGGTGAACTATTCCTTTACGCAATGAGCATAGCTTTATAACACTGCCAACAAAAAAATGTGTGCAACTTGTTGAAAAGGCAGTGTGCAGACATCTTCACTAATCAGACACCACGCTGAGCCCACTAATTTCTAGCCGCCATGCTGAATAAAGCAAGCAGGGGGTAGACGCAGAAAATCTCTGACCCAAGACCTGGGCAGTGGGGCATGACGGTGGGTTCCAGTCATGATTAATGTAGGCTTCTTTAAAACGCTCTCAATTCACATTTTTTCATTTCCTTTCTGGACACACACTGGCATACTCTTGTTCTTAATGAAAACTTTAAAAAGCGGTGCTTAAAAAGCAACACAAATTCACCCTTCCTTTGGCCGACACTCAGGAAAGTTCAATGCAGCAGAGAAGGCCTGCTGTGCACATATGCAACTGTACATACACAAGCTTAAAGAGGAGAGAGGAAGTCACGCAAGAAACCACAGCCCCTGCTGCGTGCACCTGCACCCACAATGCCTGCATAAATGCTCTTTCGGTAGCACAGTGACAATGGCAATCTGAAGAGAATCTGCACCTCTCAACAACTGGCCAAGACATGATGTTATGAAAATGAAATCAAGTTAGTTGATTAATATTAGAGATAATGGAACAATTAAAAGCCCTTTTTTTTTTATTGATGAATGGTGTGAGGCTTTTATAATGATCAAATGTAAAACGTAAAATTTATTCAGATGAGAAATATTATAATAGAGAGGCAATAGACATTAAAATAGATCTACTCTCCATAATTCATATATCTTACCCATTAAGGTATTTTAAAAGGTGATATACATGCCAAAAGAATTGTTGCAAAGGCTAGGAAAGGGAATATGATGTGCCATAAAGTCAATTAAGATGATTTGAAAGAGCTGCTCAATCTGGGGTGAGGGGGTGTTGGTTGATTTTTTTGTTATTTTTAGTTTTTTTTTTATATAGGACTTCGATATACTGCTTTTTACAGAAACAAATCACACTTGTGGATCCAGGTTTTACTGTATATAACTCGTATATAATGAGCACACTTTAAAATAAGGTTCCATTTGTTAACATTAGTTAACAACATAAATTAAAATGAAATGAACTAACAATGTAAAAAAATACATTGTGCAATGTTTGTTCATGATAACTAATGCATTAACTAATGTTAATGAATGGAGCCTTACTGTAATGTGTTACAGATAAATAAAAAATAAAAAAAAAAACAATAAAAAAAAAAAAAAAAGGCTTTTTTTTCTGGTCACAAAGTGTCAAGATTCAAGAAATACATTTATTTTTATTGAATATAATTTGTGTGAAAAGAAATAACAACTCCTTGCTCTTCCCCCTTGTTTGCTCCCTGGCCACACCCTCTTGTTAGCCCCGATTTGTTAATTGTGCCCCCTCTTTCCCATTATCTCATGTGTATTTATATCTTGCTTCGTTGTTCACTGCGGTATTATAAATTCAAAGATCTTGGAAAAATTTAAGGCATGGGTGCTACTGAACAATAATAAAATAACTCAGAAAACATACCAAGTCCAAAATAAATAAATAAATAAATAAATAAATAAATAAGGTGAAATTTGTGAAAAAAAATTTGTGAAAAAAAAAAAAAAAAAAAAAAAAATATATATATATATATATATATATATATATATATATATATATATATATAATAATAATAATTTGAAAAAATAAATAAATAAATATATAAATAAATAAATAAATAGGCTAGCACAAATACAATACCACAAAGAACAACCAGACAAGACAGGTATAATTACACATGAGCTAATAGGGAACAGGTGGACACAATTAACAAATCAGTGTCAACAAAAAAGGTGTGGCTAGAGAGCAAACCAGCAAGAAGAGTAAGGAGAGCAAAAAAGGACCCATGCGACTCATTCATCATATTCCTCGTCTTCTGAAGGTATACGGTTTTGGTTTTGGAGACAAACAAACCAAAATCATATTCCTATGATTCCAGAAACCTTGGAATAAGATGCACAAGTCTCCCTAAAAAGAGGCATAAGACAGAAAGTCATTTAGGTTTGGAACGACATGAGGATGAGTAATTTATGACAGAACTGTCATTTTTCTATTCTGCTAATAGAGAGTGTCTGAAAGGAGAGAATGTCTGCACAGCTGAAATGATGTGCATTTGAAACTGAATGTGATCAACAACTAGTCGACACAGACCAACACATTGACCAGTGGCTGAACTAATCAATGCAGCTTTTTGTTACAACAACAAAAGAAAAAAAAATTCTTTCAAAAGAGGAAAAACTATTTTTGTGACAGTCTGAAGAAAAAAAGAGAACAAATTTGCTTTCACTCCCTGAGCAGCTATATTACAAACCCCATCACAGCAGTGGTGATTATTTTTATTTTATTTGTATTAATGCCAAGGTAATATAACATGCAGAATAATGTTATAAACTTACACCAAATAATAATAAAATTGAAAATATAAAATGTTTACTAGATTTAAGTTGCTAAATAAGGCAAAGACGCATCATGATTGTCTGTCAAAAAAAGTCCATGCAGAGACACACATGCTGTACAGTATGTTTATATACTGTGCACTTTTTGACTAAGACCCACGGAGCAGTGGTTGGCCTGTGAGTGTTTATCCTCTCCCTGGTTGCATGAAGGTCTAACTTTAATTTCATTTCAAGTGTTTGAGCCAAATGTAATTTAATTTGGCGAATAGATAAACTCACTTTGCTTAACTGAGTTACATCAACTCTGGAGGCGGACAGAAAGTTTCCCGCTGTTAGGGCCTCTCATCTCTTTCCACCTTTACTCACTGCACTCCTGACTGCGAACACATTAACATTTCATCGGGCTAAATGTATCCATTCCACAAGCAGTCGCATTGTATCCACCTACTCCACCTGCGAGGAACCGTGCACAATCTAACGGCTGTGCTGGCAGCTCTTGGATCACTTCGTCTGCCTGTCCTTATCAGTAATGTTTAAGGGTGATGTCTATTTGTTTATGTTGTAATGATAGATGTGTGGCCCAGATCTTCACAGAGAAAAAGATGTGATATGATCTCACTTGTCTTATTATAAAAACATGCTCACTGAGAAGAGCTCGCAGACACATAGGGATCCTTAATTTTTTGCTTGTATGTATTTTTGGTGAGTGTGTGGGTGAGGAGGTTTGCAAAATACTTCATTTTTAACACACTGAAACCATTGTTCTTGTTTTTTTGGAGTTTCCATAGTGAAAGGTCACCAAAAAAAAAAAAAAATCCTGCATAGAGTAACTAAACGAATGAAGGCAAAAGGAATGGTAGAACAGCAGAAGAATTTTTGGGGAAATTATGGAAGGAGAATGGAAGTGTAGTGTGAAGCCTCTGAGGACAGAGTTGTGTCTGAATGAATTTCTCATTTCTTCAGGGCAAGGGAATGAAAAGCGAAGACAGTGTCATGCAGTTTGTAAATGGTCCAATTCTTTTTTGATTTATCAGACACATCATGAAAACAATGTAGCATTCTCTGATGGCAAGATAAATGTGGGCTGTGACTCATGAGGGATGCTCACGATTAGCATGGCAAAGTTATCTCTGTAGTATGTGGTGTGAAGATACACATTCTGAGATAATGGGTTTGCTCATTAGGGACAAGTTGAAGTGTACTGAATAAAAAAAATATGAATAAATGAAACCTGTATTTTTTGCCATATAGAGAACAAACCCTTTAGCCCTTTGCTATTTTTTTTATTAATTTTTTCCCCATGATGGGCAGGGCAATAGGACAATGTAATCGGATATCGATGATGTCTGACAAATATCCCGATGCCAATTGCAACACTCATTAGCCGCTTTTTCGGGTCAGTGCAAGCCAGGGCTATCAACTGGCCAGCCAGGGCCAGCAGCATCGGACCTCAAGCTGCGAGACCAAAATTGATCTGCATTCCCACCATCGGGCCAATAGCCACAATTACCCTAAAACCGTCCCTTAATACGTCGCTCTGGTGCCAACGTCACACACCCCGCCCATTTCACAAACAAGAGGGTAAATGAAGCTGAGGTATGAGACTCTGGAGAGGAGATTAGCTAGTCCTTGAAATAAACATGGAATTGTACTGTGTCCGCAATTTTTATATTTTTTCCCAAACCTGTACCGTTGTGCGCTGAATACACAACTTGGCAAGTCCGGCGAAAATATACATGTTTATGCTACATTGTGGGGACCAAATGTCCCCACAAAGATAGTAAAACCTGAGATCACCTACCTTGTGGGGCCATGCCAGCAGTCCCCACGAGGGGAAATGGCTTATTAAACATACTAAACTATGTTTTTTTTTTTTTTTTTTTTTGTATGTAAAAATACAAAAAGGTTTCTGTGAGGGTTAGGTTTAGGGGTAGGGTTAGGATTAGGGGATAGAAATTATCGTTAGATCTGTATAAAATCCATAAAATGCATGGAAGTCTATGGAGAGTTCCCACAATGATATAAAAACAAGTGTGTGTGTGTGTGTGTGTGTGTGGGCAGGTTTAAGTGGTTTATCAGGACTTTTTTTAGGTTACAAACTGGTAATTACAAGGGTTATATGCTATAAATGTGGTTTATGAGGACATTTCTGGTGTCCCCATAATTCAAATCGCTTCAAAAACATACTAAATGATGTTTTATTGAAAATGTAAAAATGCAGAAAGTTTTTGTGAGGGTTAGGTTTAGGGGTAGGGTTAGGGGATAGAATCTATAGTTTGTACAGTATAAAAATCGTTATGTCTATGGAGAGTCCTCATAATGATAGCTGCACCAGACAATGAAGCGAATGAACAGGTGATCTTGAACAAAATTACGCACTAGTCATAATATGCCTAACTTGCCTCGTGAACACGCTGTTTCTGTAAAAACACACACAACGCTGCAGTTGTGTGAAAGGACAGTTGTGCAGTATTTTGTACATAGCCTATCTAGTTTGTTACGTTTAAATAAAAAAAAAATTATGATACATTTAAAATAAATGTTTTTGTCATTTTGCACATTATCATCAACTAAAAGATATTTTTGTTGACTAAATTTGCCATTTTAGTCAGAGTAAACAGAGTAAAATTAATAAAAATGATGAAGAAATACTGACAGATTTTAAAGGACATTTTGTCAAAAGACTAAAACTATGTGTCACAGTCGGTTCTGACTGTGCCTCCCCTCACTGTCTGTCTGTCTCGTCTGTGTGTCATGTCTGCTTGTTTCCCAGTGTGTTTCTCTTCCTCTTGTTTGCAGGTGCCACGTGCAGTATGCTAGCCATGTTGCAATGACATCGCTAATTACTCCCTTCAGCTCATCATCCATGTCAACTGTCTCTGATTATATTTTCCCCTATATAAGCTCTCCTCGTGTTTGAGTCCTTTGTCAAATTGTTTGTTGTTATCATTGTACTTTGTCGTGTGTTTCTCCAGTCAGTCGGTTCCTGTACATGTTATTTTCTTCAGTCTTGTTCTGTATTTGTTTTCCAGTGTTTTAGTTCTGTTTTTCTCCATTGTGAGATTTTTGGTTTGTACTTTGTTTATTTAATAAAGCCCTTATCCTTGCCTCCCTGCATTTGGGTGCTGCCTTGCTCTCTCAGACGTGACAGAATGATTTGACATCAAAATGGACCCAGCAGAGGCAATGGGCTTTTCTTTTGATCCCGCTCCAGCTTGAAAGGTACAGGTCTCTCAAAGTGCCGCCCAGCTCAACCACACCATGGTCAGCTCCCAGAATGGTCATGGGTTTGGCATCTACGCTATGGAGCTGATCAGTGAGCCTCACCGGTGGTGCTTTGACGAGATCCGGTTGAAACAACTCTTCTTTTCGGGTTTGGACAATCCGCTTAGAACGTAGGCCATTTCCCAGTTGCAGCTGCTAGGGCCCTTGGCCACAGAGGCTGTTCACCTGTTGCTGTCAGTGTCCATGGCCACCCCTGTCAACACTCATGGCCATGAGGCTGTTCTCCTGCCCCTGTCAGCGTTCACGGCCACAGAGGCAGTTCCCATGCCCCTGTCAGTGCTTTTGGCCATCGTGGCCATTCCCCAGTCACTGTCTCAGTCATAGTCAGGTCTGACTGTGTGTTCCCTGAATGTCTATCTGTTTCGTCTGTGTGTCATGTCTGCTTGTTTCCAGGTGTGCTTCTCTTCCTCTTGTTTGCAGGTACCACATGTGGTATGCTAGCCCTGTTGCCATGACATCGCTAATTACTCCCTTCAGTTTTATCAGCCATGTCACCTGTCTCTCGTTATGTTTATCCCAATATAAGCTCTCCTTGTGTTTGAGGCCTTTGTCAAATTATTTGTTGTTATCATTGTGCTTTGTCGTGTGTTTCTCCAGTCGGTTGGTTCCTGTACCTGTTATTTTCTTCAGTCACAATTGTTCTCCATTGTGAGATTTTTGATTTGTACTTTGTTTGTTTATTTAACAAAGCCCTTATCCTTGCCTCCCTGCATCTGGTTCCTGCCTTGCTCTCTCAGACGTGACACTATGACTAAAACAAAAAACTGTGAAACAATTAACACTGTTCGGCAGACACCGTCGATCTTACATTGCACATTTTCATCAGCCCAAATATTCAGAAGAGCCCTGATTTTGTCTATGACCAGTACTGATGATTCTTCATTCTCTGTTGATCTGTTAAGGTAAGCTGGTAGCCAGATATAAAAAAAATGTGGAATGAGTATCTTGGTGCTGAAACGTCAGACCTGACTCAGCTAAACTCCACCTTTGACATCAACCCCACCTCAAGCCACAGAAGGTCTTGTATGGCCCAAGGGTGGGCCAGGGCGCTTGGCCGTTGGCCCCAAGAAAGCCCCGAGGAGGCACTATGAAGCCCCAGAAGTGACAGAGGGAATTCAACTGTCCCTGGCATGTACTAGCTCACCCTCAGTTGGCCCAATAGTGGAAATGTGACTATTGACAGGCGATGAACGACAATGTCTGGAAATTACAAAAGTCACCAAATGTATTAAAAGGTAGCACAGAGTATGAAAGTAGCACCAGCCATGGCGGGTAATTTTGCTCATCTACCTGCCACTGTGGCAGGCTAACTGTAAGACGTTTCATGACACATGACCATAGATGCTGTTAGACACAAAGGCAAGTGCTTGAAGAAACACACTTTTGAATTATATGTTGAAAAACAAATTAAAGAAAAGCCATTGATGCACATCTCTGATTTTAGATCTTAATTTGAATGAATAATTTACCACCTGTTGTAGATGGATACTTGTGTGACAACAAATGGAAGGGTGGTTATATACGTTGTTATATTTGTGCCATGCGACTGGAGCTTGGTTTTCACGGCAGTGTGGCACGAGCAAACACAGAACCGCTCGCAAGTGATCCGCTCTGCTCTATCATACTATATCTTTGGAACGTCAACCAGGCTTCCCTTGATATTGCAGCGCAGACTACAAAACTGATGCAACCTATTTGAATTCTAGATAATTTACTAGTTTAAAGCACTATTATAGTAAGTCAAACCTCTCAAATGGTAGAAAGTCCCAACATGCCAAAGAGTACTGAAGAGGAAAAAGACTTTTGATGTTGGCTTGACAAAGCTTTAACTGAAAGTTTAAAATACTTTTGAAAGTGGATGGATGGATGGATGGATGGATGGATTGATAAATTGAGGATGTGTTCCATCAAATCAATCCAAGATCATATCTCTGACCATTACTTCTATCAACAACCTTTAGACCCATAGCCAACTCTTATCTTGACTTTCTTCCTACAGTAATCAGTTCCTCAGACACACTCATTCCACAGCTAAAACATGAGCACTGTTAGAGAAAGCTATAGGTCAGGGAAGTATACCTGTGGGAGAGCCTTCCAGGACTTCCCCAGAGTACCGTGGCTCTTTGAAGACCGGTCTGTTGTCATTCTGGTCAATAACAGACACGTCCAGGTCCACTGGTCCCTCTACCAGCTTACCACTTAGGTCAGTGGTAGATACCTGGAGCTGTAAGAAAGAAAGAGAAATAGACAGAGAGAGATAGTATATGGTTAACGCACACACAACAAAGAAAATTCTGAGTTGTTTGTGGGAGAGTTACATTAATAAGGCATTTCTACAGTTCCCTTCAGATGTCAGGCATGTGAAATTGTACTTATTCAACTCACGACATGAGGCAAACATTTACATCTTAAAAAGCCCCATGGAGAAAATGTTAGATTCATTTTTCGTGAAAAAAGCATTCAAATTCTGTGTTGTCAGCAAAAGACATGCACATTTTTATGTTAGACAATGATAATAAACATAGCAAAACCGAAGATATGGTCCAGAGATGTTTTAAATAAGTGGTTTTCAGATGTTTTTTCTTCAGGACTCAGATTTTATATTGGAGATCAAATGGTAACCCAACACAATACCAAAATGTATCATATTAAACAAAAATCTTCTTAAAATCAAATATTGAAATAAATAGATTTCTTTTTGTGCTTAAGACAATAATTTACCAGTGAAAATACATTGTGGTTGGCACAAACCATGTGAATGTTTGTTGCAAGAGCACCTGCATTTAATGTATCTTGTTTTTTTTTTTTGTTTTTTTTTTCTTGCATAGTTTTGTTGATGGTTTTCGAGGATAAAGGCATATCCTGCAGCCTTTCCATGTTGGCATCTGCCTAATTTGGCTAGCTTCTACCAAGTTTGAGATGTATTTGCACCAAAATAGAGTTTGATTGGATGCAAGTACAGTATGCCTTTTCTATTTTACATATTTTCAATTTTCTTCCCCAGCTGAGTCAATTTTCTCCTAATGTTTTTTTTTTTTTTTTTCACTCCACTTACATCATATGGAGCTTTTTTCTTTGCCACATTAGCATTTGGCACACAAAGATATTAAGGCATGAATTTCAAAGAAGCTGTTAACTGGGGGTTTTAAGATATTACAGACATTACGGTATGCTATTCTGTTAAGCAGCTTTGAAGCTAAGAGTATTATAAAAAGCGTTATACAAATAAAAATTACTTGACTTTGATGTCAACAACAAAATATATGAGACATGTTTTCTTCTCTCTTTAAAAAGCTGATATGCATATTTATTTTGCTCTTCTAATTATAAACGATTATATGGTTGGTTTCATTGTATTATTTGCAAGTAGCATTGTTTTGTCTGCAATCCTATCAGAACAGACCTGCAACCCAGTTCATTTCACACTGCTTTCTCTCTCTCTTTCTCTCAATCCAAAAACTCACCGGAATATGAAGTAGAGATGGACAGACATGGAATCTACTACTGTAATTACTTTTGAAATACTGTAATGACCATTGTAGCGAGCAGGGCAGGGCCGAGCGGCGTCTGGGCAGAGCGAGGTCAGGAAGATAAGTGGTGAATGAGTTCCACCTGTGTGCCACACCGGTTTCGTGTTCCAGTGAGACAGTGGCAGACGAGAGAGAGAGAGAGATGCACAAAGCTATGTGTGTGTTAAATGTTTGGCTGAAAAGCCTATTGTGTTGGAGTGTATTTATGTAGATACTGAAAAGCATAATGTAGTGTGAAGCAGTGTGTTATTGTGTGCGACTGAAAAGTGCAACAATAAATGTCTATGTATTTTGTCAAGCCGGTCCCAGCTTCCTCCTTTCCCGAATTGTTACTGGATCCGAAACCTGGGAAGGAGGAAGGCGGGAGTATTTAAGGAGAGGAGTCAGCGGCAGACGAGAGAGAGAGACGCACGAAGCTATGTGTGTGTTAAATGTTCGGCTGAAAAGCCTATTATGTTGAAGTGTATTTATGTAGATGCTGAAAAGCATAACGTAGTGTGAAGCAGTGTGTTATTGTGTGTGACTGAAAAGTGCAACAATAAATGTCTACGTGTATTGTCAAGCTGATCCCAGCTTCCTCCTTTCCCGAATTGTTACAACCATTATTCCATTTAGTATGAGACAGCAGTCTCTTAGGTCTTTAGCATGCCTCATGGGTAATGGCTACCTATGCTGCCTGTTGTCAGCAATTATTGAGAAGCCTGAGTGTAGATGAGTGTCTTTCTGTGATTGCAGCTGATCTGCAGTATGAAAGCATGTCTGCTCCAATGGTGCTGTAGAGAAGAGATACAGTAGGATAACAGATTACTAATTCTTAGAAATACACACACACACACACACACACATACTTACAGAGGCACTACACAATTTGATCAAGATGTACTGCTTCTTGCTTGTCTTGATGCAGGATGTGGGGTGGGGCAAGGCGAGGCATTTGTAGTGATAATCACACGGTCAACCAAATATGTATGTGCTAGTGTCAGATGGCCCCTCCCTGATTTTGGGTCACCAGTTAGGGATTTTCACCATAACAATATAAGAACGATCCAAGAGGATAGTTCAATGAATTAGAAAAAAAATATGTAACTTAGAGGGAGTTTGCCATCTGACTTATCTGAAGGATTTGTGAGATTTTTGATAACTAGAAGAGCCTCTGGTCATTAACACAAGAAAAACTAATTTTATTAACTTTATTTTATTAACACAAGATAAGCAAGAGTAAATACTACAACTACTGAATGCTACTAATGAATAAATATGCAGTACTAATGAATAATAACCAATAACTAGATAAGAGAATACTGATGTTCAATACATGGAACAATAAATGGAATAAACACAGAATCGATAAATGCAATGGGTAACACTTTATTCTGATGGTCCCAAATAGATGTTTAACTGACTATAAGTGACTTATCAACTGGCTTGCTATAGCTAGTAAGCAGTGTTTCAACAAACATTCAGTAGACTTTCAGTAGCCTGTATATAGATCTTTATTAATGACCTACTTACATTTATCAACTGACTTGCAATAGCTAGTATACAGTGTTTCAACAAATATTTGGTAGACTTTCAGTAGCCTGTATATAGATGTCTATTAATGACCTACTTACATTTATCAACTGACTTGCTATAGCTAATAAACAGTGTTTCAACAAACATTCAGTAGACTTTCAGTAGCCTGTATATAGATCTCTATTAATGACCTACTTACATTATTGTTGAGAACATCAGTTCATTAAAAGGTCATTAATAAAGATCTAAATACATGCTACTGAAAGTCTACTGAATGTTTGTTGAAACACTGTTTACTACCTATAGCAAGTCAGTCGATAAGCTGTTATTTTGCTGCTGTTATACAGGCTATTGAAAGTCTACTGAATGTTTGTTGAAACACTGTTTACTAGCTATAGCATGCCAGTTGATAAGTCACTTATAATCAGTTAAATATCTAGTTAGGACCATCAAAATATAGTGTTACCATGCAATGATGTTGAGTTGAATATAGAAATAAAATATAATTATATGGTAACCAACATTCTTGGGGGAAAGAACGTTTAGGGTCTATGGTAAATGACAGTGGATAAATACTTATTTATCCTTAAACATATAATCTGACTACTACTTGTCTTGAACTGACCTCAGATACATATTATCTAAGCAAGTTAGACAATTATTAGACACACCTTGCTACACAAGCTCTATTCCACGCGTCGCTATGTAGTCAAATGTGTCAATGCTCAATTCATAACCCAACGCAAGTACGCGCTGCATTCTCTGCGTTGCCGCAAGGAGCGCTAGAGCGGATTTTCTGTTTTCAGACAACAACTGTCATGGCGGAGCAGCAATTTGAGGAGAGTCTTGCCGAATAAGTTAGATTATACAAACATATTTACGACTAATAGTCCCCTGTCCATTCGAATAAAACAGCGACTGAAAATGCTTGGCAAGAAATTGCAGCTTCCCTAAATTCTGATAACAACACTGTAAAGAGAAAATGGAAACAACTACGGGACCGATTTGTCCGAGCCAGGAAGAAATGGGAAGGCTTCCACAGCGGAGATGCCGCAACTAGCTATGGATATCCAGTCATTTTGGACATGCTGGGAAGGCTTTTTGACAGAGTCAAATTTTAGTTATTCGGTAATGTTGTTTAAAAGCAAACTTCAATGGATATCCTTAGCATACCTGTCAAAATGATCTAATCTGCTATATACTGTATGTAAACATAAGCAAAGTTAAACCACGTGCAGGTCTACATTTAGCAGATGCTTTTATTGAAAGAGATGTAGTAACATAAACCCACTGGAGCAACGTGAGATAAAGTAAATGTACCACACACACACACACAAACACACACACACACACACACACACACACACACACACACACACTTTATTTGCATTGACTGCAGGGTTAAAGAACAAGAAGTGTTATAAAGAATACATATCTAATGATGAAAGTTTTGTATTTTAGGTAGAAAGTTAAAAAGTTATCACTGTGCCTTTATTACTAATCCACCTCAAATCTGTCATGTTTGCCTTTGTGGCTCTTGCAGTTTGAGACTGATCAGGAAAATAGTCAGAGAAGTCAGACACCATCCAGTACCCCTGCCCACATCTCCCCTCCCTCTGTGCCTCAACCACAGACTCCTCTACAGCCAGAGACCCAACAACAGTCTGATGCCCAGAAGCAACCACCACCACAGCCACAACCTGCCCCCTCTTCCTCCCCTCATCCTTCAACATCACACACTTCGTGGCACATAAAAAGACTCTTTCGCCCCCTTGTGGTGTGAGGTTTGTAACCGCCAAAGCAACACAAGAGCGCACATAAAGTATGTACAACGGGACCATGCGTAGGACATGCGTTGGCCAAGCGCTTGCATCTGCGTTCGCGTACTTGCTTGAAGTATGTTTGGGCCTTTTGTTTCAGCCACTGCTGCCAAAATGGGCAGTTAATTAATGTGCTGCATTTGGAAGTCCTGAGGAATTTTTATGGCCACCTTAGTTTAAACCTTAGGGTGAGAGTCAAGATGTGCCAATGGGATTTGGCGGGAACAAACCTCATGTTGGACCAATGGGTAGTCTCCTCTAATTTGGGGGATTATCCGGAGAAAACCTTCCTGCTCCATAAAAGGTATCTGGCGGTTGTCCAAAGAGTTTATCTGTTGGCTGCTTGGCATTTTTTTGTGTTGGTCCTCCATGATCCAATCAAAATAGGGCAACTTTTCTTTCCCCTGACAAGTAGAGAGGGGCCCTGCCATAACCAAGGCTTTTGGAATGGCAGTTGGTCCATTGCTCATCACACAATATATATCAAATTTTCAAAATATATTTACAATGATTTTGTTAGAGACATAAAATTAAAGGTGCACTTTAAAATAAATTCCATAACTGTAATGACAAAAGAATGTAGAAATGCAACAGTAAAAAAGTTAACTGGTTAACAAGTAGTTATTTTAACATTTACTGTAAAAATAAATAAATAATATATTTACCAAGACAATACATGTAATTTAACAGTAATATATTGTAAAAATATATTTTTTATTTTCTATGCAAAAAGTATGATTTTACCATATAATTAATGGTAAAAATGTATATCATGTTTAACAAGAGAATACATACTTTTACGGTAAACTATTGTTAAAATTATGGTGAAAAACAATAACCGGACGTTCCTAGAAGTCCCTGCATGACCCATCACATTTAATTATATTTTATGTAAATAGTTATCTTTCTTCTGATAATAATTAAAAATTATTTTGTGGTGTAGTACATATAGTAGAAAAGATTAAGTACTTTCTACATTGAATAAGTTAATTTAAGCATGAACTTGAAAATATTAAGTAAATTCCTCATCCAAACATGTAAACATTAATACTATAGCTTATAAGTAAATATTATTTATGATTGTTTATTTTTTCAATGTGTCATCATATATTAATCCTAAATTTAAATTTCACTGGTAAATAAAATAAGTAAATTTTACTTAGCTTTTTGAAGCTGGTGTTCCCAGCATGCACTGGTCTTGAATAATTAATGAGCTTGCATTGTTTCACTGTTTGCAAGTTTATTAACATAGTTTTTATTGTTAATTTTGTTGTTACATTTGGTACCTTCTTGTTTATTTTCTACTCAAAATTAGCCATTCATGATAAAAAAAATATTGATTGTCACCATCATAGTGTTTTGTGGACCAAGTGTTGAGTTCTGTGTGCTTTGATTTAGTGATGGGGAGTATGATTTTTTTTTTTTCGCGAACCGGTTCTTTTGGATGGTTCATTTCAATGAGCTGGTTCAAAAAACCAATTCACCAGTTCATTAACATCATCACATAATGGCGTCACTATATATAATGCTAATATGCCGTCGTCGTAGAATACACGCACAAACACATTCAATAAAGCCATATGTAAAGGCATATTGCTGATTATAATATTTTATTTAAATTATAATAATAAGGGTGTTTATTGTCATCAGTGTTTTATTCAGTGATCTTACAATACATCCTACATTAAAGTTTTGCACCTAAAGCACCCAATACTGACACTGATATACAAACGTGGATGTTCTACACATGTTTAAAGCATAAAAAGTGACTAAACTAGTCCTTTTTTACAGAACCCATGATCCAGCTCATCACAACTTCAGATATAATCTGCATGCACAATACTCAATAGTAAAATTTGTTTACATCTCTCGGATCAATGTATTGTTGACACGAGAACTCTGCAAATGACTCAATGTACTGTTGACTCGAGAGCTGTAGACTGGATCATCTTCATATGTTGATAAAACGGTAATACAATAGTCATAAACATATTTCCAATATGTGTTATTTGTTACACTCTCTGTTGTTCAGCAAAATACACCTGAAACATACATTTCGCCCCTTAATCACACACATGCTCAATGTCAGCAGCTCATCAGTTCTCAGTATGTCGGACATCTCCGAAATAGGCGATTCTCCGTTCAGTGTGCTGTTGACTCGAGAACTGTTATGAGCAACTCATTGTACTGTTGACTTGAGAGCTGTTGCGACCCGAGCGTTCAGTCCGATTTGTGAACTAGTTGGAGCGGTTAATTGCAAAGAAGAGTTGGCAAAAGCAGATATCACCAGTTCTAGGATCATATTACTCCCGGTTATCGGGCTATCGAGTGTCAGGCACATCCAAGAGACAGGTTAAGATAGAGTAACTTGTGGATCAGTGTTGACTCGAGATGCGAACTGTTTCTAATGATTCAGTCCGATTTGGTGAACTAGTTCAACTCGTTCACTAAAAAGAACCGGTTCAAAAGAACGATTCATTCATGAACTGGACATCACTTCTTTGATTCTTGTTTCTATGACCAGTAGTGCAAGGTGATGTTGTCTCATAGACTACATAGCCTGCATTAAGTTTCCCTGTGGAATGCTTCAATATGTCATGTGGTATATGATTAAATATGTTTGTAAGGAAAATTCTAATGTTCTAATCAGACTTTAACAAAGTTTATTCAAGTACCACACATATCATATTTCTAAGTATAAGTAATTAAATTTACAAAAATGTTTAAGTTAAATTTTAAGTTAAACTCACCTACTTCAATCAATATTATGTCACAAAGTTAAGTACTCTGCCTGGCCCCCCAAATAGTCACAGTTTAGACTGAAATAAAGAGATACTTAAGAGCCTACGATTGGATCATTATTGCAGTGATTAATATGTTTCAGCTGGCAACAATTATTTTAACCCTAACTGATACAGCGTGTAGCTTCTCATTTCTTAAACAACCATATTGGAAGATGTACCCCGTGGTCATGGAAAAGATGTTACTGTGTTTCAGAAGGGGCAAATTATTGGCCTGCATCAAAGAAAACAACTAAGGAGATTGCTGGAATTGTGTTAAAAACTGTCCAATGCATTATTAAAACCTGGAAGGATACTTCGCAGAAGAAATGTGGTTTGAAAAAAAATCTTGAATGATCATGATCGGAGATCACTAAAACACTTGGTGAAGTCACATGGTAAAAAATTGACAGGCACCATGCGACGAGAACTTACAGGATTGGGACTAAACATCTGTGGCCACAAGAAAGCCACTTGTTAGTGAGGCTAATCAGCAAAAAACTACTTCAATTAGCTAGGGAGCATAAAGATTGGACTGTGGAGAAATGGAAAAAGGTCATGTGGTCTAATGAGTCCAAATTTACCCTATTACAAAGCGATGGGCGTGTCAGGCTAAGAAGGGAAGCGTATGAAGTGATGCACCTGTCATGCATAGTGCCCACTGTACAAGCCTCTGGAGGCAGTGTTATGATCTGGGTTTGCTTCAGTTGGTCAGGTGTAGGCTCAGCAACATTATGCAGCAATAAAATGAAGTCAGCTGACTACCTGAATGTTCTGAATGACCAGGTTATCCCGTCAATGGATTTTTTCTTCCCTGATGGCATGGGCATATTCCAGGACAACAATGCCAAATTCATCAGGCTCAAATTGTGAAAGAGTGGTTCAGGGAGTATGAGGAATCATTTTCACACATGAATTGGCCACCACAGAGTCCTGATCTTAACCCCATTTAAAGTCTTTGAGATGTACTGGAGAAGACTTTACGGAGTGGTTTGAATCTCCCGTCATCAATAAAAGATCTCAGCCCAAAATTATTGCAACTCTTGACAGAAATAAATGGTTGTCGAAACAATGCCATGACGAATGCCTGCCGTAATCAAACCTAAAGGCGGTCCAACTAAATATTTTAGAGTATGCAACATTTTTTTGGCCAGGCAGTGTAGTTTTTACTAGAAAAACTATGTGCAAAAACTTGCGAAATAAAAATTAAGTAAATCTTACTAATCATTTATTTTCAGTGTGTATTGGGGTGTTCTATGTTATATTTTATGTAGTTTAGTTAAAGGTACTGTAAGCAATTTTTTTTTTCCTGGAAAGGTATGGAAAATATGTTCCTACTCCCTGAAAGATATTAATGAAATAAGTGTCATGAGATATCTCACCGGTCTCTCTGACAGCACTAGACTCTGTAAACAGCAAACAAAAATGTGTCCGTGGAAAATGACGCATTCTGCCTGTTAATCATTTTGCGGGTTCTCATAGTATTGTAGTTGCAGTGAATTATTGAGCCATAATGCATTTTTATGCTATGTTTTCATAACAGTTGTTGGTTGAGGACGCTATTTTACAACTATTATTTTTAACAACCATTTCTGCTCTCAATTAAGCTCATATTTTTGGAGTTCAGTGTTTTGGAAAAAGGGGGCTTGGCTAATCCAACAGCTCAGTCTTGTGGAAGTAGAATGGCTGAAATCGCTTACAGCACCTTTAATGTTTATTGCATTATATTAGTGTTACAAGCATTACCCTGATGGTGTTTTGTTTGTCGCTATATGTATTGGTAATTGCTCCTGGAAGGGCCACTCCTGTTGATCTTGAAGTTATTATGCCATTATTTTCTGTAAGTTTATATCAATTAATAATATAAATGGTAGTAAAACATAAAATATACAGGCATAAAAATGACATCCCATATAATGCCTGAAACATGGTAACTGTATTTTTTAAGATAAATTTCTGGCAACCATGGCTGGCGGTATTTTACCGTAAATTTAACAGAATCTGTGTGATTGTTTTCTATGTTAAAATAATTTCTCCTATCTCAGTGTAGTATGCAGAGACACCTGTAGAGACAACTATAAGCCATTCGTATATTAAGTACCCCCCAAAAACTGTAAAAAAGTGGCTTTGTTCAAAATATCGTTCTGTTTGTGTGAGCATCCTGGCTAGCCCAACATAGCAACAACTGGGGCAGTTTGGTCCTTATGATTGCAATTATGTTTGGTTTAGTGACGACAGTTTCACAGAAATTACACACATTACCTCTAAACTCAAAAGACAAAATAGTGATAGAGCTGATAAGTTTAGATGCTGTAAGAAACCGTTATCTTGTCAACAAGCCCGGATCACTGCAGAACGTCACAGTTCAATAGCTTAGCCTAATGGTGGAAAAGTGCTTTTGATTCATTTACATGAATCAATTCAAAATGCCTATTTAAATGAAACAATTAAAAATTCTGATTGAATGTTTCCTTTGGGTCATCACTCAAATGTTCATAACAAAAGTTTTGCATATATAAAAATGCAAAAAAAAATGCAAAAAAAATAAAATAAATAAATAAATAAATTATATATATATATATATATATATATATATATATATATATATATATATGTGTGTGTGTGTGTGTGTGTGTGTGTGTGTGTGTGTGTGTGTGTGTGTGTGTGTGCGTGCGTATATGTATATGTATGTTGATATTTATAATAAGGTAAATTTTAAATGTATGCCAATGAATGAAACTGATTAAATATCATTCTTCCTTTATTTAGTAAAAAAAAAAAAAAAAAGAAAAGTTAAAAAATCCTTGATTACCTTGCCAAGATTTTTCCTGAATTTAATTTCTTAAATTAGACATTTTGAATCAATGGCTGTTTGTTTGAAATTACGGTTCCTCTGATTGAAAACAATAACAACAACAACGAAAACACCCTTTTTATCCATTTCAGAGCAAATACATAAATAATGAGAAACACTACATACTGAATATTGACAAAAGGCTGAAAAACACAGAGACATAATTTTTAGCTTTATATGAGGGGCTCTACATGGACACAGACTGCAAAGGTAAGCTTTAGGGCTGCAATACATAATCTAATCTAATTTATCGAAATATAGCAATATGCATATCACAAGGGCTTGCGATAACGGAATGATTTTAATACTAATTTTGAAATTAATACAAACATCAAATACATTGTAAAAATGTAATATTTTACAACACAGATTATTTTAGGATATACAACAATATGGTGAAATTAACTTTATACTAATATGCTTTTCACATAAAAATACAAATAACTGGGGGGACTGGGTAGCTCAGCGAGTTCGTGCGTTCGAATCCCAGGGCATGCTGAGTAACTCCAGCCAGGGCACGGTTGCTAGGGTAGGTAGAGATACATGGGGTAACCCCCTCATGGTCACCATAATGTGGTTCGCTCTCGGTGGGGCACGTGGTGAGTTGTGCATGGATGCCACGGTGGATGGCCTGAAGCCTCCACACGTGCTATGTCTCTGCAGTAACGCGCTCAACAAACCACGTGATAAAATGCACGGATTGACGGTCTCAGACTTGGAGGCAACTAAGATTCGTCCTCCACCACCCGGATTGAGGCAAGTCACTACGGCACCATGAGGACTTGGAGCGCATTTGGGAAATGGGGAGAAAAATGGGAGAATAAATAAATAAATAATACAATAAAAAATAAAAATAATTGAAGATTAATTTTAATATCTGCTACATAGCTAATGATAAAACGGTACATATTTTACGCAGTCTATACGCAGTTTGTAATAAAAGACAACTATGTTTGTGATCTCTGGGATAGATGGTCCTTTTTTATTTCAATAAACTAGTTTGTTTTGTTTTTTTTAATCAAAAGTTTATTTGGCCTGTGGGGGCTCCGATGTTCCATGCGCTCTGATGACATCATCATAGGACAAAAACATATTGCATATCGCATTTCTCCTCCATATTGTGCAGCCCTAGTTTGTTTGGACTGGTATTCAAACTTTGTTTCTTCACAGCTTATCCTCACTTTCCCATTTTGTCAGCTCGCGTTGGCCATGTTAGAAATCTTCCTTCAGAAGCAAAGAGTCGATCCACAGAACCGAAGGTGACAAAAAGAAAAACCGCTGGCAAAAATGAATTCATATGGAGAAAGAGAGAGAAAAAGAGAGATAGGATTCTGTACGCAGTCTAAAAAACACAGGTAGTAGATAAAACAGTGTGAGTCCTGTGAGGAAATTGAAAGTAAATCTAAAAAAGAACAACAGTGAGGGGAAACATTTGGGGGCATGGCGGGAAGGTTTTACATGAAGTAAAAGAGAGAATGAAGATTTATCTGCTTCCCACAGTGTGAAGTTTTACAAAGGCCCACCCGAGAGTGCGGTGATGGCTGATGTGCTAGCATCTGCCTCGCCTCTCTGCCTCAATCTCTGAGCCCCACTGCCTCAGAGCTGGGCCTCCCCAAAGCCCACATCACTTATTCATTCCTCCCCATCTCCTTGCGGCACTGTAACAGCGTGTGTTCCGTGCACACCCGGGAGCTGCACATCCAAAAGCAAAAAGGCGAAACGCACAGCACGTCATGTCTCTCTACCTCGAGTAAACACAAATGTGCACACTTGTATGCCGAGAACAGTTCCCCAGGCCAGATACGTTACTACTTGCTTGACACTCCTGAGCAATTGGCCCACGAAACACTTTAACCTGATGCAAATCACTCTCATCAAAGAGCTTAGAACTCCCCTGCTGGGCACCTCTGACACTCCCCTGTCACATAGCTATTTTTTTATTTGCATACCTACGGAACCACAACAAAACACTACTTTGAGGGTTCTGGGGCAGATTTTGGAGGGAAATGAAAAAGCTATTAAGAATGTGTGCCACTGAAGTAATAATGAAAAAATGAAGTCATTATCTACCTATCCACATGTCGTTCCAAACCCATTTGATTTTCTTTCTTTCGTGGAACACAAGAGGTGAACTTTGAAGAATATCCTGGCTACTCTTTTCCATATAATTAAAAGTGAATGAGGTCTGGGGCTGTCAAGCTCCAAAATAAATAAATAAATAAAATAACATAAAATCATAAAAGTGGTCTGTATGACTTGTGTTCTATATTTCAAATCTTCTGATATCATAAAATAGCTTTATCTGAGGAACAGACTGAATTTGAAGTCAATATTAAATTACAACCTTACCCTTCATTGTGTCAGTGAGTTAAACTCAAGAACTGGATCAGTCCGATTTGTGAACATAATCATTCAGACCGTTTTTGTGAACTGGATCAACCAATTTATTGAAAAGAGTCTAATAAAAATCAATACTTCAACATGTGTACTATTTTCATTAATTCTCCGGAAAAAACCACAATGTCAAGATTTTCAGCTAATACTGACTTAAATTTCAGTCTGTTCATCACACAAAGCCTTCTATATATATATATATATATATATATATATATACACTGATTAGCCACAACATTAAAATCACCTGCCTAATATTTTGTAGGTCCTCCTGATGCCGCCAAAGCAGCGCCAACCCGCATCTCAGAATAGCATTCAATATTCTTCTCACCACAGTTGTACAGGCGGTAATCTGAGTTAGACTTTGTCAGTTCGAACCAGTCAGATGTTTTCTGTTTTTGGCACCATTCGGAGTAAATTCTAGAGACTGTTGTGCATGAAAATCCAAAGGAGATCAGCAGTTACAGAAATACTCAAACCAGCCCATCTGGCACCAACAATCATCCATGCGATTTTCAAACTCTTGACTATACAACTTCCCTGGCTCTGAACTAGGACATTCAAATTAGCAGTCTATCCCTCCCAGCGATGGTAACGGATGATGAGTCTCCCCTCCTTTCTCACCCTGGTGGAAATGACCAATGATAGCACTTGCCATTTTGCATTATCCTAAGAGCCCATCAGGAATGATCCATTACACAGATTGGCCAGGACGGGGGAGTTCCTCACTCTGCCAGCACATTACCCGAGTGCTGCATACTGTGACCGCTGCCAGTAATGCATTACATCACTCTCTCTTGCTCCCACTGTCTCTCGCGGAGGCATGGGTCAGTCTCTTTTTCTCACCCCGACCAGAACAGTCATGAGTCTGTTCAACAGATCTGATGCTCTTTATGATACAGACTTCCCACATCAGAATTTATAGCACTAATAGTTTGATACATCATCACAGCCTGCTACTCTCCACTCTAGTATTCAAAGAGAGAGAAGGGTAGAATTTATAAGCATCCATTTTCACCCTGTCTTCATCAGACTCCATGGAATGTGTGGTAGAAGGTGGCATACAACCAAACACATTGTGCCCTTGACACATGTCAGATACCATAGAAGCACTACACTCTAATCAAAATGCATTGATTTTACATGTGGTCTTTAAAGGGTTCAAAGAAAAAATGTCTGCATCTTCTTTTCCTTGAGGTCTACTTGTAAATGGTGGTAATGTTAGTGAAGGTTTTTTGCACCACAAACAGTCACTATTTAGTTTTACATGACCATTTTCCACCCTTTGTATTTCCACTTTTACATAAACACACTTTTCACATATAAAATGAGTAACTGCACTTACTCACAGGTTTGCTGTTTTATTTTTTTATTATTATTATTATTATTAAACTTATTTTTGCTCTATCCATCAATAACGTCCTTTTTACAAAATCTGCATTAGATTGTGACAGCTTCACAAAACAGTCCATGCTGACATTTGCCACAGACACTGTTGAAGGGATATTTAATTAAATAAAAATGCTGTTATTATTTACTCACCCTCATATAATTCCAAACCGTATTACTTTCTTTCTTCGAGTAGAACACAAAAGGAGATGTTAGGCAGAATGTTCAGTCTCAGTCACCATTCACTTTCATTGTATGGAAAAAAAAAAAAAAAGATGCAATGAAAGTGAATGACTGTGAATAAGATTCTGCCTTACATCTCCTTTTGTGTTCCATGGAAGAAGGAAAGTCATATGGGTTTGGAGCAACAAGGTAAATTGACATTTATGGGTGAACTATACCTTTAAGGTCTAACTGAAATGATCAAGGAAAAAAATAAACTTGAATTTACTCTTCTTAATTTACTTTATCCTTTCTAAGGATATTCATATCACTCTGTAAATAATAATAATAATAATAATAATAATAATAATAAATAAATAAATAAACAGAAAATGTTATCCTTCTTGTGGTGTATAGAAATAATCGGATCTATTATACAGTACTTCCTCCATATTACTTCACTGTGACTGGGCAGGTATATGTTGCTGAACATTGAATATGCATAAAAGTGAGCGGTGTTACAGTAACACGTTACTGATGTGTTACTGTATTAATTTGTTTGATATAATAAAGCGGAAATTTAGAACGAGACAATTCACAGCTTAATTTCTAAAAATATTTTTGCTGGGATGAGAAGGAAGTTTTGAATTCTGAAAATCAAAGGATGTGTTGATAGTACATAAATACTTTTATTTAAATTTTTAAAGAAAATTCTATTTTTCATGATATGACCTCTACCCTCCTATTGCGTTCAGAATCTGCATACACCTTTTGCATTCATGGGTCAATTTTGACCATGTGGAATTCAAGCTTATAAATAATTAATGATTTATACCATTATACCATTAATGATGGTTTTCATCTAAAACTAAATTGTAAGTCATTAATAAGTTCCTAACTGTTCATACATGCACAAATAAAAATGATATTTTTGGCATGTTAACTGACAAATATACGAGTTATTAATAAATATGCAACTTTTTTAAATAATAAAATTTAGAAATACTTTGGCATTTCAAAATATACATTAACTACAGCAAAAAGAGTGTGATACATGTGAAGACTTTTTTTTAATTTATTTTTTTATCAGCATTTTGTGAAATTGTATCTAAATATAACATAATATACAATTTACAGGTGCATCTCAATAAATTAGAATGTCGTGGAAAAGTTCATTTATTTCAGTAATTCAACTCAAATTATGAAACTCGTGTATTAAATAAATTCAATGCACACAGACTGAAGTAGTTTAAGTCTTTGGTTCTTTTAATTGTGATGATTTTGGCTCACATTTAACAAAAACCCACCAATTCACTATCTCAAAAAATTAGAATATGGTGACATGCCAATCAGCTAATCAGCTCAAAACACCTGCAAAGGTTTCCTGAGCCTTCGAAATGGTCTCTCAGTTTGGTTCACTAGGCTACACAATCATGGGGAAGACTGCTGATCTGACAGTTGTCCAGAAGACAATCATTGACACCCTTCACAAGAAGGGTAAGCCACAAACATTCATTGCCAAAGAAGCTGGCTGTTCACAGAGTGCTGTATCCAAGCATGTTAACAGAAAGTTGAGTGGAAGGAAAAAGTGTGGAAGAAAAAGATGCACAACCAACCGAGAGAACCGCAGCCTTATGATTGTCAAGTAAAATCGATTCAAGAATTTGGGTGAACTTCACAAGGAATGGACTGAGGCTGGGGTCAAGGCATCAAGAGCCACCACACACAGACATGTCAAGGAATTTGGCTACAGTTGTCGTATTCCTCTTGTTAAGCCACTCCTGAACCACAGACAACGTCAGAGGCGTCTTACCTGGGCTAAGGAGAAGAAGAACTGGACTGTTGCCCAGTGGTCCAAAGTCCTCTTTTCAGATGAGAGCAAGTTTTGTATTTCATTTGGAAACCAAGGTCCTAGAGTCTGGAGGAAGGGTGGAGAAGCTCATAGCCCAAGTTGCTTGAAGTCCAGTGTTAAGTTTCCACAGTCTGTGATGATTTGGGGTGCAATGTCATCTGCTGGTGTTGGTCCATTGTGTTTTTTGAAAACCAAAGTCACTGCACCCGTTTACCAAGAAATTTTGGAGCACTTCATGCTTCCTTCTGCTGACCAGCTTTTTAAAGATGCTGATTTCATTTTCCAGCAGGATTTGGCACCTGCCCACACTGCCAAAAGCACCAAAAGTTGGTTAAATGATCATGGTCTTGGTGTGCTTGACTGGCCAGCAAACTCACCAGACCAGAACCCCATAGAGAATCTATGGGGTATTGTCAAGAGGAAAATGAGAAACAAGAGACTAAAAAATGCAGATGAGCTGAAGGCCACTGTCAAAGAAACCTGGGCTTCCATACCACCTCAGCAGTGCCACAAACTGATCACCTCCATGCCACGCCAAATTGAGGCAGTAATTAAAGCAAAATGAGCCCCTACCAAGTATTGAGTACATATACAGTAAATTAACATACTTTCCAGAAGGCCAACAATTCACTAAAAATGTTTTTTTTATTGGTCTTATGATGTATTCTAATTTTTTGAGATAGTGAATTGGTGGGTTTTTGTTAAATGTGAGCCAAAATCATCACAATTAAAAGAACCAAAGACTTAAACTACTTCAGTCTGTGTGCATTGAATTTATTTAATACACGAGTTTCACAATTTGAGTTGAATTACTGAAATAAATGAACTTTTCCACGACATTCTAATTTATTGAGATGCACCTGTATATTAACATAATATGAGAATTAATAGTAATTTGTATGAATTTCCTATTACTCATTAATTCTCAATTCAACTTAGTGGTCCAAAGTTATGAAACCAACATGTACTTTTTCAAATAAATAATCAAAACAACTGTACAACTCAAGTATACAACATTAATACTTCTTTACTATACCTTTTTTATTTAATTTAATTTTTTTATTTATTGAAAACAGAAAACAATAGGTCATCACGGGTGTCACAATGTCAAGTCACAGTACATTTCCAACATCTTAACATACAATATCCTACTTTCTTCAATGGTAGTACATAGTCCATTTTTCCCAATACTTGTTACATTTTTCGAAATTGAGCTTTGAAATAAATGTGTCTCTCCATACAACATATTTCATTTACAATTCCTAGCCATTGTCCCTTGTTGGAGGGTCAACCTGCAACCATTTACAAGTTATGGCTTTCCTACTGTTTGCTAGATGTATCTTTAATAAGTATTTATCCTTGTCTGAAACAGTTTCTGGTATTTTCCCTAGATATAATGTAATGAATTAATATTCAAGCTCCTCTCCTACTATCTTTTCAATTTCACCTGCTACTTCTTGCTAAAAAGGTTGTATTTTCAGACAGGCCCAAAAAATATGAACATGATTAGCCATTGAGGTTCTACATTGCCTCCAACAAAAGCCCTGACTCTGTGTGCCTGTGCGTAGTGCTGTTAGTTTAGGAGTTATAAAGAGTCATATTAAGTTCTTCCATCCAAACTCCCTCCAGGATCTTGAATTTGTAGTATTTGCCTGTATCACACATAAGTTTGTCCAGTCTTCCTCTGTTATCTGATAATCAGACCCTTTCTCCCATTCTTGTTTAATGTATTTTGTTGAATGGTTCTTACAGGCTTGTATACATCCATATAATCTTGAAACCAGCTTTTTGTTGTCTTCTAATATATATGCATTTGAAAATATTGTAATCAAATTATCATCATCCATCACTATACTTTTTATTTTTTTGTTAAAATAGTCTCTAACTTGTAGGTATCTATAGAAATCTTGCTTTTCTAGTCCAAATGTGTCTGAAATGGCCTGATAACTCTGTAGTTTTCCATTGGAGATGACTGAACAGTAAGATGTGATGCCTCTCCAAACCCACTGTTTAAATCTTTCTTCCAGCCTAGCAGGCTCAAAACCTGGGTCAAATGCTATCCAACTTAATACTCCAGCTTGTTTCTCTAGTTGTAATTTCTTCAAAACCCTAAACCATAACTTCACTGAGAATACAGTCCAAGTGTTCAATCTGTTATAGCTCCTTCCAGCTTGATTTTTATTTCAGAGTATCGACTGTATAGGAGTATCTATCTGTGTAATTTCTATGGTTTTCCATTTAGATTCATAGCTTGGTATACACCAGCATACTAAAGGTTTCAATTGTGCGGCATAATAATAACCCTGAAGACATGGTAGAGATCTCCCTCTCTTCTCTTTCGTCAACTGAAATGTTTTAAACCTTACCCTAGGTCTTCTGCTATTCCAGATAAACCTCGAGATCATCCCGTCCCATTCATTAAATTGTTTTTGCGGTACTTCCAGAGGCAATGATTGAAAAAGATAAAGTATCTGTGGTAACACGTTCATTTTAATTATTTCTATTCGATTACTCATGTCTAATGGGAGCAGAGTCCATTTAGAAATATCAGATTATATCTCCTTGTTAATGGGGCCATAATTACTGTCAAAGAGTTTTGATATGTCTTTTGTTAAGTTTATCCCCAAATATTTTATTGAGGGAGAATCCCAGTCAAAATCATATTGTCTTCTTGTATCCAAATTGGGTCTAAAATTATAAGTAAGGGTTTGAATCTTTTGGATATTTATTTTGTATCCAGAGTATAAATTATATATTTTTAAAAGCATCATCAATTTGGGAATGTTAGACTCCGGATTCGCCAGGAACAGTAAGACATCATCTGCATACATACAGACCTCATGTTCATCTCCTCTAATCAAGATCCATTCTATCTCTGAATCCTCTCTTATTGCTTGAGCCAAAGGCTTGTTTTCGACCGGTGACCATTAACTGTTATCCTAGCTATTGGTGAGGAGTACAACGCTTTAACACATTTAATAAAGTCATCATTAAAGCCGAATCTTGCCAGTACTAGATACAAGTAATCCCACCCAACGGAATTTAATGTTTTCTCAGCATCTAGACTCATCAACTTTGCACTTACATTTTCTATTGCAATATAACTCATTACTTGTATTGCTCTCCTTAAATTATCCTGTGTCTGCCTGTTTTGTATAAAACCAGTTTGATCGAGATCCACCAACTCAGGGATGATGACCTCCAATCTCTTAGATAAGATTGAGGCAAATAACTTATAGTCCACATTTAGGACCGATATCGGTCTATATGAGCTACATTCCTTCTTATCCATCCATTCCTTTGGAATAATTGGGATGACTGCTTCTCTCCATGATTGTGGGGTTTCACCAGTTCTCAATATATGATTAAAGCAATTAAGCAGCATAGGTGTTATTTGGGGTATAAATATTTTGTACCATTCAGACGAGTAGCCATCTGTGCCCGATGCCTTATTTGCTTTCAACTTCGATATAGCACTATTTAATTCTTCTATCATTATTTCAGTCACCAGTGCTTTATTCTGTTGTTCTTCTATTGATGGTAGGTCCAAAGAATCTATCAATCTCCTTAAGAGTTGGAGTGTCTGCCCTAGCCGGTTGAGTGTATAAATCTTTATAGTATAGTTCAAAAGATTTCTGAATGTCTTTTAATTCGTTGCATACCTTTTGGGTTTTAGGATTCCTGATTTTATAAACTGTATTTTTTGCCTGTTGTTTTCTTATCCTCCAAGATAGAAGTTACAGCCTTTGCGGCATCCCACAGGATACTTGGAGACACTTCTCCATTATCATTGCATTGGAGATATGTTTCAAATTAATTCTCAATTTGCTTCCGTACTGCTGTGTCATTCAAAATATTCATATTAAGTCTCCAAAGTGTATCTTTCTGTTGATTATCTAAATATAGAATAAGGTAAACCCCTGAGTGACCAGATACATCCCTAATCCCTATATTACAGTTTTTGATTCTATGGCTATCTGAATTATACATAAATAGATAATCAATTCTTGAGTACATAGAATGGCAAGCTGAATAAAAAGTAAATTGTTTTTCCTTTGGGTGAAGTTCTCTCCATATATCAATCATACCCAATTCTTTAAGCATTCTTTGAACCATTTTGGCTTTTGGATTCTTCTTTCTGGAAGGATTAGTCATATCCAAACTAGGCTGGAGTTGGACATTTAAATCCCCACCACATATAAGTGTTCCGTATGATTCTGTGGCTATTAAGTAAAATATTTTCTTTAAAAAGGATTTGGTGCCTCTTGGTATCTAATTTGCCCCTAACCAAAATATATCTACACTCTTTATCTTTAATTTCAGACATAAATTCAAAATTCACTGCGTTAGGAATCAAAATGGCCACTCCCCTCCTGCGTCCTGATTTATGACGTGAGTAATAAGTATTTTGAAAACCAAAGTCTCTTTAGTTTTTCATGTTCTGGTGGGGATAGATGGGTCTCCTGCCAATAAATTACCTGTATTCTTTCTCGTTTCATTTTTGCAATAATTTTACTCCTTTTGATCGGATTATGTATCCCATTGACATTAAGTGTAATTATCTTATATTCCTGACTATGCATATATTAGTTTCAAATCGCATATCTTTGTGTAACGTTTCCCATGACAACCTAGTAAACATAACAATGTATAAACAATCATAACAAAATGAACAATAGAATAAGATAATAAAAGACTTCCAAGTCCGAGGTTCAACATAAACCCTCAATTTTAGAGGAAATCCTCACGATCATCGAGAGCCTTTGTCAGTGCAAAGGAAAATACTCTCAGATATTCGATGCACCGGCAGTTTCTAAACTGTCCCCACGGTTTAAAGATTCAACTTAAGCAGGCTCAAAAAATTATATTCAAACCCTAATAAAACCAATAGGAGATAAATTAACAGGATATGAACCCCTTTACTTAAAACACTATCACATCAATTCTGCTCTTTCGTCAAGTATTATCACTGTCCATGTATCATTAATGCGCCAACTACAGTAGCAATCATTAGATTTCTCTAAGTTAGATGGTCTAAAAGAGTCTTAGGGCCTACACTGATATACAGGCCTGCATTATTAGTCATCAGGAAGTCCTGTCAGAGATTTATGGCTCCTGCTGCTTACCCCTTGGTCATGTTAGAAACAATCAACTCCCAATGTTTCACTCATCAGTATCAGTTGATCCTGGAGTGATGCAGTGAAAGCTCTGCAACTTCTCCCATATCCGTTCATGGTCCACTGCTTGGCGCGACGATTTGCACCCACCCTTTCCCACGTTGCAAGTCTCCGCTGTTTCGGTTCTTTAAAGTCAGGCTCCTTGACATTTTCCAAAGAGAATCCTTTCTTCGTCAGGTCTTTAGCTGCCTCTGCCGCATTCTCGTAGATTTGAGTACCATTTTCGAAGAACACCTTCAATTTAGCTGGGTGTGGCATTTGGAACCAAATATCTTTGGTTTTGAGCTCCTTCAGAATCCCCACATATGCCTTTCTCTTCTTTAATATCTCGGGAGGACAGTCCTGATCGAAATAAATCCTCTTCCCTTCAAATCGAACTTCTATCTTTTTCCATGCTGTGTGCAGCACCTGTTCTTTCACTCGGTACTCATGGAAGCACAGTACCAATGATCTGGGTGGTGCATTGTGGGGAGGCTTTGGAGTAAGTGCTCAATGACAGCGCTGTATTCCAAGCTCCGTATCCGTTAATGGCAGGCCAAGCTCCGACTTTATAAGCCTCGTCACGAGCTCCAGTATATTGCTTCCCTTGGATCCATTCCGGGATTCCGTTCATACAGAGGTTGTTCCGTCTTGAGCAAGCTTCTTGGTCGGTTAACTTTGTTTGCAAAGCCATTTGATTCTCCAATGCTTCAAGGAGTGCATCACTTGCTGCTATGTTCCATTCCTTGATATCGGCTATGCGTTGTTCTGCTTACATCACTCTGGTGGTAGTGGTTTGCAGGTCACCTGAAAAGTCTTTAAATTTCTGGTTAATTTCTTCTTTGAACTCGTTCAACTCCTTACGCATATCATCACGAAGAGAGAGGCGGAATTCACCCAAATCACTTTTAAAATCCACTCTGAGCGCTCGGATCTCGTCTCGAATGGCCTGTATACCAGAGTCATTATTTTTCCAACCCTCTTCTCCGCCGTCAATATCTTCGGTTATTTCTCCTTTTTCACGCCTGGAGCCTGTTTTATTTTGAACCCTTTTTTGCTTCTCTCCTTCCATTTTAACTTTTAGCTTGATTTTAACTTCTTAAATATATTTTACAGGGGATTAAAATTGACCGGAGATTATTTTAGGCAGCCATCTGCTGGGGAAATAATAAATATATATATATATATATATATATATATATATATATATATATATATATATTTTTTTTTTTTTTTTTTTTATAGTCTTGACAAAGTCACAAAGTTCGGTTCCCGTACTAAAAACTTTGTGGTATTTAAAAATTATTATCTACCTCTCCTGAGTCAAAAAGGACACAAACGCAATAGGAGGGTGAAATGTATTTACATTTTTAAAGTCATTTGATGAGTCATTGCCTCCCTTGAGTCCCAAAGATTCTTAAGAAATTAATGCCATGATTTTGTTTTTCCACCTCTAGCCTGAAACGATGGCTATATTTAAATATTTCCTGCATGTGCTGAAAAAGAAAATGGTAAACTTTATAATAAAGTTGTATATGTTAAATTTAAGTTAACATGATAGTTAACATGAGCTTAAATTGGCAATACTTTTACAGCATCTATTACTTTTACTAGCATTTTGGTTAAAATTTATTTTTACATATACAAATACATTTTCAACACTATATGTTAAGATTAGTACATTCTGACCTAACATGAAGTAACATTGAAAAGGAGTATAATTATAAATGAACATTAACCAAGATTAATAAATGCTGTAAAAACATTGTTCATTATGAGTTTAAGATACCTAATGCATTAACTAACGTTAACATATAGAAAAGTATGTTATGAAAAACAATGCATTTATGTATGCCTTTCCTATATATAAAAATCTAACGCAATACAAATCTACTTGCAAATTAAGTGACAGAAAGTACAGTGCACATATTACGACAGTTATCAAACATCATTACACCCAGTCAGACCCCCTGATGTGCCTAATTTTCAGTAAAACATACGTTTCAGTGCTACAGGAGCTGAGCTCGCTACGTTCAGCACACTGAGTTCCAGGCCTCATTTTCAGATTTATGCACACGGGCATCCATTGTATCAAGTATGCACTCATCCATAAGGAGCTGGAGGTGCCTGTAGGGCAGTGCTATTATAGTTAATGGAAACTCAAACTAAAACTAATAAGAAAACATTTTCATTAACTAAAATAAATAAGATACAAATATTAGATAAAAAAAAAAACAAACAAACAAACAATTAAAGCTAAACGAAAACAAAAAATCTTTCCTTGAAAACTAACTGAAATAAAATAAAAAACACACATTTGTTTTCGTTTCATTTTTCCATCCAGAATTATGTGAATATCAAGGGGCAAAAAGAACTCATCTGTGGTTTTGAACCGTCAGATAGCACCACAACAATAACATGTGAGCATGTTGCATTGCTTCTGTATACAATAAATAATATATTGGTTAAATCTGTATATTTGTTTGAACACTAATTACACTATCTCTGTTAGTAAGTTTGTCTGTTTGTAAGTTTAACAGTACCACCAGAACCTAAGTGTGCCATAAATCTAATCTTCATCCATTTTCACTCAGTCAGCTGAAGTACTTCCTAAAAAGGTCAATCCCTTAAACTAAAATTACTAAAACTAGAACTGAAATAAAAATAAATAATAACTAAATAGTATTTGATTTAAAAAAATAAATAAAAACTAATAATAAAAAAAAAAATATAATAAGAAAAAAAATAAGAAAAATACTAAAACTAAAACTGAAATTCAACTTAAAATTTAAAATAATATAAAAATAAAAATGAATAAAAAAATAAAAAATAAAAAAAATAAATAAATACTATAATAACACTGCCGTGGGGCAGGGCAAATATTACGTAAGCGAACTTCAAAAGCAACACCATTTGCATATGCAGAAGCCTGTAAAACGGCACAGTCCCTTCAAATGCACCATTGATATCCCAGTCTCTTTCCCCAAAGAGACATATTCCTTAACTGGCACTCTTTGCCGTTCTTGCTGCTGTTGTTTTCCTCTCTCTCTATCTAGCATGCTCTTTTTTGACTCACATCTGATGGGTGTTTACATCCCTGTCAAGTGCACTTAAACCCTGCTGGCGTTCACACAGCGCAGCCCCTGTGAACACAGAGACACGAGAGACGGACAAGAGTTCCAAGTGCTCTCTCACCGCAGTCAGTATGTCCTCAGGTCCTCAGATTCTGATGACAATAGGGTAGTGGTTCACAACAGGCAGGTCAAAACCCAAAAATTAGGGGAAAACATTGCTTCATGCAAATAAAAAAATAACAAATAACTAACCATATATCCATGCACAGTTAGGATGGCAAAATAAATAGGCTCATCAACATTTAAAAGGGTGGAGAAAACACTTCCCATATTGTTTTGCTGTTAACATTAAAGGCTGGGCTAACTAAAGGTTGAAATCCATGAATAGAGGCGCTTCTAGCTACGCAAGCTTGATTTTTGTGCATTGTGGTTTCCAAAATGTGTCAGACAGCAATTCATGACACAATACAAGTATACGTTGCAGTCTCAATGTTGCCACAAGAGATGCTATGGTGGACATTAGTGTGAACTGTCCGCTTCTACGGTGAGTTTTCTCTTTCAAGCCAACTGCTGTCATGACGGAGCATCAGTTTGAAGGGAATATTGCTAAACAAGTAAGTTAAAGTCAATATACTTCTAGCAACTTACTTGAATAATAGCGAATAATCCAGCTATAAGGCACAGACTTTTGAACGTAACTCTATCGCCCCCTTGAGTACCAAGGTTTGTTAGTACCACAGCTACGCAAGAATGCATGTTTAGCACATTCAACTGGACGCGCTAATTTATTTATTTATTTTTTTTCATGTGGTAGCATCTAAATGAACTGCTTTTATTCAAGTCAAAAATATGATTTAATATGACTGAATAAACCTGACTACATTAGGTTACGCCAATGAAAGTCATTTTAAAGTCAGCATGAAACGGAAGTTGCGACCGATATTACTTCCATATTGTGACGTATTTCCAAGTGAAACAGCTTATCGAATAAGAAAAAAATGCAGGGAGGGGATTTGAGTTTATTCAGTGATTGTTGATTAGATTGTGAAAATATATGGTTTGCATAGTGGAACGGAGGCAGATCTGAATACCACCGTGCTGCTCGAGTCACAGCTGGTTATAGGTGAAACTGAGCAGCAATCTCAACAGATTTATAATCAAACTGACAACATAAACGCAAAAGCACATCGCGGTCTTTGCTTACGAAGAGGCTGTAGCCATTGAAAAATGAGTGCACAACCGTGAATTCGCCGTTATTCCTCCTCATTCGAAATGTAAATTCAAGCCAGCTGACCCGTATCCAAGGAAGTTTGGGTTAAGGAATGACAGTTTTGAAGGAAAACAGACAAAAATACACCTTGCCATCTTCACCAACATGCGATTAACTCTTCTTTCAACTCTACACAAGGTTATGGTTTTTATAAGAAAGGGGCGGGGTTTAAACGGACTAAATGATTGGAGATGTCCTGCATATGTCACCAGAGTCTGTCGTTTCACTGGAAGATCGAGTTATTACATTTTGATTAAAGATTACGAGGTCAATAAATAAATAAATAAATAAATAAAAATAAAACATTTGCATTTGAATGGATAAATCATTCACAATAAGATCAATAACATGCATTTAGAAAATAGATGGTGAATTTTCATTTCATGCTGACTTTAAAGGATTAGGTCAGGAACAAATAACTCTTTGAGGTAACAACTACATGCTACTACAGATACATTTACACCAAAATAATATACACTGTAAACATGATAGAAGCTAGCCAGATTAGGCAGATGTATTACACACACTCATCCTTGAAATCGATGAACAAAACTATGTAACAAAAAAGACAATGCGACTCAGACTACACTACAATAAGTTAACGGGATTGGTATTGTATTGTATTTGGTATAGTATGGTATCGCCACCTAAAGCAAAAGTCTGTCTGTTTTGCTTAGACCACATCTGTCCACATGTCTTCTATGTGCAATGACTGTCTTTCTTGTGACTTTATCTATCTCTCCATCTTCAATCCTTTCCTGATTGCTGCAAAAATGGATCACAGTTGTCTTCCCTCAGCAAGCATGATACATTTCTTCTTAATTTGTTTGTTTTGGTTTGGTTTATTCATTAGTGCAAGTCCTGGAGGACAGAATAAGTGTTAGAACGAGAGAGAGAGAAAGAGAGAGAGTGAGAGGAAGAGAAAAGAGAGAGAGAGAGAGAGAGAGAGCGAGAGAGAGAGAGAGAAAGAGAGTGAGAGAGAGAGAGCGAGAAAGAGCGAGAGAGAGATGACAAATTCTGGCTATACTTTGGCACTGCTATATCTACAGCCACAGAGCAGGTTTCTATTATTAAAAACAATTAATTATTCAAGAAACCTCATTCACAAATATCTTATTCATGTCTTATCCACTTAACATATAAGACATTCTTCATATGGTCAGACACATGCATTGTAAGATGAAATATGCATTGTAAGATGAAATATACAAAAATATATAATGCAGCTTTGGCTAAAAAGGGCACTAAATACGTTGGCCTTTAATAATGTAAGTCAAGCACCTTATTAATTATTCATCATTCAACAGTTAGTTCTGTTCATCTAATCTGATTGGACAAATGGCATCCCAAGTGTGCGGATATTTATTTTTACAGTACTGGGACATTTCGCTGTTTGTTTCACTCTGCTTGTCTATATCAAAAGATCTTATGCAGAAAGTTACTTTGTCCCCATTAAATTTCATGGCATCAGAGGTGGGTAGAGAAGCCAAAAACTGTATTCAAGTAAAAGTACAAATAATTTAAAAAATAATTACTCAAGTAGATGTACTAACATAAATAATTACTTGAGTAAGAGTAAGAAAATATCCAATTAAAAGAGTACTCAAGTAGTGAGTAACTTGTTACTTTCACAAATGGCATAATGGACGTTAACTCCCTTATATTCTATTATATAATACACATTTAACGTGTATTACAGAATTATTACTATTATTATTAATGGAAATTCTGTCATCATTCACCATCATGTTGTTCCATACCTGTATGACTTTCTTTCTTCCATGCAACACAATAAGGAGATTTTAGACAGAATGTTTGCCTGAGTCACTATTTACTTTCAGTGAATGTGTTTTTTTTTCTCTCCATATTTTGAAAGTGAATGGTGACTGAGACTGTCAGTCCCTAACATTCTGTCTAACATCTTTTGTGTTCCACAGAATACAGAAGGTCACACAGGTTTGGAACAACATGAGGGTAGGGAAATTATGACAGAATATTAAATTATGGCTGAGCTATCACTTTTAATGAATAGTTCATCCAAAAATGAAAATTATCTCATTATTTACTCACCCTCATGTCATCCCAGATGTGTATGACTTCCTTTCTTCTGCAGAACACAAATTATGATTTTTAGAAGAATATTTCAGCTCTGTAGGTCAGTACAATGTAAGCGAATGGGTGCCAACATTTTTATGCTCCAAAAAGCAAATAAATGAATCACATTATCACATTGCTTCTGAAGATATTGATTTAACCACTGGAGTTTTATGGATCACTTTTATGCTGACTTATATTATTTTATTTTTATTTTTGATATACCTTTAAAATGTTGGCACCCATTCACCTGCACTGTATGGACCAAAAGAGCTGATAAATTCTTCTAAAAATCTTCATTTGAGTTCAGCAGTTGAAAAAGTCATACACATCTGGCATGAGGGTGAGTAAATAATGAGAGTATTTTCATTTTTGGGTGAACTATCCCTTTTAGTGTTCTTATCAGATCTGGATGAATTTGTCAATAAGAAGAGAGGTTTGGAATCCTTTCTAGTAATTATTACGGTGAAAACGTGAACAATGTCCCACAGGGACATTTTATATAATGCTGAAATATAAACCAAAGCAAGATCATGCTTTATTATTGCCTACTTTCACTATTTCATAGCTTTTAAAGTCCTGCATTGATTCTTAGTTCAGTGTAGTTACAGTTTTCAGTGTCGAAAAAAATTTAGATCATTAGTTCTGTACAGCAGTACCGTTGCTCCCTAAATGCAGAGTACGAAGCCTAGGTAGGGTACCAACATCGGTCGCGCAACACTCTCTTCGTCATACAATCACCTCGCGCCCGCACATCTCTCACGTGCACGCCTCGCTGTGCACGTGCAGAAATGTTGTCTGTAACTTGGATGTTTACATGGATTTATACAGTAGGCAGTTTAATCCACATGTTAAGGATGTTTTCCTGCACTAATCAGCCTGATGTAGCTGTGATGCTTTCCAGTATCTCCGCAAGGGCGCAAGGTAAAAGCGTAAATACTGCTCATGACGTGGGATGCGGGACAAAGCACACTGATATATTTCTGCACTGATTTAAAAATGTACACTTAAAAACTGATGTCACAAGAGCCCATATTTCCAGAATCACCCTGAAAATGACCATCACCATGTTACAGAAAAGCCTGCGTCATCATAAGAGCCAAAATTTACCTCAACGTGCTGCCTTAAGTTGGAGCTGCAATTTTAATCTTGAAATATCCACTTGTCTTGGTGTTAAATGAAGGCATTTAGTTTGAAGAGCTTGATGCTGCAGCAGCGATGGACTCGGCTTGAGTGACTGTCTGTGACAACGTGCGCAGCTTTGTGAACTTCAGCTGTCATAAAAGTCCCTTTCAGTAATCTCTCAATAAATTATGCATTAATTAAAATTAAACCCAGTAATGTAACGACAGGAATGCCACCCATTGTTATGAAGCAAAATATATTTTTTTTATTAGAAATGTACTTGAGTGAGAGTAAAAAGTACCCACTTTTAAACCTACTCTAAAAGTACATTAAGTTACACAAGTAAATGTAACAGAGTAAATGTAGTGCATTACTACCCACCTCTGCATGGCATTTTCTTTCCATACAATGGAAGTGAATGTTAACTGACAACACCATGAGGGTGAGGAAATGATGACAGGATTTTCATTTTCGTTCAAAATATCAGTTTAACTTCTTATTTAAAGAACACACAAAAAAAGACTAGTAATATTTACTTAATTTTTATTTCTGAAGTTTACACAGTGTTTCTAAGTAAATTTGAATGATAAAAAGTAAGTAAAAACTTCATGACATAATATTGATTAAAGTGAGTGAGCAAATTTAACTTCAACATGTCAATTAATAATGTATCTTTTACTTACAAATCTGATGTACATGGTACTTAATTAAACTAAGTAAATTTTAAATAAACATTGTATATGAAAATTTTACATTTTAAACTTTATGCACCACATGACATCCGGAAGCCTTCCACAGGGAATAAGTGATCTATAATCATAAAATACAGAGCTGTGCACGCAGACCTCAACACTTGGTGCACAAAACACCATGACAGTAACAATCAAGAGATGATTGTTTTGATCATGAAGGGTTAATTCTGAGTAGAAAATGAACCTTAGACTTCACAAAACAAGAAGTTACCAAACGTAACAACAAAATCAACAAATGGTGTGAAAAACTTGCAAACAGTGAAACCATGCAAGCTTATAACTCCAAGCCCATTGTATGTTGGAAAGACCAGTTTGAAAAGTTACGTTAAATTTACTTATTTTATTTACCAGTGAAATTAACTCAAATTAGCAAATAAATAAGGTTCCCTATCTGTCACTCACTCGACGTTGTGTTGATGTAGTGACACTAGGGGTCACTCTTGGATGCCCCAAACACCTCTGCTTTTTTGAAAAAAGGCCAATGAGAATTGGCGAGTGGAATTTGCATGCCACTCCCCTGGACATATGGGTATAAAAGGAGCTGGTATGCAATCACTCATTCAGATTTTCTCTTCGGAGCCGAGCGGTTGTATTCAGTGCACTGAATTAAATTTACCTCCAAAGAGGCACCTCAAAACTGCTGGATTTACGGCGCATTTTAGCGGCTTCTCCCCCTCTGCACCCGTGGAGTGCAGAGAATGCCCCTGGGTGCTTCGGCAGAGCGAAAATAAGAGAGTATATTCTAAAAGAGTATATTTTCATTCACAAAAAGAGCGGCACACACAGAACATCTTATTAAAGATGCCTTTCCGTTTGTGTGTTAATCCTGGTTGCGGTTGTTATCTCTCCGCTTCTGACGGCCACGATTGCTGTCTTATGTGTCTGGGCACTGCCCACGCGGAGACATCATTCGTGGATGAGTCATGTCATCATTGCGAGAACATGACCATGGCTATGTTGCAGTTGCGGCTTGCTTTCGTAAAAAAGCAAGCCACCCTAGCAGGTCCCCGCACCGGTCCTTCTACCTACGGGTTTGAGGCCGTGTCGGTTAGCACTGGGGGCGATTTGGGGACATCAATGGGACCACCTCTGCCAGGTATCCCCCCACGGACCTCCCATTCCCCAGCACACTCGCTTTCCCCGGTCGGGCTCTCGGACGAGACCGCCGGCTCGTCTCAGGGCGAGTTCGACCTCTCGTTCGGAGCTCGGGAAGACGATGAGTTATCGAGCGCAGCATCGGAGAGCGGGCTCATCCAGTCTGACGCAGAGGCTTCGGCTGGGCTTCCAACTTCGGGAATGGTCGTCCAGTCTCAGGCCGTCGTGGAAATGATGGACATCATTTTCCGGGTGGCTGCAAGCATTGGGCTAGAGTGGAACCCTCCACTCTCCCCTGAACCCTTGCAGCTCGACAATTGGTTCCTAGGCTCAGGGCAACGCACATGGCCATGCCCGGTCCCTTGGCGGAGCAGGTTCAGTGGAGGTGGCATCAGAGATTCTATCGTCCAGGACCATTGGATAGGGCTTACAATTATGTGAGGAGGAAGGATGGTGTCCGACGTCTCAGGGCTTTCCTCTGGAGTGTAAAGTCGGGAAAGGGCATCCACCTTGATGTTCTTGTTCCCCAGACGATAGGAAATGGTGAAACTGAAGCGTGTGAAGAAGAGGGCCCAAAGTGCTTGGCGAGGATTTAGACAACGAGCCTCCCGAAGTTACTCGAGGTTCTTGTGGTCTGTTGGTACCTGGAAAGGGTGTTGGGCCACCTCTAGCCAATGCCACCACTCTTCCAGGGTCAACTTGACAGCCAGGAGCTCCCGGTTTCTGATGTCATAATTTTGCTCCACCGGGGAGAGTTTTCGAGAGAAGAAGGCACATGGATGGAGCTTAGATGGTTTCCCCTGCTGCTGAGAAAGCACGGCTCCCATGCCGTTAGTGCCGTTAGTGGAGGCATCTACTTCAACCACAAAAGGCTTACTAGGATTGGGGTGGATGAGAAGTGGAGCCATTGTGAAGGCCTCGTTTAGATGTTGGAAGGAGTAGGAAGCCTCAGAGTTTCAGGTCAGAGATTTAGGCTTGGATCGGAGAAGAGATGTTAAGGGGGCTGTGAGGGAGCTGTAATTCCTGATAAAGCGACGATAGAAGTTGGCGGAACCCAAGAAGCACTGGAGTTCCTTGATGGTACTAGGAGTGGACCAGGATCGCACAGCCTCTACCTTCCCCTCGTCCATCTGGATACCCTCAGGGCTGATGTTGTAACCTAGGAAATGGAGGGATGACTGATGAAAGGAACATTTCTCAGCCTTGAGGTACAGATGGTATTACCTCAGCTTTTCCAACACTAGCGTGACGTGTTGACGATGGTCGGTCTCATTCCGGGAGTACACCAGAATGTCATAGATGTAAACGAGGATGAATTGATGGAGGTACTTGTGGAACACCTCATTCATGAAGCCCTGGAACATGGAGGGGCCATTGACCAGGCCATACGGCAACATCCGGTACTCATAGAGGCAGGTTGGAGTTACAAAGGCAGTCTTCCATTTATCTCCCCTCCAGATTTGAATGAGGTTATACGTGCTGCGCAGGTCCAGCTTGGTGAAGATGGTAGCTCCTCTCAACAGTTCCAAGGCAGCCGGGATGAGGGGAAGTGGATATCGGAACTTTACCATTATCTTGTTGAGGGAGCGGTAATCAATACAGGGCCGGAGAGTTCTGGAGAGAAGCTCAAAGCAGCAGGGGATGTGGAAGGTCAGATGTAGCCTTGGTTGAGAGCCTCCTTGATGTACTCCTCCATGGGCTTCTGTTCAGGGATGGAGAGAGGATATATTTTGCCACAGGGCACTGGCTCACTGGGGAGAAGGTCTATCACATAGTCCCAAGGTCGGTGAGGAGGAAGTTGTGAGGCACGGAGTGGGCAGAAGACGTCCTGGAAGTGTGAGTAACAGGATGGGATTTCCACAGAGGTGGAGCGGATAGGACTCTCGATGGAGGTGGAGTTGAGACAGAGAGGAGGAGATTTCTTGGTGATAGTCGAGGGCCTTGGAATGGGAAGACTGGGGAAACAGGTAGGAAAGCATTGGGAGCCCCACTTCAAGACATCGCCGGAAGACCAGGAAATGATGGGGGAATGCAGTTCGAGCTATGGGCGTCCCAACACGATGTCAGCAGTGGAGTTCTCCAAAACCAGGAGGTGATGGTTTCATGGTACAGACACCCGACTTGGAGCGTCACGGGACACACACAATGACGAATCATACCTCTGCCGGTGGGTTTGCCAATAATGGAGTGGATTTTTAGGTTGGGCTGACATGGCCACGGGAAAAGTTGGGAGCAGTAAGCGTCACACTGGTAGACAAGGGACAGGAACAAACTTTAGAGTTAAGTAACATGACTCACCAGTGGGCGCGGAGGACGAATGGGACACACCGAGATGATGTGTCCCTTACCACCACAGTACAGGCACCATCTGCATAGGCTCCCCGCCTGGTTCTGAAGATGGGATTGAGGGTGATCATGCAGGAACAGGTGGAGACTGCAAGGCGGGCACTTCATTGAGGCAGGACTTCATTCGGTTGGCGACTTGGATGGAAAGTTGGATGACGCGCTAAATCCCCATGGTGTCATCAAATGAAGAGAGATGCAGCCGCAGCATTGGGTCGAGCCCCTGACGGTAAGTGGTGAGTAGAGCAGTCTCATTCCATCCACTGGAGGCTGCTAGGGTGCGGAACTTGAGAGCATAATCTTGGATGGAGACTTTACCTTGATGAAGATTACAGAGTTGTTCACCAGCGGAAGTATCACCCGCAGGGTGTCCAAAAACCTCTATGAAGTGTCGAGTGAAGCTCTCAAATGTTTGAGTAACGGGACTGTTTTGCTCCCAAAGTGGTTGGGCCCACTGCAGTGCTTGTCCATAGAGCAAATTGATGATATACGCCACCTTAGACCGCTCTGTGGGGAAAAGATGCAGCTGCATCTCTAGGGCTAGCGAACATTGAAGCAAAAAGCCACCGCAGTTCTCGGCATTGGATTGGGACTGGCAGAATAGACCAGTGAAGAAATCGTGGAAGAATTGTTCGAGATTGGCAGGGCAGTGGGGTTAGATGAGGTAGTTAGTGCTCGACAGAGTGTGTCAACCAGCTCCTGGATGGGATCGGGACCTGCTGGGTTCATGATTCTTTTTTTTATTTTATCTTTTATTTTATCCCCCTTTTCTCCCAATTTGGAATGCCCAATTCCCAATGTGCTTTTAAGTCCTCGTGGTCATGTAGTGATTCACCTCAGTCCGGGTGGCGGAGGACTTGCCTCCGTATCTGAGACATCAACCCGCGCATCTAATCACGTGGCTTGTTGAGCACGTTGCCACGGAGACATAGCGCGTGTGGAGGCTTCACACCACCCACCGCGGCAACTACACTCAACTCACCATGCACCCCACCGAGAACGAACCACATTATAGCGATCACGAGGAGGTTACCCCATGTGACTCTACCCTCCCTAGCAACCGGGCCAATTTGGTTGCTTAGTTAGACCTGAGTCACTCAGCACGCCCTGGGATTCGAACTAGAGAACTTGCGAACTCCAGGGGTGGTAGCCAGCGTCTTTACCACTGAGCAAATGGCAGGTGAGTGGTGAATGAGCAGAGTGGTTCAGGAACAGACAACAGTACTTGATGGAGGTTATTGTATTTGCAGGTAGAAGTATTACTTGGGTTGGAGGATAACACCAAGGGAAGGAGATGCAGGAGAGGAGACCTGGAGAGGAATCGTCGAAGGAGCATGCTGGAATGGTGTCTGAAGAGTCAGGTAAGTAGAAGGTAAGTGAGTCTGTATACTGCTGTGATACCAGACGAAGACTGAAGGGGAAGTGGTGTGTTATATAGAGGAGCTGATTGACACAGTGATTGGAGACAGGTGCGGGTGATCAGTATTAGGGGAAGTGGGAAGGTTGAGTGTTTGTGGAAGAAGGTCAGGTGGATCTGTGACACTTATTACACTGCTATTGGGGTATTAAATGTACCTGACACTGACTGACTCTCATGACACACCTATGCAATTAGGAAATCTGTTCACACAAAATACTGCATTTGTCTCACTAAACCTCTTTAGTTGTTAACAAAATCAGCAATATTCCGTCTATTGGCTCGACTAAGAAAATGACATGAATAACAAGTTGCCATTTAAACAGCAATTTTCAATTACCTTAACATGAATAATCACATATTTAGATTTAACATTATTATTCTTAAGTCATGAAGTTCTCTAAGTCTTAATGTAGTAAGAAATGCTTTGCTCTGACTCTCTAGTGATATTTTTACTGTATTCTGTAACATATGGCAATTAAATCCCTTGGGGATGCATGCTTCACTTAAAAAATGTATACAAAACTGAAAGCTTAAAAAACTTGAAGTGCTACTTTTTGGCAAAACTTGCATAACTTGTTATTGATACAATAGCAAAAAGTGACAGAAATACTGGGGTTAATATTGGAAACAATGTTGAGTACAATGTCTGCTACCTTACAAAAATAATTTTCCAGAACACCATTCATCTATCTATCCATTGCCCCAAACTCATGCCATTGGTTGAGCTAATGTTGCTACGATGGACTGGTTGGGATGCTCAAATAAACACAGAACCACAGTGTTTACACTTTTTGAGTGAATCAACCAACAAATGGCTTTCTTAAAGTTTCAGAATATTAGGTTGGAAAAAGGGAAATTACACAAAATTCCTTGCACATTACATTACACATGACCATGCGGACCACTAATATTAAATGGGACATACTGTATTCAGTTAATCATTTAGTCATTCTATAGCATGTAAACTGAAAGCTCTAACTTAAGACTTCTCAAGATGAAAAATTCAGTTTCAAATATTAGAAACATGAAAAACCCTGAACCATCATACTTCTGCCATCTCTTCTTGCCAACTATTTTTCAAGCTATTTTTATCCGTTCAATTTTTTGAAATTGTCTGCTGTGTACAGAATGCTTTGTTACATTATGAACATCATTGTGACATTTTGCCAATGAAATGATTCGACTATAAAGACTCATGTTTATGTTGAAACCTCCTGGTAAGTTTAAATAAGGTTAAACGGTAACAGCACTAGACAATCAACACATCCTTATGCACCTGTAGAAATATTCCTTCACATTCCAGCCCACTGCAATGCCAGTGTTTTCATCATACCAGTAAAGTTTTTGCTAGCATCACTTGAAATTAACCTTGAGTCGAAAATTGGTATGTGTGTATGTACAGAGAGTGGTTTCATTTGGATGAAAATTACTTATTAAATGTGAGGGAAGAGAGAAAGAGAGAATGGGGGTCTTTACAACAGTGTAAATTATAGATGTTCATTGACTGCTACAGCCAAAATTAGCTCATAGACACTATTAAATCATGTTAATTATCTGATTATTTCTTTCTAAAGCAGAACTGATTGTGAAACAGTCCTCCCTCCCCTCCTTTTTAGGGTCCAAGCACTGAAAGTGCAAAAGCACTATTGTTCTTTTAAGCAGTGGTCAATCTGTAAAACAATTTCAAGGGGGATGGTGTTGTCAAATTATATATATATATATTAATCTATTATAATATTAATAATTATATATATTATTATTATTTTTTAAATAAAAAATACTAATACTTATCTAATACTTATTAGATAAGGGTCTAATACTTACGGGTCATTGCCAAAATTAGTTAAAATGAGACAACTTTTAAAATTTTAGTTTAAAACACTTGTGTCATGTTCTCAGAAATGTAATCTTTGTGTCCAATTTGGTTTCATACATTTAAAAAATAAAATAAACCATCAAGTAAACGGTATTATAATACTTTCATTGCACCTTGAATACATGAGAGTATAAACAACTTAATCATTAATTTCCAAAAAGTTTTCAAACACATTTTTCAAGGCAAAAAAAAATAAATGTATAAATATTTTTGAGTCAAGAATATCAAGAAGTTTTCTCAGGGTTCCACCATATGACTTGAACAAAATGTGCCTTTTCATAAAAATGTCAAAATGAATATCAGATGTTTTTTTTTTTAAACTTCACGCTCAGTCTTGAGGGTATAAAGGTCTAAAGGTGTCTGCTCTGTTTTATGGTTTTTATGGTCAACAAATACAATGAAATGGCTACCATGTTGGTTTCACCCAATGACTTTGATTTTGTGGACAAAAGTGTTTTTAAATACTAATTATATTTTAGAACAATAATTCTTTTTATTTTTTTAAATAACAATATCATCTTATTCTGCACTAGTCATGCCAACATTTCTTTTTTCAGGAATTTTAACTTTTAATGAGACTTTGACTTATTTTTTTTATTTGTTTATTTATTGATTGTATTTTATTTATTTTTTTTACTGTCTCTGGACACCACATCACATTTTTTATTTTAAGCCCCAGCAAAAATATCAATGACTTTAAACTCAGTAATTTGAAATATGCTTATCAAAGAAAATGTTTTGAGTGAATTGCATTTTTTAAAAGGTCTGGACAAAAATGAGCATCACTTCATTAACCCTTAGGACACATGGTCATAATATGCACCTGTTACCCTCTGTTATTGTATTTATGATGAATTCTGTGAAAATAATCCACATTATGATCATGAAATAGGTTTTTTTCTAGATCGCTCACCCACTGTCACAGACACACACTTTTTCTACTCCATTAACTGAACAAGTAAAGGCAGTTTGGGCTGTTTCTCTGAAGGATGCTTAAACAGTGGTGTAAAAAGGTTGTTCTACACACAAAAGCATTTTATGGGCGAAACCCTGAAAATTGTTTGAATTAAAACCATATACATGTTGTACAATCGTCATAGCAATATATTACTTTCTGTTTTCTTCCTTTTAAAGAAAGACAAAATATTTCCTTGAACTGTTCTCTTGGGCATTTTTGAAAGTGCGCAAAACTTTTAAAAATGTGCATTACCTTCAGCGGCGTACGTTTCATGTGAACACACTGGGAAGAACATGCCAACCCATCGCTAAACTCTGACATACCTGTTTTACAGTGTTTCCAGAAAACCAGTGTTTTTTTGGGGGGGGGGGTTTTTTTTTTTTTTTGCAGTGCAGAGGGAGCTCGCGTGCTCAAGGTTGCTAGATTGCAGGACTAAAGCATCACCCTGGCAGCATATATCCAAACTGTACAAGTGTCAAGATCTAATTGGGTGATTTCACCTATAGAAATCTGGCAACCCCACACATGTCGAAATCTAATTCTGACCGGCTAATTGCCCTTGTTTATAGTCTGTTATTTATCAAATGTATTAAAATTAAATATTAAATATTTTACTTGTATGATTAGTTCTAAGTAATCCATGACACAATTGATCTAAAGGTGGTGGTTTTACAAGGGGGATGCTTTTTGGTATTTCTTGCAACAAGGGGGATGGCATCCCCTCGCATCCCCCCTCAACTCAAGCCTTGCTTCTAAGGATTATTAGGGCCCAAGCACTGAAAGTGCAGAGGCCCTATTGTTCTTCTAAGGATTATTAGGGCCCAAGCACTGAAAGTGTGGAGACCCTATTGTTCTGCTAAGGATTATTAGGGCCCAAGCACTGAAAGTGTGGAGGACCTATTGTTCTGCTAAGGATTATTAGGGCCCAAGCACTGAAAGTGCGGAGACCCTATTGTTCATCTAAGTATTATTAGGGTCCAAGCACTGAAAGTGCAGAGGACCTTTTGTTCTTCTAAGGATTATAATTATTGTTTTTTATTATTTCTTTTTTCAAGGTTTCAGGGGTTTTTAGGGCACTTAACATGCTCAAAAACTTATTACATTTAGCACACAAGTCAGAGTCATTGGGCATTTGGGCTTGAAAAAAGTTCATACATGGGCGTGTAGAGGGGGCTCTGTGGTGCTACCTAGAAAATGGGCATGTTCGGGGGGCTCTCTAGCACATCCCTTTTGAGCTACCTTCACCAAACTTTGTACATATATAGATCTCATCAAGCCGGACAACTTTCATTCTGACAGTCATAAGCTCTGCCCAACAGGAAGTCGGCCATTTTGGATTGTTTGAAAAATGAATGCTCTGGAATTTAAAATACTCCTCCTAGGAGATTCATGTTACAGGTACCAAATGTGGGCAAAATCATGCCAAGACATTGACGATGCTAAATTGTGAACAGATTTATGATATATCGAATGGTGTTGCCATGGTGATGCGATAAAACAAAGTAAAAAAAATGGGAACGAGTAAGTGTCTCATATCTTCTACGTGCATCATGTGAGTTACATCAAAATTGAGCCACATGTTTGGCCATGCGGGCTGATTATATTGATGGGGTTATTGTGGGTCGTGGTCGTAGCACCACCAACTGGAGGAAGGAAGTGTGCCATTTTTAGCAGACTTTGAAATATCCCTCTTATATTTATCTGAATTGCTTCAAACAAATTTAGAATAATGTCTAGACTTTAAAATTCTGAAGGGATTCTTGATATCTTAATTAGTGTTGCCATGGCCACACATTAAATGTCATCATTCTTTTTTATGTATATTCACATGTTTTTGAGGTACTTGGCATGCTTGAATTTTTATGATATTTTGCACACACATCAGAGTTGTCGGCCATTAGGCCTGGATAAAAGTTAACAAATGGGCATTGTTGGGGAGCTCTGTAGCGTCACCTTTTGACAAAGGTGGTGAGGTCAGCTTCTTCTACGGTCACCAATCTTGCTACATATATTGTTCTCATCAAGCCAGACAACTTTCATAATTACAGTCATTAGCTTTGCCTAACAGGAAGTTGGCCATTTTTTTTATGTATTATTATTATTTAAGGTTTTGGGTGCTTTTGGGGCATTTAACATGCCTAACAACTCATAAAATTGTACACACACATCAGAGTTGTCGGCCAATAGGCCTGGGCAAAAGTTGTAAGGGGTAGTTTAGGGGGGTCTCTGTAGCGCCCCCATGAACATGGGCATGTAAATGGGGCCTCTGTAGCACCCCCTTTTTCATATACAGTCACCAAACTTGGTACATACATTGTTCTCATCAAGCTGGACAACTTTCATAAATTCAGTTATTAGCTCCACCCAACAGGAAGTCGGCAATTTTGGATTTTTTGAAAATTGCAGGCTCTGAACATTTTAATACTCCTCCTAGGGGATTTGAGTGACTGTCACCAAATTAAGGCAACACTATGCCAAGACAATGAAGATGCTACATTGCGAACAGATTTATGATAAATCGAACTGTGTTGCCATGGCGAGGCAATAAATTAATGGCAAAAAAAATGGGAAACCTGCCTCCAGCTGGCAACAATAGATGTTTAAGGGTATTCCAAAACTTGCCATAATTACACATTTATTTATTTGTCACACACATCAAAGTTGCAAACCATTATGTCTAAGAAGAAGGTTAGACATGGTGTCTTACTAGTTTACTTGAGCAAATGCATGCGTCCATCATGCACTGTTTTCCGAAAGCCAGGTGGAAATGGACCCATGGTGCTTGGGCCCTGTCATCGCTGCTTGCAGCTATATTTTTTTCCTTTTTATTGTCTCTGCATACAATATGACAGTGGCAGGCAGTATTCACAAGTACATCATTTTTTTCTGGTTAAGCCATAATTTCGAAAGAGATTTACATTCTTTACAGCTGTTGGAATAGTCCTGTATGCAAAGCAATCAACATATTATGAAAAACTAAGACCTGCAAATAATTATTTCTGCTATATGGAAATTCTGAAAATACTTGCTCTTGCCATTCATTATAATGCATTTGCAAAATTATTCACAATCATTTAACTGGATCATTATATTTGACATTAATGTCCTTGATATCACCACACAAAAGCAAAAAATTTAGATCATCAGACTGTTACATTGCTTTTGTCCATCTGTATATTTCTCGTAATGTTCTCCTCCTTGCTATAAATATTTGATGAACTTACTGTTTCTTCCACGATTAATTTAGTTCGGATATGGAAAGATCCCCACCCTCTGGCCTGATGTCACTTTGCTTATTTATAAAAAATATTAATTTACTATATACATTATATTGACAAATTATACACCTTTTGAAAAGTCTAAGGGTTCCCCTTCTGTCACTCACTCGACGTTGTGTCGATGTAGTGACACTAGGGGTCGATCTTGAGAGCCCGAGACACCTTCAGATCTTTGAGAAAAGGCCAATGAGAATTGGCGAGTAGAATTTGCATGCCACTCCCCCCGATATACAGGTATAAAAGGGAGGCTGGAATGCGGATTCATTCAGATTTTTTCTTCGGAGCCGAGCGGTTGTATTTCAGCAAGCTGAATACTACTACTGATCCATTCACCTCTTCAGAAGCGTGTGCTGTTGGATATACGGCGCATTCCAGCGGCTTTCTCTCCACTCTGCACTCCACTGCAGACTACGCCCCTGGGCGCTTCGACAGCGCTTTAAAAGAGTTTATTTCCTCTAAGGAGTATATTTCCTCTATTAGAGCAGGCACAGTGACGTTGAACATCTTTTTAAAGATGCTTCTTTTTAAAGATGCCCTTCTGTCTCTGTGCAGTTCCTGGATGCAGTTGTTACCTCTCCGCCTCTGACGGTCACAATCACTGCTCACGTGCCTGGGCCAAAATCACATTGAGGAAGCGTTCGTGGATGGTCCATGTTCTCATTGCGAGAACATGACCATGGCAACGTTGTGGTCGCGGCTTTCCTTCTTTCGAGGGAAAGCCACTTCACCTGTCCTCCCGCTGGTCCTTCTACTTACAGGTACGAGGCCACCCTGGTTGACGCTGAAGGCGATTCAGGGGCTTCAATGGGTACGGTTCCGCCGGGTAAACCCCCACAGACCGCCCACTCCCCGGTATGCTCGTTTGTGCCCGTTCAGTTCTGGGATGAGACAGGAAGCTCGCCTCAGTGCCAGCCTAATGTCTCTTTCGGAGCTTGTGAGCCAGATGAGATGTCGATCGCTGCATCGGAGAGTACCTTGGTGATGTCGGACTCCGAGGATTCGATCGGGCTGCCGCCTTCGGGTGTGGCAGCCCAGTCTGAGTCCGACGCAGAGCTGACTGCCATGCTTGCCCAGGCCAATTAACGACTGGATTCTGGGTTCGGCACACCACTCGTGGCCACGCCCCCCTCCAGTCCCCTTCTTCCCGGAAGTGCACGACGAGCTGACATGATCGTGGAGGGCACCTGTCGCTGCCCGAACCTGATCCTTCAGTTCGTCCGCTCGCTCTACCCTCGACGGTGGGGCAGCCGAGGTTTATGCCACAATACCCCAGGTGGATAAGGCTCACCTGTGCCCGCTGAGCGCCACCACCTGGCGGAGTCACATGGCACTCTCTTCCCGAGCCTGTAGGACGACGTCGTCTCTGGCAACTAAAGCCTACAGCGCTGCCGGTCAGGCCGCCTCCGCCCTGCACGCCATGGCCCTCTTACAGGTCCATCAGGCCAAGGCTTTGAAAGAGCTACACGAGGGTTTTACTGATCCTGGTGTGCTACAAGAGCTGCACTCGGCGACCGATCTCGCCCTCCATGCGACTAAGGTCACAGCGTGTGCACTCGGGCAGACGATGTCCACACTTGTGGTCCAGGAGCGCCACCTGAACCTGGTCGAGATGAGGGACGAGGACAAGGTGCGGTTCCTTAACGCATCACAGTTCGCATACTCAATTACCTCAACGACTGGCTGATTATAGCGCACTCTCGAGAGTTACTGTGTGCACACGCACCTCAGCCATTTAGGGCTTCGGGTCAACTGGGAAAAGAGCAAGCTCTCCCCGGTTCAGAGTTAGACTCAGTGTCAATGATAGCGCGCCTCATATGCGAGCGTGCGCAGTCGGTGCTGAACTGCCTGAACTTATCCAGGCGGGAAATGTCGGTCCCACTGATGTACTTTCAGAGGCTCCTGGGGCATATGGCATCCTCAGCGGCGGTCACGCCGCTCGGGTTGATGCATGTGAGACAGCTACAGCACTGGCTCCAGACCCGAGTTACGCATGGCGCCACGGCACATATCGTGTGGCTCTTACGTCTGCCTGCCGCCACCTTTTCAGCCCTTGGACCTTGCGTTCCTGCGGGCTGGAGTCCCATACAGCAAGTGTCCAGGCTCATCGTGGTTACGACAGACACCTCCAAGACAGGCTGGGGTGCTGTGTGCAATGGGCACGCAGCCGCTGGCTCCTAGACAGGACCTAGCCTGCGTTGGCACATCAACTGCCTCGAGTTGCTGGCAGTACAGCTTGCCCTGCGGAGGCTATTGCCATTGATCCAGGGCAAACACGTGTTGGTCCGGATCGACAACACGACGACAGTGGCTTATATAAACCGCCAAGGCAATTTACGCTCTCGTCGCATGTCGACTCAGGTCGCTGCGGGCCACTCATATCCCTGGCAACCTCAACACCACAGCAGATGCTCTGTCGCGGCAGGTGACGCTCAGGGGAGAGTGGAGACTCCACCCCCAGGTGGTCCAGCTGATTTGGAGTCGATTCGGCAAGGCACAGGTAGACCTGTTTGCCTCCTGGGAATCCTCCCACTGCCCAATCTGGTATGCCCTGACGTGAGCTCCCCTCGGTACAGACATGCTGGCACACAGCTGGCACACAGCTGGCCCCGGGGGCTGCGCAAATACGCGTTCCCCCCAGAAAGCCTACTTGCACAGGTTCTGTGCAAGGTCAGGGAGGATGAGGAGCAGGTCATTCTCATGGCTCCGTATTGGCCCACCCAGACCTGGTTCTTGGACCTCACGCCCCTCACGACAGCATCTCCCTGGCAAATTCCCCTGAGGAAGGATCTTCTTTCTCTGGGATGGGGAACCCTCTGGCACCCATGCCCAGACATCTGGAATCTCCATGTCTGGTCCCTGGATGGGACGCGGAAGACCTAACTGGTCTACCGCCCGCAGTGGTTAACACGATCACTCAGGCCAGAGCTCCTTCTACAAGGCAGCTGTATTCCCTGAAGTGGCGTATCTTCACTAAGTGGTGTTCTTCCCATAGCGAAGACACCCAGAGGTGCACAGTCGGGTCAGTGCTTTCCTTCCTGCAAGAGAAGTTGGACAGGTGGCTGTCCCCCTCCACTCTAAAGGTCTATGTAGTTGCTATAGCAGCACACCATGACGCTGTTGAAGGTAAGTCTCTCGGTAAGCATGACCTGATCATCAGGTTCCTGAGAGGTGCCAGGAGGTTGAACCCTCCTAGGCCGTGCCTCTTTCCCTCATGGGACCTCTCAGTGGTCCTTTTAGGCCTACGGAGAGCCCAGTTCGAGCCCCTAGAGTCAGTCGAGTTAAAGGCCGTCTCATTGAAGACCGCCCTCCTGACCGCGCTCACTTCCATTAAGAGGGTTGGGGACCTGCAAGCGTTCTCTATCAGCGAAAAGTGCCTGGAGTTCGGTCCAGAAGACTCTCACGTGATCCTGAGACCCCGACCGGGGAAGTAAGCCACACATATGGAGAGGGCTGTGGTTCAGTCAGCATGAAATTCACTCATCTCTTCTGAGACATTCAGTCCCACAGGTGAGTATATCCCGATATACTTCCCGAGAAGTTCTTCTTTGTTCTTCTTTCAGGGGTAAAAACAAGTTTGAAACAGCCGAACAATAGTATACTGTTTGCGAACATTCAGACACCCACCACACCGCTTTGGGAGGCGTTTAGAAGTACATTTAAATATAAGGACCTTTAGCCTTTCTTCCCTTTACTCTGAAATGAGCAACAGAAACAGTCAGGAAATTAGTTTACCTCTCAGGGCTCTCAGATGCCTCTTTAAAATATATAAAGTCCAATGCAGACACACAGCAGATGTGGACAGGAATTGTAGATTAGAGATTTTTCCACAGGAGTTCCCTGAAAACAGGTCCACTTTACTTGAATATTCTGTATAAAAAATAGATGAATAAATAAATAAAACTTACAATGTCTGCTGAGTAAGAAAAACAACTGACTTAAAATATCATTTCATTCAACTTTCAAAATAATGTTTTCTCTCTGCAGGAGGCCTGAAATCTGACTTCATTAGCATGCTGTATCTGTTCTCCCAAGAGTCTTTATTTGTCTTTGCCAAACCTTCAAATACTGAGATCCAGTGTGTGTCATACAGATCCAGCCTCTTTAGTCAGTCAGTCTCTCTGTCTGTCTGTCTGTCCATCAGCCGTCCATCCATACATCCATACATCCATCCGACAAGACAGAGAGAGTGGGTTTGAACATATCCTCACTTTTCTACAAACTACTCATCTATATAAGGATCTTTAGAATGCCAAAGCATCATGATTTAACACTTGTTGATTATATCCCTAAAATGTAATTGAAATGGCTAATTAATATTCATACACAATTACTGAGCCTGAGCAAAAACATTAGCTTTACCACGTCGACAAAAACTTTGAAATTATTCACACACATAAGTAATGTTCCCTATCTGTCACTCACTCGACGTTGTGTCGATATAGTGAAAATAGGGGTCACTCTTGGGAGCCCCAAACACCTCTGATATTTTTTTAAAAGGCCAATGAGAATTGGTGAGTGGAATTTGCATGCCACTCCCCCGGACATACGGGTATAAAAGGAGCTGGTATGCAACCACTCATTCAGATTTTCTCTTCAGAGCCGAGCGGTTCTATTCATTGAGCTGAATTCATCCGCCGAGTACATTCACCTCTCTCTGCTGGATTTTATGGCGCATTTCAGCAGCTTCTCCCCCTCGGCATCTGTGGTTTGCAGAGAATGCCCCTGGGTGCTTCGGCAGAACATATTAAAAGAGCATATTCTAATAGAGTATATTTTCTTTCTAAAAGAGCGGCACACACGGAACGTCTTTTTATCCGCATCCTCAACTATCTCGACGACTGGCTGATCCTAGCTCACTCTCGAGAGTCACTGTGCGCACACAGGGGCCGCATTCTTCAGCACCTCAGCCGACTGGGGCTTCAGGTCAACTGGGAAAAGAGCAAGCTCTCCCTGGTTCAGAGCATCTCTTTTCTCGGTTTGGAGTTGGACTCAGTCTTGATGACAGTGTGCCTCACAAACAAGCATGCACTGTCAGTGCTGAACTATCTGAAGGCGTTCAGACGGAGAACAGCGGTTCCACTGAAACACTTTCAGAGGCTCCTGGGGCATATGGCATCCTCAGCGGCGGTCACACCGCTTGGGCTGATGCATATGAGACCGCTTCAGCACTGGCTTCGGACTTGAGTCCCGAGATGGGCATGGCACTGCGGGACTCATCGATTGATCATCACGCCGGTCTGTCGCCACCTCTTCAGCCATTGGATCGACCTGACATTTCTACAGGCAGGAACTCCCCTAGAGCAGGTCTCCATGCGCGTCGTGGTTAGAACAGATGCCTCCAAGATGGGCTGGGGCACCGTATGCAACGGGCACACAGCCACCGGCTCCTGGACTGGCACATCAACTGCCTAGAGTTGTTGGCAGTACTGCTCACCCTGCGGAGGTTTCGGCCGTTGATCCAGGGCAAGCACTTGTTGGTCCGGACGGACAACACAGCATCGGTAGCATACATCAACCGCCAAGGTGGTCTACGCTCCACTACGCTTGCATGTCACAACTCGTCCGCCGTCTCCTCCTCTGGAGTCAGCAGCGCCTCAAGTCGCTACTAGCCACTCACATCCTGGGCGACCTCAACACTACAGCAGATGCGCTGTCACATCAGGTTAACCTCAGGGGAGAGTGGAGACTCCACCCTCAGGTGGTCCAGCTGATTTGGAGTCGATTCGGTCGAGCACAGGTAGACCTGTTTGCTTCCCGGGAATCCTCCCACTGCCTGCTTTGGTACGCCCTGACCGAGGCACCGCTCGGTATAGACGCGTTGGAACACAGCTGGCCCCCTGGACTATGCAAGTATGCATTTCCCCCAGTGAGCCTACTTGCACAGAGTCAGGGAGGATGGGGAGCAGGTCATCCTAGTAGCACCCTACTGGCCCACCCAGACATGGTTCTCGGATCTCACGCTCCTTGCAACAGCCCCCCCCCCCCCCGGCGAATTTCCCTGAGGAAGGACCTTCTTTCTCAGGGACAAGGCACCATCTGGCACCCGCGACCAGACCTTCAGAATCTTCACATCTTACCCTTGGATGGGATGTGGAGGACTTAAGTGGCCCTGAAGACTGCCCTCTTGACTGCGCTCACTTCCATCAAGAGGGTAGGGGACCTGCAGGTATTCTCTGTCAGCAAATCGTGCCTGGAGTTCAGTCCGGGTTACTCTCACGTGATCCTGAGACCCCGACCGGGCTATGTGCCCAAGGTTCCCACGACCCCTTTTAGGAATCAGGTGGTGAACCTGCAAGTGCTGCCGCAGGAGGAGGCAGACCCAGCCTTGGCGTTGCTGTGTCCGGTGCGAGCTTTACGCATCTATTTGGATCACACGCAGAGCTTTAGAAGCTCCGAGCAGCTCTTTGTCTGCTTTGGTGGACAGCGGAAAGGAAGCGCTGTCTCCAAACAGAGGATCGCCCACTGGGTCATTGACGCCATCACAATGGCATATCAGGCTCAGGACAAGCCACCCCCTGTGGGGTTACAAGCCCACTCTACCAGGAGTGTGGCGGCCTCCTGGGCCCTGGCCAGTGGCGCCTCTTTGGCAGACATCTGCAGAGCAGCGGGCTGGGCAGCACCCAACACCTTTGTGAGGTTCTACAATCTCCGGGTTGAGCCGGTCTCTTCCCGAGTAGTGGCAGGTACGAGCAGGTAAGTTCTGGGACAACTGGCCGGGTGTACCGCTTGCACATAGCGCCTTTCCCCTCCCTTGAGGGGAAGATGTGCACTCTTGACTCCCAGTAGTGTTCACAGACTGTGATCCCTGGATGACTTTCCTCCTTAGCCCTGTGTCAGTCGAGTTTGCGGAGAAACTCACTGCCGGCTCAGCAAGTGCGCTATTGAGGCCCTGTACTGAGGAAAGTACTCCGCATGCGATGGTTCCCCGAAGGCAACCCCATGTGATATTTTCTGCAAAATCTTTCCCTGTTGGTAAACTGCATCTTCCTTGGGCAGGGGCCCCTCTGCCCCCCGTCGCCATGCTTTGTAGAAACTCCTCCCACTTTGGGTAGGACCTACCATGGGACCTCTCCACATGACATACTTCCGACAAGGCTCGGTAAAGACCTTGCGATGTATTTCCACTCAAAATACTCCCCCCGCCCCTTTTTTGGGCGGGGTGTGGTCTCCGTGGTGTCTTCCCCTTGGGAGTGACACCCCCCCCCACCCAACGTAGACACTTAGGGCTCCCAGTCAGTTAACAAATTCCACTCTTTTTGGGGAGAAAAGAGAAGGAAAAGAGGCCTCGGCTGGGCTAGCCTGTCCACCTATTCGTTGGGCAGTCGACTTGTTCCTGAAGGACTGTTTGACGCTCATAAAGAGCGTTGGGGGAGGTTACGTGATGGCCTGGTGCGCTGGCTATGAGGCACACAGCAGTCTGCCAGTCACACACCGCCACTTCAAATAACACCGTTCAGTTAGTTGTGGCATTTTGTATAGGGACCCCTAGTGTCACTACATCGACACAACGTCGAGTGAGCGACAGATAGGGAACATCATCCGTTCCCTGATGGAGGGAACAAGACGTTGTGTCCCTCTTGCCACAACGCTGAACTACCTGCTGAAATGGCCGGGACCTTATCTCGGCACCTCAGCACAAAACCTGAATGAGTGGTTGCATACCAGCTCCTTTTATACCGGTATGTCAGGAGGAGTGGCATGCAAATTCCACTCACCAATTCTCATTGGCCTTTTAAAAAAAGATCAGAGATGTTTGGGGCTCCCAAGAGTGACCCCTAGTGTCACTACATCGACACAACGTCTCGTTCCCTCCATCAGGGAACGGAGGTTACGAAAGTAACCATGACGTTTGAGGTTATACTAAGAAATAAAAGTAAAGAAAAGGGGGGAAATCAGAAATGGATCTGAAACATTGTGCTTAAAATATGGATGTGTACAAAAGAAAAAAGAAAGGAGGTGAAAGAGAGGTGATGTCAGAAAGGGGAAAAAAAGAGCAAAAATTATAGTAGGGGAGATCCTTTACAGCACCAGCTAGACAAAAACAACTGCCAGCTGAAATGCATTGAAAAAAGTCACCAGGGCTTTGGGAGGTGTTTCATGCTTGAGGAATGGCCCTCGCTTCTCTAAAGGCATTATTCATTCACATTTGTGTGGTGGCTGCCATGCCCGAGAAAGCCTCAAAGACCGTTCTGAGATCTTACCCTGCAAGTCCCTCGACATGAGAGCAGCAGTTTCCTCTTCCAATAACACGACTCATTTAGAGACCCCATTTTTTGTCACCTTTTTTAAAGAGGGGCATGGCAAAACAATTTATTCTAGAAGTGTGCATTAATACATCTTCTTTTAGGAAATCACTCCCTCAAGTATGGAAGCACAGAATGTTAAAGATGCAAACACAGCAGAAACAGAGCAAGATTTTGAGAGCTCTTTATCAGAATCTTCCATAAATATCCTTAGAAGCGCAAATAGTAGCAAATAGTACATGGTACATCAGCCTAAGCGGGATGCCCACAGTTCATTCACTGACCATCTGAGGTGCACTGCACATAAAATGGCAAGAGCTGGCTGAAAATGAGCATTTGAAATCTGACTGGCTCACTTTTACTAAGTTGTGTTTACAAGGTATTGGGCTGATACAATGAGCACTTATTAGAAATAAATAATCATTAGATTTGCCAAAGTTTTCCATGTTTGGGGCATCAGATCTTTGAAAGTTATTATAGAGCTCGATTTAAGTAAGCCAGATTTCCAAGAGCACAACTACTATATTTTCCACTTTCTTTTCTTATGACTATGAAATAACTTGCTTTTATTACTTTTAAATGGACAGACATTCTGATTACAAGTCTACACATATTCTGTTAATTTCTTCTGTTATCTCTGGTCAATTTGTGGAACAATACAACTTTTCTAAAGTTATTTGGACGTGTTTGTTCCACCCCTTATACTGTGGCATCAACTATTTCAGATAAGCCTGCCCCTAAATGGCACATAATAACGAACAAACTGTGGCTGGTCACCTTACATGTTGGTCAGACAGACCCACGTTACTTTAAGGTGCTTTTTCTCCTTGATCTTAACCCTTAAACATTACTTTTGTTGGTGTAGCATTGGTTTATTTGACTTGGATAAAACCAGTTCATTTAAATGTTACCACATGAAGCACATTTTTGGTTATGTGACAAAAAATATTTTACAGTGTATATACAGCAAAGGCTTCTATACAGACTGGCGATATAGATTTAGAATATAAATGATGGATACCTTTAGTATTTTATTAGTTGGACTCACCGCTTTGTACGAAAAGGAAATTCTGACAACCATTGCTCTTTAAAAAGTTAAGTAAAATGTACTTATTTCATTTACCTAAGAAATGTACTCAAATTAGCCAATAGATATGATAAGGGTTTCTACGTTTGACTGATACATGATGATGCATTGTAAAGATAACAAACAATCATAAATATTATTTACTTTTAAGCTAGAGTGTCAATTTCTACATGCTTGAATTGAGTATAAATGTAGAATTTAATTAATATTTTCAAGTTGATGCTAAAATTAACTTATTCAATGTAGAAAGTATTTAATCTTTACTGCTATGTTTGCTTCACCACAAAAACAAACTTTTTTCAGTGTAGGTTTCTATAGTCTTTTGAATAATGTGAATTAAGTTCACACAAGCTACAGTTCGAACTAAAAAAAACTACTCTTCCCCCTATGCATCAGTAAGGAGCCTCTTGAAAGAAGCATTCAAGGCAAAAGATTATTTCTAAAACACAAACATCGGTTTTCATTATATAATATTTATATGTGTCTCCTGATACATACTGCATTTTACTTGCAGAGGAAAAGGTGTTATCTTTAGAACAGCAAAAAAAAAGAGAGAGTTAAAAAAAACTGACAGTTTTCCTGTGTGCAGGGCAGCGTGCCTTGCTCACCAATGCCCAGTAAATTACTGTCCAGTCAAGCACAAAAGAGAAGCGGGATGCAGAGGTGAACATTACCTGTCTGTGGACATATCTGCAAAGCCAGTCATAAATGAAGTGGACAACTGTCTGGTTCTTCTTCTCGCACGAGCGCACTCCATCGGAGGAATGCAAGCAATCTTTGTGGTGTAATCAAACTTTTTCTCTGCTGAGCCCTACACCTGCCACTAGGATTAATCGGAAATCCCCTCAAAAGTACCACCCTTTTTTTCGTAAGCCAAAAAACTGGTTGCAGAAAAATGCCCACATTGCCGTCAATGTGAAACAGACAGGATAACACATTTTAATAGGGCAGGCATATGTACTTCTTTGCTTAAATGCTATTCCCCCTCTAATTTGCATTTCTTCTTAAGGAAATAATACTTTGACAGCTTATAATTAAATCACCTCTATTTTCATCTTAATACACAGCTATTACTGTAGTCACCTGATAATTTTTTTGGAAGCAGCACATTATAAATTTATAAAAAAATTATGTGTGGTGTGTGAGCATGCTGTCAGACCAGATGGGCCCCCACGAGACCCTCTTCACCAGGTGTAAGTATGTGTGTATATTGAGACTTGAGTCCAGAGGAACACTTGAGACGTGAGCCTCTACCAGTGAAGAGCCATCTTAAAATCTACCATCAATAGAAGAGCCGCCAAAAGACACTCATCCCTCCAGTCATCTCTGTTCCTCTCCATGCCTCTTTTCTTCCTCACCACTCATTACTTCCATAAGAACTAATTAAGTGACATGATGATCCACTAATTTCAAGAGAGGTTCCATCATCATTTAACAAAAGAGATCATGAAGGTTTAGACAAAGATCTGAGAACCTAAATGGATAATGGATTTGAGAAACCTTGGGAGAATTACAGAGAACAGGTCTCTTTCAGCTTTTTAACTGTATAGATTATTTCATTTCCAAGAAATTGAGAGTATTTGAATCCATTTAGAGTTTTAATTGTATTATTGAGGTAATTAGTGGTTTTAAAAGCTTATTGACAGCAGCAGACTAGCAATAAACACAAAACACACATAGTCTGGAAGCCAAGGCCAAACGGAACACAATTCTGTTATGTTTAAATCACAGCTTGGTAAAAAAAAAAAAAAAAAGAAAGCTTTTGTATGCATTGATCATTTCTACTTCAATTGCCAGGACACAGGTCTGCCTTAACACAAGTGGTATACAGTAAATCCATTGGACTTGTAAGTTAAAGGTGTAAAGTGGGTAAATTCCAAAAATAATTGAACAAATAATGGTTTCAAACAGGTTTACTGAATGTACTTTAACATGTATTGTGAAGCATCCTTGGGGTTTGCATGGCATTATAATTATTAAAAGATATCTATGCAGCTGACCACTATTTCTCCCTTATCTTCAGTCAAATTCATTAGGTGTTACACACACAGCTACAGCACATCAACTGTGTTTGTCTCCTCAGTCTGAACTTTGTAAACACCAGCTGCGTTCGCAGTGTTTCAGTCCACATTGATTTTGTCCTCACAAGCTCTGTGGTTAATACGCCAATTTAAAGAGTGACCTTACAGGGATCCATCATCAGTCACACAGATTAACAGAGTTGGGGAACTCAAGTTCGGACTCAAGTCCGAGTCTTGAGTCCAATTTTAATGGATACATTTTTACTCTGACTTGACTCGGACTCGAGCCTTTGGGACTCTGGATTTTTTTCCGAGTCCATGGCATTTGATTTATGCTGCAATGAACAAAATAAATAAATAAAAATAACAAAACAGAAATAAATGGACACTATGTCTGCAAGAAGTTGTAGCACCCCTGATGTCGTAGACATAGCCAGAGTTTGTTTCACCGTGTTGAGCGCACACACCTGCAGAGCTGCATTTTATATTTTATATTATATTCTATTTTAAAAGCATCGACGAGCTGCTTAAAATATGTACTTTTACAGTTTTTTCCACATTAAAATGCACAATGAAATATGAAGTTATTTTGGGAAGCGATGTCCCGGTTTATTACACAGGAGGGTCACAGATTTTCATGTATTCGCGCAACTCGTGAAAATGTAAGCGGGGTGTTTTCTGAATGTTCATTTTCCCCACAAGCACAGAGGTAAATCAGACAAGTGTCACATTCAGACAGCTAAACTACACTTTTTACATAGTACAAGCACTTAAAGGAATATTCTGTGTTAAGCTCAATCGACAGTATTTGTGACATAATGTTGATTACCACAAAAAAAATTTTTGACTCGTCCCTCCTTTTCTTAAAAAAAAGCACAAATCTGGGTTGCAGTGAGGCACTTAAAATGGAAGTGAATGGGTCCAATTTGTGAACACTGAAATACTAACTTTTTCAAAAGTATAGCCACAAGACATAAAGGATATGCATGTAAACATGATTTTAGTGTGATAAAATCACTTACTAACCTTTTCTGTGTAAAGTTATAGCCAATTTTACAACTTCTTTGCCATGACGATGTATTGTCAACAAACCCTAAAACAACTGTAAAAATACAACTTTACAGCTCAAATAATACACACATTTTAACAGAAGAATGAAAGTGCTTTTATAAATTTATAAGCTTCACATTTCTTTGTTTAAACCCTCCAAAAATGGGCCACATTCACTTTCATTTACCCCATTCACATTACAAGTGCCTCACTGTACCACAGATTTTTGCTTTTTTTTTAAAAAAGGAGATGAGTCAAATTAAATTTTTGTGATAATCAATATTATGCCACAAACGCTGTTGATTGAGCTTAACTTGTATTGAACCCGGAACATTCCTTTAAATGTTGAGATGTGGGGATTTTATTTGAATTTTAGGTTCCAATGTTGTGAATTTTGTGTAAAAATGTGTACCTGACATGACAAGTCTACTCATAATTACACATGCAATATGAAATTATATGGATAGAATAGGCTACATGGAATTTGTAAATTAAAAAACTAAAATGTGGTTAAATAGTGAAAAACAAAATATAAAATAAAATATACATTTTCACAAACTATATATTGCAGAAGTTTGCATACCCCTTTTATTTTAGGCCTATGCATTGTCACACCCCTTTCAGAATGTATGCAAATATAAGAGATAAAAGATTCTATATTTTATGTAGTACTTCCCTTCAAAAGCTACATAACACAAAATGTACTGTAATTTACACAAGTCATCCTTTTCAAAAGTTTGCATCCCCTTGGTTCTTGGTTCTTGTGTTGCCTTCTTGAGCATCAATGAATGTTTGCACCTTTTGTAATAGTTGTGTATGTGTCTATCAACTGTCCTAAGTGTCAAAAGCTGGATGTCTATATCATTTATACACTGTTGGGAAGAACTCAAATGTGCAGAAGATGCTGGGAAAACAAAGAACGTACAGTATTTTTCTTAACAAATGTGGGCAGCTTCTCTGGACAAAGCAGGGACTCATGAATAATTTTTACACAAACAGTCATTAATCATAGAGAAAGCAACACGCCATATTAAAGGGTTTGCTCTCGTGCCAGGGGCTCTAAAGCTTGCGTGCAGTCTCATGAATGCGCACAGGAGATCAATGGTTGGTGAAGAGTTTCACTTAATAATACATCAGATTTCGGTTTGTTTCTCACCAAACCTTATTGTATTCCTTCAGAACAAGACATGAGTCGCATACAATAATTTGTTAGACTTCTGAATTACAATTTTGCATTCTTTTGAATCTTGAAGAAGTGGTCACCTTAAACTGTCATTGTATGACATCACTGAGCACAATTTTTTTTTTCTTCACAATTTCTCCCTTTGTGTTAACAAAAAGAAAGAAAATAATATGGAGTTATAGCAGCACAGGGGTGAGTAAACAATGACAGAATTGTCATTTTTGGGTGAACTAATCCTTTTAGAACCAAGGGAATGCAAACTTTAGAACAGGATCATTTGTTTAAATTCAGTTTCTATTTTTGTCTTGTGGAATATATGAGAGTATCTGTTGTCAAATACCCTCCCTAGCAACCGGGCCAATTTGGTTGCTTAGGAGACCCGGCTGGAGTTACTCAGCACACACTAGATTCGAACTCGCGACTCCAGGGGACCTCTTTATTTTTAATTTTTAATGCTAACACACGAACGCATCAGTGTTTTAGGTGCACAAGCAGAGAGTAGAACTGCCCCATGTTTTCCGAGAATTAACAATCATGTCCGTGTTAAAAGGCCCTAATATTAGCTGTGGGCTTTTCCAGTGTTTTCAAATGTAGAATTTGCAGTCAAGTCATGAGATGTAACTTCTCAGCAAGTGCTAATTACTACTGTGTTGACTCACTATTTTCCCAAAACAGTCGACAGATAGAGACAAAAAAGAAATCTCAGTATATATTATTTCTTTATATAGGGATCATTTTAGAAAAAAGTAAACTAAATTGAAAGGACAAATTGAAAATGAAGTAGAAATAAAAAATTAAAATTCAAAACAATAATAACTCTGAATTTAATGACTAACGCAGCTTTCACTTTCTTTAGTCTATGTTTGAGTGGAGGGGAATAGCAACAAATAACTGATATGTCAACAGAATGCAATAAGAAGTGTGTTGAAGGACAGTTTCTAGATAATTTTGTCACAACTTGATTTCACTGCGTTCAGTCCATTTACATTTGTAAAATAGAAGTTAACTTTATCCATTTGAGTTGAGACTACATTCATATTTTTTTGTGGTGTTAAAATAGCATTGATGAAACTGGGTAGGGGATTTCCATTTTCCAGCATGCTTTGCATGGATTCAATATGGAGAGTACATGTTAAAATTAATGTGTTATGTGTTCCCTGTCTGTTACTCACTCGACGTTGTGTCAATGTAGTGACACTAGGGGTCACTCTTGGGAGCCCCAAACACCTCTGATTTTGAAAAAAGGCCAATGGGAATTGGCGAGTGGAATTTGCATGCCACTCCCCCGAACATACGGGTATAAAAGGAGCAGGCTCGCAACCACAGATTTTCTCTTCGGAGCCGAGCGGTTGCGTTCAGTGCACTGAATTCAATCTCTCTGCTGTTCACCTCAAATTGCTGGATCAACAGCACATTTCATCGGCTTCTCCCCCTCTGCACCCGTGGAGTGCAGATAACGCCCCTGGGTGCTTCGGCAGAAAAAAAGAAAAAAAGAATATATTCTAAAAGAGTATATTTCCTAACTAAAAGAGTGGCACTCACGGAATGTCTTTTTAAAGATGCCCTTCCGTTTGTGTATTATTCCTGGTTGCGGTCGTTATCTCTCCACTTCTGTTGGCCACGATCACTGTCTTACGTGTCTGGGTGCTGCCCACGTGGAGACATCGTTCGTGGATGGGTCATGTCCTCATTGCGAGAACATGACTATGGCAACGTTGCGGTCGCGGCTTACCTTCGTAAGAGGGCAAGACACCCCAGAGGCTCCCCGCCTCGGTCCTTCTACCTATGGGTATGAGGCCGCGTCGGTTAGCACTGGGGGCGATTTGGGGACTTCAATGAGAGCACCTCTACCGAGTAACCACTCACGGACATCCCATTCCTCAGCACGCTCGCTTGCCCATCTCAGGGCGGGTTTGACCTCTTATTCAGAGCCTGGGAAGACAATGGGACAAGTGGGCTTGTCCAGTCTGACACAGAGGCTTCAGCTGGGCTTCCTCCTTCGGGTATGGTTGCCCAGTCTCAGGCCGACACGGAGCTGATGGACATGCTTTCTCGGGCGGCCGCAAGTGTCGGGCTAGAGTGGAACCCTCCACTCTCCCCTGAACCCTCATGGCTCGATGATTGGTTCCTGGGCCCAGAGCGCCACTCACGGCCGCGCCCCGCACCGGTCCCTTTCTTCCCGGAGGTGCATGAGGAGCTGATGAGCAACAGCATGGAGCCCACTGCAGGAAGCAGATGCCACCCGTCTCACAGCCGGCCGCCAAGAACCTGAGGAAGGCTTCGAAGCACCCTTGAGATGGGCAACCCAGGGATGAGGAGACCCGCTATTCTGGAGCTGGTGGACAGACCACTCCATCCCTGGGAGGAGGGCCGGGAGGAGAATCTTTTGTTCCATTTTATTTCGCTGCATGCCCAAGAGGCTGCGGTACCCAAAAGTTCAACAAAAGAGTGGTTTATTTGTTCCCTGGGTCACATATCCGGTGCGCACGGCCGTTGTCACGACCGCCGTCCACTGTCCCATTTTGGCAGGTTTGGCGCTCCAGCGGCAGGCCCCCCGCCCCTACATGCCCAGCTGTGGCACGAACACACCCACACTGGGTTAGTTCCGACGGACTGCGGGGACGATATTCCTCCTCCCCCCTCCCCGGCCAATCTTATGATGGGTATCAGGAGCCAGGTAAGTGCTTCGATGTCCCTGGACTCAGCACGGCCATGGGGCTCGAGCCCCCTCGACGTGGGGCCTCAGGCTCTGCCCCGCCGCGAGGCCCCACCTGCCGGTACATCCGACGTGATTGTCCCCTTGGCCCCCTCACCCGGAGTTTGGACACGTGGCTTGTGCTCTCCAACCCTTCACGATGGCTACGCGATTCAGTTCGCCAGGCACCCGCCCAGGTTCAGCGGTGTCCGCTTCACTTCAGTGAAGGGCGAGAACGCCGCTACCTTGTGTGTGGTGATCACTACCCTTCTACGGAAGGGTGCGATAGAGCCTGTCCCTCCGGCCGAGATGAAGAAGGGGTTTTAAAGCGGACATTTCCAAGATGGGCTGAGGCGCCGTATGCAACGGGCACGCAGCCGCTGGCTCTTGGACTGGCCCATGGCTGCATTGGCACATCAACTGCCTCGAGTTGTTGGCAGTACTGCTCGCCCTGTGGAGTCTCCAGCCGTTGATCCAGGGCAAGCATGTGTTGGTCCGGATGGACAACACGGCGATGGTAGCATACATCAACCGCCAAGGCAGCCTACGCATGTCACAACTCGCCCGCTGTCTCCTCCTCTGGAGTCAGCAGCGCCTCAAGTCGCTGCGAGCCACTCACATCTCGGGCGCCCTCAACATCTCAGCGGACGTGCTGTCACAACAGGTTACGCTCAGGGGAGAGTGGAGACTCCACCCCCAGGTGGTTCAGCTGATTTGGAGTCGATTCGGTCAAGCCCAGGTAGACCTGTTTGCTTCCCGGGAATCCTTCCACTGCCCGCTTTGGTACACCCTGACCAAGGCACCCCTCAGTATAGATGCGCTAGCACACAACTGGCCCCTGGGACTATGCAAATATGTGTTTCCCCACTGAGCCTACTTGCACATACTCTGTGCAAGGTCAGGGAGGACGAGGAGCATGTCATCCTAATAGCACCATATTGGCCCAACCAGACGTGGTTCTCGGACCTCACGCTCCTCGCAACAGCTCCCCCCCCTGAGGAAGGACTTTCTTTCTCAGGGATGGGGCACCATCTGGTACCCGCAACCAGACCTCAGGAATATCCACGTCTGGCCCTTGGACGGGACGTGGAAGACCTAAGTTGCCTGCCAACCGCAGTGGTAGACAAGGTCACTCAGGCTAGGGCTCCCTTTATGAGGCGCCTGTACGCCTTGAAGTGCCGTCTGTTCGCTTCCCGACACGAAGACCCCCAGAGATGCACAGTTGGATCGGTGCTTTCCTTCCTGCAGGAGAGGCTGGAGGGGTGGCTGTCCCCCTCCATCTTGAAGGTATATGTAGCCGTCACTTTGGCACATCACGATGCAGTAGATGGTAAGTATTTGGGGAAGCACGACTTGATCATCAGGTTCCTGAGAGGCGCTAGGAGGTTGAATCCCTCTAGACCGTGCCTCATCCCCTCATGGGACCTCTCTGTAGACCTTCGGGGTTTACGGGGAGCTCCCTTCGAGCCCCTGGAGTCAGTTGAGCTTAAGGCACTCTCTTTGAAGACTGCCCTCCTGACTGCGCTCACTTCCATCAAGAGGGTAGAGGAACTGCAGGAGTTCTCTGTCAGCGAAACATGCCTGGAGTTCTGTCCGGGCTACTCTCATGTGATCCTGAGACCCCGACCGGGCTATGTGCCCAAGGTTCCCACGACCCCATTTAGGGATCAGGTGGTGAACCTGCAAGTGCTGCCCTGGGAGGAGGCAGACCCAGCCTTAGCATTGCTGTGTCCGGTGCATGCTTTACGCATCTATTTGGATCGCACGCAGAGCTTTAGAAGCTCCGAGCAGCTCTTTGTCTGCTTTGGCGACAGCGGAAAGGGAGCGCTGTCTCCAAATAGAGGATCGCCCATTGGGCCATTGACACCATCGTGATGGCATATCACGCTCAAGACGTGCCACCCCCCGTGGGGCTACGAGCCCACTCTACTAGGAGTGTGGCAGCCAACTGGGCCCTGACCAATGGCACTTCTTTGGCAGACATCTGCAGAGCAGTGTGCTGGGCAGCACCCAACACCTTTGCGAGGTTCTATAATCTCCAGGTTGAGCCAGTCTCGTCCCGTATATTGTCAGGTACGAGCATGTGGGTTCCGGGACAGCTGGCTGGGTGTGCCGCTTGTGCATAGCACCTTTTCCCCTTCCCTGAGGTGAAGACTTTTGACTCCCAGTCATGTTCACAAGTTGTGATCCCTGGATGACTTTACTCCTTAGACCTGTGGCAGACAAGTTTGCGGAGAAACTCGCTGCCGGCCCAGTACATGTGCTAACTAAGCCCTGTACTGGGGTAGGTGCTCCACATGCGTTGGTTCCCCATAGGTAACCCTGATGTAGACATTCATGGCCCCCAGCCGGTAAGCAAAATTCCACTCTTTTTGGGGAGAAAAAAGAGGAAAAGAGGCCATGGCTGGGCTAGCCTGTCCCTATTTGTTGGGCAAGTTGACTTGTTCCCAAAGGACCGTTCGACGCTCATAAGAGCGTTGGGGGAGGTTACGTGATGGCCTGGTGCGCTGGCTACAAGGCACACAGCGGTCTGTCCGTCTCGCACCGCCAGTCCACGTAACACAGTTCAGCGTATTGTGGCATTTCATATAGGGACCCCTAGTGTCACTACACTGACACAACGTCGAGTAAGTGACAGATAGGGAACATCCTGGTTACTTTCGTAAGCTCCGTTCCCTGATGGAGGGAATGAGACGTTGTGTCCCTCTTGCCACATTACTGAACTACCCGCTGAAATGGCCGGGACCTTGTCTCGGCTCCTCAGCACAAAACCTGAATGAGTGGTTGCATGCCAGCTCCTTTTATACCCGTATGTTCAGGGGAGTGGCATGCAAATTCCACTCGCCAATTCCCATTGGCCTTTTTTCAAAATCAGAGGTGTTTGGGGCTCCAAGAGTGACCCCTAGTGTCACTACATCGACACAACGTCTCATTCCCTCTATCAGGGAACGGAGGTTACGAAAGTAACCAGGACGTTTTTGTGCAAAATTAATATAAATGGGGAAACTTGTTAGTGTTTATTGTTTTATGTAGAGATTTAGAAGAGTTTCTGTTATGTTGGGTTTTTTAGGGGGTTACATTAATGGAAAAGAGTCTAGCTTGAGCTAACGATGAGGACAGGTAGATGTTGCACATGAAATTGATTGCTCACTTTATTGAGCAATTGCTGTGCTAAACATAGCATAGTTACTTATCTACACTCATGCTCACTACTGCTTCCTACCAGCATGTACTGTAAATAGCATGCTAACATTCACTGTCACTAGATATTGCATTTATTTTAGTTACATTGACAAGTCTAATTTTATTATGTTTTCTCAATTCAACTAGGTTCTTTCTACACAGTGTTTGTGTTGCGATTACACAGTAATTCAAAGTTAAGAAAACTCATTTCAAATACGTGAAACCACTGTCCAGGATTGAATCAAGTTCAGCCAATGAGCTATTTTATTTGAGTGTACATGCAGTCTAACATTCAAGGATCGTTAGTTCTGATTGGCTGGCTGTTCCGGACCATGCCTATGCAGGGGCTAAATTGGGGTGGAAATATTGGGAGTTGTATTATTGGCAAAAATATTGGCAGTTCATTCTATTTCCTGCAGGCAAGCTCCAGTTCAGTTTTTTTTTTTTTATTTAGTGTGTGTGCTTGTTTGAAAACATATTTAAAGACCTTTCAAGTTAATTACATAAGCATTATGCTTCCGTTTAGTCTGTGTCAGAACCTGGTCTGCTATATTCGCCTAGAGCGGCACTCTTTTAACAGGGTGCGTTGCACACACGCTCTGCCTTGCTCAATATACAGGCTTATTTGTAGAAGCTGGAATCAAGAAGGTCTTAACCTAGATTTGCATTTCCTATAGGAAATACCGAACTATCCCTTTAAGTTTACAAAAGAATTATAGCATGTTTGAGTAATATCAATACAATGCTGCCTTGCAAGCACTGTAATAAAAACATCCAGTCAGCCTTCAGTTAGCATGAGTCTACATATTAATTACTTATCATTATTTGTTGATACGCACATTGAATGCCTCTGACCTTTAGATGATAAACTAGGATGCAGTAAAATCTGGAAACCTGACCACTTTCCTCCAGCATTTTTAGCCCTCTTCAGACTAATGGAGATTTTAATCTCCCATTAAATGTTTAATGTTTCATCTCAGCAGCTGTGATTGGTGCTGTACGGATGGGGCTGATTAGACAGCAATACCATTGGGTGCCATTAAACACGACCACTGGCCTGGTTTTAAGTATCAGGGTACAAGCTGAAAACAGAGCCGCCACTGGTCTCACAGTCATGGAAACTGTGAAGGTCATTAACGCAGAAGGATGAGGACGGCCGTCTCTGATGGAAAAACCTCAGTGGGGGAATATGAAGGCACACAGGAACAAAAGTGCCCTTCCCTAAACGACTAGAATTGAGAAACAGTCTCAGTGTATGCCACTATAGAAATCATAACTGTTAGCATGGAAATAATGGCTGTAATTAGTGTTAGGCCACACATAATGAGAACTCTAATTGATGTTACAATGGGATATTACCTTAGCCCATGTCCAGCTGACCTAATATTCGTTTTTTGCACTCAAAATGAATTTTTTGTTTTTTGTTTTTGTTTTGGTGAGATGTGACAGAGGACAAATGGTCCTTATATACCCCTTGTGGAATCTCTGAGCCACTCTCAGAACCAGCCCGTCTGAGAGTGACTATGTTATTCCATAACCTGCCCACAAATAAACACAGCACATCACGTCCTTTGTTTACATCTTAGGGCCATTTAGAACCAACCACGTTCTTGCACTAAAACAAAGCAAGATGCAGCGTATTGAACATAAAATAATGCAAGTGTCTCCAGATGTGTTTTTAAAAGTTATTTTTAAACCTGACACAAAAACGCAGCATTCCTGCAAGAGACACTGAAGAGAAAAAACAAAACAAATAAACAGCGAGACATGGCATAACGGTCATAGACATCAGAGACTATTTAGCAGAGATGGGCCACTTCAATTAAAATGAATGGGAGAAACTGGAATGGTCAACGGACGTAGAAAGGAAGCCCCGCCTTACAGGTGAAAGAGCCAATCACCTTTTAGATCGGACATCGCCTGTCAATCAGTCTGAGAATGTATATGCTCATTAGCTATAAAAGCCGGGAAAAATTACGTTTTTTAGTGTAATCTGAGGTAAAGAAGTACAATTTATCATATCAGTGTTGTCAGATTTTACTGCTGACTTGAAATATGTACTTTGTAATCTTGATCAACCGTTTTTGAGATTTCAAAAGCTTCACTTGTATGACGCTTGTTTACATAGAAAAATAGCTGCCTGAGAGCGTTTCAAAGATGGCCGCCAGTGGACTAACTTGCTAAAAATACTTTTACATATGAAAACTATTGTAAAACCGTGCAGACGGACACAAATATGCATTCTGTGTGAATGGCCGCTTTTTGGTAAAGTATTTAACAATGAATTTAATTTAGCATCTTTATGATATCACAACATAATGTGATGCAAACATCAAAAGTAATAATGACTCAAATTCATGGCAATCAATTCAAACATATGATTTTTGTAAATCATTTTATTTTAGACGGACAGGGAAAATAAATTGGCTGGACTTTAATAATGAGTCTTAAGTGTTTTAGATTGTAAATATATATCAAATATGTTCAAAAAGCTATCTTCATACTGTAAGGATGCACAGACACAGACTAACAGATAACAGCAATCAAAAAGCATTACAAACCCCCTCACACAACGTGAATGCTTAGGCTATTTAAAATACACTTTTTAAAGCTGCTGTATGCAATTTCTGCAGCCCGACTTCATTAAATAGAACTACAAAATTTAGACTGTTTATCAACAGATTTCACAAATTTTCCATTTGCCATTTTAATAAAGGTAGTCCGGCCCAAACTCAAGCCATTGGGTGAGTCAGAAGTTGACATGATAACCTTGCCAACAAACAGAGTAAAATTTTTGATAGTGCCACAAAATCATAGTGTTTATACTACAAACCATGAATTACCATACTTTCTGTCACAGGTGCTTTTGAGCTTCACTGAACATTACATGCCTTGTATTAATATCTGCGACGAAAGAGTGCAATGTTTGCAGCACGTCAGAAAATTCTGATAGTTCCTGAATATTCCTAATACTGTTCACAAGAACTAAATTCAGTCTGTGGGCATAGCAATGAGTCAAAGTCTTTTTAGCAAGTATGTTCACTGGCGGCCATCTTTGGAATGTCCTCGGGCAGCTATTTTTCTATGTAAACAAGCAGCATACAAGTGCATCTCCTAGCTACACAAATGGGGGAAAACAGAAATCTCCAAAATGGTTGGTCAAGATTACGATCAAAGAAAATATTTCAAATCAGCAGTAAAATCTGACAACACTGGCTACGTTTACATGTACACCAATACTCTGATTACTGCAATAATCAGAGTATAAGGAATATTTAGATTAAGATGTTTACATGATTTGGGCCAACCACTTCAATCCCGTTTACATGCTACTTGCCAATACTCTGATTATTTGCTGATTAAATTATTGCTTTTTTATAAATGAATATTTATTACAAACAACTGCAAATATGTCTCTTTAAATACAGCGTGGCAAAAGGAAAATTAGTCAGTCAGTTTGTGAGTCTTTTTGAACGATTTTTAAAAGAACCACTTCATAAGAGTTATTTTCGACTACACTGGTTGCTGTGTCTGTTTTGATTCACTAAAAATAATTGGTTCATAAGAGTCTTTTGTGTGTGAATCAGAATATACCCGATGGAAAGTGTTGTGTTTCGCCCATGAGCACAAACTAATTTCAAAGACGTGTTTCCTTCCCATTATTTTGCAGCATATTATCTTTTTATCTCCCCAACATTCAATTCACACTGCAAACGGACGTTCACAACTCGGGAACATTTTTCTTTTGCCATGGGGCTATAGATGGGGAGCACCACTGCTGGAAAACGGTGCATGGAACTGCTGTTTTTCATGAAGCAAAAAGTAAGTGTAGCTTCTTCTTTTTCGGGATGTTTTCGAACCTCTGCTTGAGTGGAACATGATCCGTCTACAGCACTGGTGCAGGCGCACTTTGCTCATAGTGGAAGAAATGCGATCAAAACCTTTACATGCCAGTATGAAGTGATTAAAATAGGAGTACTCCACATATGTTACTGCGATTATCATTACTCTGATTATAAGCAAAATTGCATATCATAATCGCAATATTCTGTTTACATGAGCTACAGTTTAATTGCAGAATTGCCTTAATTGCATTATAATCGCATTATGAGTGTGCATGTTGTTGGTTCTACTGGTTGTTTAGATCAGTGTTACTTCAGAAATAATTAATAATTATTTCTTTAGTTATTAATTAATATATAAATTAAATAATAGAATCTAACTCATTAAAACCTCACACGGCGCACCATTAAATGTAGTGCGCCACGTTCAGGAAAGGGTTTGGTTATTAGCAATAATTAATAATTATCAAAGATAATTATGAATTATTAAAATCAATAGAACAATGATGAGAATCAATGTTAGCTTTTTAATCCTTTAAATCAACAATTACCAAAGATAATCATTAATTATTAACATCGATGAAACATTGATTAAAATTAACACTAGCTTACTGATCCTTCAAATTCAACAATCATCAAAGATAATTATCAATTATCAAAAATCAATAGAATATTAATTAGGATTAATATCGCTGGGGCACCACCCTGGAATCAGGGACTAATAACCAGATAGTATAACAGTCTCAATATTAGATTGTTCTCTTAGGAAAATCGACATCCGAAGAATATCAACCTTCGAAAAGAAACAATGAAGGCTTGAATCCGAGCACTGACATCCCCTGTCAGCATTTGACACAGGTGTATGCATAACAAACCAAAACACTTCTCTTTGAAATATAACAAAGTTTATTTATGCAGTAATATCAAATAATAATCAATACAATGCAGTCAATAAACTTCCGACTTAAAACTACAAACTAAAAAGTAACATGATTAGATATAGTAACCAAAATAAGCCTATAACACATGAGAGGAAGGTGTGTGTGTGTGTGAATGTGTGTGTGTGTGTGTGTGTGTGTGTGTGTGTGTGTGTGTGTGTGTGTGTGTGTGTGTGTGTGTGTGTGTGTGTGTGTGTGAGGTGTGACGTGCACAAAATTGCGGACGTGACTCTCGTGGAGAGTACGTCATGCGAGATTTCCGGCCAGAGAATATGGACGCGAATGTGGGCGGAGAGAAGCCGGCTAATGGCGTCTGCCCGTTTACCGTGTGTCTCCGCTTGTACAATAACTTAGGGACAAAGCTGAGCTTTATCACGAAGTTATCTACTAGCCAAAAGTGTGTGCGAGAATGTTTGTGAGGGGTCGCTTGTGTGTGTGGTTAGTACGAGAGAGAGAGAATAAAGTGGCGGCACCAAAGCCGGTTTCGAGATCATGGGAGAGAAAGCAGCTGTTAGTTTATCACTCAGAGACGCGGTGGACGACTCGTAAACCGTCCCGCGGTCTTTGATTCTTTAATGGATAAACTCAGTGTGCCGGTCTCACCCGCGATGGCGGAAATACACAACAGTTCAATGTGGTTGGACTACAACACGATAACAGTACATTACAGTAATACCTTGAGTATAATTAGCAGCAATGAGCGGACTCAGCGGTCTGTAAACTGTACAAGCAATAACCTTGATATATAAGAATAACACACTATAATATTCTATCTCTGCCCAGACATAAACCTCTTACTTGAATCGTATGAGGACGTCGACGAATGTGTGTTCATCCGTCCTTTAACTCCGACTCGGTTCCTTGAGGCTCGGGTGATGACGGGAGATGACAGTCGTATGATAACATGCAAATTAGCCAAATTTAGAAAAGTCATACAAATCCTTACGATTTTGCTGTGAGAGTGTGTTGGCTTTTTTATACATGAAAACGTATGGATGTTATTGAAACTCATAAAAATTTATTTTATTATTAAGATTATTATTGTTGTCTTTTGATAAAAGTCATGCTCAGCAGCTCACAAACCGTAGAGAAATGATAGATTTGCTTTGTTCTTATAATGCATAAAACCTCTACTAAAGTCTCTTTGTAGGTCTGTAGACATACAAAATTTAAATGATAGAAATGTTCTTTTGATCATTGATTCAGTGACTAACTCATTTTACACAAGACATCACCAGGTGGCATCACCAGAAACGGTCACTGAACGAATCATTAAATGGATCTGAGCAAATTTTGGTAGATGTAGTCAAAACACTCAAGCCACTTGGATACATTTAAATCCCACAATACACAAGCACAGAATAAAAAAAATACAATTGTGCATATGCACATTTGACATTTTTGTAATTGATTAAATGATTTATTCAAGAACCAGCTTGTGCTCAGTCTTTTATTGTCATGTGTGAAACAGAAGCAAGTACTCCACAAGATGCCCTTTATACTTGTATATTAATATATACTGTAATATATAAATACTGCACTGTAAGTGTTGGGTCTGTGTGAGCCACCTACTGACAGCTGCACCCATCCCCCCCCCCCCCCCCCACACACACACACACACACTTTTAAAATGACTGCTATGCCCCTGATAAAAGTAATCCATATGACTCCAGTGTTTAAATCCATATCTTCAGAAGCAACATGCTGGGTGAGGGTGAGAAACACATCAATATTTATGCACATTTTTTCTAGAAATTCTTCTCCCTGCCCAGTAGGGGGTGTATGCATAAAGAATGCAAATCACCAAAAACACAAGAAGAAGAATGTGAAAGTGAAAGTTAAAGTGGAGATTGACTGAGCAGGGAGGAGAATTTATATATATATTTTTTTTTACTAAAATATTGATCTGTTTCTCACCCACACCTATCAAATCACTTCTGAAGACGTTAATTTAAGTCATATGGATAACTTGTATGCTGACCTATGTGATTTTTTGAGCTTCAAAATTTTGGCACCCATTCACTTGCATTGTATGGACCAAGTGACAATCCACCAAAATGTCGACGGGCAAAGCAAAAAACAGAATCGTCTGAAAATGAATATTTAATCCGTTTATGTATTCTGAAAAGCTGAGAGGAAAATCATCTCCCTTTTTGGATAGGAAAGTTTGATAGCTGCAGCTGCCCGGGAGCTTCATTTTCAGTCTTGCTGAAATCTCTGGTTATGATGCTAAAGCTGCTAGATGACATAGAGACATCCATTGCGGGATTCGTAACAGACATTTTAGATGACATTTTGCTAAAAGTACCTGTACAGTCCACATTCTTGTTACTTCTGCCTCCAACATTCTACTGCTAAGTATTTAATTTCTTTGTTGAAAATCATCCAGAGAGGATTGTTTAAGCCTGCTTATTTTCATATTTTATTTTATTTTGTTGACAGTTTGTCAAAAAAGATGCCTGATTAATTGATGCAATTGACTGTGGCTGCCCTACAGCAGTGTTCTGGAACTGAAAGTAAAATCCTATTTTCTCAACAGAAGAAAAGGTGAGGGTGTTAAGTGATTTCATAGGCTTCTGTAAAAGCTGTGAATGTGATTTCAACATCATTAAAAAATATATTATTTAATTACTGGTAAAGCACTGACAGGGCTTCAGGGGCGCAATCGCCTGCCCCTTTCATTCACAAATCTAAAGGTGTGCTTCACAAATGTAAAGGTGTAACCCCCCCACCCCCACCACCAACTATTGATGGCAGATTTCTCTTCATACTCTGTCCATGTCCTTTCATCCCTGTTCCTGCTAAGGTCTGTGCATGTCACTGTGGTAAAGAAATACACAACTCACAAGCCTGAAATGGGATCAAATCCGAAAAGTCGCCATTACGATAAAAAAAGAGCTCATCGGTGACATCTCGCAATCATAAATCATCACTAATGACGGACCCTTTCTGGCAATGTCATGTTCAGATTTAAGTATGTTCTATCAATAATTATCTTTAAAGAGCATCTTAATGAGGCATATATCATATTTTATCATTGAAAATAAGCAGCTAATCCAACGTTATTTAAATAAATACACATTCATTTGAATTTGTGGAGCCTGGAACCACCTTTTCTGTGGTGGAAATTTGCAGGAAGGTTCCAGATTAGGAATTGGCAATTGTGATGGATGTAGAAGGCAAACAGTTCAAATACACAAAGTGGCACACATAAAGACTGGAAGCTGGCTCAGATGGTTAGTTGATTGTTTACAGCACCCAGATCTCTTGTGTTTAACATCTAATATCTCTTAAGTTCTTTAAAACACTTTAGCTTTGAGAGCACACAGTACTCATCTCTCTATACAATTAAAATCATATAAATATCAGCAATTGCCCAGCTGCGGCAAACACAAACCCACGCTCAGGCGGTTGTGACGAGTCACGAGGATGTTCACCCTCCTCCCCCGTCACTGACCGGTACTATGGTGGGCACGCGGAGCAAGGTAAGTGCTTTGACCTTCCCAAAGTCCCCGTCCAAGGCCTGTAGGTTTACGTCGTCTCTGACGGCCAAGGCCTACGGTGCCGCTGGACAAGCCGCCTCCGCCCTGCATGCCATGGCTCTCCTGCAAGTCCACCAAGGCGCTAAAGGAACTGCACAAGGGTAGTTTTGCCCCGGGATTGATGCAGGAACTGCGCTCGGCGACCGACCTCACTCTCTGAGCGACGGAGGTCACGACGCGGTCTCTCAGGCGGACGATGTCCACATTAGTTGTCCAGGAGCGCCACCTTTGGACAGGACACGGTTCCTTGCTGCCCCCATCTCCCAGGCTGGCCTATTCGGCGACACCATCAAGGACTTTGCCCAGCAGTTCTCGACGGTGGAGCAGTAGACGGAGGCTATCCAGCATATCCTGCCCCGGTGCGGCTCAAGATCCCACGCCCCGTCTGCTCATCGCCAAGGGCGTCCCCCTGTGGTGACTGCACTGGCTCTGCCGCAGCCCACCCCTTCGGCCTGGCCCCGGCGTGGAGCCCACCGCAGGAAGCAGACCCCACCCGTTTCGCGGCCGCCCGTTTTGTTACCTTTGCATTTAATTGTGCTGCATGCCCAAGTGGCTGCAGTACTCAAGAGTTCAGCAAAAGCAGTTTCCTTGTTCCCTGGGTCATGTATCCGGTGTGCACGGCTGTCATCACGACCACCGTCCACCACTCTATTTGGCAGGTTTGGCGCTCAAGCGGCGGCCTCCCGCCCCTGAGTGCCCAGCTGTGGCACAAATCCGCCCCCGATGTGACAGTCTCCATGGGTCACACAGACAGGCCTCTTCCTCCCCCGTCCCAGGCTGTTCCAGGGGTGGTCACAAGGAGCCAGGTAAGTGCTTCGATGTCCCTAGACTCAGCACGGCCGTGACATGGTGTGGCACCTCGAGCTCAGCCCCACCACGAGGCCCCACCTGCCGGTACGTCCGACGACATTGTCCCTTTGGTCCCCCTTGCGCGGAACTTGGACACATGGCTTGCGCTTTCCAAACCGTCGCGATGGCTGGTCCGGACCGTCCGACTCGGCTACGTGATTCAGTTCGCCAGGCGTCCGCCCGGGTTCAGCGGTGTCCACTTCACCTTGGTTAAGGACAAAAACGCTGCTACCTTGCGCAGAGATCGCTACCCTCCTACGGAAGGGCGCGATAGAACCTGTCCCTCCGGCCGAGATGAAGAAGGGGTTTTACAGCCCATAATTCATTGTACCAAAAAAAGGTGGTGGGTTGTGGCCAATCTTGGACCTGTGAGTACTGAACCGGGCTTTACACAGACTCCCGTTCAAGATGCGGCATCAAGATTGGTTCACGGCGGTAGACCTGTCGATCCTTCCTCGACACAGACCATTCCTGCGGTTTGCATTCGAGGGTCAGGCATATCAGTACAAGGTCCACCCTTTCGGCCTGTCCCTGTCTCCTCGCACCTTCACAAAGGTCGCAGAGGCAGCCCTTGCCCCACTAAGGGAGGTGGGCATTCACATTCTCAACTATCTCAATGACTGGCTAATCTTAGCTCACTCTCGGGACATGTTGTGCACACACAGGGACTTGGTGCTCTCACACCTCAGCCGACTAGGGCTTCGGGTCAACTGGGAAAAGAGCAAGCTCCTCCCAGTTCAGAGCATCTCTCTTCTCTGTTTGGAGTTGGACTCAGTCTCTTTGACAGCGCGCCTCACGAACGAGTGCACCCAGCCGGTTGTGGTCTGTTTGAAGGCATTCAAACAGAAAACAGCGGTTTCACTGAAACATTTTCAGAGGCTTCTGGGGCATATGGCATCCTCAGCGGTGGCCACCCCGCTCGGGTTGATGCATATGAGACCGCTTCAGCACTGGCTTCAGACTCGAGTCCCGAGATGGCACTGAGGGACACATCGCGTGGTCATCGCCGGTCTGTCACTGTCTTTTCAGCCCTTGGACTGACCTCTCGTTTCCTCCTGACCTCTCAACTGACAACTGGTCTCCAGGCGCGTCGTGGTCATGGCGGACACCTCCAAAACGGGCTGGGGTGCTGTTTGCAACGGGCACGCAGCCGTCGGCTTGTGGACGGGCCCACGACTGCATTGGCACATCAACTGCCTCGAGTTTTTGGCAATTCTGCTCACCCTGTGGAGGTTTCGGCCATTGATCCAGGGCAAGCACGTGTTAGTTCAGACAGACAACACAGCAACAGTAGCATATGTCAACCGCAAAGGCAGTCTGCGCTCTCGTTGTATGTCACAATTCGCCCGCCGTCTCCTCCTCTGGAGTCAGCAGCACTTCAAGTCGCTGCGAGCCACTCACATCCCGGGAAACCTCAACACTACAGCGGACGCGCTGTCATGACAGGTTACCCTCAGGGGAGAGTAGAGACTCCACCCTCAGGTGGTCCAGCTGATTTGGAGTCGATTCGGACAGGCACAGGTGCACCTGTTCGCCTCCCAAGAATCCTCCCCACTGCCCACTCTGGTACGCCCTGACCGAGGCCCCCCTCGGCATAAATGCGCTGGCACACAGCTGGCCCCCTGGCATGCGCAAATACGCATTTCCCCCAGTGAGCCTACTTGCACAGACCCCTACTGGCCCACCCAGATGTGGTTCTCGGACCTCACGTTCCTCGCGACAGCCCCCCCCCGGTGAATTCCCCTGAGGAAGGACCTTCTTTCTCAAGGACGGGGCACCATCTGGCACCCGCGACCATACCTGCGGTGGTAGACATGATCACTCAGGCTAGGGCCCCCTCTACGAAGCACCTGTATGCCTTTAAGTGGTGTCTGTTCACTAAGTGGTGTTCTTCCCGACGGGAAGGCCCCCAGAGATGCGCAGTCAGATCAGTACTTTCCTTCCTGCAGGAGAGGTTGGAAGGGAGGCTTCATACCACGACGCAGTCAACGGTAAGTCCTTAGGGAAGCACGACCTGATCATCAGGTTCTAAAGAGGCACCAGGAGGCTGAATCCCCCCAGACCGCACCTCGTTCCCTCATCGGACCTCTCTGTAGTTCTTCAGGGTCTACAGAGAGCCCCCTTTGATCCTTTGCAGTCAGCCGAGCTTAAGGCACTCTCCTTGAAGACTGCCCTCCTGACTGCGCTCACTTCCATCAAGAGGTTAGGAGACCTGCAAAGGTTCTCTGTTAGCGAAACGTGCCAAGAATTCGGTCCGGGTTACTCTCATGTGATCCTGAGACCCCAACCGGGCTATGTGCCCAAGGTTCCCACCACCCCTTTTAGGGACCAGGTGGTGAACCTGCAAGCGCTGCCCCAGGAGGAGGCAGACCCAGCCCTGTCATTGCTGTGTCCGGTGCATGCTTTACGCATCTATTTGGATTGCACGCAGAGCTTTAGGACCTCTGATCAGCTCTTTGTCTGCTTTGGTGCACAGCGGAAAGGAAGCAATGTCTCCAAGCAGAGGATCGCCCGCTGGCTCATTGACGCCATAACTATGGCATATCATGCCCAGGACATGCCTCCCCGGGTAGGGCTACGAGCCCATTCTACCAGGGGTGTAGCGGCTTCCTGGGCCCTGGCCAGGGGTGCCTCTCTAACAGACATTTGCAGAGCAGCAGGCTGGGCAACACCCAACACCTTTGCAAGGTTTCGTCCCAGGTAGTGGCACACAATACAAGCGGATAAGCCCGGGATAGCCGGCCAGGTGTATCGCTTGCACATAGCGCCTTCCACCTCCTTTTGAGCTGAAGACATGCACCATTAATTCCCAGTAGTGTTCACAAACTTTGTTTCCTGGTTGACTTCCTCCGAGCCCTGTGGCATTCGAGTTTTCAGAGAGACTCGCTGCTGGCCCAGTACACGTGCTAACTAAGAGTCCTGTTCCGGGGTAATTGCTCCGCATGTGGCGGTTCCCTGTAAGGCTAACCCCATGCGATATATATCTTCCGCTAATTCGTTTCCCTATTGGCAAACTGTGTCTTCCTTGGGAAGAGCCACTCTGCCCCAGTCTCCATGTTTGTAGTAACTCCTCCCCGTTGGGTAGGCTCTACCTTGAAGACTCTCCACATGGTTGGAAAGACCATGTGACGTATTCTTCCACTTAAATATCCCCCCCTCTTTGGGCGATGTGTGGTCTCCGCGGTGTCTTCCCCTTGGGAGGGAGACCCCCCGACTAGACCTGGCAGCCCAGTCAGATAATCCCCCTTCTTTTTTAGGGAGTGGAAAAAGAGAAGGGGAAAAGAGGCCACGATTGGGTTAAGCCTGTCTCTATCTCTTGAGTAGTCAACTTGTCCCCAAAGGCCCGTTCGACACTCATAACTATAATGGGGGAGGTTACGTGTCGACCTGGTGTGCTGGCTACAAGGCACACAGTGGTCTGCCCTTCACACACTGCCAGTTCATGTAACACAGTTCAGCCAGTTGTGGCGTTTCGTATAGGGACCCCTAGTGTCACTACATCGACACAACATCGAGTGAGTGACAGATAGGGAACGTCATGGTTACTTGTGTAACCTCCATTCCCTGATGGAGGGAACGAGACGTTGTGTCCCTTCTGCCACAACGCTGAACTACCGCTGAAATGGCTGGACCTAGTCTCGGCTCCTCAGCATAAAACCTGAATGAGTGGTTGGATACCAGCTCCTTTTATACCCGTATATCCGGGGGAGTGGCATGCAAATACCACTCGCCAATTTTCATTGGCCTTTTATCAAAGACCAGAGGTGTCTCGGGCTCCCAAGAGTGACACCTATTGTCACTACATTGACACAACTTCTCGTTCCCTCCATCAGGGAACAGAGGTTACACAAGTAACCATGACGTTTTCAAAAAGGTTTCCTGAACATTGCCCCCTCTGCCATTGGCTGGAAAAAAGTCAGTCCCGCCCCAAACAAACAGAGCAATGTTTTGATAGCACTACAAAGCCAGAGTGTTTACACTTTTATGGAAGTAAACCTATGAATGGCTTACTTACACTCACTGAGCACTTTACTAGGAACACTATGGTCCTAATAAATTGTCTGACGTGGTCTTCTGCTGTTGTAGCCCATCCGCCTCAAGGTTCGTTGTGTTGTGCTTTCTGAGATGCTATTCTGCTCACTACAATTGTACAGATTGGTTATCTGAGTGACAGTAGCCTTTCTGTCAGCTTGAACCAGTCTGGTTATTCTCCGTTTACCTCTCTCATCAACAAGGCGTTTCTGTCTGCAGAACTGCCGCTCACTGGATATTTTTAGTTTCTGGCACCATTCTGAGTAAACTCTAGAGACTGTTGTGCGTGAAAATCAGCAGTTACAGAAATACTCAAACCAGCCTGTTTGGCACCAACAATCATGTCACAGTTGAAATCACTGAGATCACATTTTTCCCCATTCTGTTGGTTGGTGTGAACATTAACTTAAGCTCCTGACCCATATCTGCATGATTTTATGCATTGCCCTCTGACACACGATTGGCTGAATAGACAATTGCATGAATAAATATGTGTAGAGGTGTTCCTAATAAAGTGCTAACTGAGTGTATAGTGTCTGCATATTAGCTAGAATAGAACAATAAACTGATTTATAATAAATGAATGTGGTGTTGCTTCACAGGTCCTTCATGCTTGACATTTTACAAAGCCTGATTTAAGCTGTCTCTGAGGGAATTAACAAGGCATGACATGGAGTCCAGATTCCAGACCAGTCCAATAATAGAGCCTTTATTGTGGCCTTGTGTTTTGCAGTGCTCTGGCCATGAACGCCACCGAGAAGAACATAATTAAGGAGTGACTTTGTGACTTTTGCAGAGAGAAAGAGCTTCTAAGTTGTCAATTGCATGGTTAGTTAGCTGGTCTTGGAAAATGCTATGCTTCCTAAATACTAAAGAATGACTCAATGGATTTTTGTGTGTCCATGTGTGCACACACATGTGGTAATGTCTGTGCTTGCATGTATGTGTGAATGAGAGTCTCAGTATATTCATGTGGCGTCTGAGAGTGTTTGAGTTGTGAAAGTGTGTGTATCTGCCTGTCTCTTGGTGTTTGTGTTCATGTGTGTGTGTGTGTGTGTGTGTGTGTGTGTGTGTGTGTGTGTGTGTGTGTGAGCTCATTCCCCGCTGCTGTGCAATTTGGATTGGTGGATTGCAAATTTAAACAGTGTGAATTAAACAGTTTCAGTCGATTGCTGTAATTTGAGAATAAATAACCATACATTGGATGCAATGGTGCAACTGGTCTCTATTTGTCAGCCCCCCTCTGGTTTGTCTGTGTGTGTCCACATCTTGCATCTTTATCTCTGTTCTTCTCTGTGACAGTCTTTACTATCCATCCATCCATTCATCCATCAATCTAGCACTTTTTCTTTTAAATCCATCCATCCATCCATCCATCTAGCACTCTTTATTTTCCATCCATCCATCCATCCATCCATCCATCCATCTATATTTTTCACTTACATTTTCTTCAGAAAATGGAAAATATAGCTTTTTTTCATTTAGAACAGCAAAAACACTACTTTTACACAACTGTTCCATACATACACATGGGCCAATGGGGAGGAATAAACAGTAAAGTGTAAAAACTGGCAAAAACTGGCTTCTAGGATCTGCTGTGATTTAGGGCTTGATTCCTGTCATGCTGGTGACTAAGATACACAGCAGAGAAGCTGCACTGCCTGCAAAAACAGTCCCTGGCCCAAACCCCCACCACCCCACCTCCCATATGCGCTGTACTGGGCCGTGCTGGCTGCTGTATGCCTGTGATTGCTCCTAGTGTAAGATTGGCTGGAATTAGCTGTGGTGTAATTATTCCTGATGTGCTGCGGAGGGATCAGCCGAAAAATGCGGTTATTCCCACCAGTGTGGCACAGAATTAGGTGAAGTATGGCATCGTGGAGGTGTTACTGCATATTAGAGAGTGTGTGTGAGTGGTGGCTGAGATGAAAGCAGACAACAAGCCCATCTGTGTGATTAGAGAGAGGGTGGCAGAGAACAAAATGCCATTAGAGTACAGGGGCTCTAAGGCTCTTGGCCATAGCAGGGGAACTAGTGGATTATTACAATACTGACATGCCTGGTGCTCGGCTGTGACTCATTTCTGAAATCTATTTCAGTAAGCCAGCAGAGAAAGAGAAAGACACAAAAAGGACAGCAAAGAGAAAATTTAAGGAACTAGATTTTTTTTTTTTTTTCTAAAGAAAATGTGAGTGGTGCTTGCTTGTACAAAAGTTGTTACCACAATGCTAGGGTGTTGTGGGTGACTGCTATGCGATTTCTAAGGTGTTCTGTTTGCTTGTTAGCATGTTGCTGAGCCGTAACTGGAGTTCCCTATCTGTCACTCACTCAACGTTGTGTCGATGTAGTGACACTAGGGGTCACTCTTGGGAGCCCGAGACACCTCTGGTCTTTGATAAAAGGCCAATGAAAACTGGCGAGTGGTATTTGCATGTAACTCCCACGGACATTCGGGAATAAAAGGAGCTGGTATGCAACCACTCATTCAGATTTTCTCTTCAGAGCCGAGCGGTCATGCTCACTGAGCTGAATTACTACTGTTCATTCACCTCTGCTGGATCTGACGGCGCATTTCAGTGGCTTCTCCCTCCTCTGCACTGGTGCACTGCAGAGAACGCCCCTGGGCGCTTCGGCAGAAAAAAAGAGAGTATATTTTCTGAAGGAGTTTATTTAAGAGTATATTTCTCTAAAAGAGCGGCACACACAGAACATCTTTTTAAAGATGCGTCTTTTTAAAGATGACTTTCCGATTGTGTGTTATTCCTGGTTGCGGTCGTTATCTCTCAACTTCGGATGGTCATGATCGCTGTCTTTCGTGTCTGGGTGCGACCCACACGGAGGCAGCGTTCATGGATGGTTCATGTTCTCACTGCGAGAACATGACCATGGCAAAGTTGCGGTCGCGGCTTGCTTTCGTAATGAAGCAAGCCACCCCAGCGGCTCACGGCGAGTCTGGCCTCTTGTTCGGAGCCTGCGAAAATGATGAGCTCTCGAGCGCAGCATCAGAGAGTGGGCTTGTCCAGTCGTACGCAGAAGCCTCAGCTGGGCTCCCCCCCTCGGGGACGACTGCCCAGTCACAGACTGATGCAGAGATGACAGACATGCTTTCCCAGGCGGCCACGCCCCGCTTCAGTGCCTTTCTTCCCGGAAGTGCATGAGGAACTGACGAAATCGTGGGGGGGCACCTTTTACTGCCCGGCCCCGATTCCTCAGTTCCCCCGCCCTCACTACCCTTGATGGCGGGGCGGCCAGGGGCTATATGGCAATTCCCCCGGTGGATAAGGCACTCGCGGTGCACCTATGCCCGCAGAGCGCCGCCACCTGGCGGTGTACCACAGCTGGGCACTCAGGGGTGGGAAGACCACTGCTGGAGCGCCAATCTTGCAAGGAAAATACCCATGGACTGTAGTCATGACGACGAACGTGCACACTGGGAATGTGATCCAGGGAAGACTGCCCTCCTGACTGCGCTCACTTCCATCAAGAAGTTAGGAGACCTGCAAGCGTTCTCTGTCAGCGAAACGTGCCTGGAGTTCAGTCCGGGCTACTCTCACATGATCCTGAGGCCCCGACCGGGCTATGTGCCCAAGGTTCCCATGACCCTTTTTAGGGATCAGGTGGTGAACCTGCGAGCGCTGCCCCAGGAGGAGGCAGACCCAGCCCTATCGTTGCTGTGTCCGGTGTGCACTTTACACATCTATTTGGATCATATGCAGAGCTTTAGAATCTCTAAGCAGCTCTTTGTCTGCTTTGGTGCACAGCGGAAAGGAAGCACTGTCTCCAAGCAGAGGATCGCCCACTGGCTCATTGATGTCATAACTATGGCATATTACGCCCAGGACATGCCGCCCCAGTAGGGCTACGAGCCCATTCTACCAGGGGTGTAGCGGCCTCCTGGGTGCCTCTCTAACAGACATTTGCAGAGCAGCAGGCTGGGCAACACCCAACACCTTTGCAAGGTTCTACAACCTCCATGTGGAACTGGATTCGTCCCAGGTAGTGGCACGCAATACAAGTGGATAAGCCTGGGATAGCCGGCCGGGTGTATCGCTTGCACATAGCGCCTTCCACCTCTTCTGAGCTGTAGACGTGCGCCATTAATTCCCAGTAGTGTTCACAAACTATGTTCCCTGGTTGACTTCCTCCGAGCCCTGTGGCAGTCGAGTTTTCTGAGAGACTCGCTGCCGGCCCAGTACACGTGCTAAGAGTCCTGTTCTGGGGTAGGTGCTTCGCATGTGGCTGTTAAGGCAAACCCAGTGCGATGTATATCTTCTGCTAATTCGTTTCCCTGTTGGCAAACTGCGTCTTCCTTGGGCAGAGCCCCTCTGCCCAAGTCCTCTGCCCAAGTCCTGCCGCGGTGTCCTCCCCTTGGGAGGGGTTCCCCCCGACTAGACCTGGCGGTCCAGTCAGATAATCCCCCTTCTTTTTTAGGGAGTGGAAAAAAAGAAGGGGAAAAGAGGCCACGACTGGGTTAGCCTGTCTCTATCTTTTGGGTAGTCGACTTGACCCCCAAAGGGCCGTTCGACACTCATAACTATGTTGGGGAGGTTGCGTGTCAACCTGGTGTGCTGGCTACAAGGCACACAGTGGTCTGCCCGTCACACACTGCCAGTTCATGTAACACAGTTCAGCCAGTTGTGGCATTTCGTATAGGGACCCCTAGTGTCACTACATCGACACAACATCGAGTGAGTGACAGATAGGGAACGTCATGGTTACTTGTGTAACCTCCATTCCCTGATGGAGGGAACGAGACATTATGTCCCTCCTGCCACAACGCTGAACTACCCGCTGAAATGGCCGGACCTTGTCTCGGCTCCTCAGCATAAAACCTGAATGAGTGGTTGCATACCAGCTCCTTTTACACCCGTATGTCCGGGGGAGTGGCATGCAAATACCACTCGCCAATTTTCATTGGCCTTTTAACAAAGACCAGAGGTGTCTCGGGCTCCCAAGAGTGACCCCTAGTGTCACTACATCAACATAATGTCTCGTTCCCTCCATCAGGGAACGGAGGTTACACAAGTAACCATGACATTTTGTGGGTGATTGCTAGGTCTGCGCAAGGATGCGATAGAGCCTGTCCCTCCAGCCGAGATGAGGAAAGGGTTCTACAGCCCTTACTTCATTGTGCCAAAGAAAGGCGGTGGGTTGCGGCCAATCTTGGACCTGCAAGTTTTAAACCGGGCCTTACACAGACTCCCATTCAAGATGCTGACGCAGAAGCACATTTTGGCATGCGTCCGACATCAAGATTGGCTCCGGCGGTAGACCTGAATGATGCGTACTTTCACATCTCGGTTTTACCTCGTCACAGACCCTTCCTACGCTGTCTCCAAACAGAGGCTTGCCCACTGGATTGTGGATGCCATCGCTATGGCATACCAAGCCCAGGTTGTGCCCACCCCTTTGGGAACACGAGCACACTCTACAAGGAGTCTGGCATCCTCGTGGGCACTGGCCAATGGCGCCTCTCTAGCAGACATCTGTAGAGCAACAGGTTGGGCAACACTCAATACATTTGCAAGATTTTACAATCTCCGGGTTGAGCCGGTTTCGTCCCGTGTTTTGTCAGGTACGAACAGGTAAGTTTGGTAATGCGGAACAGCTGGCCGGGTGTATCTCTTGCATATAGCACCTTTCCCCTCCGTGAGGCGAAGACGTGCGCTTCTTCTCCCATGCATGTTCACGAAACGTGAACCCTGGATGTCCTTCCTCCCTAGACCTGGGGCTCGTGAATTCGATGGAGGAATTCGCAGCCGGACCCACTATGGGTACTAATAAGCCCTGTACTGGGATAGGTGCTCCACAGGTGCCGGTTACTCCGGTAACCCCCTGTGATGTATTTTCCACGGTACGGTCTCCCTGTCGGCAGACCCGCGTCTCCCTTGGGCAGAGCCCTCTCTGTCCCCGGTCGCTGTGTTTGTAGAGCTCCTCCCCTTCCAGGCAAGACCTACCACCGCGCCTCTTCCATGTGCGGCTAGTGAGCCCACGTGACGTATTGCCACATGTTACCTTTCCTCCGGGCAGGATGTGGTCTCCGCGAGGTTTTTTTCCCCTGAAAGAATAGGAAAGGAAAAGAACACCTTGCCCGGCGCATGTAATAGTGTTAGATGGCCCAGCCGAATCTAATACTCTGTGGAGAGAAAACAGAGAGAGAAAAAGCCGCGGCTGGAGCGACCTGCTCCCATGCTAGTTACGTCACTTCCCCCCTCTGGGATGTGGGGAACTACATAACGTCTTGTGGGGCATTCGGGGAGGTTACGTGCGGACTGATGCTCCTGCTATTATGCACACAAGAGCTTGCTTGCACCTGCATTACAAGTAGCAAATCATGGTTCAATGCTGTGATATACCTAAAGCTCACTGGCTATTTAAAAATTAAAAACCTTCAACATGTCCCACCCAAACTTCCTGTTTCAAAAAGAAATGCATCAACACAGTACAAAAAACTGAGCTTATTAAGCATTTTAATGAGGTCTTTATATTTTTAAAACTTAAATGCTTTACCCTAATGTATGAGCAACAGTAGTAGTGATAAAGGTACAAATTGATATTCTTAAATCTCAGGAAGACAGAGGCAACAGATGTAAATAAAAATGTGGTTAGCATCATTCCTTCATCAAGATAGGAGCGTGTGAGCATTAGTGCTGTAAAATGCCAGGCTTTGATGTCCATGCACTTGCCAGTTGCTTTTGAGATTGCGGGTAGTATGGATGTGAGAGAAATAGAGATAAAAAAATTTAAATGTCAAGTGCTCTGCCAAGTAAGGGCTTTGATCTCAACTGGGGTCAGTCTACCTATGCTTACCCTTGTCTCCAAAGCAAACACAAGCTTTACCACAATCACCTGGTCCAAACGCACACATACACACATTTGCCCAGCCAAGTTTGAGGTGCCCTAAGCAAAAACTGTGGTCCACAAAAGAAGCAATATTATGTAGATTGATCTGTTATTCCAAAACCCCTTTTCTTTTTCTTTTCTTTTTTTTTTTTTTTTTATTATTAAAAAAGCAAGCCAAAGGCGACAAGCTAACATTGATTGCTTAAAACCATCATAAGCACATTTTATCAGAGCATACCATTGGGGCAAACAAAACGGAGGGAGAAAAACATTTTATTGAAGGTGTTCCTAGCCAGACAGGTGGATATCAAACTTGAAGTGTTGCTTTAGATCTCCTCTACAGGGGGATAGAAAAACCTGGTAAACCATCCTTTATCTGCCAAATGACAGAGGACGCAAAAAGACAGGGAACAAGAGCTCTTGAATTATTGAATGAAAGCACCGACACGCTCAACTGAGCAAACAAATCAAAGGACTCGTATTGTCTATCTCGTTATCTGGAATTGCCATAGGGTGGTCCTTTCTTTTGGCAAGCATTCTCATATTGACAAGTGTCACCTTTTCCATTTAAGCTAGCTTCTTTGACTTTTGCAAAGCTATCAGGCAGATAATCTGATAGATAAACTGAAGCAAGAGTTTTGAGACTTTTAGTTAGACACCCAAACTGATAGACCCAGCAAACACAGAACATTACCCTAAAGTTAGCATATGGTTGCTGTTTGGTTATTTATTATTTTATTTTATTGGGAACCAATTCCTAACATTCTAGAAATATTATCTTTATATTTTGTGTAACCATAAACTAATGTTACCAGAACATTCCAGGAACCCTGGAATATATCTGTTGACCAATGAATTTCCATGACTTTTCCATGCTTTTCCAGTCATTCATGATTTTTGAATAAGAATTTTAAAAACATTTGATAGAGAGAAGTAACTGGTAACACTTTACAATAAGGTTGTATTTGTTAACACAATTTAACTACAATGAACAATATTTTTACAGCACCTATTAATATTGGTTAATGTTAATTTTAACATACATTAATCCTTTTTAACATTAGTTAAAGGAATAGTTAATCCAAAAATGAAAATTTCCTCATCATTTACTCACCCTTATGCCATTGCAGATGTGTATGACTTTCTTTCATCAGCAGAACACAAACAAAGATTTTTACAAGAATATCTTACCTCTGTTGGTCCATACAGTGCAAGTGAATGATGCCAACATTTTGAAGTTCCAAAAATCACATAGGTTAGCATTAGGTAATCCATATGATTCCAGTGGTTAATGTCCTCAGAAGCGATTTGATAGGGATGGGTGAGAAACAGATCAATATTTTATTCAATTTTTACTATAAATTCCCCTCCCTGCACAGTCAATCTGCACTTTAACTTTCACTTTCACATTCTTCTTCTTGTGGTTTTGGTGATTCACATTCTTCATGCATATACCCCCTAATGGGCAGGGAGAAGAATTTCTAGCAAAAAAATACTTAAATATTGATCTGTTTCTCACCCACTTCTACTATATAACTTCTGAAGACATGGATTTAAAGACTGGAGTCTTATGGATTACTTTTATGCTGCATTTATGTGGTTTTTGGAGCGCTGACATTTTGGCACCCATTCACTTGCATTATATGGACCTAGAGAGCTAAGATATTCTTCTAAAAATCTTCATTTGTGTTCAGCAGAAGAAAGAAAGTCATACATATCTGGGGTGGCATGAGGGTGAGTAAATGATGAGAACATTTTCATTTTTGGACGAACTGTTCCTTTAAGGCACTATGAAATAAAACAAACTAACAATGAACAAGTGAATTTTCATAAATAAACAATAACCAAGATTAATAAATGCTGTAAAAAATAAAAAACAACGTTCATCATTAGTTCATGATACTTAATGCACTTACAAATGTAAAAAATGCAACCTTGTTGTAAAGTGTACCCAAGTAATTTCTTGTTGATTAAATATTTTAGGGTTGAGTATAACTAGAAAAACATTTGACTTAACTTATCCATTACTTTTTAAAGGAATAGTTCACCCAAAAATAACAATTCTGTCATCATTTTAAAACCCTCATCATTGGGTCCAAACCCATTTTACTTTATTTCTTCTATGGAACATAAAAGGAGATGTTAGGCAGAATGTTATCCTCAGTTACTATTCACTTTCACTGTAAGGAAAAAAGATGCAATGGAATTGAATGGCGACTGAGACTAACACTCTGCCTTAAATTCTACTTTTGTATTCCACGGAAAAGAAAAAGTCATAAGGGTTTAGAACAACGATGTGGGTAAGTAAAATATTTTTCATTTTGAGTAAACTATCCCTTTAAGAATTGATTAAATTCCATGACTTTTCAAGACCTGGAAATCACAATTGTATAATTCCCTAATATCTCCAGGTTTTTCTTGACCATGGGATTCATATTGCTAAACCAAAGCAAGTAAAAGACGTGAAGGAACTGTCATGTTTGAACATACAAACTTGCAACACACATTAGCTGAGTGCTGTCTGACAGGCCAGCTGACAGCTGCATCATTGATCATACATGCGGAGTGTACAAAAACTGCCTCCTCTAACTGTAGTCATACCTCCTGTAAGGCAGTCGGCTCCTCTTCGCCGAGGCTGCCAAGGAGACACGAGTCATTTAAGCCATTAATCGTCGTGATGCATGTAGTGAAGCAAAACATATTTTCTTTTCGATTAGGGCTGTACAGTTAGTTGTGTGACTGTCTAATATGACTTAAATAAACATGAAGTTGTCACATTGAGCTCTTTAAGTGAAATTGTACATTAAGTAAACACACACTGTAGCTTTCAAAAGCAGCCAGTATTGAAAAAAATTATTTTAAAATGGCACTCACATGATAGTACGCAATGGCCTCTCGGTCCAGGGCTCGACTAACTGCGACCTCTCCCGTCAGTCGGTTAATGCTGAACACGCCCTTTGGGTCTTGATCTGCTCCCCTTCCTGTCAGACGGAAGATGTGGTCTTCCTTCATGTCAGATGAGATCACCTACACGACAGAATGATTACACAGACAAAAAAATATTAATTAGAAAATTTGACTATTGTAAAAATAAAAAACAAACAAAATACTATCAAAAATACCTTTTTGTGTGTGTGTGTGTGTGTGTGCACCAAGTCTTTACTAGAATAAAATGTATTAGGTTTCACAACTGAGCACATGCACTATGGTATACAATTTCAAATACATGTGTGCAATAGATAGTTTTGCGTATATAGTCTATATTGTGTATATTAAGCAAATTTGTATTTATTTATGATGTAGTATTTATAACACGGATCTATGGAATGCTTAATTTTGACTGGTCAATCGCACCCTGGAGTCAAATGTTTTTGTATAATGAACAATAGTTTTACTAAACTGTCTACTTGACCTTTGACCTAGGCAACCAATTGTCCTACAAAGCTATGCTAGTTTCATGTCTCTCATATAACTCCATGGTCTCTCACATAAAAAAAATATCAACTAAAATCAATATTTCAGTTCCTTTTATTTATGTATTTGCTATATAACTGTGTAACAAGATGGTTAATGTATATTTTCTTTATTTCTTCCTTTCTATAAAGTCATTAATGAAGGTAGTAGTATGCAGACATTAGTTGTGCATTTAAAAAAAAAAAAAAAATAGTGTCAGAAGTACTCACATGCGACTGGATAAATACAGCAAAGTCCAGTGTGTTCCATCAGTGTAGCAAGTTAGAAGCAAAGAAAAGAAGTAAGGAACATTAATGAAACACACGCACTCACAGGCACAAGATATAATGGTTAAGTGTGAACATAACTCTGCTTGATCTCACATTTTAAATAAATCTAAATGTGATTTTGTATTTATTATTTATTTATTTATTGTCCACTGAGTGATGTCCTTGTAGCCAATAATGAATACACTGCAATAATTAATAAACCATGATATAACACCACTCTCCAAATGACTATGTTTACACAGTGTTTTAATGTACAAACTGAACCTTGTAAATGAGATCCATTTGTGCATATTAAAACATCTTTTCTTCCAGCTAGTGTGACCAGTGCTACCACCTGTGGTTCATTTTGCTTTTGTGTAAACTATTTTTTGTGCGAATTAAATTGCTGCAACTTTCTTTGCAAATTAAAGATTCTTTATTATCTTATTATTTTAAATATAAATGAACAACAACCCCTTTAATTAGCCCCTTTTTGTGAAAAAGCCTCTCAAAAGTTATTTTTGTCAACAGCTACAAACCCAAATGCATGTATTGTATCACAGAGGCTGCCCAACCTGAACTCTCCCATATCTTGTAATTAAGCTTAATACGAAATATCCCATTTAGAAAATTAATCCAACCATAGTAATTGTCCACACGAAAAGCTCCTGTTAGCATTATTTATCTTTCCCACACAGATCCTTTCTGCCAGATCATACTCTAATACTGTTTTTTCATCCTTTATAATTACAGGCTCTGTTAACCCTGGGAACATTATTATTCTGAGAAATACATTGAGCGGTTTCCCCAAGACTTTGGCGAGCACAAATGCAGGCTTCACTGAAGGCGGCCTTCAAATCCGAGTGTATTTACTGTTGCCAGCAAACAATTGTGAAATTGCAGAATTGTACAATAAGGGCAGTCCTGTTTAGAGTACAGGTGGGCTGTTAATGCTAAGTGTAACATGGACTAAAGCGGATCATAAAAAAATGAACTAATCAGCCACACTGACATGAACACAAGCATATATGTGCAACACACAAACATGTAGGGAAAGATGGGGTAAGTGCCCCATTTACGAACAATGTGCATTTACTTTTTAACTTTTAACATATTTAGATATATGTTTAGCATGCACAGGATGATGATGCATCATCCTATATATATCAATATATATATATATATATATATATATATATATATATATATATATATATATATATATATATATTTTTTTTTTTTTTTGTATAAGTGCACAGGTTATGTTAGATCCTTGAGGTAAGATGCCTTTCTCAGAATTGGGGCAATAGACCCCAGTGGCATATTGTTTCTGGTGTTATTATTTTTTGTATTTATTAATTATTATAATTAATGGGGTTATTGTTAAATAATTCCATGCATTAGGTGTATCATATTTGCTATTTATTATAACCTTAAGGCTAATTGAGTGGAATTCAATCTATGTGATTTGGTATTTTACATTAAATGACAAAAATAAATTATTAAGTATGATATTAGATGTATTTTATACATACTGTAAAATTTGAATGACACCTGTAACAAGTTTATCCTCTGGGGCTTCTTGGCCCATGTGGGGGGCCCCTTTTCATTATTTAAAATTCATCACCACACAAATCTAAATGCATTACTGTGTACACAAATCTCCCATCAACACAAAGATATTTAAAGGGTAATATCCAACATACCAGACTGTCACATATCACTATTTTCCAATGTCAAAATTTATCAGTTAACCTCAAAACAATCTCACAGATGTTGATATTCATAAGAAATGTCACGATTAAAAGGATAAATGTGTTGAAATGAGACTTAGGGTGCTTTCACACTTGGTTCGATTATGATCTAACATGGATTTTCTTGATAAAAAAAAAAACAAAAAAAAAAACATGATCATGCATGGTAACAGTTGCATGTAAAATGGCTAGAAATATTATTTTAGCTTAGCATAAAGCTAAATGTTCACATGACAATTTATACAAGTTTTATTTATATTTTTGCTGCTCCAAAGTTACTTCAAATTTACTTCTCTGTCTGCTTGTATTAATGTAAAACATCTTAAGAAAGTGTATCACCACTGTTAAAATGCTCTTAGGATCGCATCATTTATATGGATAAATAACTTAATAGACTAAATATTAAATGGAACAAATAACAATAAAATCCAAAGTAATCTCTTCAGTAATCAAAATACTTATTGAATGCAACTGTATTCTGATTACTAACGATTTAAATTGTAACTGTAGTGGAATTAAGTTACTAATATTTTGTATTTTTAATACGTAATCAAATTACATGTATTCTGTTACTCCCCAACCCTGGAAACAAACTCGGGTTCGGTCCAAGCAATCGAACCAAGTGTGAAAGCATCCTTAGTGCCATTTTTGGTCAAGAGAAAAAGGCTGAGGGGTCTTACCCTGGGGGCTTACTTATCTATATGAGAACATAGCATAAGCTACTTTCAAAATAAAAAATATTATGGAATAATATTCAAACCCTAACCCTAAATTAAAATATTATGCTATTTTCTTTTAATTTTAGGGTGAATACAGGAAAGTGGGACAATATCTGATCATTCGTCATTGGCGTTGTTTTAAAATATGATCTGAATTGCTACATCAATGTCATCCAATACTAGTTTAGGATGAACTTGATGTATGCTTTGAACTTGAAACAGACACATCCACCCACCCACCCACACTACATCCACACACACAGGTTGTTTTCCACATGAACATATACTGCATGGCCAATTATGTATGCAATGTAACCTCCTTCAAATGCCTTCATTGTTCAACAAATGCATGTATAATAATATATAAGTATTGTAATGTAAGCCATTTGTCTGTAAATACAGAACAGCCTGAAAGAATTGCCTGTTGTTGCAGGTTCTTCCCATAAACACTACAGGCAGGAAGTCCAACAAACAATTTCTTATAGTGCAGTCACACCTGTGAGACAGTCATGATGGAATCCCACAGCAGGTCAGCTCTAATGAACGCCACTGGCTAGTGCTGGAGAATGAGGCAAAAGATAAGAGTTTGAACTATAGTATCCCCTGTTCACAGCAGCAGTTCCACGCTGCGAGACTCCATCAACACATACTCAATGCTCTGTTTGTCCCTGTCCTTTCTCTATGTCAAGTCTGATTTCCAGTTTTCCTCCCACACTTTTCCTTTCATAACCTGCGAAGAACTCCTGAATGGTTTCGGGTACGTCTTGTGAGTGGTTGCTATGGAGCTTGTTTTTCTCCAGCTACACGTCACACACAGCTACACTATCGATCTGATAGAACAATAAAACACAACTTTCCTCTTAGTGTTCAAGATGCTTTATTAAAGGTGTGATCGTCTCCTGCAGTGGGAGAGGAAAGATAAACAAAGAGGCGAACAGAAGAATCCTGGCTCCCGGGAAGGTGCTGATGCACAAAATGAGATGGATGGTGGGGGATGTGTGGTCAAATGTGAAATGTACAGTGTAGGGCAGGCCTATTCAACTGGTGGCCCGCAGACCAAATCTGGCCCGTTTGACATGTTCAGTGGCCCGCGTGAGGTGTTGTCTTTTTGTGTCTGTTTTGTGTCTGTTTTTCAAATGTTTTTTCTATTTAAACTTGCGCTAGACGGACACCGCCCCATATCTCAATGTTTTTTCAGTGTCTTGTGCAGGAGTGCCCCATTTTTAGAAGCTTTCAGAGTTTGCACTGCAAATAATCATTATCTGTCATTTTGACGGAATGGGAAGATTAAAGAACTAAAATCATGGCCGACTGATAAGTATGAGTTCGGAGAAACAGAAAAGTTATATTCATTAATTTGGTCAAGAAAACATTTGATTTGTCAAAAGTTTAAAGCATTGCATCTATAACAAACTTTACTTTTGTTGTTCAACATTTATTTAATTTTTTTAATCAGTCTGATTTACTTTCTCTGTTATGGCACACTATTCAAAGCACTTTTAGTTGTTGTTTTTTGTTTTGTTTTTTGCTGAGTTATCTGAATATTTATTTATTTTTTCCTTGCTAGAAAATGTTTCACATGATAAAAAATAAATAAAACTATAAACACAGATGTTTTATCTATATAGTGAAAAAAAATATTATAGGCCTACTATACAATATTTTATAGAAACTTATCATTAACAAACTATTCTGGCTTGGCCCGCTCTGCCCACTTGCCCTGAAGATTTTTTCCATCTAGCCCACTTGTCAATGAATTTCTGCTGGGTCTTCAGCTGCGCTTGTACTCATTACCAGTGTTGGGTACATTACTCAAAATTAATCCACTACAGGTTCTCCTCTAAAATTGTAATCAGTTTACACTACTAATTCATTTAAAGTAAGGCTGTCGATTTAACATGCTAATTTAGTGTGATTAATTTTATTAAACATAACGTGTTAAAAAAAGTAAATCAATTAATCATGCCCCCAACTGTACATCAATTCTGTAATAATGAATGTTGCTACCACCAAAACAAATCAAGCTTGATATACCACCTTGATGCAGTAGGGGGCAGTCAGCTCCAGCTGTACAGGCAACACACCTTAACAAACCAAGGAGCAGGCAGCTCAGCATTCGACAGATGAAGCGTTCAATGAGAGTTTGACCAAGCACAAGAGAATGCTAGGATCTCAAGTTTAAACTAAGTTTAACTTGACACAGTGTCCTTAAAACACAGTGCTTAGGACTATAGGTGCTGAAAAGTAGTGAGACGGGATGCAACCAAAATGAGAAACTCCAAAAGCGTACATAAACCAACAATTAAAAATAAAGCAGAGGCAAGCAGGACAAAAATGTTCAGGGTATGAAATTAGCACCCACCAAATTCTGTTCATCTACCCGCCACTGCGCAACCTGTAAGCTCTCGGAGTGACATACAACAAGAAATGTCATTAGCAGTGGTGTAAAGTGACAAAGTACAAATACTTATTTACTGTACTTAAGTAGCTTTTTTCCAAATTTGTACTTTCTTGAGTATTTAAATTTGTTGCAACTTTACTTTTACTTCGCTAAATTTTTTAGCCAAACCCTCTTGTTACTCGATACCTGGATTAAAAAAGTTTGTCTCATTATTTGTGAAAAGAGAGCAGAGAGCAGCTTAAACAGCACACAGTGTGTTTGATAGACAGCAGCCAGCATGAGCACATACACTCATGCATTCTGTATCAGACCAGTGAGGCGCACTGGAAGAAACACTTCCAAACAAAAAGATAAGATGTAATTTATCCTAGCTGTGTTCAAACATGGTGGTCTGAATGTATTCATCACTGTATATAAGCCACTGAATATGAGGAACAATGAATGACTCTTCTCTGATGCTGTGGATGATTACAGAAGGTGTGTTTACCACATGATTTTGCTTTCTTCATGAATGATGTTGAATGGAAAATTGGGTGCCGTGTCGACTCAATTTGGTACCCGCTCCCTGTTTGTCGGCTGCTTTCAACCTCTCACATGTGTGCGCATGTCTGCGTGTGCTGTAAAAAGTGCTCATTTCGAGTTGCCACCCATCCATGTTTTCCCAGGATCGTCCCGGTTTTTGGCAGTCTGTCCTGGAAAAATAAAATTCCATTCGCAAAATGTCCCAGAATTTAAACAGATTTTCTTGACACCTTTACCCGTATCAGCACTTGTTTATGTGAACACTATTCAAGAAGACTGATAAAGACTGCCGGCAGGCCTTCCCTGCCTTCCACGACCTGGGAGGGAGACAAGTGGAGGGAAAAACAAAACAACAAAAAGAGGAAAGGAGAGGGAAAGGCCAACAGGGAGCGATAGTGAGAGAGAGAGAGGAGAGAGAGGAAAAACGTACTCGCCGGTTCCCAGATACACCGTTGCCTGGTCCTCAATCACTCCTCCACCCTCTGGCTGCTCCTCCCCAGGCAGACCAGAGCCAGTCCTCCGACCCCTGGCGGACAGAACGCCCCTCCGTATTTCGGCGGCCGGTAGTGAACTCCTCTGCCCCTGGCAGCGGCTCTACCGCCCCAGGTGGTCGGCAGCGAGCCCCTCCTACCCTCATGGACAGCGGCCGTTCTTCCGACTCCGCCGTGTTTTGGCGGCCTATAGGGAACTCCTCCGCCCCTGGCAGCGGCCCCACTGCTCCAGGCGGCTGGCACTGAGCCCCTCCTCCCCTCGCAGATGGCGGCCGTTCCTCCGCGTCCAGGCGGTTGGTAGCAACTCCTCCGTCCCCCAGCGGATGGCCGCGGTTGCTCCTTTGGGGTGGATGGTAGTGGCGAGGACTCTATGATGGCGCATCCCTCCTCCTTCCCGGGCTACGGCACCAATGTAACAGGGTTCAATGGAAAGGAGGAGGCAGGAACCGGACGAAGCATCAAAGTAATGTTTTAATAAACATAAACATAAAGACACACACAAACATAAACGCATACAGGGCAGCTGCCTGTAGCTCTCTCTCTCTCGAACTGCCGCATCTCGTTGCACCAATCCCTCTCCTCAGCTGATCAGCCCGACAGGGGGCTGGGCGTGTGTAGTCACGGCCCAGCCCCGCCCTCCTCGTCACAAGATAATACTTCAGTGTAGTTAGGCCCTTTTTTAATAGCTTGTATTGTAGTAACTATTTTTAAAAGGGTAGCTTCAACTCAAAATTGCTCAGGAACAGAATAAGTAAATATGTTGAATTTAAACATTATAACATTATTGATATTATTGTTTAAATTAATTATATTCTGTTCTTGTTCATTTACATGAACTATAACTTATTTTCTGAATAAAAGATCTGTCCTTATCCTCCTGCGTCTCAGCTTTACTTATTGTATACTGAACTATTGATTTATTTGTATTATTTATACATTTTTGTAGGGATGGTACATGAAGACAATTTCAGCCCAAAAAAAAAAGGAAAAAAGGAAAAAAGAGACTTACTTCAAATTTACTTCTCTGTCTGCTTGTATGAATGTAACACATCTTAAGAAAGTGTATCACTGCTGTCAAAATGCTCTTTGGATCACACCATTTATATGGATAAATAACTTAATAGACTAAATATTAAATGGAACAAATGACAATAAAATTCAAAGTAATGTCTTCAGTAATCAGAATACAGTTACATTCAAAAAGTATTTGACTACTGAAGAGATTACTTCGCATTTTATTGTATGTAGAGAGTATAGCACATGCTAATTTGCGTCTCAGGTCCCTAGAAAGGCTTTTTACCTAAAATGTTTTTAAAATAAAATAAATACAATTAAACAGAAATAAAACAAGCATTTGTAAACGAGACTCAATAACATGACTTTAAAAATAACAACATGAATGGGTCGCACTTCATAAGGTAAAAGGATTTGAAATTGTAGTACTTTTTGACACTTAAGTATTTTTAAAACCAGGTTGTGGCGAGCAGGGCAGGGCCGAGCGGCGTCTCTGCAGAGCGAGGCTGGGAAGATAAGTGGTGAATGAGTTCCACCTGTGTGCCACACCGGTTTTGCATTCCAGTGAGGGGCGGTGGGAGTATTTAAGGAGAGGAGACAGGGGCAGATGAAGAGAGTGAGACGCATTAAGCTGTGTATGTGTGTGCAACATGACTGCGGGGAAGCAGTGCTTTGGTATTGTCTTTTAAGTTGTAAAATAAATGTCTACATGTTTGTTAAGCCGGTACCAGCTTCTGCCTTGCCCAGCTTGTGTACTCGTTACACAGGTACTTTTTACTTTTACTTAAGTAGTATTTTAATGGGTGACTTTTCCTTTTACTTCAGTAATAAATGTGTGTGGTATCTGTACATTTTCTTAAGTTTGGAAGTTGAGTACTTTTTCCACCACTGGTCACTAGAAACAAAGATGCACACTTGAAGAAACACACTGATGATATTTTGAAGAACAGATAAAAGAAAAGCCATCAATACTCTTGTCTGATTTGTTGTGTATTCAGAGGGTCACTGGCACTCACGCACACAGTGTGAGCACTTCTTACAGAACACGTGCATATGATGAGTTCTAACTATTTTTTCTATGTCAGACATCTCGGAATAGTTTGCAAGAATACTGTAGTCTATGAACGCTGTTGATATTTATATATATTACCAAAGTGGATGGTAAAAAGCGAAAGTAGGTGGTCAAATTTAATTCTCTCGTTATGTTTAATGATATGAATATAAAACAAAACTTAATATTTTCACTTTTAAAGACACTTTTTAGACAATAAAAAAAGTGTCTTTAAAAGTGAAAATATTAAGTTTTGTTTTATATTGCAAATGCTTTAGCCACAATATGATGAAAAAGTATTTTCATATATTTGAATGATCTGAATTATAATATTTATTAGGGCTATATCTTGGTGGTAGATCTAAATTTATTATCTAAATAACCTTTATTTGGGGGCCTTTGTCAGTAAATTTTGGTCTGTTAAATTGGTAAATTAATTATGATTAATTTGATTAAATCATGTACTTAATTCAAAAATTAAACATTTTAATCGATTGACAACTCTAAAGTTACTGTAATCTGACTACAATTATTTAAAATGTATTCAGTTACACTACTTTACTAAACGTAATTAGATTACAGTAACTGATTACTTTACAATTAATTGGCACACATCAGCATCTCATGCAATGCCAGCAATTTTCAGCAGATGAGTGTGTTTTCAAACTTTCTGAGGAACACATGGAACTGTTGGAAAGTGACTGGACAAGTTTAGAATGATCAAGGCTACCAAAGGGGCGCAGAGAGGGTGCCTCACTGTTTGCGGTGCATGCACAAGCAGTGGCTTATTTGAAAATACAAACAAACCTGTATACAAATACACACACAAACCTCCACACAACCTCCTTTGGCTTTCTTCACAGTTATAAGAAGATGTCTGTGAACAGGTCTCAAGGAGATGCTCACCTAATTCTATCAGCTCTCATTAGGAGCACAGAGGACATGAAAGAGCAGCTGTTTCTTGCCACTGTCTGCATATGACAAGGAGGAGGGACCTCCAACTACAACTTCTCTGACAATAGAGCACAGAAGGGGAGGAGAGGAAACGTCTGCCCTTTCCACTGTGATTGCTCTCTGTTGTATATGCCTTGCAGTAGTGTGTAATCTCCCTTCATTTATGGATGCTTGGCTTTGAATGGAAATTGATGTCAAAGGGACCATGTCTCAAACACAGAGTACTTAACTTTCCCATAGAAAACAATCCAACTTTTTTAGTGATGCTTTCTAATGGAAGCATTATCACGATTATTCATACTCAGGGTTAAGGATTTGAACAAACCCTTGATCTGAAGTCTCTAACTTTTCAGCACAGTTTGTGCTACATACATGAATTATACCTCAAATCATGCAGCATGTCGAGGATAGGGGTACTATTACTTTTCTAAGCTTTTAAGACTTTTCGCCTGGTGGACAATAACATAGGTGAAAAAGACCCCAATTCTTATATTGAAGGAAGGACCCAAGCCATATCTGGGGGCCAGAAAATCCAAGTTTACGCTCATGCAATCGGTGTTTGAAATCGACAACCGTATTTAATAACAGGTATGACTCTCAAATTTCAGTGAAGTGACAGACAGCTACTGTGGTTGTCCATTCCATTCATACAGAATAAATCAACCAAACACGGTCTCAAAATTCGGTTGTGCTTCCTGTAAATTTAAAGTCACATTGATTATTGAATGTAGTTGTCACTCTCTTTCATAACAAACTGTATGAACAGAAATGCATTGAGCACTCCAAATAAGAATGACAACTGCATTCTGCTGCTGTTTGAATTTAGCCATATAAATATAGCAATGGGCTTTTTCAACCTGGGTACTGTTGGGTCAGACATGTGTAGATCAATACTATTACTCCAGACTATACGCTTGTCTCGATCCATACTCCTTGATTGTTATATGTCTTTTATTTTTATTCTGTATTGTTTTATTGTTTGGTTTTTGTTTTGTTTTGTATATCTGCTTGTTGTTGCTTATGGAGTGCTTTGAGCTTGGGAAAAACACTATATAAGTGTCACGTTCCGTCTCCCTCATGTTTTCCTCTGACTCTTATTTTGAAGTTTCCACCCGGACTACATCTCCCACAGTACACTACCCTCATCACTACCAGCTGTTCCTCATCATCCTCACCTGTCTTTCATTCCCTCATTAGTTCCTTTGTGTATATATACCTTCCAGTTTTGTTCATTGTTTGTCAGTTCTCGTCCATGTAATAGTTGTGATGGTTTGTTTATTTAGTTTATGGCACTCCACGTTATTATATATCTCCTTCATCTTCATTAAAGTCTGCAAATAGATCCATCGCCTCTTCATCTTCACTACCACAACTCATGACAATAAGTTGAACTTACTATTATTATTATAAGTATAGGGAGAGTAAGGGGCTGTTTACACATGTTTTGCATGCATCTGTGCACTGTCCATCAGAGCACATATCAGGTTTGGCACTTAAAACATTTTTTTCCCCCATTGGTTCAGAATACTATGTTGCAGACAGTGACGATTTGATTATTATTTTTTTTTTTTACTTTAATGTTAGTGCTTTTATCATTTAAACATTATGTATTGTGTATTACAAAATGGTTATTGTGCACATCCCAATCAACCACCTAGCAACAACCAAAAACTCCCTAGAAACCACCCAGAACACCCTAGGATTGTGGTGGCGACTTCTGCACTGGCAAATACCACAAAAAAATGTAGTTTTAAAATAGTCTTGTCTTTGTTTGCTTAGGAAAACAGTAGCTAATATTGTGGATATTAACGAGAAAAGCGTACACACACACAAAGCTCTTATGTCCTTCATTAAAAGTGGCTTTTGTTGTCAGGGGAGAAAGACAAGGAAGTTAGTCGACAGAGTAGAAACCAAAGAGAAAGATGTTGTCACACTCCTAGAGTACATAAACAGACTTCACAAAAATATCCACAAAGAGCACTTAACAAACTCTAGAGCACTGGAACTCTCCCTGTCTCTCTCTCGCTCTATCTCTTCACGAGAGACACATTTGTTAATGCAAAGTCAGAGAAGAATTAATGAAAATCAGTACCCAGCAGTATCTGACTATGCTGCACAGACATACAGACAGTACACATACACACACACACACATGTTGGTGCAGCTATCATTATGAGGACTCTCCATAGACATAATGATCTGTATACTGTACGAGCTATAGATTCTGTCCCCTAACCCTACCCCTAAACCTAACCCTCACAAAAAAAACTTTCTGCATTTTTACATTTTCAATAAAACATCGTTTAGTATGTTTTTTTAAGCAATTTCAATTATGGGGACACCAGAAATGTCCTCATAAACCACATTTATAGCATAATACCCTTGTAATTACCAGTTTGTAACCTAAAAAAAGTCCTTGTAAATCACTTAAACCTGCCCAAACACACACACACACACACACACACACATCCCATGTCACATGTGTGACAATGTGGCACATTTAGTCTGTCTGACTAGTAGTGAAGAGTTTCATCAGCTTTAGAAATCAGTTTTCGTTGTGGGGACATGACTGAGAAAGGTGATTGCACCGAAAGTTGCATACAGGGCCATTTCTAGGCATTGGCAATCTAGGCATCCGCCTAAGGTGGCACCCCCCTCACTTCATACCCGTCGACAATTGTGATCTCGCCTAGGGCACCAAAATGGTCAGAAACGGCCCTGGTTCCACCGTTTCAAAATCAGTTTTTTAGAACTAAAAGGACATAGTTGTTGCAGGAAGTGATAGGCCTAATTTTCAATCATAAAGAATTTAGAGATGCTGGTTCTGATTCTAATTCCACTAAACCATTCTGGTTTCTTAATGGTTCTGTTAACGATGCGATTAACCTAATTTTAGTAATTTTGAGGAACAAAGAACATCTCGGTTACTGTCGTAACCACCGTTCCCTGATGGAGGGAATAAGACATTGTGTTGATGTAGTTATACTTGGGGTCGCTTTTGAGAGCCCCGAACACCTCAAATCTTTGAGAAAAGGCCAATGAGAATTGGCGAGTGGAATTTACATGCCTCTCCCCCGGACATACGGGTATAAAAAGAGCTGGCTCGCAACCACTCATTCAGGTTTTGTGCTGAGGAGCAAATGGAAGAGGCGCGTTGGTAGGTCCTGCCTGAAAGGGGAGGGGCTCTACAAACACGGCAACCGGGACAGAGAGGGCTCTGTCGAAGGGAGACGCAGGTCTGCCGACAGGGAGACCGTACTGCGGAAAATACATCACAGGGGGTTACTGGAGTAACCAGCACCTGTGGAGCACCTACCTCAGTAAGGGCATATTAGCACACGTACTAGTTCCGGCCGTGAATTCCTCCGCTGAATTTGCGAGCCACAGGGCTAGGGAGGAAGGACATCCAGGGTTCAAGGGTTTGTGAACTCGCATGGGAAAAGAAGCGCACATCTTCACCTCTTAGGAGGGGAAAGGCACTATACGCAAGTGATACACCCGGCCAGCTGTCCATATTCCCGAACTGACCTGTTCTTACCTGACAGAATATGGGACAAAACCGGCTCAACCCAGAGATTGTAAAATCTCATGAAGGTATTGGGTGTCGCCCAGCCCGCTGCCCTGTAGATGTCTGCTAGAGAGGTGCCATGGGCCAGCGTCCACGAGGATGCCAGACTCCTTGTGGAGTGTGCTCGTATTTCCGAAGGGGCGGGCACAGCCTGGGCCAGGTATGCCATAGCGATGGCATCCACGATCCAGTGGGCAAGCTTCTGTTTGGAGACAGCGTTCCCTTTCCGCTGTCCGCCAAAGCAGACAAAGAGCTGCTCAGAGCATCTAAAGCTATGCGTGCGATCCAAGTAGATGCGCAAAGTATGTACCGGACACAGCAACGGCAGGGCTGGGTCTGCCTCCTCCTGGGGCGGCGCTTGCAGGTTCATCACCTGATCCCTGAAGGGGGTTGTGGGAACCTTGGGCACATAGCCCAGCCGGGGTCTCAGGATTATGTGAGAGTCACCCGGACCAAACTCCAGGCAAGTATCACTGACAGAGTACGCTTGCAGGTCCCAGACCCTCTTGATGGAGGTGAGTGCAATCATGGGCTGCATGCCCATTGTACACGGCGCCCCAGCCTTGCTTGGAGGCGTCTGTCGTAATGATGACGTGCCTGGACACTTGCTGTAGGGGAACTCCTGCCCATAGAAATGCAAGGTCTGTCCAAGGGCTGAACAAGTGGTGGCAGATTGGTGTGATGGCCACGCGATGTGTGCCGTGGCGCCATGCCCATCTCGGGACTTGAGTCTGAAGTCAGTGCTGAAGTGGTCTCATATGCATCAACCTTAGTGGCATGACCGGCGCCGAGGATGCCATATGCCCTAGGAGCCTCTGAAAGTGTTTCAGTGGAACCGCTGTTCTCTGCTTGAACGACTTCAGGCAGTTCAGCACTGACCGCGTGCGCTATCATCGAGACTGAGTCTAACTCCATGCCGAGAAAAGAAATGCTCTGAACCGGGAAGAGCTTGCTCTTTTCCCAGTTGACCCGAAGCCCTAGCTGGCTGAGGTGCCTGAGCACGAGGTCCCTGTGTGCCCATAGCAACTCTCAAGAGTGAGCTAGAATCAGCCAGTCTCCGAGGTAGTTGAGTATGCGGACACCCACTTCCCTTAACAGGGCAAGAGCTGCCTCTGCGACTTTCGTGAAGAAGTGAGGGGACAGGGACAGGCCGAAGGGGAGGACCTTATACTGATACGCTTGGCCGTCGAAAGCAAACCGTAGGAAGGGTCTGTGTCAAGGTAGAACCGAGACGTGAATGTACACGTCCTTCAGGTCTACCGCCGCAAACCAATCTTGATGCCGGACACACGACAAAATGTGCTTTGGTGTCAGAATCTTGAACGGGAATCTGTGCAAGGTCCAGTTAAGAACTCGCAGGTCCAAGATTGGCCGCAACCCAATCCTTTCTTCGGTACGATGAAGTAAGGGATGTAAAACCCTTTCTTCATCTCAGCTGGAGGGACAGACTCTATCGCGCCCTTGCGCAGAAGGGTCGCGATCTCCGCATGCAAGGTGGTGGCATTCTCGCCCCTCACCGAAGTGAAGCAGATGCCGCTTAACTGGGGCGGGCGCCTGGCGAAAATGTTAATAAAGCATTATATTTTTACATATTGTTTTCTTTCCTAAGATGGAAATAAAGGCATTTTGACAGGAACATAATATATATGGTGTCAAATTTCAGCATTTTCAAAATCTGCAATTAATTGCGATAAAAAAAAAAGAATAAAAAAAAAGAATGTGTTTAATCAAGATAAAAAAATTTAATCGACTGACAGCCCTATTGAAAACGCATTGATTTTGCTATGTTTAACCCTTTCATTCTGAAACACTTTTCACACTGGAACAAGAGTTTCAAAAACTCTCTCTATAACTGCATACTTTGGAAAATGATGATGTTAGAAAACTGAAAACGTAGGTTTCAAACTTCAACGAATTAGTGTGGATGTGGCCTTAGAGTTAGGACAGCCTAAAACACATCCTGATCACCATGACAACAGCTCTGATGCTTCCGTCTGCATTGGTGGAAGAATGAAGGTCTTTCAGGACTGAATGTCAAGACAACCATTAGAATCCAGTATTTATAGCAAAATGGAACAGGTTCTTGATTCCCAACCCTAATTGTGATGTCAGGAAGTCAAGAGTGAGAATGTCCAGCTTAAGGTGTTAAAAAATATATAACACAAAACTGAGCGAATCAATTTCAACAAAGAGAGTTTGTCCAAGACACAACAACAAATACCTCAAGACAGTAGTACTGCACAATGAAAGCTAGTCCAGACACAATTACTAGCAGGTCCGAGAGGAAACCTTGGGACTTTTATCCATTTGTGAGATTGCATTGCTACAGGTGAACTCTCCAAAGTAATAAATCCCCCATAATCCCACTGCAGACTGATGTCAAAGCCAGAAAAGGAATCAGGGCAAATCTGTTTTATATTACTTTTCCAATTCTTCAAACCCCCGTAACCAAAAGTGGATCTCAAGTCAACACCATCCAATGAATTCATCTTTATAGAAATGGCTGGAATAAAACCACTTGCCCTATTGTCTAATTTAACGTGTGAAACACAGAGCGGGGATGGGTGGCACAGTTCCCTTCCTAAAATCCAGTGTCATCAATTAGTCTGAAATGAAATCCCGGGCAAAGATTCGTGGGGCTCATCATCACATTACATTTGTTCCAAAAGAAATATCTCTAGCACTGGCACTGCAAAAATATAATACAATTAAAAATAAGAAAAACAACAAAGAATTGTTTAACTTAAATGGTAAGTTCACTCAAAAATGAATATTCTTTCATCATTTAATCACAATCACCCTAATGTTGTTCCAAGCCTTTATGACTTTTGAAAAATAAAAGTTTAGCTGAATGTTCAGCTCTTTACAGTGAAAGAGTATGGGGACAGACATTGTCTGTCGAGCTCCAATAATGACAAAAAAGCACCATAAAGGTATCATAAAAGTACACCATAAAATGTGTGCGCTCTATTCCAAGTCTTCTGAAGCCATTAGGAACAGAACTAAATCCGTTATTTGCTGAAAATGTTCCCCTCTGCCGCAACTCTCAAATCTTAATCACATTCATATATATTCAGATATGGCATGTGATGAAACTTTGTGTGAGGTTTGATGTCAATAGCTATGTTTCCATCCAAGTTGCGAATTTAATGTATGCTAAAAACCATAATATCGCAAAAACAATGTGCGAATAAAGCCCACGTTTTCATCCCAAGTGTTCAGAAGCACAAAATTGTCACATCCTGAGAACTTTTAGCCACTGTAACTCTTTTATTAATAAAATACTTGCAGTTTAGAGCACACAGACAAAACATTGTAAAGAACTTTGTCAGATGTCTGGGAATGACAGCACGTCACACAGTTCTGGGAGCACTATGTGTGTGCATTCCTCCTTCCTTATGTCTTTGCTGTGCAGATCTATATTTTCAAAAGTGTCAATAAATCTGCTCTTCGGCACAGTTGAAGTTTGTATTCGACTTATTTGCGCTGCAAACTCTATGCAGGATTTGGAGAGCCTAGACACCGTCATTTCAGGATGACCAGAGCAACATTTCAGATGTGATAACTGATTCGCTGGTTAGTCCAGTTATCAACGAGTTATTCGGTTACATCACGTTTATTGATGCGCATCTTGTATTTCTAATATACAGTATTCAATAGAAGTTAATACGGTAAATGAGTTTCCATCATAGTTTATGTGTATTTCTTCTTATCAAATAAAAATGATCTACCCCAAGTGAGCGCATACGTTTTTTATACACATTTTTGAGATTTGGTTTGCATTTTGGTTTTCCCATCCAGCAGTTTTTATGCGATATCCCAAAATGTGCATAAAAATACGTGGATGGAATCCCAGCTATTGATGCCAAACTGCACTGGTTTTGACTTGTCCTTTCTAAATGTAGCTCACCAAGTTAGAATATGTGGAAGTGAGAATGAGAGCTACTGTGAAATTACAGCTCTGCTAAATTTGTGCGTGAAAATACGTACGTGTGAAAATACACACAGTTAGTTATTGAGACCCAGTGTGAACAAATTATTGCTGGCATCATGATACGACTTCTTTGGACAATAAAACAATAACAAATTTCTCACTAGAATTATGCAAATTTGAAGAGAAACAGAAAGGCACCCGAACATGTTTGCTGCATTTCCCAGAGAGCTTCCATCATCCTAGTTGGCAATTCTCATTGTACTCTAGCCTTTCCCGGTAAAGAGAAAAAAAAAATATGAAAAATGAATGGGTGCCTCATGGTAGGTAAACAGTGCAAGGAAACAAGATTTATCCATGTGGAAAATCAATTTTGCCTGGTGTCTAATATAAAGCAGCACTATCAAATTAAATGGGTCACAGTAGCCTGTCTCCTAGTGTGGTCTCACTATAGTAAAACTGGTGTAAGAGTGGTACATAAAAAGAGGCTCGTGGAAGGTCAGCCTCATAAGACTCTCAATAGATATCTCATGCAGCAACTTGCTGAAGTATAGTAATCTATGTGCAATATAGAGGGGTTATCCAGTCAGTGTGGGAAATTGCAGTATAATTCAGCCTTTGCATTGAATGCTAGAATACACAGCAAAATAAATGACACACACTGTGGTTTATTCACTGTACCACAGTAAAATAGCATTTATTTTGCTAAGGACAAACTCCAACCCACGCAGAGACAGCTACAAAGAAAAAATAAATAAATAGAGAATGAGGCACTGAAGAGATTTGATTGAACCTCTCAATTCCTGCTGTACACACACACATCTCCAAAACAAATACTTTTCCATCTACATTCATTTTCTATTTTCTTTAATCTCTGTCCTTGAATGGCAAAAAAAAAAAAAAAAAAAAAAAAACATTCTCCAACTACTCTATTAAATGTCAGACTAATGGCAGCACCTGAAGCCCAAAAAGAGAGATTTCTCTAGGCTAGTCCCTAGATCCTAGCCTGCCATTCATACCACAGGTTGGTATGGATATGATTAAAAAAAGGGGGCAAAAGTCCAGTATGTCCACACTGCAATTAAGCATAATGGTTTATGCCTATTTTTATTTTTTTTATATTTTTTTCTCTCTGTTTGAAAAGATAATGAGCCAAGCAAAGACACTAAAAAACCCAAACCGAAACAAAAACTCACACACGTTCACTCTGAAAAAGCAGACTGGATGTACTCAAGTCAAAAATACTAATATAATATAAATACCATACAATAGTTGGCATTCTTTTAAGAAAACTCAGAAATCTTTCAAAGGAAATGACAGTATCTGAAGGGTTCCAAGCAAATGTTTTTTTTTTTTTTTTTTTTTTTTTGTGGAATACCATACATAAAATGTCCCACTACATGACATATTGCTGAAATAGGTGTCCTGTTCGAGTTTGCTGACAATGGGATGGTGGGCATGTCTTTGGAGGGCAGGGTTTTGGAGAGAGGCCTTGTTGTTGAAGGGATGAGTGTGGTCTGAGTGAAAATTGGCTGGGTTTTCTGAAGCACTAAGTAGAATGTTATTAGCACGTATAGTTGAAATCAAAAGTTTACATACACTTAAGTTGAAGTCATTAAAAATACATTTTTAACAAGGCAAGTCATTTTTAATACATTTGGCAAGTCATTTAGGACATCTACTTTGTGCATGACAAGTAATGGAAACAGGTAGACAAGTATCTATATCCACAGTAAAACGAGTCATATATCGACATAACCTGAAAGGCTGCTCAGCAAAGAAGAAGCCACTGCTCCAAAACTACCATAAAAAAGACAGACTACAGTTCGCAGGTGCACATAGGAACAAAGATCTTACTTTTTGAAAAAATGTCCTCTGGTCTGATGAAACAAAAATGTAACTGTTTGGCCATAATGACCATCGTTGTGTTTGGAGGAAAAATGGTAAGGCTTGCAAGCCGAAGAACACCATCCCAACCATGAAGCATGGGGGTGGCAGCATCATGTTGTAGGGGTGCTTTGCTGCAGGAGGGACTGGTGAACTTCACAAAATAAATGGCATCATGAGGAAGGAAAATGATGTGGATATATTGAAGCAACATCTCAAGACATCAGCCAGGAAGTTAAAGCTCGGTCGCAAATGGGTCTTCCAAATGGACAATGACCCCAAGCATACCTCCAAAGTTGTGGCAAAATGGCTTAAGGACAACAAAGTCAAGGTATTGGAGTCGCCATCACAAAGCCCTGACCTCAATCCGATATAAAATGTGTGGGCAGAACTGAAAAAGCATGTGCGAGCAAGGAGGCCTCAAACCTGACTCAGTTACACCAGTTTGGTCTGGAGGAATGGGCCACAATTCCAGAAACTTATTGTGAGAAGCTTGTGGAAGGCTACCCAAAATGTTTGACCCAAGTTAAACAATTAAAGTCAATGATACCAAATACTAACAAAGTATATGTAAACTTCTGACCCACTGGGAATGTGATGAAAGAAATAAAAGCTGAAATAAATAATTCTCTCCATTATTATTCTGACATTTCCCATTCTTACAATAAAGTAGTAATCCTAACTGACCTAAGCCAGGGAATTTTTTTCTACAATTAAATGTCAGGAATTGTGAAAAACTGAGTTTAAATGTATTTGGCTAAGGTGTATGTACACTTCTGACTTCAACTGTAAGTAGTACTTAATCTCTAAGGCATGTTTCCCAAAAGCATCATTATCTAAGTAGTTCGTAAAAACTTTAGTAAATTAACGAGAGCTTTGAACCTATCTTAAGTCCATTAAGTGCAACTTCAATCTTTCACAGTTTATCAAAGACAATGGGACATTTCATAAATTGTATTAATCTACTATATTTTGATTATTGGAAAGCCATTGTAAACTATTTCAGAGGATAAAAAAGTGTTGAGAAAATTGCTATGAAATCAATACAGGCATATTGATAGGTCTAAATTTACAAGACACATAATACAGAACAGCATTACATTAATGTGACCATGCAGCATAAAACTTAAATAAATATGCCTAAATAAATAATTAAATTATGGTTAACAAAGGAGATTAGAGTGAGAGTGTGCAATGAGAGATTCCCTATCTCTCTTCCTAGTCCTTTTCTTCCTCCAATGGCTGGTTCAGAGCAACTCGCCTATAGTCTTTTGACAAGGCAGTAACAAATTACATGCTGCATAATGGCAGTAAAGCAACAAGTTCACAGTGCCTTGAAATCTAACCAGATGATCTATTAATATTTAGATAGGTCTATGAGTAGTTCCATACTGATTCCCATCATCTTAATCCTGTTCTGTGTGCATTTGTTCAGTTTCCAGCCAAAGTAACAAAACTTTGATTCACCCCTTATGATTCACATCATATGCATTCAAGTTACATGCATTTATTGTGTCACTTTCATTAAACTCTATAATTGTGCATCAATACATCTGAAACTCCTTCTTACTATCCATTATTTCTTTAATTAAATTCTGTAATCGTTCATACGTTTTGGTGCCTCGACAGGGTTACAAACAACTTTCATGTTTGTCAGTATTTCCACATTATTTTCATAAAACAAACAAACTCATAAAACAAACAAACAAACATGAGTTAACTCCTGATATTGACCAAAGTTTCAGCACCTTTGGAATGGACAGCTCCCGTAATGAAGAACTTAAGTTGTACTTTATAATGAGCGATCTATGTGCTATTTTGGGAATCAGGCATTACTCCATCGTAAAATAGCGAGCAACGTTATTTAAGATGATCATAAAAGCTTAAGTTGCAACGCTATCGGGAAACCCAGCCATTAGCAAAATTGCTAAAATGAATTACAGCACCTTTAATAATAAAATACATTTTATAAAAGAAGATGAATGGAGATGAAGATTTTATGTTAATAGATTTTCGATTCCTCAAAAGGCATCTGAGAAGAGACTTTTCAAACATCTTTATCAAGTTAATTGACCCTATTCAATGATATGACTTTGGCCTTCACTGCCTGCAGGGGAATAAAAAGGAACTGCCTTGTTTAAAAAAAGAATGGTCAGTTTTTACTGTATTGAAGTGTAGAAGCATCCTCTAATTACTGTCCCTGAAGAATGGTAATAACCCTCAGTAACACTGCAATGTAAATCAGACAAAATAATTCTCAAGAACATTTTGATTACTGTAGATAAGGGCAGAAAGGATCTGTATTCTCAGCTTTTGAAATTTAATTTCACTTTATTTCAGCACTAATTTCTCTGTCAATTTTAGAAACCAGAGGATGAATGGGTTATCCAAAACATCAGGTAGCACTGTCACACTGACAGCGTCCACACTGTGCCACTATTGCTGACCAAGACCAGGGTTGGCAAGGTTTTCTGTACATTAGTACTGTTGCAGTCTGTGTGCAGTTAATGTCACACATATTACAAAAGGAAGGTCTTACCTTTCCAATAGACCTGGGGAAAGGGGCTCGCTGGTTCTCTGGGACAAACATGGGAGGCACCAGCAAGGATCTTTTGGACCTGTATGGCATCATGTCTGATAGACCCAGGATCTCCTACAACATAGCACAGACATGACAAGAAACGAAAAGGAGACCGTAAGACTGGGGTTTTCAAGTGGTTTTGCTTTATCCAGATTTTACATTGGACATCGAGTGGTGACCCAACACCAATACAATAACCATAATACCATAGAAAAAAGCCCAACAATATGCAAATGAACCTGAGAGAGAGAGAGACATTACACAGAAAAGCAGATAAAGACGTACAAAATATGCAGTCTGCAAATGTATTTGATTTTCTGCGGACACACGTTTGTATGTGGCTACAGAAGTTTATTAGCATCTCAATTAAATAACATGGCTAATCAGCCTCTCTCATGTTACCCACTCTGATCTATTCGTTCTTCTATTCTCTTTCTTTCTTCTTTTTCAACACTGGTGCAATTAGAGCCCCTTAGGGCAAGTAGATGGTAGCACAAATTATATTTGTCACTCAGCATTGACAGCAGGGTGAAACCAAATATATTAGCATGGTGGCAGCAACACATCCGAGATCCCTGTGGACCTGGGCAGCCATAAGGCATGAACACATGGCCCTAGAATGCCTTTCGGTGACCTGCTGTAAAACACTTTATGCAACACGTAGCAGGGTAGATCTTTAATATTTCACAAGCACAGTGACATTTCAAAATGTTGGTATCACAAAAATAAAGTATTTGTGCTGATTGCAGCCAAAGACCCTTTAGTGCACTCAATAATTTATACTCAGTAATCGAATCTTATTATATATATATATATATATATATATATATATATATATATATATATATATATATATATATATATACTGTATATATATATATATATATATGCTCACAATGATGTACACTGACAAGAGATGAAGATACAAGTCGTAGTCTTTTTTATTTTTTTTTACATATGTTGCAGGGTGCACATTTATGAGTGCCCCTAAGTTTAGGTCATATGACAAGCCAAATATTACTCATTTTATCTCAAAAATCTCTTGTAACTGGATGCGAATTGCACTTTTTTACAGTGAAATCAGTAACTGGGAACTTCCGTTTTGTGTGATACTTAATTTGCCCCTGAGTGTTATCGCAACATAAACACGAATGTTACACGACTGCATCGTTTCTTTATAATGCCTCTATTGCAGTATAGTATAAAATTAGTGGACAATGCAGAAATAAAACAAAAAATACATTAGTAAATCACATTAGAACCTAAATGGCCCATCTTAATCTGCCTGCTGAGAGGATTCCATTTGTGAAATGGATACAACATACTGGCATCTCTGGGGACAGCATTCGTTTGTAATGTGAGGAAGATTTGTCTTGAGCACTTTTGAGTCTGACATACAAAATTGATGGGTGAAGTTTGCATGCTTAGGACATTTTAAAGGTGAAGTGTGTAATGTCTGCACCAATAACAGAACCATTTGATGACCACCAAACCAAACCAGAACCATTTGATGACCACTGATTTTTGTTTTGTTTTGTTTTGCTATGTTTTACATTCCCCCTGTCTGCCATTGGTTGGGCAACAAGATAGTGGCACCCCAAACTCAAACCAATGGTTGTGCCAATGTTGCTTTAGGCTTGGTCGGGATGCTCAAACAAAAAGAGCCAAGTTTTGATAGCGACGAAAAGCCACAGTGTTTGCACTTTTATGTGGAATCAACCTACAAATAGCTGAGTTACTTGGTCTCTGCATATTAAGCTGGTATAAGAGAAAGTATCTGCACCTTTAAAAAGTTACACACATCATCTTTAAAATCTTTAAAATCCTTGAAGATCAGTATTAATAGTATTTCATTTTTTTCAATCTGTTCTTGACAAGAATTATTATTAGCTCCTGTTGTATTGATGTCATTAGAACACATGGAGTGCTGTTTCCCTCCAAAAAATTCCTTAACTGGGGGAATTATTATCGACATTCTGCTGTCATGAGTAATGTTAACTTCACGAAGATGAGTTTATCATGACAGCAACTCTGGTACTAATAATCATAATATGGTTTATTGTAAACAAAGAAGAAAGGGGAACATTTTAATGTTGATAGAGTATCTCTATTTACTCAGAGAGTGTTATGACAGAGTATTTTAAGTGGTTTCCGCTGTTATGAGGAAAACATCCTGCAGGACGAGCCAGCGTGTCCGTCGACCCCATAGGGTTAAGGTCAATATTAGGTCAAAAATGGCAAAAAACAAACAGCTTTCTCTAAAAACTTGTCAGTCAATTATTGTTTTGAGGAATGAAGGCTATATAATGCTTGAAATTGCCAAAAAACTGAAGATTTCATAGAAAGGTATACACTACAGTCTTCAAAGACAAAGGACAACTGGCTCTAACAAGGACAAAAAGAGATGTGGAAGGCCAGATGTACATTTAAACAAGAGGATAAGTACATCAGAGTCTCTAGTTTGAGAAATAGACGCCTCACATGTCCTCAGCTGAAAGCTTCATTGAATTCTACTTGCTCGACACCAGTTTCATTTACAACAGTAAAGAGAAGACACAGTGGTGCAGGCCTTATGGGAAGAATTGCAAAGAAAAAGCCACTTTTGAAACAGAAAAACAAAAAGAAAAAGTTAGAGTGGGCAAAGAAACACAGACACTGGACAACAGATAATTGGAAAAGAGTGTTATGGATCTTAAACCCATTGAGCTTTTGTGGGATCAGCTAGACTGTAAGGTGCGTGAGAAGTGCCCGACAAGATAGCCATATCTATGGCAAGTGCTACAGGAAGTGTGGGGTGAAATGTCACCTGAGTATCTGGACAAACTGACAGCTAGAATGCCAAGGACCTGCAAAGCTGTCATTGCTGCACGTGGAGGATTTTTTGATGAGAACTCTTTGAAGTAGTTTAAGAAGTTCTGAATTTTTTTTTCAAATTGTAATAGTAATTTTTCACGTTATTAATGTTGTCGAATGCCACTTTGGTGAAGAAAAGTACCAATTTATTTCCATAAGAGCTAAATCTGTACATTATTCCAAACTTTTGGCCACTAGTGTATTTGTCACAGGCCTGAAAAAAATCTGTATACATATCGCTCAGTCCTAAAGAGAATTTCACAGAAATAGCGGCTGTGAAAACAGCAGCTACAGCGACTATATAATTTGTCAATGCTACAAAAAAAGCACTGAATAGTGACTCTTATTCTCATTCTCTTATTTTAAATGCTTCTTTTTTCATCTCCCCTGGCAGTGACTGCTTTTCTCTTTCTCCCTTTGGTCCTTCTATGTTCTGCCCATGTCTCCCTTACTCCATCCCAGCAGCATGCTAAACAAGTACAGAGAGAGAGGAAGCAATGATAAGCGGTAGAGTGGTACGGATGGAATGAAGTCATTTGTTTACAGCGCTACAAAACAGGTTATGCAGCGCATCGTCATAAACTAACCATCTCCAATTCTCGCACTTATTGGTGAACTCTGGTTTGGCTGGGCAGTTAGACAGTACTGGTACAGTAGATACCGTAACTGTACCATTACGTGCAGTTAAGCCTGCTTCTCCATTGGTGACTAATTAAAACTAGCCATGTATTCTTATGAAACACGCCAATCAGCATTGCCGCACCAGAGTGATAAGTCACATGGAATTTATGGCTCGGATGATTGGCTCAAAAACTGAGCCAGAACTGAGTGCCCAAGAGCAAAGATTTCCAGGGGTATATGCACCAGTCGTGGAAGTGCAATTAGGATGAATGGGAATGCTAACAGATAGCTCTCTCCAGGTATTATCGACCTCTTAAGGAAAACACAGACAACGAAAGAAAAGGAAAAAAGGAACCAAACGGTGCATTCAGCCACAATGATCTGCTTACAGTTTCTTAATGTACAACACTGCAGAGGTATCAAGTATATCTCAAATGTCATGCTTCTTAAAGCTGCTTACTTCAGCAATAAAAACTACATTTCCATGTTTAACATGCAAGGTTATTATTCTCTGAATTGACCTTCAGAGATTTCGTTAAAAGGGTTAAGTCACAGAAGAATATATATATATATATATATTTTCACAATTGAATCACCCTATGTTGTTCCACACTCTTATGACTTTCTTTCTTCTGTGGAATTCAAGAATAGTATGTTGATGCTGCTTTTCTTTTCTTTTTTAACAAAAGTGAATGGTGACTGAGACTGTCATTTCCTATTCTGCCAAACATCTCTTTTAGTTTTCCAAAGAAAAAAAAGTCAAAGGGGTTTGGAATAAAATGGTGACAGTAATGCTGTAAATAATGAGAGAATTTTCATTTTGGGGTAAACTGTCCCTTTAAAGTCACTGTGTTCTTTAGCTTGTATACTGACAACTAATGTACCACGACAGTTTCCTATCAGTCCCTTGGTGAGGTTCACCTTTACTTTTAGTACATTTCCACATCTACGGGAAAGTATACAATATATCCTCCCATCATAAGAGGAGTTTATGTTATTCTCATCCTCTACATAAGAATCATAAGCAGGATTGGGAGGGTTACTTTTAAAATATATTCCACTACAGATTACAGAATACATGCTGTAAAATGTAATTTGTAACATATTCCATTAGATTACTCAAGGTCAGTAACGTATTCTAAATACTTTGGATTACTTCTTCAGCACTGGTAGATTTTTTCACTTGTTTTGACTATAAAAACTCTGCCAGTACAGTAAGACAAAATACACATGTTAAAAATACATTCTCTGAAAAACCTAAATATCTTATGCAGTGTTGTTTCTAAAACAAGATCGATCAAATTGATACAAAAATGGTTATCAAGAATATGATTTTTGCCCTAATATGAAAGGTCTTACTAGAAAAAAGAAATTATGACCAACGTGAATTTTCTTGATAAAAAAATATGATCGTGCCTGGTAACATGTGCATGTAAATTGGCTAGAAATAGCATTTTATCTTAGCGTAAAGCTGACAATTTACACAAGGTTTATTTCTATTTCTTCTGCTCCAAACTTACTCCTCTGTCTGCTCGTATGAATGTAACACATCATAAGAAAGTGTTTCACCGCTGTTCAAATGCACTTTGGATCGCATCATTTATATGGATAAATGTTTTCCATCTGAAAGGACTAAATATTAAATGAAACAAATGACAATAAAATGAAAAGTAATCTCTTCAGTAATCAAAATACATTTTGAATGTAACTGTATTCTAATTACCAATGATTTAAATTGTAACTGTAGTGGAATACAGTTACTTATTTTTTGTATTTTAAATATATAATCCCATTACATGTATTTTGTTATTCCCCAACCCTGATCATAAGTGATAGAGTGACAGTTATTACGGTGAAGGAAACAGCTCCATCACGCATCAACAATGGAGAGAATGAGAGAGAGAGTAATGTAACTTAAAAAAAACCCTCTATGTTCGAAAAAATAAAGGTCTGTGTTGAGGTTATTGATGAACTCCTTCGCTACTCTTCCGCTGCTGCATTCTCAAGGACAGAGAGGCGCATAGTGATGCCCTGACATCACAGATCAAGGACTTTGTCTAGTTACGACTTCCCTCTGCCAGTGATGAACATGGCTGGCTTGAGCGCGCTGACATCCTGAAAGGAAGATAGTCATGAATCTTTAATGTATCCTGTTCATAAATTACAGAAGTACAACCATCCCTGCTTTGGCTTTCTCTGCTCCGTGAGAGAGTTTGAGCTCTCATTAATAACTGATACAGGCAGCTTAAAGATTAGTGGCATACGGATCCCAGCTATGGAGTACATTATGACTGCACTGCTTGACTGCATTGAGGATTACAGGTTTTGGAATTCTTGTGACCATTTAGCAAATAAATACTGAGCTTTAGGCAGTTTAGGCAGAAAAGTGTGTATCCTTGTCCTAAATATAAAAAATAAAAAATAAAAAAAATACTAGTTGGTTGGTTGTCTAAACAACTATTTTAATCAATAAATTTGGTCTTAAGCAAGCCCTGTATGAATAGGATGGTTTCGGGTTTGCCTCACTCTGATTAGATGTGTATCTCTGGGGGCATTTACATAAGAAACGTTTCTGAAAAAAAAAAAAAAAAAAAAAAGATTTTTGCAGGTTGTTTGGTTTACTTAATTAAAATTAACTTAAGCTACACAGTTCTGGAACATTTTGTCACAACTTGATTTCAGTAGCCTAGTTTCCATCCACTTTTCGCGCTATTTTGATAACGACAAAGTGAAAATGTGTTAAAAAAATGTCCATTCAAATGGCCTTTTATCGATAAAAATGGTGTGTGTGATGACGTCATGCCTAAAAAAAAAAGTACTTTGTTAGTTTTTATTAGTTTTAGGGGTTACAACTGTGGTGAAGATTGGCACTTGTGATTGGGTTGAGGATGGACTTTCAATTTCAAGTGATAACTGATTCGAGTAAACTAAATTTTGTTTGACCTATTAAAGTTGAGTAAAAACTACTATAGTACATTGATTTGACCTAACCCAACTAAATTATGTTGACTGAATGAAAGTGACTTAATCTGAATGAAAGAAATTAAATTCCTTGTAAAAACGTTCTCAAATTCAACTTATTAAGGGTTATTTTTTTTTACGTGCATTCAAAAACATCTAGACAGAGTGCAATGGAATGGTACAGAACACATGGGTCTCTAGGCTTGTTTTTAAGGCCATGGCCACACTAATACGTTTTCTCATCCACACAAGAACTCATCCACACAAGAATACCTCTCATCCACACAAGAATGTCGTTTTCCTCCACTGAAAACAGAGCGTTTTGAAAATGCTCACCATTACTTCACATAATATTGATGTTAGGAAACTGAAAACGGATTAGTGCAGATGTGGCCTAAAATTTGATTATTTTCAACTTGACACGCCATCTTGAAAACGTGCGAGACATGACACAATGGCCAAAAATGTCCATTTGAATATGTATGGCTGTTGTGGTGGTGCTTTAAAGGGAAAGAATTTGAAGATACAACTTTTCCGACAAGGTTTTACTGTGTAAACTGTCTAACAGATAAAGCATAGCATGCTAATTAAAGGAAATATAAAAATGACAAAATTATATAAGAAAAAAATCTGTATAAACTAGTCAGTCTGTTAATTGTCAAACAACCAGTAGTCGACCGTTGTAATCTGGGGTTACGCATTTTGACCAAGAGCACAATGGCAATAGCTTATGGCTTGACTCTTGTAGGGATCACACCTGCAACCTTTCTGGTTATCAGTCCTGAGTCTTGACTAACACACCACTTGCCTAATGAAAATATTGGTCAAATTGCAAGCTAGCAGCTTCAACATGAATGCTGTTTGTCACAATCGATCCTTAATGGAGCTGCAGTTTTTGTTCTTGTAAAAACAATCGTTAGAAATGTGGTCAACTATGTGTCCCGGTTACAACTTGGTTCCCCTCTAACACCAAAAATCTGTCCAATGTTGTTATCAGACTAGATTGTAGTGAAAAGCTGAGCTCGTTTTTTTTAGTCATGAAAACGTATCATTAATTAAGACCCGAGTAGGCAGAGGCACCGTGTCCTTGTCGATTCTGCCATCCTGCTGCTGACTGCTATATTGAGATGCATCATTACTTATTTCTAAATTCTCATTGATCCAGACAGAAAGACAAGTTAGAGTGCCAGACAGTCAGGTTTTGCATTGCTGATTCTCTGCCTGTAGTGATTCAACTCAAAAGTCTCTGATCTTGTATAACACTGTACTGTCTTTGAAACTAGCTAGAGACAGCAAAACTGAGCTAAAAAAACTTAGTTGGTTACTAGCATACAGTATGTTTTATTTTTTATTTTTTTTATTATTTTTATTTGAAGATGCAGGTCCTACGCACTAGAAACCGGCATGCTAGCTTGCAGGTCACTTAATCAGCTTACCAGCAAAATCTTTATCAGAAAGACCATGCTGGTAGGCCACCTTAACTTTCCATAACTTACACCAGCCTGGGCTAGTATGTAAATTCATACAGGTCTAAGTTGTTCTTTTCAGCAGTTGTCTATATAAGAGTAAAGTTACAACCCTTCTGGAAAAACTAAACAAAAATATTTTTAGCTGATTAGCTGGTCTTTGTGTGGTCTAGCTGGTCTCCAAGTCTGACCAGCTGACAAGTGTCCAAAACCCCTCTGAAACCAGCAAACAGACCAGCTAGACCAGGCTGAGAGTCAGTGCTCAGGACTTGCATTAGTATTATCATAGACAAACTAAACTCACTAAATAAATACAATAAGCAATTTACTGTATAGAGTTGCATTCAAAGTATCTCTCGCTATGACATAACAATGCTACATTACTATAAAAGGCCAAGGATAAAGACTCAGGAAAGGCCAATAAACAATCATGGCAATACACAATGCATACTTGTAACCTTGTGGCCAGATCATACCAACATACTTCTCTTTAGAAACAGTAAATAAATGAAAAATGACTGCGATCATCCACTTTTTCCTGCAGGATGAAAGAATTAAATGTCAAAACCTTACAAATTCACAGCATTTCTTCTTATTATTATTATTTATTACATTTGACGGTTTCAAAAGAAAAGGCCTTCACATTCCACAAAACAAAAAGCCAAAGAGAAAAACCAATCATGAAATTAATTCATATATCGATCTTCTATAAAACACTGAATTATAGCTTGAATTCTCATTTTTCCCATAATGCCTTCTATTCACCCTTGCCGTTCTTTTATGGCAGCTAGAATTACATCACTCTGGGGAAGATAAAAGCCTTTTCCATTTCCACTCACGCTTATCAATAATCAAAATCCAATAAAATGGGCATCAAGTCAAATATTGCATCAATAAGCAACGTTTCCCTTTGGGATTCGGTAGGTGATGCTGAGTTTTCTGCCAGAAACTACCTGTGCAAGTTGGGGTCAGATTTATTTTAAAGGCTTAGACTACCTGATTACAAGATGTATGATCCATAGTGACCCTGCTTCCTCTCAGCTATGCCTCTTCACATGCTGCTGTTCCCCCTGAGCTCTCTCATATCACTTCACTCAGGCTATATATCTCATCTGGGAGTATAATTAGCAGTTTATCTCAAAAAGGCAAGAGTTAGATGCTTTTCTTTCACTATAACATGAATGGAACTATAACCAGAACAGTACAAAATAGCGGCACCAAACAAAATTGCAAAAAACAATGACTGTATTCAAACTTTCTTGTGGGAAATCAACCGACAAATGGATTACTTTACATTGTGTGACCCTGCGTACACATGTGGAAGTTGTTATTTGGCTTCGCTTTATGCAACACATGATTAAATTTAATTTAAACCAACTGAACTCAGTTCAGGAGACTCCGTGCTGTCAATAAAGGGTTAAACTTTTGACGAACGTTGTCATGACAAAACAACATGCACAGACCACAGCAGAGTTTGTCTTTAGGAGAAACACCAACAAAACTACATCTGGTAAGAAACCAAATTAAGTTTTTACATTGGAACCTGTTTGAGTCAAAAGACTAGTGTCTCTAGTTTCATCTGATATGTCATTTTTAAAATTTGAATGAATATTCATGAAACGCCATGCTGCTAAAACAAAATGTACACTAATGTGTACTTACAGTAATCAGTTGCACATTTGTTCCTTAGAAATCCTATGTTTACTGTGCATTATCACATTGAGAATCAGGTGCATTTCGTTACAAATCAAAAAGGGAAATGAAAAAGCACACAGCAGTAATACATGGGTCTCAGGAGGTTAAAGTATAGTTGGCTGTGGATAGGAGAAAGCATTTTAACAATGAAAAAATTACACATATCACCTTCAAAACAGATGAGATTCTGAATTAATGAGGAAATTGTAACTCTTTATTTTCTTTTATTCTTTCTTTCATTCTAAGTACCTGATAAAGCTAGTCAAAACACAGTGATTTTGGGAATGCCGGCATGTTCCTACTTCCTTTATCAGGGGTGATTGACTGAATAGAAAGGCACTGACGCATACAATAATGTACAGAGGCAAGAGAAGTTTTAAAAGAAGGATGAAAGAAAATTTGAAATCTATATGGATGACACTGGATCAGTGAAGCAAAATTATCTTCTATGATCTAATTCTGATATTTTCTTTGAGAGATATCAAATCTAAAATTTAATTTCTGACAATGGTTTCCTCTGAATGTAATATATGCTATTTAACAAAATCACACACAAAACATAACAACAAAAAAGGAACCACTTACCCTGAGTGTCTGAGGAGATCTGGGTGGTGCTCCTATAATTGTCACCTGTGCCATGTCATCAACATGCTTGTTGACACCATGAATAAACATGACGTCTCCACTGTCAATCACGTCTCGTCTTGGAACCAGATTGAGGTTCTCGTCTATTAAGAAGTCTGGCTTTGACACTTCAAACTCCACATTCTTATTTCCTGCGCAGTCATCGAGCACCACTGCAAAGAAACATGAAGAGAAAAAAAGGAAATCCACATGTTAGCTAATGAGGAAGACAAATTTTTAGCTTGAAGTACAGATACTGATTTGAGCATTGTGAGGTTGACTGAATTTATTCACAAGACATCAAGTGTCACTTTGAATTGAAGTGAATTCATCTGGTGATGGCATTGTTTATTTGCACATGCTGTCTGTGTTGTTTTAGCACCACATTCAGTACAGTTATTATAATTATTATGATAAGTATAAAAGGGATAAAATCCACAATGATCTTGGCATGTGAAATGTCTCTTTAAAATTGAGAAAGTGCACTCAAATACACCACATGCCTGGATACATTCCCGGTTAACACTCTTTTTCATAATTTGATCATCATTTGATGAGTCACTGCTGCCATGATCACTAGAAAATGTACACAAATGTCTCTTTTAAATAAAATTCTGTTTACTGCCTGCTTAGTGCAATGTTAATTATGGCAGGCAAATAGAGCTAACTTTTGTCAAAACAGTGCATTCTATTACAAGTCTTATGTGAACAGAAAGGAGGCGTGTTTGGACTGAAAATAATGACAAATGACAAATGAATGAATTTAAAACTCACTGCGCAGTTAGCATCTGGTTAAGCTGGGTTGTTCGTTAATAAGATTCAGGGTTTTGTGCTGAAATACTATATGTTAGAGTGGTGCAACAGCTTAGTATTGAATTCGCCCTTCAGTTTAAAACAATTTGGAACAAAGAGCTCTTTCAGGGTGATATATCTCTCACAGTTGATGAAAAATGAAATTGCTGTCTAAGAAAACGTGGAGTGTCCCTGAAAAGGTGACTGTGCCTGACAAAGCTAGATAATGCTCATTCATCCATAAGTGAAAAGCAGAGTAAAAAATAAAATATGACTTATTCATCAGTGATATTAACATGAAACAGAGAAGATTAACCCTCCATAATATCGACCTCCATTCCGTCTTCACCCATCAGGTCTGACGGAGAAAGATACCGCCACACTGGCTCGGCTTATCCCCTCTGATCATGTCTGTCTCTGTCTTATCTCAATGCCCCATACCCCTCTTTTGCTCTTTTCGTCCTCTGTGACATTTCCTCCTCCGATTTCCCTTCCCCATTCATCTTTCTCCCATCCATAACTCTTTTTTCCTTCCTGTTTCTCTTTGCCACCATCTTCGACGTTTCGAAGTTATAGTCTAGTAACACAAGGTGACCTGGGGGAGCAGATTCTGCTGCATACTAACATGACTGTGCACACATATACACACAAACATTTGTTTTTCTATCATGGTGGAGAATTTTCTATCTCCTACCCTTACATCTAAAAAGAAACCTTTCTGCATGTCTAGATTTTCATTAAAAATATTATGAATGTGTCTATTATACCGTTATCATTGTAGGGACCAGTCAACAGTGATTTATGCTTTTACTATACTTGTGGGGACATTATTTTATTTATAAATACCTTTTCCAGTTGAGGGTTTCTCTGGATTTCCCAAAATGGAGATTTTATCAGATTTAGCTTATAACTACATGACTACAGACAAGCAGGGCCGTAGCAAGGTAATCTGGGCCCCCTGACTGTAAATTGCTCTGAGCCCCTTTCCTATTAAAACATACTGTTTAGAATTTGTTATGGGGCCCACTGGACATTTGGGCCCCTAGAATCATTACCACCTTTCTCCCCACTTGCTATGGCCCTGCAGACAAGTATGTACGCACACATACAAGCAGTACGATTTTTCACAGATTCAGTTTTTAATTTGAACCTTGAATGTTTTTTTCAAATGCATAATTAAATAACACCCATAAAAACTTAAGTGAGAATTATAACTGACTACTACCACTAAATTTATGTTTTCAATAAAGACTTCATTTGAGTGAGTTGGAACATTGCCATAACAATCTTTTGCATTCATTCAGAAATCGCATTTCTGTTAAAGACGACTAATGTGCTAATGGCAGCTTCAAAAACAGAGGAAGTTTTGCATGACACATCAGCAATTAATGACTCTCTAACCAATTAGCTTAATGGCTTAGCACCCATAATATTATACACTGTAGCATAAGGTACACTAAAATGGCTCCTTTGTGAGCGTTGCTGGTTGTTTGGATCAAACAAATACATTATATATTGCTTGAGCAAGTAGGTGTAGGTTTCTCTCACTCAAAAATTCCTCACCATGCAGGACAGTGCATCCATGAGGAAGGTCTCTGGTGATAGTAACAGTGTTAACATGGTATGACCACATTTTCTGAGCTTCTCACATATCTGTTTAGCTAATTGAATCAGTAGAATCAGTAATGTGACATCTAATCAACAACCTCCACAATCACAGGTGATGAAACAATTTATTGCCTGGGGAAGCACCTGTTTCTATCGGAGGTGATTGTTGAGCTGTGCAGAGAAGGATATCTTCAATTCACTTTCTAATGATGTAGCTGAGGGAAATCATTTTGGGAAGCTGACATCCCTTGATCAGTGTGACAAACTGACTTTTAAAAGTACAAATATTCCATGTAGTCTCTCATTTTATTTAATCATAAAAGCTGTATGTATACTAATTATAAAAGAATTAGCCAAATGCTATTCAAAATGGTTTTAGATGGAATTTAGCAAGTCACACTACAACATTTTGGTAATTATTTTATAATTATTATGCATCCATATTAATTGAGACTACATGGAATTTTTGTTCTTCTAAAAATTAATTTGTTACACCACATAACCATGTAAAATGAGTAAAGGCACAAATATGATTAAAAAAACTGAAAAACCTAAGAGAAATGGTACAGTGCAATGGAAACAGAAATGTTAATGAAAGCATTCATTTAAATTTTTACCCAAAATCTTGATATTGATAAAATAAAAATCATTCATGGACATGCTATGCTTCAAACTACACTTTTTGACCTGTAAGTGCTTTGGCCACCCACAGAGATAAGAATAAGGACATGCATGGCTTCAAGTGTCACGAGGCCACCCAATCTGTGAATCGAAAACAGATAGCAACACACACACACACACACACACACACACACACACACACACACACACACACTCATGTTGGTGCAGCTATCATTATGAGGACTCTCCATAGACATAAAGATTTTTATACTGTACAAACTATAGATTCTATCCCCTAACCCTACCCCTAAACCTAACCCTCACAGAAACCTTTTTGCATTTTTACATTTTCAATAAAACATCGTTTAGTATGTTTTTTAAGCGATTTAAATTATGGGGACAATAGAAATGTCCTCATAAACCACATTTATAGCATAATACCCTTGTAATTACCAGTTTGTAACCTAAAAAAAAAAATTCCTTGTAAACCACTTAAACCTGCCTACACACAAACACACACACACACACACACACACACACACACACACACACTGATCTTTCAATACACTATAGGTAATACTTTTGCAGGTTTATGTGGGGAAGGCTCTTTCCAGGAACAAGGCATGGCAGGAAATTATGCATTATATTTTCTGTACTAAATGCTCATAAATAGACCTATACTGTATCTGTAATAAGAGAGTTGCATACAGGTAGGTTAAAGGCCACTGAAGATCATATGACTCACATATATATTTCCCAATGCATGGAACTCATGGAGCATTAGGCTACAGCGTTACCCACAGCGCTGTGTTGTACTTAAAGGGTAGGTTCACCCAAAAATGAACACAAACAAAGATTTTTAGAAGAATATCTCAGCTCTGTAGGTCCATACAATGTAAGTGAATGGTGACTAGAACTCCAAAAGCTCAAAAAAAGGAGATAAAGTCAGCATAAAAGTAATCAATAAGACAGAGGTTTAATCAATGTCTTCTGAAGCGATCCAGTTGGTTTTGGGGGAGAACAGACATTTTTTTACTTTACTTCTTGACAGCAGTCTCCTTGGTGATCATGATTTCAAGCTCGATTACACTTCATATAGACCATCTAGTGCTCTGTGCATGCATCAAGAACAAGGAAGTGTAATCGAGCTTGAAATTATGAGCATGCCTAGAGACTGCAATGACAAGATCTAAAGTGAAAAAGGAGTTACATTTTGGTCTGTTCTCAACCAAAACCAACTGGATCGCTTCAGAAGACATTGATTAAACCACTGGAGACTGATGGATTACTTTTATGCTGACTTTGTCTCCTTTTAGGAACTTTTAAAGTTCTGGTCACCATTTACTTGCATTGTATGGACCTAGAGAGCTGAGATATTCTTCTAAAAATCTTAATTTGTGTTCATCAGAAGAAAGAATGTCATACTCATCTGGGATGGCATGAGTTAATGATGAGTGAATTTTAATTTTTGTTTGAACTATTCCTTTAAGTCAGTGGTCTCAACCCTGTTCCTGGAGCCCCCTCAACACTACACATTTTGGGTATCTCCCTAATCAAACACACCTGATTGGGTGTGTCAGAAAAGGGAGATATACAAAATGTGCAGTGGTGGGGGAGGCTCCAGGAACAGGGTTGAGAACCACTGCTTTAAGCCAAAATGTTGAAATTTGAAACAAAAGTTCAAACAATTTAAACTATGAAACCCCTGTTTAAACTACTGCCCTTCTGAAGCACAGCAAATGATTATGAGACGATTTGCTTGATGTAATCATTACGTCGGTGGTGCTGGTGCAAAAAAAAAAAAAAAAAAAAGAACCACTGTCCCCAGTGGCCGAAGAGGGAAGTGTTTTCAAACGTGTGAGCTCCACAGAGTAGCACCAAAAGTGAGTTGTAAAGTGAGTTGTTTTTAGTTATAAATGATGTAATTCAATCAACAGGAATGCATATTTTATTAACCATTCGGAACATTCGGTAACATCATGTCGAGTTTCAGTGTGATCATATTGCCTTATCTACTTACATCGAGTACGACATTGAGTATAATATTTTACACATGAGATATAGAGCAGTGTTTCCTGTAATGCTATTTAGCGCCATGATAAACAAAACTGAATCTGAATTGATTCTGAATATATGTTCTTTCTATTGCATTCTGTTTGCTGGCTGCATGCAAAAACATATAGCCAAAACATACAGCATGACAAGTGTAGTCTGATTCACAAAACAAATGACACTGATGATTCAGTTATTTTAAAGAAACACTTAAAAGACTCACAATTTCATGAGCTATCAGTTTGAATTAGTTGAATCAGTCAAATTACTTGAATCTGTCATAACGTTTACGTACCGTGTTTCTACTAAAACGTGTAGCTTAAAGGTGCTGTAAGGGATTTTTTCATGGAAAGGTATGCAAAATATGTTCCTACTCCCTGAAAGATATTAATTAAATAAGTGTCGTAAGATATCTCACCTGTCTCTGAAACAGCACTAGACTCTGTGAACAGCAAATAAAATGTGTCCGCGGGCTGTGGACAATGACACTTTTGATCTGTCAATCATTTTGCACATTCTCATTGTCTTGAAGTTGCAGTGAATTAATGAGGTTTAAAGACATTTTTATGTCATGTTGTTCATAACAGTTGTCTGTTGAAGGTGCTATTTTGCTGCTGTTGTTTTAAACAACCGTTTCTACATGATGTTGGTCTCAATAAAGCTCATTTGTTATCTTTGGATTGTGGGGTTTTGGAAAGAGGGGGCGTGGCTAATTCAACGGCTCAGTCTCGTGGAAGTAGAATGGCTGAAATCGCTTACAGCACCTTTAAGATACACATTCAAAACATATTTTTTTTATTTTTTTTTATTTTTTATAAATGTTTAAATATAATAGTTATTTAACATGGATACGCTAATTGTCTTTTTTTTATGACCAAATATGGGGCAGATTTCTCTTGGAAACTGTCGTAGAGATCAAAGCGTTGTGTGGTAACACTTTATAATAATGGTCAATTATTAATAGGTAACTATGCAGGAATTAATGCAGGACAAATGAGTAGTACTACATGAAGACTTTAGTTACTACTATTAACTAATATAGAAACATGATTAACCAATCAGTAAGTAATGGCAACCTGATGACTGAGGTAGTTCACTGTTAGGTAATCAATAATTACTGAATTTGATTTGCCTCATTGAGAGCTATTACCTAACTATGGCTATTTTATAATAACTACTAATATTAACATGTCTGAAATATGTGCCTCACGTGTGTTCTTTATGAGAATTAATTAATGAACGTAACAGATGGCTAAATCATGGCTACAGTGTCTGGTAGAGTATCATATTCCTTGGGATATCTCTTCTGTTCATTACAAATTATTAACTTCAGCTGGTTTGATATTGCTGGAGGTCTTTGTAGAATAATTTTGGTAACCCATAAGTAGTGTCAACTGAGAAACAAAGACTGAAATCTTTGGCCTGAATGGCAAGCTTCATGCCTGAAGGAAACCAGGCACTGCTCATCACCTGGCCAATATCATCCCTACAGTGAAGCATGGTGGTGGCAGCATCATGCTGTGGGGATGTTTTTCAGTGGCAGGAACTGGGAGACTAGTCAGGATCGAGGGAAAGATGAATGCAGCAATGTACAGAGACATCCTTGATGAAAACCTGCTCCAGAGCGCTCTGGACCTCAGACTGGGGTGAAGGTTCATCGTCCAACAGGACAATGACCCTAAGCACACAGCCAAGATAACAAAGGAGTGGCTACAGGACAACTCTGTGAATGTCCTTGAGTGGCCCAGCCAGAGCCCAGACTTGATCCCGATTGAACATCTCTGGAGAGATCTGAAAATGGCTGTGCTCCCCATCCAACCTGATGGAGCTTGAGACGTCCTGCAAAAAAGAATGGGAGAAACTGCCCAAAAATATGTGTGCCAAGCTTGTAGCATCATACTCAAAAAGACTTGAGGCTGTAATTGGTGCCAAAGGTGCTTCAACAAAGTATTGAGCAAAGGCTGTGAATACTTATGTACATGTGATTTTTTTTTCATTTTTTATTTTTAATATGTCCTTCAGCAATATCAAACATGCCGAAGTTAATAATTTGTAATGAACAAAAGAGATATCCCAAGGAATACAGAGGTTGGGCACATACATCCCTATTTTTCTGTAAGGTAAGCTGACTATGATCATGGCCGTAACCACCATAGACATTGAGGCTTCCTGCCTCCTCCCGTGGAGGAGGAGGCAGGAAGCACGTCATTGTTTACAATAGAAACTTGCACAGAGCACAGTCCAAGTGCCGTTCACAAACCAAAACAGTCCAAAACAATTTAAAAACAATATAAAATAAAATAAAAAATAATTTCCAAATAATAATACAAAATAAAAAAAACAATGTAAACAATGACACGCTTCCTGACTCCTCCACGTGACGCGTGACTTTACCAAAGAGCTTACGTTATCCCTCTCATGAGCGCACATCACAGAGATGTACAGAAGTGAACATCTGTAGTTAAAAAGTATATAAGTATTGTTTTGTTTCTAAAAATAATCAATCGTTTGGGTTCAGAAGAACTTTATTTGTCGACTGGAGTCGTGTGGATTATTTTGATGCACCCTAAATATGCATTTTGTACCGTCAAATAATGGAGTACATCCACTTCCATTGTTTAGAGGAGGAGGCCTGAAATGAAATCCTAAAAGTCTTAAATTCTGTTTTAATGAAGAAAGAAACTCAGATACATCTTGGATGGCCTGAGGGTGAGTAAATGATCAGCAAATTTTCATTTTTTAGTGAACTATTCCTTTAATAGCTCTCAATGAGGCAAATCAAATTCAGTAATTGTTGATTACCTAACACTGAACTACCTCAGTCATCAGGTCGCCACTTACTGATTGGTTAATCATGTTCCCATTTTAGTTAATAGTAGTATCTAAAGTCTTCATGTAGTGCTACTCATTTGTCCTGTATTCATTCCTGCATAGTTACCAATTAATGACGGGCCATTATTATAAAGTGTTACCCGTTGTGTTGTACTGTAGGCCTGACATGAGTCATGTGAAAGGGCCATGGTGTGGTCATACACACACATACACAGCACTCTTCTCTTCTACGGTTACAGCAGCCTGTATGTGACTCAAAGACATACAGGTAGAAACATCTGGGGAACAGAAAGATCATTCCAGATTCTTTGCTCTCACTCCTTCTCTATCTGTTCTCATGATCATTTAACCGTAGTAGCACTCGTCGCCCTCTCTCTCCAGCTGCTGAGAGCACACTGTAGAGTCTGAGTCAATCACACAAACTCACACATTCTCTGAATGTGATGTGGGCTGGAGTTAAGACACAGGGAGTAGCTATACTGAGGGTCTTAATGAGCTCCTGTGTTCATGTCTCTCTCCAGTCCCCAGGGACAATGGCAGTGCAGGACAGTGTGTTCCGCTGTTGTGTGCTGAGTTCTGTTCTTGCACCTCAGCTGTAATGAATTCAGCTTGTCTTCCAAACTACCTAGCGACCACTGTTGCTGTTAGCATACACAGCAGCGCTTCAGTGCTCAGAGGAACACATGTGTATTATATACAAGTGTGCTTATAATCTGCTACATTGTTTTTCCTTATATCACAGCTAAATGTTCTTTTCATGTTCTTGTGTTTCAGTAGTCCATTTTATGTTTACTGTGTTTGTGAAAGCATGTTTTATTTTTTAATAGGGATACCTTAATAGAATGGCAATATATGGAAAACTCATATTTAAAATATACTGTATCAGGATTCTGCATTCTCTGTCTGGTCATTTTTATTGCTTTTTAGTGGTAGGATCCTGACAATATGTTTATACATGTTTTTTTACTGATATAAAGTCACAAAATTGTACATACAGTATATGAAACATATATTTCAAAATACTACATCAATAAAAAATGTCAAATATGTACCTTATATGACCTATTTTTATGCATATTTTGACATTTGAGGCATTTTGACATCATATTCATGACATTTACCCACCTCAATACTGTAATGCAGAAAAAAAAGATACAGTACTTAAATTATTGAATAAGTATTTTTTTACTGTATTACAGTAACTAGAATCATCATGAAAAAGATAATCATCTTTGAGAATAATGAGAATGACAAAACAGATACAAATGTCTGAATGAATTTGGGGGGAAATTTGCTTAATTGTTATGAAAATAATGTCACAATGCAAAAAAATCAAAAATTTTCTAAATAAGGATGCACCGACATAAAACTTTTTGGATGATACTGATTGTTTTTTGTTGTTGTTTTTTTTTTTCTCCCCTTTTCTCCCCAATTTGGCATGCCCAATTCACAATGCACTCTAGGTCCTCATGGTGGCATAGTGGCCTCAGTCTGGGTAGTGGAGGACGAATCTCAGTTGCCTCCGTGTCTGAGGCATCTTAACACGTAGCTTGTTGAGTGCGTTACTGCAGAGACATAATGCGTGTGGAGGCTCATGCTATTCTCCACGGCATCCACACACAACTCACCACACACCCCACTGAGAACGAGAACCACATTATGGCGACCACGAGGAGATTAACCCAATCTGACTCTACCCACCATAGCAACCGGGCCAATTGGTTGCTTAGGAAGCCTGACTGGAATCACTCAGCACGCCCTGGATTCAAACTTGCGACTCCAGGTGTGGTGGTCAGCGTCTTTACTTGCTGATCTACCCAGGCCCCCTGGCCGATACCAATTTTAACAACAAAAAAAATAAATAGGCAGATACCGATATTTTGCCACTTACTTTATTTTGTCATCAGATCACTTTTACTTTTTTTACGTTTTACTTTGGAAAAATGTTTTTACTGTTCTAAAAATAAATAATTTCCATTGAACATAGATTGGATCTGCTGAACACATAAAAGGCCAACATTTTTAAGAGTGCCATAAAGAAAGATAAATAGAAGATAAAAAGATATATAAAAATAAAAAAATAAAAAAATGATAACATGATGATTTACATGATTTTTGTTATTTTTTATTTTGTACATCTAAAACATTTTTGCACATCTGTTTTTGTAGATCAAAACAACAGAACTCACAGTTTACATGTAGGTACTGTTTATGATAGAACATTTCAAATTCCATGGAAATGTCAAGCACATCACGGAAAAAGAACAATTTTAAAGCAAAGGAACAAATTCCCTCTAAATGTGTATTATAGTGGTATAATGGACAACGGCTAATGCCGTCCAGACCACTAGAGGGCGCTGCTTGCTCACAAAGAGCTGACTGAAGTGCTGAATACAGACTGCCTTTATTTTAAAACAGCCTTTTAAGGTTTAGTTATTGCACATGGCCAAATTGTGATTTCAGTCTTCATTCAATCAATCATGCAGCATTAATAGGTATCATACCGATGTCTCAGAAGTCAAAGTCTGCTGGTTTCAAAGCGTTTTGGATGGTTTCCCTCATCATGTAGCCTATACCTACCTATGTTGCTTTCACAACTGTAACGTCTGTTTATGTTTCTGCATTAACAGGAGAAAAAAATATAGTACATGTTCTTAGGAGTGCCAACCCTTCTACATATTGTGGCTATTATAATTTTTGTGTGTTGTAAAATTAATGTATTACTAATTGTAACGTTGTTGGCTGCTGACAATGATGACAATGACAAAGATGACGTGAAGATGAAGAATCCAAGTGCAGTTTATTTACAAACGTGAACCAATAACCCTGACTACAAAACATGGACTTGACTTGACTTGACTTGACTTGACTTGACTTGACTTGACTACAGCATACCAAACACATAACATCACATTCAATACTCGATAACTAGACAATGAAAACATGAGGGCTTAAATACAAGACATGGGAGAACATAAACCAATGAACAAACAGAACTGATAACAAGATAATTAAACAATAAACCAATGAAAACATGACACATGACACATGAACATAGAGGCAAAACAGAAATCACATGACAAGGGAAACAGGAACACATGACATGAACCAGGAACTAGAATTTCAAAATAAAAGACATGAATCAACACAATACACATGACACTAATTAAATATAAATAAACTATCTGTTTTCATATCAGCATTTTCATGCTTATTAACGATATGCCAATGATTTGGATTTGGTCAATAATTTGCCGAAAAATATCGGCAGCCGATATACATCAGTGCATCCCTAATCCTAAATAAAAAAGCTTCATTTATTTATATATTTTTATTTTAATGTGGAATGTGACTAGTTCTTAATTTCACTTTTTACATGTCCATTTTTCAACAATTACTCCTTTTGTTAACTCAGTCTCTCTCAGTCCCATCTCTAATATCTACATTTTCTTTTCTCCTGTTTCTCTGAACATCTCTCATTGCCCTCTGTCATATTGTTGTGTGTGATTGCTACTGTAACAGTAGCCATCTTAGGTGAGACAGTTAAAAGAGGGCTCTGGCACAATGTTAAAATGCATGCGTATGTGTGCTTTTATTGAAACAGAGAAAAATAGAACAGATATGTCATGAGTGATCGCTCCCTTCCATCCTCAACTGTTTTCCTTTCACTTCGCCTTTGTTCGGTGCATGGTAACTGGTTAGTGAAGTGTGTCTGTTTAAATCAATACTCAAATCCATAGAAGTTCACTCTCAGAGTGCTTAACCTCTTCTAGTCCACTGTTAGTCCTTTCATCTTCATCAGCACAAAAGCTTTCAGGGCCATTTTTAACATAAATACATGCACTAACACACATACACATACGCCACATTGTTGAACACCCCCGGTGTAATTGAGGATGGTCAGGAAAACAACCATTTGTGTTACTCTTTGCAGCAACCAAATCAAGCAAAGACGCAGTAAATCTATGAATGTCCCTTTCCATTACACCGTTTAAGATTGCTTTCAAGAAGGGAATGCTCTATATAGTGTCCCAGTAGCAAGGCAAATTGTGAATGTTTGATGGTATTTTGTGTTGTCGCTGTGGAGTGTTTTGGAGAGTGTATGGCTATGGGCCGCTTTGATGTTGACTGTCAATACAAACCCCTCTCATCTTTGAAGAAGTGTTTTTGAGCTGAAATAGCATCATGCTTTGAGGATTAGCTTGCAAGAATGGTACAATGAAACTCATCAGGATTCAAATGTGCACACTCAAGCTCAATTATACACAAGCAAGCATTTTATCAGTGACATGCATATTACATAACAATAAAAGCCAGATCTGATAATTGAGAGGAACATGGGTAGAACAATGCCATGTCGATTAGCAGGAAACCTCTACTGGCTTACAGCTTATTTTGTCTCAAGCTGCAAAGTGCATGGTAATCTTTTGGGATGACCAGTGAAGGTCAATGCTGACAAAAACTCTCAGCTAATTCACAAAATATGCAAGTGACACCGCATTTCCCAAGAAACTAAAGTAATTAGTGTGAGTAATATGTTTACACTGAAAATGCAGCAAAAAGAAGTCTACTTTAAGTACCCGGATAATGCACTTTTTCAATGTGCACTTCATGCACTCATCGCACGCGGCTTGCCGTACATAGCGGAAGGGGTGGAGTTACCTGGCTGCGCTGCTGGTCTGACAAAACAGTTGTAAATAATGAAGAATGTAGCAGCAAGCGAAACTTCAGTGGATACAGCACCTTTCAAATGTGAGCTGAATGCTTTCCCATCACTCAAGCTGTGTGAATATGTACTGTACATTGTTTAAAATATAACTGTGGAACTGAGTTTGGCTAATGTGCTAAACTATTTTTACACTGTAGTATTACACACCATTATCAAGTTCATGTTCATTTGTGCATAAGATTTATTCCCTCTTTTCACGTGATTGCAAGATTTTTCCTACACCATGTTTTGAATAGTTTTTTTTCCCCCTGCTGAATAAATGTCAAGAAAACCTTAGATGTCATTCATCTGAGTTGAACATTAGAATACAGTACCAATAAGTGATCAGCATAGTGTTGCTTAAGTGTTAAAATTGTCTGCTTTTCTTTTGTTGGTCAATGGATTAATCACCATTAACAAGCTTGTTTGAATACAAGGATGCTTACTTACAGTCGAGAAAACATAGCCTCAAAAAAGATTTAGCTCACCAGGGGGGGACGCCTGATATTTTAGCATCCTGTCCTTCAGACCAGAAATAAGAGACCAGTTTGATTCTGCACCTGATCTCATATCACTTGCCAATCATTCTTCTTCTCCAGCCAGCCACTGAAGTGATCCATGACTAGTCGACACTGACCCAACACATCGACTAGTGGCAAAACAAATCCTCTAGTATAGCCCCTAATAAAAAGACATCAATCCTTGTGTAAAGGCTGTTCTTACACTGTCTGCAGAGATTACCAACCATGGTCGGCAAATCCACTACATTTCCTTCTGATCTATCAAAGCGCCAACTTCTTGTATCAGTCTTTGCCCTTTGAGAGTTATGGACAGATCAGCTGACAACAAAATGTCAAATGTAATTGAAATTTGGGCTTCAAAACACATTCTCGGCTCACCTCCACCTACTCACCTCCTTGTTGGCATTGCTCTCAAGGGCTCTCTTAACGAGAGCAGTCTGATCTTGCAGAACTGACCGTCCATAACATCTTGGCCTCTTTTTTGCTCTTGCAACAGCTCACATGTACATGGTAAGTTAGATCACAGCATCTGAGAAGTACGATTAAATACTACACCTCAGTTTGGAGCAGAAAAACAAGCCCATTGGAATTCCTTTAGATTTACACTCGGCCTTCTCACAAGAACCCATTGACACTCACAGCTGCTCGGAGCAGGGGAAGTTCAATGAAACTGATCTCTCTAGGCTGGTGGGTAATCACTGAGCTAGAGCCAACCGGATCCGGCTCTGCTTGATGGCTGAGCAACCTTGGCCTTAGCCAAGCACTTTGTTCACTGCTGTTCCTCATCTCTATTTGAGGAAATTCAGCCAACTCAGCTGTGTGACCCTTGGATGGTCCTCCTGCATTAACAGGTATAACTAATTAGGTTTCTTCATCTATGTCACCGGTAAAGGCTTGTTCACACCAAACCATTTTTTTTTTCAGTGCGATTGTTTGTTCTGAATGAGCTTTTAAATGGGAAAAATGGATTGAACTGGCACTGTTCAAACCGGGTCCGACAAATCGTCCGCTGATAATATTAGGTTTTTTTTTTACAGAGAGTGGTCTGATTTTTATTCTCTTTGGACTGCGATGAAAACTTACTGACCAATGAGATAAGAGCTTTTTGTAATTTTTCCATAGTCGCTGCAGCTGCTCAATCCAGCGCGATGGTGGCACTAATCAACTGGCAAACACCGGCATTGGACGTGCTTCTGATATACACCACCGAAAATTAAATACTTAAAGATTAATAGTTGCAGTTCATTGATACTTTGTACTGCAAACATAAACCCAGTCTGTTTTTGAAAGTCTGCTTATGGTATTTTGTCTTAATGTACAATATTTAATATGTATTTCACTATGCCTATTATATTCTCATGGCATTAAAAATAGCATCGAGGTTTGGCAATACATTTGCACTAAGCTCGTAGTAAAATATCCCATAAAAAGACTCGTTAAATTCAATATTTTACTGTAAACAAACAAATTGTAGAACCACACTGCAATTTTTGTTGCAAGGATAATATAACAAAGAATTGCAATTGTTTTAATAAAGAAAAGACCATGAGCCAGTGTTTTCTTTTATATTGTTTTTAATATTATGCATGATAGGTTGAACCGCAAAGCACCTCACTGATCTTGGCCTGTATCACCTTGGTCTAATGATGGTTTACACTCTTAAAATGGAATACATAGACTATCAATAAATTGCCAACAAAAGCTTTCATCAGCCAACTAACAAAGGACAATGCTTCTATATGAACTTCTGCATTTAATCCAGGATGAACTTCAGTGACATTAATCATTAAACTTACAGTTCTTACAAAATATTTGTTTAAACACTGGCCCTTAATACTTACTTAGTTTAATAATTTTAAACCATGACTTGCACTGCACATAGAGTTGAAGTCAGAAGTTGACATACACTTAGGTTGAAGTCATTAAAACTAATTTTATAACCACTCCACAGATTTAATATTAGCAAACTATAGTTTTTGCAAGTCGTTTAGGACATCTACTTTGTGCATGACACGAGTAATGTTTCCAACAATTGTTTACAGACAGATTGTTTCACCTTTAATTGACTTTTTTAAATCATTTAAATCACAATTCCAGTGGGTCAGAAGTTTACATACACTAAGTTAACTGTGCCTTTAAGCAGCTTGGAAAATTCCAGAGAATTATGTCAAACCTTTAGACAATTAGCAAATTAGCTTCTGATAGGAGGTGTACTGAATTGAAGGTGTACTTGTGGATGTATTTTAAGGCCTACCTTCAAACTCAGTGCCTCTTTGCTTGACATCATGGGAAAATCAAAATAAATTAGCCAATACCTCAGAAAAACAATTGTGGACCTCCACAAGTCTGGTTCATCCTTGGGAGCAATTTACAAATGCCCAAAGGTACCATGTTCATCTGTACAAACAATAGTACACAAGTATAAACACCATAGGACCACGCAGCCATCATACCACTCGGGAAGGAGATGCATTCTGTCTCCTAGAAATGAATGTAGTTTGGTGCGAAAAGTGCAAATTACCTTGTGAAGATGCTGGAGGAAACAGGTAGACAAGTATCTATATCCACAGTAAAACGAGTCATATAATGACATAACCTGAAAGGCTGCTCAGCAAGGAAGAAGCCACTGCTCCAAAACTGCCATAAAAAAGCCAGACTGCAGTTTGCAAGTGCACATGGGGACAATGATCTTACTTTTTGGAGATATTTCCTCTGGCCTGTGAAACAAAAATTGAACTTTTTGGCCATAATGACCATCATTATGTATGAAGGAAAAAGGGTGAGGCTTGCAAGCCAAAGAACACCATCCCAACCGTGAAGCATGGGGGTGGCAGTATCATGTTGTGGGGGTGCTTTGCTGCAGGAGGGACTGGTGCACTTCACAAAATAGATGGCATCATGAGGAAAGAAAATTATGTGGATATATTGAAGCAACATCTCAAGACTTCAGCCATGAAGAAAGCTCATTCGCAAATGGGTCTTCCAAATGGACAATGACCCCAAACATACCTCCAAAGTTGTGGCAAAATGGCTTAAAGACAACAAAGTCAAGGTATTGGAGTGGCCATCACAAAGCCCTGACCTCAATCCGATATAAAATGTGTGGGCAGAACTGAAAAAGCATTTGCGAGCAAGGTGGCCTACAAACCTGACTCAGTTACACCAGTTCTGTGTGGAGGAATGGGCCACAATTCCAGAAACTTATTGTGAGAAGCTTGTGGAAGGCTACCCAAAATGTTTGACCCAAGTTAAACAATTTAAAGGCAATGCTACCAAATACTAACAAATTGTATGTAAACTTCTGACCCACTGGGAATGTGATGAAAGAAATAAAAGCTGAAATAATTAATGTTCTGTACTATTATTCTGACATTTCACATTCTTAAAATAAAGTAGTGATCCTAACTGACCTAAGACAGGGAATTTTTTCTACGATTAAATTTTTGAATTGTGAAAAACTGAGTTTAAATGTATTTGGCTAAGGTGTACGCAAACTTCTGACTTAGACTGTAAATAAGTAATATTGCCATTATATTCATGCTGTTGGCCAGAGGAGAACTGGCCCTGGTTTCTCCCAAGGTTATATTTCTCCATTAACCAACATCTTATGGAGTTTTGTGTTCCTTGCCACAGTCGCCTTCAGCTTGCTCACTGGGTTTCTAAATACAATTATTATTTAATTACTTATTTTTATACACCCTTCATAATTGTATTTAAACAAACTACACAATGACGACTCTAAGTCTTTATAGATATTATGGTATCATTTTCTGTTAATGCATGATTTTCTGTAAAGCTGCTTTGAAACGATATGTGTTGTGAAAGGTGCTATACTAATAAAAATTGACTTGATATTTTAAACTATTCCATGTGTATTTATATCACTGAACCTTGTGTTTTATTATCCAGGCATTAATCCAGACTTTATAAAAAGATAATTCGGGAGTCTGTTTGGAATACATGTACGTAGCAAAATACATATACAAATAAATATGCAGCAGCACTCTTTACTCATCTCACTTGCATTAAAAACAGATCATATACTCTTCAAAATGCATCAACACCATGGAAAGAACATAATGAAACAGTTATGCCAAATTAGGTCGATAAATGCGTTAACAGCATTAAATATATGAATCTCTTGCATTGACAGCTGAACGGTGTAGGCAGGAGACTGGTATAAATGTTTGTAGAACAGCAACAGTACTGCGTACTGTACATGGGGTGAATTAGTTTTTCATTTAATTTTTTATGGACTCGGTGTGAATAGACCTTCCATTGGAAGTTTGTCTCACAAAATCGTCATGGATTTGGTATGAACAGGCCCTTGGGGAGTGAAAAGGCCTGGAATAATATATTGTATAACTAACAGAACTGTCCAATTTCCCAAAAAGCCCAAATCCTTAATGGGGTCGAACGCAGTGATCCAATAAATTATGGCACTTAGCATCACAAAGATATTAAACAACCTTATTATAAATATTAAAAATCCCTAGAAGTACTTATACACTTAAGCCACACTTAAAAATGTATGAATGTCAGTGCAACAAAATACCATGTGGCAGTATACTTCAAAGAAAGATAGCGCACACTTTTCAAGCAACATGTGACATGACAAACTACACCTGTTAGATGCCGTTTACAGAGGATGTGTTCTTGCATTCATCTGCACTATTTTTTCATAGTTTTTGTGTAAACATTCACCATTGTGAAGCGTCTCACTGTTTTCATTCTCTTGTACTATAAGCAATGCGTTTTTAAGGTCCCGTGTCAAGTTTTTTTAAAAAGGACTCATACTCTGCTAGGACACCTGTGTAAACTTAAGGGAAACTGACATCATACATCCATTAAAATTAACTTGGCACCAGTTGGTTAAAAGTAACTGCAAAAATGCCAGTTTGAAAAATAAAGTTGTTTTCAAATGCCAATATTTTATATTTTGTATCTAATGACATTCATACATCTTTAAGTGTGGCGTAGGTGTCCAAATACTTGTTGGGGTCACTGTACATTAAATCAGACCTCATTCTATACTTATAAATGATATTTGCATACTTATGGTATATACAGAGCAAAAAACAAATTAAACACATCAAAGTAAATCTTCTCTGTCCCTGTAGAGAATGTGAACCCTGCTAGAATCTTCCTAAACACATAAGCAAGAAGTTTGAAAATCCATTAACCAGGACTTTAGCACTTCCTGCTATTAAACGTAAGAGTTTGAATGATCTGGGTAAATGTATGTGTAGGCCTTTGAAGTGTACAAAATGCATAGACAGGCCTATTGTCATCTTGTCATTTTATATGGAACATTTCTTACTGAACATAACATACAGCACTGAAGTACCCCCTGATGAGTCCTTGGATTGCTAAATACACAGCTACTAATGTGCACTGCCGCATTAATACATTTATAGAATACATTTATTTGCATGCAAAAAACAAAAACAAAACACACACACACACACACACACACACACACACACACACACACACACAATTCCTAAACACTCAAGCAGCCTTATAACAACACACATACCCACACAGTATCTGTTTAAATGTGGATTTAAGATCTGTCTCTGTGATCTGATCACAAGCCGTCTGCCAAGACACATTGCTGTTTACACCTGGTGGCAACAAGCAACTTAAATGCATCTCCTGTAACCACTTGTGATAGGATTTCAAAAGGAGGTTCTCTGATTTTGAGAGTAAATACAGTACATCACTCACTATTTCAGTGCTGTGTTACTGCATATTGATAACGCAAAGTGTGAAAACCAGTACACTGCTTCTCCCAGATATACTTACATTTAAATTATTGAATTAAATTATTGGTAAAATTTTCAAGCTAAATTCTGAGTTATTTTAGTGGAGTACCTGTATTAACTGAATGTATCTGCCAGGGCGCACCAGGAGGGATTATGCTGCCTTCAGGTGCACCTGGGAAACACCTACGTCCGAGTTGGGCATTTGTTATTGCAACATGTCATGCATTCAAGTCGGAAACAAAACATCGAAGTCAAACTAAAACAAAAACACAATGAAGGAAGGCAAAAGTTAGTTTTCCTGTTATTTTCTGCGCTTGGTCATTCAGATTCTCTTAACTTATAATTACGATATTTCCATCTCCACTTGAAGGCCGATATAGCATTAACACTACAAATGCAATGTGGTCACTACCTCCAAAAATTGTTTGACTGATTGAAACTAAACTAAATTTCAAAAATCACAACAATATAATATTTGTACTAAACGTAGTGAATGGCTGATGACAATAAATTATTTTATCAGAAATCACTCAAAATCACATTATTCTAAAATGCTTATTATTATTATTATTATTATTAATAACAATAATAAAACCATCTGTACAGGTTACATTTTCAGCAACTCATCTAAAAAAGATTTAATTGCAGATGGCTCATTAGCCTGATGGGCACTATTAATATATTATTCCAATATTTCTAATGTGAATCTTAATTTGTGCTGTTTAGTCAGATAAAGTAAACATTTAATCACAAGTTGGTGCATTGCATATTTCTGCCCAAAATGTCAATGCCTAGAGTCAGAAGTGCATGCAAGCATGGTTTTTATTAAAGGTTTTTTCAGAAATTTTTGATGTAGAGTTGCAGTTACTTGTGTTATTATGTTAAAAGCAGGAAAACTTGAGAGCCTAACCTTAACACCCACACACACCTTGGCACCCATAAATACACACGATCCTCATGCAGCATGCATTCAACTAATGTGAATGGACAATGATAGCCAAGAGAAGTCAGCTAATTCATCTGTATTCATCTGAGAAAAACATCTGCATTTATCTAAGATTATAATCATAATGCAGTGCTTTTGAAAAAGCTGCTCTCAAACATGATACTCTCAAGTAGCACCATGTAGACAGTGAGTTTAATTGTTTTGTTTTGTATTCTAATACAAAGAGAATAAATGTTTGGATCTTAAGGATTTGCAACCCAGTTTACTTATATAATATGACACGCTATTAGGGTAGAGTCACATGGGGTAACCTCCTCGTGATTGCTATAATGTGGTTCGTTCTCGGTGGTGCGCGTGGTGAGTTAAGCGTGGTTGCCGTGAGGATGGCATGAAGCCTCCACACATGCTATGTCTCCGTGGCAACGCGCTCAACAAGCCACGTGATAAGATGCACAGGTTGACGATCTCAGACGCGGAGGCAACTGGGATTCGTTCTCCGCCACCCGGACTGAGGCGAATCACTATGCGACCACGAGGACTTAAAAGCACATTGGGAATTGGGCATTCCAAATTGGGAGAAAAAGGGGGAAAATCCCCCCAAAAAACGTTTAGCATTTGGGAATTGTTGATGAAAAGTGGGCATGCATTAGGTATCGTGAACTAACAATGAACAATATATTTATTACAGCATGTATTAATCTTTGTTAATGTTAGTTAATACAAATGATATTGTTCATTGTTAATTCATGTTAGGTTATAGTGCAATATCTAATGTTAAATGTATCACTATATGATGAAATTAAACATCATGGTTACTTGCGTAACCTCCGTTCCCTGATGGAGGGAACGAGACGTTGTGTCAATGTAGTGACAATAGGGGTCACTCTTGGGAGCCAGAGACACCTCTGGTCTTTGATAAAAGGCCAATGAAAATTGTATTTGCATGCCACTAGGGTATAAAAGGAGCTGGCTTGCAACCACTCATTCAGGTTTTATGCTGAGGAGCCGAGACAAGGTCCGGCCATTTCAGCGGGTAGTTCAGCGTTGTGGCAGGAGGGACACAATGTCTCATTCCCTCCATCAGGGAACGGAGGATACACAAGTAACCATGATGTTCCCTATCTGTCACTCACTCGACATTGTGTCGATGTAGTGACACTAGGGGTCCCTATACAAAACGCCGCAACTGGCTGAACTGTGTTATGTGAACTGGTGGTGTGTGACGGGCAGACAACTGTGTGCCTCATAGCCAGCGCACCAGGCCGACACGTAACCTCCCCCAACATAGTTATGAGTGTCGAACGGCCTTTTGGGGACAAGTAGACTACCAAAAAGATAGAGACAGGCTAGCCCAGTCGTGGTCTCTTTTCCCCTTCTTTTTTTTCACTCCCTAAAAAAAATGGGGGAATATCCGACTGGGCCGACCAGGTCTAGTCGGGGGTTGTCCCTCCCAAGGGGAGGACACCGCGGAGACCACACCTCGCCCAAAGAGAGGGGGGATATTTAAGTGGAAAAATGTCATTTGGACTTGCCGAACTATGTCGGAAGTATGTCATGTGGAGAAGTCTCATGGTAGATCCTACCCAACGGGGGAGGAGTTACTACAAACATGGAGACTGTGGCAGAGGGGGCTCTTCCCAAGGAAGACGCAGTTTGCCAACAGGGAAACGAATTAGCGGAAGATATACATCGCATGGGGTTACCTTACAGGGAACCGCCACATGCGGAGCACCTACCCCAGAACAGGGCTCTTAGTTAGCATGTGTACTGGGCCGGCATCGCGTCTCTCCGAAAACTCGACTGCCACAGGGCTCGGAGGAAGTCAACCAGGGAACATAGTTTGTGAACACTACTGGGAATTAATGGCGCATATCTTCAGCTCAGAGGAGGTGAAAGGCACTATGTGCAAGCGATACACCCAGCCGGCTATCCCGGGCTTATCCGCTTGTATTGTGTGCCACGACCCGGGACGAAACAGGTTCCACCCGGAGGTTGTAGAACCTCGCAAATGTGTTGGGTGTTGCCCAGCCCGCTGCTCTGAAAATGTCTGTTAGAGAGGCACCCCTGGCCAGGGCCCAGGAGGCCACTACACCCCTGGTAGAATGGGCTCGTAGCCCTACCGGGGGCGGCACGTCCTGGGCGAGTTATGCCATAGTTATGGTGTCAATGAGCCAGTGGGCAATCCTCTGCTTGGAGACAGTGCTTCCTTTCCACTGTGCACCAAAGCAGACAAAGAGCTGCTCAGAGATCCTAAAGCTCTGCGTGCGATCCAAATAGATGCATAAAGCGCGCACCGGACACAGCAACAAAAAGGGCTGGGTCTGCCTCCTCCTGAGGCAGCGAACGTGAGGTCGGTCCAAGGGCTGAAGAGACAGTGACAGACCGGCGTGATGACCACGCGATGTGTCCCGCGGCTCCATGCCCATCTCGGGACTCGAGTCTGAAGCCAGTGCTGAAGCCTTAATCGGCTGAGGTGCGAGAGCACCAAGTCCCTGTGTGCACACAACATGTCCCGAGAGTGAGCTAGGATTAGCCAATCATCGAGATAGTTGAGAATGCGAATGCCCACCTTCCTTAACGGGACAAGAGCTGCCTCTGCAACCTTCGTGAAGATGCGAGGAGACAAGAACAGACCGAAAGGGAGGACCTTGTACTGATATGCCCGACCCTCGAATGCAAACCGGAGGAAGGGTCTGTGTCGAGGTAGAATCGAGACGTGGAATTACGCGTCCTTCAGGTCTACCGCCGCGAACCAATCTTGATGCCGGACGCTTGCCAGAATGCGTTTTTGTGTCTTAGCATTTTGTGAAGATGCGAACAGGAGTCTGTGTAAAGCCCGGTTAAGTACTCGCAGGTCCAAAATTGGCCGCAACCCACCGCCTTTTTTAGATATGATAAAGTAGGGGCTGTAAAACCCCTTCTTCGTCTCGGCCGGAGGGACAGGTTCTATCGCACCCTTCCATAGGAGGGTGGCGATTTCTGCGCGCAAGGTAGCAGCGTTTTCGTCCTTCACCCAGGTGAATTGGATACCGCTGAACCTGGGCGGATGCCTGGTGAACTGAATCGCGTAGCTGAGTCGGACGGTCCGGACCAGCCATCGCGACGGATTGGAAAGCGCAAGCCACGCATCCAAGTTCCTCGCGAGGTGGACCAAAGGGATAACGTCATCGGACGTACCGGCAGGTGGGACCTCGTGGCGGGGCGGATCTCGAGGTGCCACACCATGTTGTGGCCGTGCTGAGTCTAGGGACATCGAAGCACTAACCTGGCTTCTTGTGACCAACAGCCTGGGACGGGGGAGGAAGAGGCCCATGGAGACTGTCACATCGGGGGCGGATTTGTGCCACAGCTGGGCGCGCAAGGGAGGGGAGACCGCTGCTGGAGCGCTAATCCTGCAAGGGTAAAAAGGTGGACGGTGGTCGTGATGACCCAGGGAAGGAGGAAACTGCTCTTTTGCTGAACTGTTGGGTACCGCAGCCACTTGGGCATGCGGCGAAATCAAATGAAAAGGCAACAAAAGATTCTCCACCTGGCCCTCCACCGGGGGATGGAGTGGTCTTACTACCAGCTCCAATGCAGTGGGTTTCGTCGACCCTGGGTTGCCCGTCTCAGGGGCGATTTGAAGCCCTTCGTGGGTTCTTGGCGGCCGGCCGTGAGACAGGTGGTGTCTGCTTCCTGTGGTGGGCGTTCTCTGCAGTGCACCAGTGCAGAGGAGGGAGAAGCCGCTGAAATGCACCATCAGATCCAGCAGAGGTGAATGAACAGTCAGCTCAGTAAACATGGACCGTTCGGCTCTGAAGAGAAAATCTGAATGAGTGATTGCACGCCAGCTCCTTTTATACCCGTATGTCCAGGGGAGTGGCATGCAAATACCAAAGACCAGAGGTTTTTATCAAAGACCAGAGGTGTCTCGGGCTCCCAAGAGTGACCCCTAGTGTCACTACATCAACACAACGTCGAGTGAGTGACAGATAGGGAACAAGATTAATAAATGGTGTATAGTTCATTGTTAGCTCATGTTAACTAATGTGCATAGCTAAAGTTATCAAACGGAACATTACTGTTGTGTTATCAATGCTTCTTTTTCAAATCTATTATTATTTGCTGACATGTCTGTAACTCTTAATACATTAAAATTGACATTAAATAACTTTATACCACGGGTCTGTTGAATTCTTGATTCTGATTGGTTGGTGGAAGTTCTAAGGTGTGCAATTCTTTTCCAGTAAATGCACCGCATAACGGTTCCATGTCATTTCCCCAAATGATTTCAGTTATTTCAAAGAGCCGTACAGGCTACCACAGCAAAATAACCATATAAAACAAAGACATTGGCTAAGTAAATTGGATAAGAACAACAAACAATGTCTATAATATCCTAATTGTATTTAAATTTCAGTTGAAAAGTGCCCTCTCTCTCTCTCTCTCTCTCTCTCTCTCTCTCTCTCTCTCTGTCTGTCTGTCTGTCTCTGTCTGTCTGTCTCTGTCTCTGTCTTGCACTCTGATCTCATCCACACACCGGGTTGGGGAGTAACGGAATACATGTAACAGGAATACATATTTAAAATACGAAATATAAGTAACTGTATTCCACTTCAGTTACAATTTAAATAATTGGTAATTAGAATACAGTTACATTCAAAAGTATTTTGATTACTGAAGGGATTCCTTTGCATTTTATTGTCATTTATTTCATTTAATATTTGGAAAACATTTATACATATAAATGATGCGACCCAAAGTACATTTGAAATCATATTCTTGCTAATAATTTTTGTATTGTTTTTCTGTAAAAATATCTAAAAATCCTTAAAACAAGATCAATTTCATTAATCTTGTTTTAGAAACAACACAGCATAAGATATTTAGGTTTTTCAGAGAATGTATATTTAACATGTGTATTTTGTCTTACTGTACTGGCAGAGTTTTTATAGTTAAAACAAGTGAAAAAATCTAGCAGTGCTGAAGAAGTAATCCAAAGTATTTAGAATACGTTACTGACCTTGAGTAATCTGTAAGTAAAGTAAACAGAATATGTTACAAATAAAATTTTACAGCATGTATTCTGTAATCTGTAGTGGAATACATTTCAAAAGTAACCCTCCTAACCCTGTCCACACACATACTGATACACATGCATACGCACGCACACCCATAGAGACTCAAGTCATGACCAACAAACAGAGCCAACGCACCCCTGCAACTTGATCAATACAACATTTACTATATAATCCGAAATAACTTTTAATATCTAACCCCTCGCGCTCCCTCTCTCTCTCTCATCTACACTCTAACACACACACACACACACACACACACACACACACACATCACACATACTCACGAGCCAGACACAGAACCACCTTCATGTCAACGGACCCCCCCAACTAAATAAAACAGTTGCGTAGCAATGGGACAGCTATAAATATGGTGACACTGAGAAGTATACTTAAACTTACAACTTGATGATTTGAAGCGATGTTTCTGCTGATGAGAGCCGCAAACACAGGTAATCCAACAGAAGATCTCTCTGTTTTCTTTCTTTCTCTCACCCATGTGTGCACACAAACACACACACAAGCCACACACTACCTTGCTACTTTAGGTTCGAGTAAAGCAGCGCAAGCCTCCGTTGCTAGTTCTAAAGTTGCGTTTTCGAACTAAAAATGGAGGCTTGGGCTGTATCAAAACAAGATGCTGTTTCCATAGAAAGTAGTTCCACTAACAAGAGTGTTTTACAGACGAAAACCAGAAAATGTCTTGAGATAAAACCCTGAACGATGTCTTAAGGTGTGCTAATCTTGGTATAAGCGGAATAATTCACTGCGGCCCATTGAATTATTGAAAAATGATGCACACCCAAGGTGTAACAGCCACTCTGCTGACCATCGTGACCACATTACAACTTAGGGGTTGATTATTTTTTTCAATAATTAAACAGTTATTCCTCACTAGAGCTGTCAGAATTAATGCGTTAATGCATGCGATTAATTAAAAAAGTTTAACATGTTAAAGTTTCTTAATCGTGATTAATGCATTGACCGTTAATATAGCATAAACACTGGTGTGAAGGGCAGAACCTTTGTAATGTGTCCACCTAGTGTCATTACACTGATGCACACGCCAAGGCGCCAGTGCCCTTCTACCAAGATGAGACTACAAGCTTAGCATAAAACAGAATAACGTGGCGGTCACATAGACATTCTCTGGGCTGTACTGTCGTAACATGCTACTTCACCGTTACGCTCTCTCCTATGATAGAGCCGCAGAGGTTGTTATCTCGATAAATAAAATAATCTCTTTAATTTAATTTGTTTAATGTTTCTTGAATTTGTGCTATTTATGCTGTGGAAGGCTTTGTTTGGAAAATATTAATAAAGCATTATATTGCTACATATTGTTTTGTTTTCTTTCCTAAGATAGAAATAAATTACATATTAAATATGTTGTAAGTAAGTTTAACATGCTCTCTCTTTCCAAAACCCTGAATGCATTGATTTCATGTTGACTTTAAAGTCATGTCGTTGGAAAATTATATGGACAAATATTGCTCCTGTAAGTGAGTATAAGGCAACATTGTGCGAAAGAGGTCAAATATTTGTGATCTGCTCCCATATTTTAAGTCACTTTGACCCAGAAACACATATTGATTTTTAATGATATAATTAGTATGCATCTACTCCAAACCATTGTTAAGATATACAGTAAAAATGTAAATGCTGCCTGATTTACTTTAAGCATAAAACTTTTAAGTGTGTCTCTGGAACACATTTCTGTGTCTCAAAATGAAGGAGCTGGTCACATTTGGGCATCTGGAGGTGTAACAGGCTCAATATTGCTCCAACTGTAAACAAAAAATAACCGGCAAGCAGTAATTCCCATTGAAGTTTCCTTTTCTAATGTTCAAAAAATTGCCCTATTGGAATCTTTTCAATAGACAGAATGAAATGTCAGATTTTTTTCAGGTGGTATTATAATCACATTACTAAATATATCTTTAATTCATAACAGCTGACAGGCGACTAATTGCCTAATTACTAACATAATTTCTCGTTAAATGTGTGCTCTGCAGATAAATAGCTAGTTGTGAAAACTACTGTCACAAATACTTACATTTAGAATGTCAAAGAACACTTCAGAACAAAGAATGGGTGTTTGACAACATATAAGTGCCATTTTCTCTCTGCAATGTATGGCACCAACAGGCATGAAACTCATGCGGTGAATCATAACGCAATGGATCTTACCACGGAAGGCTTTTGAAAATGATCCACTCGATCAATGGAAATAGGGTTTCATTTTGTTATTGTTATATGTACCACTGCAGAAATCGATCAGTGATGCTATAACCCCAAATCAGATATTATAAACCGTCACAGGGAGCACAACTGAGCTGCAAAACTAGAGGCCTGCTTTCTGGATGGCGTTTCAAGCATACTGTACAAACCAATTTCAGCTCAATACCCTAAGGGTGCTCCAGGGCAGCAGTTCAACCCCTTTTTTCTAAGCGAATCCAACAAATCACATCGGTGGATTAACTGTTAGAATAACTTGTTTTTGAGGCACTCTGGGTTCTGATGTTACAGGTCAAAAATTCACACTCGCAGTGAGTAGCCTCAGAGTTCAGTTACATTCAGCATTAGCTGCAGTGTGGCAAGACTCACCATGTGGAAAAAGAGTGAGTGTGCGTATATGTATTATATGGTAATGATTGTGGAATAATGAGTGCATGCTCTTATATTTTTCTGTTCTGCAGTTGCTTGTTATCTCTCAGAGTCAGAGGGCCAGAGCAACAGGTTTCAACCACCAGACACCCACGCATGCACAAACACACAAGCACGCACACACACAAAATAACGATGATCCAAATGTGATGGACAATTCTACTTTCATTTATCACTTAATGTCATACAAAGTCCAGTAAATATAAAAAAAAGCTAAATCAATATTAGTTGTGACCACCTTTGCTTTTAAAACAGCACCAATTCTCCTATGTACACCTGGACACAGTTTTTCTTGGTTGTTGGCAGATAGGATGTTCCAAGCTTCTTGGAGAAATCGCCACAGTTCTTCTGTCTATTTAGGCTGTCTCAATTGCTTCTGTCTCTTTATGTAATCTCAGACTGACACGATGTTCAGTGGAGGGCTTTGTGGAGCCATAACATCTGTTGCACGGCTCCCTGTTCTTCTATTATAATATTTTCTATTTGCACAAGTAATGTTTGGGAGTCTAACATTTATCTTTCCTACTGACACACTAAAACTGAAGATATAAATAACCATCTTAAGACAAATGCTTTTGTGAAACAACTTATGTGCCTAAGACTTCTGCACAGTACTGTATAATCTGTTATATACAGAAGCAAGGTAATGTAATGACAGAAGAGGTATAGTATGTTGGATAAATATAAATAGATTAAGCTGTGTATTGCACTTAATTATTGCTCAATGGGGCAGTTTTAACTGTTCATGAGAAGGATAGGCAGAGGTGCTCAGTGCTCTGTAGCGCCTGCCAGAAGCCAACAGTTCAAAAAGGTAGTGGGCTGTGTGAGTGGGGTCCAGAGTGATTTTTTCAGCCCTTTTTCTCACTCTGGAAGTGTATAGTTCTTGAAGGGAGGGCAGGGGCAACCAATAATCCTCTCAGCAGTCTCACTGTCCTTTGTAGTCTTCTGATATCCGATTTCATAGCTGCACCAAACCAGACAGTCACTGGAGTGCAGAGGACAGACTCAGTGACTGCTGAGTAGAACTGTATCAGCAGCGCCTGTGGCAGGTTGAACTTCCTCAACTGGCGAAGGAAGTACAACCTCTGCTGGGTCTTTTTCACAATGTCAATGTGTGTCTCCCACTTCAGGTCCTGTGAGATGGTAGTGCCCAGGAACATGAATGACTCTGCTGCCACAGTGCTGTTTAGAATGGTGAGGTGGGTCAGTGTTGGGGTGTTCCTCCTGAAGTCCACAATCATCTCCACCTTTTTGAGCGTGTTCAGCTCTAAGTTGTTTTGAATACACCAGTGAGCCAGCCGTTCAACCTCCCTTCTGTGTACAGACTCATCGTCATCTTGGATGAGGCCGATGACAGTAGTGTCATCTACAAATTTCTAGAGCTTGACAGAGGGGTCCTTGGCGGTGCAGTCATTTGTATACAGGGAGAAGAGTAGTGGGGAAAGCACACATCCCTATGGGGCACCAGTGCTGACTGTACATGTGCTGGAAGTTAATTTCCCCTGTCTCACTAGCTGCTGCCTGTCCATCAGAAAGCTGGTAATCCACTGACAGATAGACATGGGAACAGAGAGTTGGTGTAATTTATTCTGGAGTATAGCTGGGATGATGGTGTTGAAAGCTGAACTGAAGTCTACAAAAAAAATCCTTGCATATGTCCCTGGTCTGTCCAGACGTTGCAGGATATGATGCAATCCCATGTTGACTGCATCAATCACAGACCTGTTTGCTCGATAAGCAAATTACAAATGTTCGCTTCCGTACATCTCTGTGATGTGTACTTATGAGAGGGATGACGTAAGCTCATTGGTAAGGTTACGCATCATGTGGAGGAGGAGGCAGGAAGCGCGTCATTGTTTACAATAGAAACTTGCACAGAGCATAGACCAAGCGCCATTCACAAACCAAAACAGTCCAAAACAATTTCAAAACAATATAAAATAAAATAAAAAAATTATTTCCAAATAATAATAATAAAAAAACAATGTAAACAATGACGCACTTCCTGACTCCTCCTCCACGTGACGCGAGCTTACGTCATCCCTCTCATGAGCGCACGTCACAGAGATGTACGGAAGCAAACATTTGTAGTTAAAAAGTATATAAGTATTGTTTTGTTTCTCAAAATAATCAATCATTTGGGTTCAGAAGAACTTTATTTGTTGACTGGAGTCGTGTGGATTATTTTGATGCACCCTCAAAATGCATTTTGGACCATCAAAAAATGGAGTACATTCACTTCCATTGTTTAGAGGAGGAGGCCTGAAATGAAATCCTAAAAGTCTTAAATTCTGTTTTGATGAAGAAAGAAACTCAGATACATCTTGGATGGCCTGAGGGTGAGTAAATTATCAGCACATTTTCATTTTTGGGTGAACTATTCCTTTAAGTCCTGTGATTTTGGGTTTCTTTGGGACAGGAATGATGATTGAGCATTTGAAGCAGCATGGGACTTCACACTATTCCAGTGATCTATTGAAGATCAGTGTGAAGATGGGGGTCAGATGGTTAGCACAGGATTTTAGACAAGTGGGTGAAACATCATCTGGGCCCTGTGCTTTCCTTGTGTTTTCAGAAGACACAGCACACCTCCTCTTCACATATCTTAAGTGCAGTTTGAGTAGCAGGAGGGGGAGGAGGGGGTTGCAGGAGGTGTTGATGTTTGTGTGAAGTGAAGGTCAGAGCGGGTGTGGGGTGTGAGATTGGGCCTTTCAAATCTACAGTAGAACACATTCAGGTCATCAACCAGTTGTTGGTCCACTACAGTGTTGGGGGAGGAGTCCTGTAGTTAGTTAATTGTTTCAGGCCACTCCACACTGATGGAGGGTCATTAGCTGAAAACTTGTAGCTGAAGCTTATCAGAATAGCTTCTTTTAGCCACTCGGATTTCCTTATTCAGTGTTCTGCTGTAAACCATGGTTTGTCATTGTTGTATGTTAAATAAGTCCTAGTAGGAATGCACATATCCTCACAGAACCTGATATATGATGTCAAAGTATCTGTGCAGCCTCAAAAACACTCATCAGTGCAGTCAAAGCAGGCTTGTAGTTCCAGCTCTGCTTCATTGGTCCATCTCTTTACAGTCTTTACTACAGGATTAGCTGATTTTAGTTTCTGCCAGTGATCAGAGAATCCCAAAGCTGCTCTAGGGACAGAGCGATATGCATCCTCTATTGTTGTGTAGCAATGATCCAGTATATTTCTGTCTCTGGTTGGGCATGTAATGTGCTGTTTGTATTTGGGCAGTTCACGTGTGAGGTTTGCTTTGTTAAAATCCCCAAGAATAATAATAACAACCGAGTCCGGGTATTGTTGTTCTGTGTCTGTGATTTGATCAGCCAGCTGTTGCAGTGCTGCATTCACATACGCGTGTGGCGGGATATAAACACTCACCAGAATAAATGAGGAAAACTCCTGGGGTGAGTAGAAAGGCTTACAGTTAATAAAGAGCACTTCCAAATTAGGACAGCACATCATCTTTGATGTTGTTACATCTGTACACCAACTTTCATTGATGTACAAGCATGTTCCACCGCCTCTCATTTTCCCTGTTAACTCCGCGATGCGATCCGCTCTGAACAGCTGAAAGCCTGGCAGATGTTAACGCGCTGTCAGGAATGGCTTAACTCAGGCAGGTTTCTGTGAAGCACAAGGCAGCAGAGGTTGAAAAGTCCTTGCTTGTACAGGTGAGGAGATGTAGTTTGTCCGTTTTGTTAGGAAGAGAGCGGAGATTCGCTAGATGAATACTCGGCAGCGCTGTTCGAAAGCCGCACTGACGAAGCTTGACCAGCGTGCCAGCTTGCTATCCTCGTCTGCGTCTCTTAAACAACACAGCTGCGCCTCTGACTAAAATGTCCAGCCAAGCGTCCGAATAGTCAAAAACTGGGAAAAGATTGTCTGGTATGTGCTGCCGAATGTTCAGCAGTTCGTCCCTGGTAAAACTGATTGGAAAAAGATTAATAAACACAGGACAAACAAACAAAAACAACAAAAGAATTGGAGAGCTCCACACCGAGGCTGCCGTCCGTGGCGCCATCAAGTTTTTTATTGAAAAAATACAATAAAAGAAAGCAAATGAGATCTTGAAAACAATGAGACAATGAAAACAATGAGATCTTTATAATGACAAATACCGAATATATTAAAATCGAGTTACTACTTGCACTAGGTGTAAATAGCACCTGCCACACAGCATGGCTATTTGCACTCCAGTAAAAACACAGAAATTGAAGATAAACTGTGCCCCCCAGTGTTGCTGCAGTTGCGTGGGGTATAACGACAGTGTGTTGTGCATATTTCATGTGGACTACCTGGGTTCAGTTCTGCCTTTTGTCCCACTTTTTCCCATCCTTTTTCCTGTTTCCACTCTTAATATTTCCTTTAATACTACTATAATAATAAATGAAATTAATATAAAGGTTGATTGCCTTAATCATGGTTTTACATAGTAATATTGTTGTAACCATGTAAGTTCTAGTTTAAATACAACTAACCATGGTGTATTTACATTAATATGGTGTTTATATAGTACCATGTTTAATTTTGTGGTAGTGATTTTACTACAAAATAACATGTGATACAGGTGATACTATGGTTACTGTACTCCTACTCAGTGCTACTTGAGAGGTTTAGGGGTTGGAGTAGGGTGTCTGTGGGACTCTAAATAAACACAGTGCGGTGATTCCACTATACTGTATGTTAATATATAATTAGGGGTGCAGATAGTATCTGCCACTATTTGCACCAGTGTGCAAATAGCATCAAACACTATTTGCACTTGGAGCAAAGAAGATGCTTTTTGTTGCTATTTACACTTAGTGTACTTAGTGATTTACTAAGATCCCAAATAACAGGTGCTAATTTTCTTGTGCAATCTATGAAATTGCGTATGCGCATCATGGACGTTTTTTCAGGTGATTTACTAAGAAAAATCCTGCAAATAAATACCTGTGCAAATATGTTGGACACACCTTCCAAAAGGAGGCTTTTGCATGTGGTACTTGCACCAAATACAGTACAGTACAGCTCTCACTATATACCATTTTATTTTTATTCAACACGGCATTTATATGTTTATTTATTGGATTGTATGATATCATCATAAAATCTCTCTTATTTAACAAGTGTAAGAGTAGTTGATGAGAATGCACATGACACTCTTCACTTGAAATGTTCATAATTTACAAAAAACTGGTTAAGCCATCTGATGTATACTTAATTGAAATCTGAATTTCAAACTGCTATGATCTTGTCCATGGAAAATTTAGCTGCACACGAGAGAGACACGGAAAGCTGCATGGCACAGAACTTGCGCTCCCTGTTCATTTCACGAGATCAATGCGAAACCTGTTCAGCATATAGGTGCGTATCGGCCTGCATACTGGAAAAAATCGCCACTTTAAATATTTTTCAATATTTTGGCAGTTAAAAACAATGTTTAAAACATTAAATTATGACATAATGTGGGCATAAATTGTTAGTATGTTTATGATGTTATCAGTTATGATATTGAGTTTTAAAATAATTGAATAAAACAGCTTTTTTCATGAGTAGCCTATTAATTTAATTTCACATTAATGTGTGTCAATAAAGGGTGCTCTACATATTATCTGTTCTCAAAGTCTCTTCTTTGTCTCAATGACAGCATGATGCACAGAGCAAATCAGATTAATACCTACCTTTCATTCGTATTAATTTGCTCTCGTAGTTTCCGATTCTTAAATTATTTCAGGCTTGATAAATCACTTTGCGGGTGCAGTCTGATTCATTTGCATCTAGACTGCCCTTTATTATGTGCATTTGGAGGCACGCCTCAAAATTGCATATTCGTGTCGGGGAAACACACAAAAGTTGCCAAGACGTGCTATTTTGCGCATCTGAAAGATGCAATCTTTAAAAGATTACGTTAGTAAATCAGCTCTGAACTTTTTTTAGCATGCTATCAAGTTTGCATATATTTTTATACATCCAATCTTTTAGTAAATCCGGGCCTTAGTATAAATAGCATCTAGCACTATTTGCCCTTGCCCTAACCCTAGCCTCTGCCTATAAAAGTACACATAAATATCAGCTCCCAATTTAAATATATCTTATAAAAATATGTCAGTATTTTCAAAGCTCAGTGATGATTGTAAGATCTTGAGCATCTTTTTATAATATAAAAAAGTGAAAGATGACTTAAGCAAATGTTTGCCTAACATCTCCATTTGTGTTCCATGAAAGAAAGAAAGCCATATGGGTTTGGAACAACATGAGGGTGAGTAAATTAAGACAGAATTTTTATTTTGGGGTGAACTATCCCGTTAATGTAAATGGGGTTTACATGAACATTCCCTTTTGTGGAGAACATGGCAAACTGAGCAGACACACTGTGAGAACAAATATATCACAGCATGTCAAAAATTTGCCTCTCCAGTTGTCACAGTTGGGGGGTGGGGGAGGATAAAGTACCCAAAAGCAGAGATGACAAATAAATAGTATTTATTGACAGAGAATGTGAAGTAACTGAATGGCGCTCCAGGTGCCGGCTGCTGACAGCTGATCCAACAAGCCACACTAGTAGAATGAGAGTCACAGAAAGGCGCTTCCAGCGCCGGCCGCAGACGGCTGATCCAACAAGTCGCTGGCAGGAATTAGTGTGTTCGTGAGATGAGTGTGTGCATTGTGGTAGTCTGGAGCAATTCGAAGAGAGTCCGTTAAAGCTGGTGTGGTGCGATGCGAAACCCAGATGAATCAGGCAGATACCGAGGAATCCTCCTCCACAGTACTGGGCACCAACTGGTGTGAGCGACCGCAAGCAGGCAGGTAACTGCACCTCTATAGACAAGCAACCAACAGATACATGAGCACGTTCCAACTACACAAGAGAGAAACATTAGACATGACAGCAAACAGTGAACAATAAACTAGCAAAGAATGAGGGGAAACAAGGAATAAGTAGGGAGTGCAATCAGAGGAAAGCAGGTGGAAGCGGGCAAGTAATCCATGGAAACACTGATCACAGGTGCCGGCTCCACCTGTGAGACACATGTGAGAGAAAAACAAACAACAGTGTGAGCCGGCACGCATGCCGGAACCGTGACACCAGTAGCATGTTTTAAATATGTCACAGATATGAGGAAAGCAATCCAAACTCACTTTATTTTTATTTTTATTTCCGTCTTTTTTCTCACCCCACTCTGTGATTTAATTTGAGAATTGGGAAACATAATGTTCTGGCATCACAGAACAACGGCTAGAAAAGAACCTTGGGCTTATTACATTTTAATAAGGTTCCCCAGGCAACTTTCCCTCGCCATAATTGCTTTGTGTATTTCCCCTACGGGGACCCTTCCTCTTGTTTGTTATCAACACAAAGCCATCAAAATCACAACCAATGAGCTCAGTCTCTCTCTTTCTCAGCTATTTCCTCACTCACATTCACTCAGCAATAAATTAAACATTAATTAAGCTAAGTTGCACCAAACACCAACATATATATTGATTATTTATCACCATTCTTCTTAATTTTCTCATCCCTGGAAAGAACAAACATAACACAGTGGTTCCAAAAAGTACTTTTAAGAATTTAAAAATAGCATAGCAAAGTACCAGGTGGCCTATATTTGAAAGAAAGATAGCATGAGCACACGCTTAAAGCAATCATTTAAAATAAATAAATAAATTAAATAATTAAAAATAGGTTTTTGATAGGTTTTAAATTACAAAATAGTAGATATACTGTTCAGTATTAAGATTATAAAATTTGGACGTTTCCTAATTGTCAAACTTAGTGGCAAACATAGTTAATGTGATGAACTGTGCCTGTGATTAATCTGCTATGATACCTCTGTGAACTTTAAGGGAACTGATCCAGTAAAATGACCTTGGGACCAGTTGATTAAAAATATCTGCAAAAAATGGCTTGAGACTGTCTACACCGGACATGGACAGGATGTAAGAAGCATTAGTTCTGGAAAGTTCTAGCATCATTTGTTTACACATGCCACTTTTATTTTTTTATTTTTTATCCAATGCAATGCAATTTATTTTTAAGTGCGGTGTATGTATCCAAAAATCACAGCTCAATATGTATTCCTATTCTGGTCTTACAGTCTGTGTTGTTGACAAATAATGTCTTATTACAGTATTATTACATTGTCATTACACTCATTTGTATCTAGAGCAACACCGCTTGATTTCACAATACACAGCCACTGTGGATAGAACTTAAGTACAGCAAAACAGCAACAGTTTCTAATACTGTAAAAGTTAATCAGTAAGTTTAGATATTTCATTTTCAACAAATGTTGCATCACTCTAGGGTGGTAGGCGGATATCAAGGTATTAGTCACATGGCAGATGTCACACCATCCTACATCATAATGTCACATGCATGTCTTAGTCACACAGATTGCAGGTCAGTAGTTAACCTATTATGTCACCAAGATTTTTCCATTAATTATTTATTAAGGCCTCTCATTTTCATAAATGAATCAGAATATCATGCAAGAACAGCTGGGCACGTGATTTCCTATGACAAAACCAAGGGGGGTATATGATGTCTTATGACACAGAACAGTGCCGAATCTAATGGAGCACTGAAAGTGAAATTTTGCAGACTGGAAAAATTACGCTCTCTTATCATTTTTCCTGCTGAGAAACTGCATGCCCTTAGGTAAAATTGAGAGGTGGAGAAATTAGTCTGCATCGCTAATAGCAAAACAACTTCTTTTTACGTGGAAGGTGAGAACAAAGCAGGGATGGCTGTCATAACAGACCATGGATCAGCCATTCCTTTCTGTGAAAGAAAAAGTAGCATGTTGGACTGGTTGATTTATTCCTGTTCACTAAAAAAGTAACTGCACAATGACTATTTAGTTTCTGCTTTAGTTCCAATGTTTATGCATGTTTATGCATGTATAAATAATAAATACCTGTATATTACATATTATTTTGGTGCACTGAGGGAGAATGATCTTGAAACGAATGAACCTTCTGCCATCATTTGTGTACAATGTGCATCAAAACAACGAAAACTAGCCAGTACCAGCAAACTCAACAGTTTGTGAATCTGTCTGTTGACTTTTGTAGATTCTACTGGGCAGCTATGAGTTGAGAGACTACAGGGAATATAAAATGGCAAATAAACACATTGCCAAGCCAACACAATGCCAAGCATATGCCCCACTGGCACAACAGACCTTTATTCTGATACACATGCCGTTATGGAAAATAAATAAAATAGAAGAGGAATACATGTTATATTTATAACATTGAATTATTAAAAGAATTTCAAAGGATGTTGAAACTACACAACATTTTATCATGTTAAAATTATAGGCTGCTTAAAATATTACCTTTGTAATTTATGGTTTTGCTATCTCTTGATTTAATTACACCATGAAAACATATGTAATAAACAAAACCAACAAAATAAGCTCCAACTGTTTTTTTGGGCTATGAATAAAGATAATTAGAAAATGTAAATAAATATTTGCCATCTGAAAAACAGTCAGCCTTAATTTAAAACTATAAACAACCCGAATATCCATCAAAAACAACAAAATGAGACAGAAAATATCTATTCAGTACATACAAACTGCTCACTATCAATAAAATTACATCCTTTTTTTTATTTTACTTTGAATTCATTCACCCGAGGGCAGGACCCTTTGAAGTTACTCATACCAAGGTTGCATTACTTGTCAAAACTGCCACAGCATTCTGAACCTTTTATATATATTTATATCAGTCCTGGTTCTACGGGGGTGCTTGAGGGTGCTAAGCACCCTCAAACGAAACTTAGAGCACACTCAATTGCAGACCAGGGCAAACTACTGCCCGCAGGTCGATTTATCATGAACGTTTTTTTATTAGATCTTTCATTTATCTAGTTTTTGGACCTATCGTGTCAGATAATATATGCAACACCCCAATCTTGCACAAATTGGAAATATTTCGCCTTACGTCATACTTAATTTATGCAATCTGGCAACCATACATGCGAGTGCACGCGCTTTCTCTCCGCAAAAAACAAACAAACAACTTAGCGCTCAGTAGTGCACGGAGGGGACACGCGAGTAAAACCAAGTGAGAGGGGAATACATTTATTCTTTGTGTTATCTGTAAAATACTGAAGTCCCTCACACATGTATGCGAATGTTACTCTGACAGTAATCATTTATCAGTGTCATGCAGCCTGTTTTATTTAGTAGTGTGCTGAATGGGGTGCCAAACAAACCATTGATGAGACGCACATCATGACCCATGAGCATGTAAACAGGTTGATAATGTTCTGAAAATAAAACAAGTAAAAGGGTCCACTTTACGGCCAACATTAAAATAAGCTTTTAGAATCTCTTTCCCGAATATTTTATTTTACTTTAAACCAGACTCCTGATATAGAGTGTTAAATTGAATACTAAATTACCATTGCACTGAAGTATGGTAAAATAATCAATTAATAATTTTATTCAGCCTTAATTCAGTTTTACTAACACATGATAGAAAGTATAGCAGTAAAACTTCAAGCAATCGCAGAATGGTCCCATCAGTATACATTTCAGAAAACTTGCATCATTCATTGAGTGCATGTCTGGGCTTAAAAGATAAAACTATGCAGAACTTTTTATCTTCTCTGTTCCATGTTCTACTTAGTGGCTGATGTGGCCCCAGTACCAAAATAATTGCACACCCCTTCTCAATTGAATATGTAAGACTAATACTGTAAATTGGCAAGCAGATTTTCTTGAATACCAGCAAACACACAAAAATCCTTGCATACTGTGAACAATTGCTGCATCAAAACTTATAAATGTGTATGATTTTGCAAATCAGTATGTCTTAATCTGCAGGCGCAGAATTTTGCTGTCATTTTCAGCGACAGATCATGGGGAACCCCCCCCAAAGCAATAAATGTTTTGTACATTAAAAAAACAAACTTTTCTTTACATTGTTTAAGTAGCATTTAAACATGATTTAATCTATTACATTTTTTTTAATTATGATACATCTTCACTTTATACAGAGCACCCCCACTATTTTCAGAAGCACCCTCAGTGATTTTGATCTGGAACCGGGCCTGATTTATATAGTTGTATGTTTCCATTAAGTCTCTTAAGCCAGGGTTTGGGGTAAAACATTTGTGTTTGATCAAAGTAATCGCTCAAGGAATCCAAAGAGGATTGGCATCTTAATTTATCTCAACAAACTTCAAAACAGGTTTATTTAAAGCATAGCTTAATGACAGAGCTACTTTTTCCCTCTAAGGGTCTTCTAACATCATAGGTCCAAAAACAAACAAACTTTAAAAGACCTCTCAGCTTACAGCTGTCAGTCTCTCGTAATGGCGCACAGACGAGCGCTTATGTTGCTCTCACATCAGCACCCCAGGTGAATGACTGTCGGCAGCTTTCTTTGACTCCAAAAGGAAAAAACTGTGTGGGGGGGGAATAGAGCGAGGTAAAAACAATGTTTTGAAAATGAGAGACTGTTCTTTTGTCCAGAATCCCTTTTGTTAGAACTCTAGACAGGCTGACTCAGGTATGGTGAACGTACAGTGCAGCACTTCTACAACTAGTTTGAGTGTACATGTAATACATTTGTAAAACTAGACAGTAATGTTAGTAACTTTATGGGCATTGTACTCGGTATGACTGAAAAATGAAACACTGTCATCATTTCCATGGAGCACAAAAAGAAGAGGCAGAATATCTAAGCTGCTCTTACACAATAAAAATTGAATGTGGATGAAAGCTGTTGAAGAAACTTTCTTTCTTTCTTTCTGTCTGTCTGTCTGTCTGTCTGTCTGTCTGTCTGTCTGTCCTTTTCAAGGCAAGCCAGTCCAATCAGCAGCCATCTTGGTAACACTCCCGGGCAGCTATTTTTTATGTATAAGCGGCATACCTTGTACCACTCCTACTGTAACTGAATGGAGACAGACTGAAATCTCTAAAATGCTTGGTCAAGATTATGATCACATTCTTCAAATCAGCAGTAAAATATGACAACAACAGTATCATAATTTGAGCTGCTTTAGCCAGATGAAGAAATGCCTGTGTGTTCTCGAGTTAACTGACAGGTGATGTCCTTATTTAAAAGGTGATTGGCTCTTTTACCTGAAAGAAAGGACTTCCTTTTCTGCATCCACCTTATTTCTGCATTTCCAATAATATAAATCCATTTCATGCTTTCATGAACCATCCAAAAATTCAGCACTGGCAAAACATCTACTATACTGTATTATATTGGAATATTTGTGGATTCTATGTTGCTTGCCATAAAATTTATCAGAATACAGAATACATGACTTTTGAATGGCCATCAATGGAGATTACCGTCCCTCTGATTGCACTCCCTACTTATTCCTTGTGTTTCCCCTCTTTCTTTGCCAGTTTATTGTTCACTGTTTTCTGTCATGTCTAACGTTTCTCTCTTGTGTAGTTAGAGCGTGCTAGTGTATCTGTTGGCTGCCTGTCTATAGAGGCGCGGTTAACCGGTTTTACAATTATTTGCTTATTATGCAACAGCACTGATGCAAAAAATGCATATCACATAACAACTGTCTAAATGTCTAATTGGACATATTTCTGGGGGTTATGTGGATGCTAAGGGAAGCCCTATAATAAGAAAACAGATAAACACACACAAAAAATTAATTAAAAAATAAATTAAAATAAGAGGTAATAAGAGGTAATAAGAGACTAGGGCACAGCACCACTTATGCATATCCCGAGCTCAGTGATGTGCTTAAGTGTAAACAGAGTGCTTCAAAAGTGCGAAAATTTAAAATTATTGTGGGAGAGCAACATGTAGTTCACGGCATTAAACAGTTTTTTCTTCTGCATCAGTTTATTAAAGCCATCCGTTGTCTGTCAGACACCCCAACAAAAAGAATCGTCAACAGACTTTAAATACTGTCCACAACACCTTACAAATAAACCTTTGGACTATTCATAATAATGGGAACATTGCTTACAGCAAGCAATTTAAAGTCCAATCATGACTAAAATTGACATTTATTGTTAAATATGGTGAATCTGTACAGAAGCAATGATTTAAGTAATAAGGATGAAACTTTTCAAAGTTTACTCACTGATACTAACTACACACAAATGAACCGCATGCTGTCAGCACACTTGAACATTACAAAATGTGGCATCTTTAATTCATTAAACTTACTAGTTTGTTGTTGGACGATTAATGGAGCATCCTGTCCCAAGGATGTTTTTCTTTCTATGACTTCTGTCTGCTGTTTACATCCATCATCTTCAGTCAGTCATTTAAATGCTGCCAAACAGCCGATTCAAGTAGCTTTTTTGATGGATATGAGTCTGGTAGATTGAATTCCTCTGTTATATTTTGGAATTTGTGTTTAAGCTTCAGTTTCACGTGAATTGAAAGTTCAAGTTCAGTTAGCGACACCTGGTCATTAAAGCAACAAGCGGCCACTGTCCGTAACCATAGCAACAGCTCCATTTAGGCTTACAAAATCTTATGAAAAACTCTTTTATATTATATATTTATACATTATATTTAATATTTATGCCATGTGTAAATAAATCATTTCACGGTTTTTAACCATGGATTCTAAATTCTTACAGTTAAATTAACCGTATAATCGCGTCATCCCTAATTCAATGCATACTCTTAAATATTTATACACTGTATCATATCAAACATTCAGAAAAAGCATTAGGGTTAATGTTTCATAAAAATAAAAAAAATCACCCTTTCAGAAAATTACACTCCTTATCTGCTAATCTGAAATGCTTATCTGCTTTACTCACCATGAAACACAACTGATAATTTCTATGGATGCCTTTAACATCTTCACCGACTCCACATATGACTCATGTGATGTATTTTATGTTTTCTAAATTCATACGAAAGTTTTGTGTGGGTTACAGACCTACAGACCGAAATTGCAAGTTGTCAGCCACTGACAGTCTTGTGAGTTTTATTCCTTCAGTGGGCGCTTGACCCTTCAACACCGAATCCTCCATTCATCCGCATTTAAATCTAAGAACTCTTTATATCCATTTGGAGACATTTTACACTGGATAGTTATTTTTAATAAAAACTGATAATTGCAAGGATTCATACCTGTAAATGAAAATCCGCTTCAGCATTATCTATAAAACGTCATGGTTACTTGCGTAACCTGATGGAGGGAACGACACGTTGTGTTGATGTAGTGACACTGGGCCTCTCGTGTATACGGTTAATTTAACTGTAAGAATTTAGAATCCATGGCTAAAAACCGTGAAATTATTTATTTACACGTGGCATAAATATTATATATAATGTATAAATATATAATATAAAAGAGTTTTTCGTAAGATTTTGTAAGTGTTGTGTTGATGTAATGACAATGGCTCACAGTGACTTGAAGTGCTGCTGACTCCAGAGGAGGAAAAGGTGGGCGAGTTGTGACATACAACGAGAGCACAGACTGCCTTGGCGGTTGACATATGCTACCATTGCCGTGTTGTCTGTCCGAACTAACACATGCTTGCCCTGGATCAATGGCCGAAACCTCCGCAGGGCGAGCAGAATTGCCAACTCGAGGCAGTTGATGTGCTAACGCAGTCGCAGGCCCGTCCACAAGCCGGCGGCTGCGTACCCATTGCAAACAGTGCCCCAGCCCGTTTTGGAGGCTTCCGTCGTGACCACAACGCACCTATAGACCAGTTCTAGGGGAACACCTGCCCGTAGAAATGAGAGGTCGGTCCAAGGGCTGAAAAGACGGTGACAGACCTGCGTGATGACCAAGCGATGTTTCCTGCGGCACCATGCTCATCTCGGGACTCGAGTCTGAAGCCAGTGCTGAAGCAGTCTCATATGCATCAACCCGAGCGGGGTGGCCACCGCTGAGGATGCCATATTCACCAAGGTGAAGTGGATACCGCTGAACCTGGGCGGACGCCTGGTGAACTGAATCGCGTAGCCGAGTCGAACGGTCCGCACCAGCCATCGCGACGGATTGGAAAGCGCAAGCCACGCTTACAAGTTCCGCGTGAGGAGGACCAAAGGGACAACGTCGTCGGATGTACCAGCAGGTGGGGCCTCGCGGAGGGGTGGAGCTTGAGGTGCCACACCATGTCATGGCCGTGCTGAGTCTAGGGACATCGAAGCACTTACCTGGCTCCTTGTGACCACCACCGGAACAGCCTGGGATGGGGGAGGATGAGGCCTGTCCTCGCAACCCGTGGAGACTGTCACATTGGGGGAGGATGTGTGCCACAGCTGGGCGCGCAGGGGAGGGGAGACCACTGCTGGAGTGTCAATCCTGCAAGGGAAAAAAGGTGGACGGTGGTCGTGATGACGACCGTGCACACCGGGTATGTGACCCAGGGAAGGAGGAAACCGCTCTTTTGCTGAACTGTTGGGTACTGCAGCCACTTGGGCATGTGGCGAAATCAAATGAAAAGGCAACAAAAGATTCTCCACCCGGCCCTCCACCGGGGGATGGAGTGGTCTTACTACCAGCTCCAATGCAGTGGGTTTCGTTGACCCATGGTTGCCCGTCTCAGGGGTGCTTTGATGACCTTCGTGGGTTCTGGTGGCCGGCCGTGAGACGGGTAGCGTCTGCTTCTTGCGGTGGGCTCCACGCTGGGGCCGGGCCGAAGGGGCGGGCTGTGGCAGAGCCGGTGCAGTCACCGCAGGGGGACGTCCTTGGCGACGAGCAGACGAGGTGTGGGATCTTGATCAGCGCCGGGGCAGGATATGCTGGATAGCCTCCGTCTGCTGCTTCACCGTTGAGAACTGCTGGGCAAAGTCTTCGACGGTGTCGCCGAATAGGCCAGTCTGGGAGATGGGGGCAGTAAGGAACTGTGTCTTGTCGGCCTCACCCATCTCGACCAGGTTGAGCCAAAGGTGGCGCTGCTGGACCACTAATGTGGACATTGTCCGCCCGAGCAGACGAGCATGCTAGGGAATGGGAGGTCTGCGGGGGGATACCCGGCGGAGGCGGTCCCATTGGGGTCCCCAAATCACCCCAATGCTAGCCACGCTGGCCTCAAACCCGTAGGTAGAAGGACCGAGGCGGGGAGCCGCTTGGGTGGTTCTTACGAAAGCAAGCTGCGACCGCAACGTTGCCATGGTCATGTTCTCGCAGCGAGAACATGAACCATCCACGAACGCTGCCTCCATGTGGGTCACACCCAGACACAAAAGAAAGCGATCGTGACCGTCTGAAGTTGAGAGGTAACGACCGCAACCAGGAATGACATACAATCAGAAAGGCATCTTTAAAAAGACGTGTCTTTAAAAAGACGTTCTATGCGTTCCGCTCTTTTAGAGAAATATACTCTTTCAGGAAAATATACTCTCTTTTTTCTGCAGAAGCGCCCAGGGGCGTTCTCTGCAGTGCACCAGTGCATAGGAGGGAGAAGCCGCTGAAATGCGCCATCAGATCCAGCAGAGGTGAATGAACAGTCGTGAGAATTCAGCTCAGTGAGCATGACCATTCGGCTCCGAAGAGAAAATCTGAATGAGTGGTTGCATACCAGCTCCTTTTATACCCGTATATCCGGGGAAGTGGCATGCAAATACCACTCGCCAATTTTCATTGGCCTTTTATCAAAGACCAGAGGTGTCTCGGGCTCCCAAGAGTGAACCCTAGTGTAACTCCATTGACACAACTTCGAGTGAGTGACAGATAGGGAATGTTGGACATTATGGCCAAAAACTTCCATTTTTTGTTTCATCAGAGGAAATTTCTCCAGAAAGTAAGATCTTTGTCCCCATGTGCACTTGCAAACTGTAGTCTGGCTTTTTTATGGTGGTATTGCAGCATTGGCTTCTTCCTTGCTGAGCAGCATTTCAGGTTATTTCAATATAGGACTCGTTTCACTGTGGATATAGATACTTGTCTACCTGTTTCCTCCAGCATCTTCACAAGGTACATTGCTGTTGTTCTGGGATTGATTTGCATTTTTCGTACCAAACTACGTTCATCTCTAGGAGACAGAATACGTCTCCTTCCTGAGCAGTATGATGGCTGCGTGGTCCCATGGTGTTTGTACTTGCGTACTATTGTTTGTACAGATGAACGTGGTACCTTCAGGCATTTGGAAATTGCTTCCAAGTATGAACCAGACTTGTGGAGTTCCACAATTTCTTTTCTGAGGTCTTGGCTGATTTCTTTTGATTTTCCCATGATGTCAAGCAAAGAGGCACTGAGTTTGAAGGTAGGCCTTTAAATACATCCACAAGTACTCCTCCAATTCAGTACACCTCCTATCAGAAGCTAATTGGCTAATTGCCTAAAGGCTTGACATAATTTTCTGGAATTTCCCAAGCTGCTCAAAGGCACAGTTAACTTAGTGTACGTAAACTTTTGACCCACTGGAATTGTGATATAGTCAATTAAAAGTGAAACAGTCTGTCTGTAAACAATTGTTGGATAAATTACTCATGCCATGCACAAAGTAGATGTCCTAAACAACTTGTCAAAACTATAGTTTGCTAATATTAAATCTGTGGAGTGGTTAAAAAAGGAGTTTTAATGACTTCAACCTAAGTGTAATAAACTCCTGACTTCAACTGTTTATAATAATATATATATTCAGATAAATAGGACTGCACATTGTCTTTTCAAAAATATTTCTCAATACAACTTTGGTAAAGTGTGAGCAGCAGGGTAAATTAAATTGGGTTGCACACCAGATATGTCTAGTGGATGACCTGGCACATTCTAAAATTTGAAAAAATTATTTTCTATGAAGGTACAGTACATACGCACACACTGCTTGCTCACCGACTCAGGAGGCTGCTCAAAATTCTGCAGCCAAATCATTATTAAAGGACATAGATTATTTACTCTAGCCATCTCTGGATGTGTATTTTTCAAAGAGCTTACACGGTTTATTTTCTGTTACAAGTATGTCTTTTTGTGGTTTGACAGCTTGAATGAAAGACCTATTCAATGCTACATACAGGGATATTGCATAATAAACATCGCCATTTCTAATCGTTCAGTTTACACAGTTAGACTAGTTTCATACACTAACCTGCAAACTCAGTCCAAAAACCTTTATAACTTTGGACTGCCGTCAGCTCGTAATGTGTCCCTAATATCTGTGCCTTGTCTATGCCGTGAACGGCTTCAGTAAATGTTATGTCACCAGCTTGTGTTCTCCTAAAGCTATTATGTCAGACTACACTGAATGCAACTATAGCAATAACACACTGTAAACCGGACCTCAAATTCCTCAATGCCGACCTGCTGTTTACAAACACGCAAGCGGAGTCCTTTGTCTGGGCAGCCCGGACCCGGAAACGCAGGAGGAAAAGGGGAAACAGAGCCGGCGTTCTCATCAGAGTAAGACGCCGCGCAAATCGACCCCCGCTACCCAGTATTCTACTGGCAAATGTTCAGTCTCTGGATAACAAGCTCTGCAAGCTGAAAGTGCGGATCTCTTTCCAACGAGAGACGAGGGACTGCTGCATTATCTGCCTTACGGAAACTTGGATGTCTGCGGAGATTCCAGACTCAGCCATTGAACCCGCGGGGTTCTCCGTACACCGATCGGACAGAGCGAAAGACCTCTCAGGTAAAAGCAGAGGTGGTGGTGTATGTTTTATGATCAACAAATCCTGGTGTGATCAGAGGAACGTACATTCTATCAAGTCTTTCTGCTCTCCTGATCTGGAATTTCTCATGCTTCTGTGGCGACCATTCTGGCTACCGAGGGAATTCACAGCGGTCATTATCACTGCTGTGTACATCACCCCACAAGCCGTCACAGACCGGGCTCGCAAGGAACTGTATGGGATTATAAGCAAACAGGAAACCGCGCACCCTGAGGCCACGTTCAATGTGACCGGGGACTTTAATAAAGCCAGTTTCAAATCAGTCGCACCAAAATACCACCAACGCATTAGTTTCAACACACGAGGGGACCGGGTTTTGGACCATTGCTTCTCTCCCTTCTGGGATGGCTACAAATCCCTCCCCCGCCCACCATTTGGCAAATCGGACCACTCTTCCATTCTGCTTCTGCCCACTTACAGGCAGAAACTGAAACAGGAAGCACCCACTCTCAGAACGATCCAGTGCTGGTTGGACCAATCAGACTCTACGCTACAAGACTGTTTTGATCACATGGACTGGGAGATGTTCTGGTCCGCCTCTGATGACGACATCGAGCTTTACGCTGATAGCGTAATGTGTTTCATCAGAAAGTGCATAGAGGACGTCGTTCCGACCAGAACAATACGGATCTATCCGAACCAGAAGCCATGGATTAATAGCAATGTTCGCGCGGCACTTAATGTGCGGACCTCTGCTTTTACTTCCTGTAACGCGGAGGAGCTTAAACAAGCCAGTTATGCCCAGAAGAGCAAAACGCCAGTACAGGAACAAGATTGAAGGACAGTTTAACACCACCAACTCTAGAAGCATGTGGCAGGGAATTAACATCATCACAGACTTTAAAGGGAATAAAAACTCCGCCATGAACACCGCTGCCTCTCTCCCGGATGAGCTAAATACTTTTTATGCTCGTTTTGAGGGAAATAACACCGCTCTCGTGGAGAGAGCTCTCGCGGCCGAAGCTACAGAGGTTAGTTCACTCTCCGTCTCTGTAGCGGATGTAACCCGATCCTTCCGACAGGTGAATATCCGCAAAGCCGCGGATCCAGATGGCATTCAGGGCCGCGTCATCAGCGCTTGCGTGAACCAGCTGGCTGGTGTTTTTACGGACATTTTCAACCTTTCCCTCTCTTTGTCTGTAGTCCCCACATGCTTTAAAACGTCCACCATTGTGCCTGTTCCAAAGCAATAAAAAATCACTTGCTTAAATGACTGGCGTCCTGTTGCTCTGACCCCCATCATCAGCAAATGCTTTGAGAGACTAATCAGAGATTACATCTGCTCTGTGCTGCCTCTCTCTCTAGACCCATTGCAGTTTGCTTACTGCAACAACCGCTCCACTGATGATGCCATTGCATCTACAATACACACTGCTCTCTCCCACCTGGAAAAAAAAGAACACTTATGTGAGAATGTTGTTTGTAGACTACAGCTCAGCATTCAACACCATAGTGCCCTCCAAGCTTGATGAGAAACTCCGGGCTCTGGGCTTAAACAGCTCGCTGTGCAGCTGGATCCTGGACTTCCTGTCAAGCAGATGCCAGGTGGTTAGAATAGGCAGCAACATCTCCTCATCACTGACCCTCAACACTGGAGCCCCACAGGGCTGTGTTCTCAGCCCACTCTTGTATTCCTTGTACACACATGACTGTGTGGCAACACATAGCTCCAATGCCATCAAGTTTGCTGATGACACGACGGTGGTAGGTCTGATCACTGACAATGATGAAACAGCCTACAGAGAGGAGGTACACACTCTGACACACTGGTGTCAGGAGCACAACCTCTCCCTCAACATCAGTAAGACAAATGAGCTTGTGGTGGACTTCAGAAGAAAAGACAGAGAACACAGTCCCATCACCATCAATGGAGCACCAGTGGAGAGAGTCAGCAGCTTCAAGTTCCTGGGTGTCCACATCACTGAGGAACTCACATGGTCCATCCACACTGAAGTCGTTGTGAAGAAGGCTCATCAGCGCCTCTTCTTCCTGAGACGGCTGAGGAAGTTTGGAATGAACCGCCACATCCTCACACGGTTCTACACCTGCACTGTAGAGAGCATCCTGACTGGCTGCATCTCCGCCTGGTACGGCAATAGCACAGCCCACAACCGCAAAGCACTGCAAAGCCCTCCAGGACATATATACCAGGCCATGTGTGAAAAGCTCGGAGGATCATCAGAGACTCCAGCCACCCGAGCCATGGGCTGTTCTCACTGTTACCATCAGGCAGGCGGTATCGCAGCATCAGGACCCGCACCAGCCGACTTCATGATAGCTTCTTCCCCCAAGCAATCAGACTTTTGATCTCTTGATCTCCCACGATCAAAATACATCAGCACTGCACTTTATTACTCTTACTCTTATATCTCACACCGGACTGTCATAATTATATTATTATTATATTATATTCTCTCTTAACAACTTACTATCAACCGACAGCCTGAATGTCAATACAGTACAATTCAACCTACTGTACATTCTATATATACTATATATACTTTTTTTATTTTTATTTTTTTATTTTTTTTATTGAATAATGTGTATCTATATTGTGTGTATTGTATACTGTACAGTGTATGTTATTATTTGTATATTGTGTTGTGTGTAATTATGTGTATATTAGACTTTAAATTGTGTTGTGTAAATTTGATGTTTATTGTAAATTGGAATATGTCTCATCACTGTCACGACTGCTATGTTGATCGGAACTGCACCCAAGAATTTCACACACCATTGCACTTGTGTACATGGCTGTGTGACAATGAAAGTGATTTGATTTGATTTTTGAACTGGCAGTGAATTGATAGCACACAAATTAGGCTCCTTATTTAAACATCGGCTAATGTTAATATATTAATGCCTCAAAAATGTAGAGATATAATAACGTGCCGATCAGTAATCAGTATATCAATATTTTATGACATCTCTAGTACCAGCAGGGGCTAACTATCAAATCCTGAGCCCTTGGTCCATACAACCATTATTTATTTATTTTTTTGCCCAGTGACCTGTGCGGTCAAATTGACCATTGCTGTGGTTTATTGTATGGACCCAAAAGTCCTCTTTCCATGAGCACATTCCCTGCTGGGAGGGAACCGCAGAGGCTGCAGGTTACTCTTCAGCACACTGCTCAATGGCCTGTCTTTTGCTCACCAGTGAATCGATCTGCACACAGGAAGACAAAGACGCCAGGAATCAGACTTCAGCACTGTCGCTGCCACTCTACTGCCTGGGGCCCACCAGGCCAGACATCCGCCTAACCATCAGGAGCAGTAAACAGCAGCATACACACCACACAAGCTCAAACACACACACACACACACACACACACACACACACACACACACACACACACACGCTGTCTGCTTGCCTCTTGAACTGTGCTCTGCATTGAGCTCCTGCAATCTTCAAGTAATTTTTTTATCAATCATTTGCCCAAGATGTAAAGCAGAACATTTTATCACAATAGATAAAAAAAGGTAATCACTTACAGACCGACTGCTTTCTCAAAAATTATGAACTGCACATACTCTGATGTAGTTATTGTTCCTATCTAGATACTTAGCGCTGGTTATGGCAGTTCTAAGAAGCAAGTTATTATGGCTGTCTATATAAATGCTCAATTCAGCAATCATCGGCAACTATAGTGCAATTTAGGTAGCTAAAAATCTCCAGTCGGAGTTGAACAGAAATAATAAGGAGATGATAAAAAGCTATGATTTGCAGAGAATCTTTTGATGCTTTTCTTACAAAGATGAAAGAGGACATAGAATTTTTTATTTTTTTTTTGCCAAAAGCACCTGTCTGTATGCCCAGTCTTTTGCGGTTTCTTTTGTTCTGGACTTTCGTTTGGTATGTAAGACTGACCTCACCTTGCTCAGATATAAACAAAACCATGCGCACGCACACGCACACACACACACACACACACACACACACACACAATTCCTTGTACAATTTCAGCAGTTACAATTTGGCTGATGCCAAAAAGGCTTTGTTTAGACCAGTAGCAAAAATATTATTGATTGACTGATTGATTGATTGATTGATTCATTCATTCTATCAACTCAAATCGGTTTTGCTATTTGTAGTTTGGAAAAACACAAAAAAATACAAGCAATAAGATTTGTGCAAAGCCAATCCAAACCATATCAATATGTGCTTTCAAATCTTATTAAAATCTGATTTTGTTAATGTATTTAGTTACACAGATATCCATGAATGTTTAAATAACTAAGGCCTCTGACACGCATGTGGTCTGGTGTCATTAATTTATCACTGTGTCTAGATGTCATTATGGACATAAGCAGATGCAACTTTTCCAATCTTTTGCCTCTCTTTCCACAATGACAGCTGTCTTATGTCTCTTGTGCTGACATTTACAGTAAGTCATTACTATGGCAACAGGTGTAAGTATACAAGATACTGGCTGCATCTGAAAACGTAGGCAGCTGACTTGCTTCCTAATCAGTTAATGGCTTGACCGATAGTGTTTTTTGAATGAACAGAACTCTTAAGGAAACTGGTCTCAAAACAGCTTGAAAATCACTTTATTTTCATCCTGCATTCATATACAGCCTCAGAAGGCAGCATTTTGACTCAGCAATTGACTGCACAGTCTGCACAAATTAGATTCTCTCACTTGCAAAATGAGATTACATATCAGTCCTAAAGATCAGATTTGAAAAACAAATCGGCTATATTTGCAGTGTGAACAAAGGCAAAGAGAAAATCCTTTCATTCTAAGAGGTTTCCTTTATTAAATTATGTATAAACTTCTCACCCTGCAGTCTGCATATGCTTTAATGATCACAGAGTAAAGCTGTTGTTCACAGTTAAATAGAAATAATATGCACACTAAGCTAAATTACATGCACTTCAGCTACATCAGCATACCAACAATGCAAATGTGTTGATACAAAAAATCACCTTCAACAGTTACAATTGTAATAGACTGATATGACTGAGACAGATTTAGCTCTAAAAGCAGATTCTTCTGGTTGAACACATTTAAATTTATGGCAAATAAGCCTTGAATTCCGAGTGCTCATTAAAATGTATAAGTCTGGTGCTGACCTTTCATGCAGCAGAGATGTAGCAGATTTTACTCTAATGCTTAGGCATTCTGAGTTAATTTGAATAGGCGACTGTCGAACATGGGAGAGCATTCATTCAGACAGTTTTTATCAGCGCAAAACATGCTACACTCCTTAAATGCTCCTTCAAAGCTGCAATTAAAAAAATCATGTTACTAATTGATTAAAACCCGCCTTGCCGTAAAAGGCAGCTTTGAAATAAACATGTTTGGTTATTTTCCACTTCAGTGTTGTGATTGATGTTTATTAGTCCAGTGAGATGCACTGCGATTTGCATCCAAAATGGAAATGCATCCGCTAAGTAGGTTAGGGAGTGGAGTGGGGCCATTTTGCACAGTGTATTTTGCCTCGGCGGAGGACAGATCAAATGGCAGTCACTGTGCCCAGAGCAGACAGCAAGCAGATGCCAGTACAGTTCTCCGCCTTAGGCCACCTTCTTCTCAGTGGTGGCCTAGAATCCTGTTACCTCACTTCTCAGATATAGGCTGCCTTTACCCATTGCTAGCATCCCGGAATATTTGGGTCAATGCTCAGAATTCAAAGGACACCAGTAGTGGAAAGTCAAGGCATCCCAGCAGGATCTACATCCATGCAACTGAGAAGTTCTACCAAGAGGCAAAGTCTAATGGAGTATTCATCTCATGAAGTTTTTAATAACCCCAATCTACAGAAAATGTAAAGAACATTCACACACACACACACACACACACACACTCTTGTGCTCTCTTTGACTTAACTTCTTCATGCTCATTCCATCAGCATTATGTTAACCCTTTCAAATCACTAGACCATTCCTTTAAGCAGTGGTTCTCAACTGGTTTTGCTTCAGGACACAGATTTTTGATCTGATATCAAGTCGTGACCCAACACACTACAGAACCAAAATGAATTATCATACAGAAGCACACCCAAACAATATGTAAAACTATCAATATGGCATAGGCTGAATAGGACAATTCAGAAAAATTTTGTAAAGATATAAACAACATCAGAAGTGTGATTTACTAACTTAAAGTGCTGGGCTAAATATTAGTTATCAAAGGGATAGTTCACCCAAAAATGAAAATTCTGTCATGTTGTTCACAGAACACAAAAGGAGAATGTTATGGATGACAACCTTAGTCACCATTCACTTTCATAGAAATTTTTCACACACAGATTTTGGAATGTGGAAGTAAATGATTGCAGGGTAAACTTTGACAGCGATGAATGGGAGTGAATGGGAGACCACAGCAAATATTATTTTCACTTACCCATTTGCTCCATGAGCAAAAAACAACAACCCACTATTACATTTGAATTACTTTCCAGAAGAAGAGAGAGCAGTGGATTAAGACAGTAAAATGAGAGAAGATTTACTCTAACACCCTCACAGCTGTGGTAATTAATTTTTTTAAACTAATTCCAGGGTAATATAACACAAAGCATAATGTTATAAATTTACACTCAATATAATATATATATATATATAGAGAGAGAGAGAGAGAGAGAGAGAGAGAGAGAGAGAGAGAGAGAGAGAGAGATCATATAAAAAAGTTTGCTAGATTTACGCTGCTAAATAAGGCGGAAACGCATCATCACAGTCTGCGAAAATGGTCTATTGCAACTTTATTCCTACAATGAAAGTCAGTGGTGACTGAGGCTGTCAGTCCCTAACATCTTTTGTGTTCCATGAAAGAATGAAAGTCATACAGATTTGTAATGACATAGTAAATGACACCAAAATTGTCATTTTTGGGTGAACTAACCCTTTAATTATAATTAACATAATATACTAAATATAATAAAATATAATTTATTCAACAATAATATTGAATATATTAACATATTAAATATAACATAATTAAAATAATTCTCATTAATATTAATATCATTAATATTACATATTTAATTTAATTATTATTATATTTATAATTTGCTTCCAAATACTGTAGAGTTTGATTGGATGCACAGCTTTTAACGTCAACAACAAAAAAAATGCTTCACATTTCTTTTGCAACCCTTATTATACACAATTATATGGTTAATTGTGTTTTATTATTTAAATTTAGAATTGTTTTTCCCTGCTGTCTGCAACCCAGCTGAAGAGACTTGCAACCCCTTCTAGTTGAGAAGTACTCCGCTCATTTTTCTATGATATTCTTCACCTTTGTACATCTCCCTGTGCCCTATATTTCGGTCCAAGGTCAAGACAGCTGGCATTGGAGGTCACTTCGTCAAGTGAGAGCCAAGAGAGCTGAAGTCCTGTCTCACTTTCTCACACACACACTCAAACATACACACACCTGTTTGTACACACACTTGCACAAGTGTTTGCTTTACCTCGCAGACCCCTCTCTTTACTGAAGGTAAACACTCTCCCTAGCACTGTAACAGCTCCACTGTAATTACCGTCATTTGTCAAGCACGTTCCTGATTTATAGTCAATTAAACATACCCCAAAAAGTGTCAGTGGACCCTTTTGTATGTGAGCTGTGTGATGAATGTTATACAATACAGAGATTAGATTAGCATGTCAGAAATCAGGGTTTCTGTTTGCTGTTTAATACCGTTTTTTGACCATTAAAACGTCCCAATGTCCCAAAAATAACTGACAAATTTGCCTAGGCAAATTCAATGTCCGGTGAAAATATTAACATGAAGTATCAGCAACCCCTTTAGTTGATGCCACAAGTGTACAGCATGACGCCATCCTAATAATGACAGCGCTTCGCTCCCATGGAGATTTCAACTTTCCCGACAGCTTGTGTAGTCCTAATCCGCGACTACAGTGGGTTGTATCGTGCATACTAGCAAAAGCAGCATTATTGCCATCTAGCATGAGGTAGTCAAAAATAAAGAGAAAGAAATTATCCAAGGTGAGAAATTATATCACCCTTTTTTTTTTTTTTTTTGTTAATATTTCTTTGTGAACAAAAAGAAATGTGGCATAAACACCCAAATGAGATGACTGGATTTTTTTCCAATTTGTCTAGTAAACTTTATAATTCCCAGACACTATAATGATGCACTGGTGCTGGCAATGACAAAGACGATGACAATGAAGTGAAGAACCCAAGTGCAGTTTTATTAACAAAAGTGAAATCCAAAAACTCATGACTAGACTTGATTTGAAATTGACAGAAACCTGACTTGACATAACAACGTTACCAAACACATTACCTGACAAAGAACAATGGAAAACATGAGGGCTTAAATACATGGACAAGGAGTAAAGCAATGACGAGGGAACCAATGAACAGACAGAACTGATAACAAGACAATAACCCAATGAAAACAAGACACAAGAACATGGAGGGGAAACAGGAATCACATGACTAGGGAACACATGACATGAAATAGGAACTAGATTTTCAAAATAAAAGACATGAAAAACATGAAAAAACACATCAAACATTACAGACACGTTGGCCACCACCAAATTTCTTAGCATAAACTCTGGCGAAATAGCTTCACTGGAACAATATAGCATTTTGTTTTTGGGGGGAAAAAAATGTATACGTACATTGTGATGCTTCATAATAAGCGCTCTGATTCACTTACAAAATTGTACAATGGTGTTACCTCTATTATGTTTTTTGGACATGTTAATATCATAGTATGTTTAGAAGCACCTTAGAGTATGATGTAAATATATGGTATATACACGATCAGCCATTACATCAAAATCACCAAGGTACAATGGTTGCTATGCCCCTGATTCAGTACTACTGTGTATTTCAAAGTGCAAAGTGTATTTCACTATCAATGCACCATGGTACGACCATAATACTTCTTTGTAAGGGTTATCAGTAGAAATACACATGCTATCTATTCAGGTTTATTGCACTAGAAAAAGGTAATATTTTGAGTCTAGTAGACTGCTCTACCTCAAGTCAACATTTTCAAGCATTAAAAAGAAAGAAAACCACACACAGATGCAATGAGGCAGATCTAATTCTGAGTACTTATTCTAGTCTAATTCTAGTTCATAATGACTAGCTCAGAGTAAATAAAACATTTGTTTTGTTAGACAAATAAAAGCCTCACTGCATTTTATACCATCAGGTTAAAGGTTTCTTCAGTAAAGGTTTCTGTAAGCTGTCATCATTCCTTACCACTGCAATCACATACAATAAATAGACGTTATTTGGCCCTTTGAGTGAACTGTCATTTTACAGCCTATAAAAACTGGGCCTTGCTATAAAGTCTGTGCTTGTGAGTGTGTGCCTTTACAACAGATGGAAACATTTATTCCTGTATGTTTTTGAGACTAAACCTCAAAGAATAGCAGAAAGGTATTATTCCATTTATTTAAAACTGAAGGAAGAAATGCAGAAGCTTGAGTGCACTTAAGATGGTACAATGATAAAGTCAAGCAAAACAGTAGAGGAAGTCAGAAATCCATTCAGGAAGAGGTACTCTTGGCTCAACAGAGTCAATAATAAACAGCCACACTGCCAGACCTGAACAGTAACTGTATTGTATACAGTGAGAGTTGAGGAAGAGTCCAAACACTATTGCGATGATGGCCAATAAAAGACACATTTACTCAGAGTTTTCCTGACATAAGGTCGACAGTGAATCACAAACTGAATACTGCAGTGACAATCTGTTTTAGGGCAGAGGAATTAGACTGGTGCAGAGATCTTGGCTGCTTTAGTATGATGTAATGGTAAGTAAGAAGGACAGATGAGAGTAAACGTTTGAACTGCCAATGGGGAGATACTCTAGAATGGAGTTCTGGTGCGACAAGTCCCAAACTGAAGCAATGAGCACGTTTCCATTAAGAAGAACCGAAACGGCACTCCGGTAGCTTTGAGCAATGTTATCAGGCCAATTATGTCAGCAGATCCTAATTCGAGCCTATATTATGAAAAATGTTCACTAACTCAATGAATTTTGGACTGTGCTCCAAACTATAAACTAGTTAAGCATTTACTAGACAAACAAAATAATTTGTTAATTAATTTCACAAGCAAAATAATCTAGGTAAACTGATTTAATATGCACTAAGAAAAGGATAAATTGTCCAGTGTTCAGGCCTTGACTCAATAGGCACGCATCACCTTCTGCTTTGATATGTAATCTCTCTGATCTGTCGGGAGATTTGCTAATTTCCCAGTGGCGGAGGAGTTTAGCGCAGAGCAGAGTTTGTATTTTCGGCGCGACCAGCTGCGGAATAATAAGTGTGTGAATTTGGAGTTGGTGTTGAATTAACAAACAGGGGCTCTGGGAGAAGAAAATATCAATCTCATTGGCTTTCACAAAATTGCATTCCATTTTTTCTTCTTCATTATAATGTGGGACGGGCGGGTTGGAGATACCTATGCGTTGAGTAACTGGAGAAATGAGAGCACTCTACTTTATTTAATTTTAATTTTAGTAATACAAAAAAGCGCAGAATTTTTGTCAGCCCCCGACTCTTATTGTTGAGGTTAAAAGTTTCTGCAAATAACTTTTATGAATTTGATGGGATGGATTAAAAGCAATCATGTTTTAATTTAGATTCATCCCAAGACGGACTCAACTTACATGGCGATTTTCAAATTAAATATATTGAATCATCTTTTTGGTGTGCTTGAGAGATTGACAGGTACAGAAATACTTTCATCTAATTACAGTGCTCGCAAGGTGCTCAGACATTGTGGTTAGGATTTGTTCTAAACCCTTAAAACTAGATATTACACTTCTGCAATTAACCGCTTAACATATAGGTGCCTTTCAAACTTTGTTTTGTAGATAGTTTCAGTCTTAGATAATGCAATTTTTTTTCATACCTTTTAAGAAATGTATTTAATTGACTTACATTATTTGATTTGTATTGCATTTAAAATGCAACAAGCAGTGATTATGTTGTTATAATTTGCCTTCCAAGTTGTTTTTGTTCAATTCTTTCTCAAAGGGATAGTTCAACCAAAAATAAAAATTCTCTTATCATTTACTCAACCTCATGCAATCCCAGAAGTGACATTCTTTCTTCAGTAGAACACAAACAAAGATTTATTGGAAGAATATCTAAGCTCTGTTGGTCCTTACAATGCAAGTGAATGGTGATCAGACCTTTGTTGCTCCAAAAATCAGATATAGGAAACATAAAGTAATCCACATGACTCCAGTGTTTAAATTCATATCTTCAGAAGTGACATAATAGGTGTGGATGTGAAACAGAGCAATATTGAAGTCCTTTTTTACTCTAAATCTCCACTTTAACTTTCACTTTCAGATGTAAAAGTGAAAATAAACAGGCTCCACATGTGACTTTCAGATGTAAAAGTGTTTAAAGTTTTAGATCTTAAATTTTTATCTGTTTCTCACCCACACCTATGTTATTACTTCTGAAGATATGGATTTAACCACTGGAGTTTTATGGATTATTTCTATGTTACCTTTATGTGATTTTTGGAGCTACAAAAGTCTGATCACCACTTGCTTGCATTGTAAGGACCAACAGAGCTGAGATATTCTTCAAAAAAATATTTGTTGTGTTCTGCTGAAGAAAGAAAGTCATACACATCTGAGATGGCATAAGGATGAGTAAATGATGAGAGAATTTTTGGGTGAACTATTCCTTTAAGACATCTGTAGACTCCAATAAGGGGCACATTGGGCACAAAATATTCTTTATCTATTTATCCATCAACATTGCATATTTCTGTCAATCTCTGCTCTCTCTCCTTTTCACCATCTACCTATATTTGGTTTAAAAAATTTCTAAGCAACATTTTAACTAAAACTTTAAAACTACTCTTTTGCTGCATTGCAAGCACTGGTATTTCCTTCAGAGAATGCAAATCTAGTCTTTGTATGTCCTCTGAGTGAAGCATTATGTAGAAGTGGCACAAATCCTTCCTTATCTTATATTCACCAGTATATTTTAAGATTTATTTTATTCTCAGTAATTATCACCTCTCAGTATTATCACCTGTTCACACTGAGATGTAAGAAGTTGCCAAAAGGCTAAATGAATGCTTGCATGCATGGCTATGTCTTTGCACCCATTTGTTGAACAATACAGCACACAAGTCAACACAAAATGTATCTTAAAGCATATGGCAATGCTGCTTTGTAAGCATTCTTAAGTATGTGTGTTTGCAGTCTTTGTGCAAGTTAAATTAATTAATTTTGTTGACCCAGGAATCTCAGGTGGTTCCTGCTGACCACTTTAAGACTGACTCCATCTGCATAATTACTGAGCAGGGATGGCCAAACAGGAGGAAAGGAGAGCAACACATTTACATAAATCTGCATATGTCACCTGCACAGCTGACTGCCTCTGACACCAACGAATGAGTCACCAGCCACACACCTGCAAACACAATATCGCCCGTGTACACACTGGAAACTCATTCAGCAAGCAGACAGCAAGAGTATGCTCATAATAACCTTATCACTATTATGTAACGGAGTTACAACAAAACATGTTTCAGTGTATGATTATGCTTCATTTTAATGGCATAATGGAAGTGTCCTGCTATACTGAGTTTGACTGATGCCATTTTGCCAATGTTCCCAGCAAATTGCAGCACTTTTATGCTAAAAACAAGCAACACAATTCTGTTCCATAATCCTATATCACTGACATTTGTTTTCCAAGATGATGTTTATTAAGCTGATGTGTGTCATTTTTATTTGTATTTTTTTTTCAGATAAAATACTTTTTATCCCACCATATGTGCAAAGACATTAAAAGTAAGCCATTCGTTGGCTGACTTTCCCTAAGGGTGTAAACACTGTGGCTCTGTGACACTTTCAAAACATTGCTCTGCTTTTTTGAGCAGTCCTACATTGACTACAAAGACGTGATTTGGGAGCTGGACAATTTGTTAGGCCAAACAATGATAGATGGTAAAAAAAAAAAAAAAAAAATTTATGTAGACTCTTTAAAGAACCCACGAAAGAGCTTGACGACCACAGTGTTCTGTCCTGTGTTGACATATTTCTTTGTCAAAGTTATGGCTCATCCCTTTTTTTAAATTGTATTTAGTTACATTATAGATATGAATCACAGTCGATTGCTGTTGGTGGGAGTGACATTCTCATTCTTAAGACCATTTGATTGGACAAAAACCTGTGCAGTGCCAGATGAGTCATAAATATCATTGGTAAATTTTCACATTTTAAATGCATAAATCAGCTAAAAGTTAATTCCGTCAACTTTTAGGAGTACACTAGCAAAGTGGTTCTTAAATGGTATGCCGCGGGGAGGTGGGCTGGTGTGATGTGGAATTTGATCTTACAACTGAAATAACCTTATTGAATTATTCCATGAAATGTGTAGTACAAATGATTAATATTTTAAAATATTTTGTCATAGATATAATTTTTAAAAACGAAATTAAGCGAAGAAAATGAAGTAGGCCTAATCTTACAACTTAAATAGCTTAAAATGAAAATGTTGTAACTTCCTCCTTCTGGCTTTCTCCTTGCTCCCATGGCAACGCGATATTGCTTACCAAGTGCTTTTCAGGTGAACAGTACTGATAACAGCTAGCTAGCAAGCTAACTAGGCTCAGCTAATAAGCCCAGCACCATGGATAAGTACCTAGTCCTAACAGCAAGAAGCGTCCCGAAACATCCTCTTCAATTTCACTTGAGTGTGAGCCCAATATATATATATATATATAAAATAGCCAACAGTCAAAAATACCATGACAGCTACATCGCCTTGGGCTTTACGTGGACGTGTGATGCCGCTTCTCAACTACCCGAATGTCTCATTTGAAGAGAGAAGCTGGCAAACAATTCAATGGTACCCAGTAAGTTGAAACGCTACCTGACTACAAAGCACCCTTCATTTTTAAAGAAAGACACTGAGTACTTAAAACGATTGATGGGAAGAAATATTAGACAGAACCAAAGAATGATGGACTGTGTGTGTGTGTGTGTGTGTGTGTGTGTGTGTGTGTGTGTGTGTGTGTGTGTGTGTGTGTGTGTGTGTCTGTGTGAAGTTGCCTTGTTGGTCTTAGGTTAATGCATTTAATGAAACTTAATGAAACATGCTGTATTACTGGCAAAGCATCAATATATCATATAAAAGCACTTAAATTATTATTATTATATTTTTTTTTTTACATTGTGTGTGTGTGTGTGTGTGTGTGTGTGTGTGTGTGTGTGTGTTTCAGAGGCAGCATAGGGTTTAATACAATTTATTTCAAATTGATGAAATAAATTGTGAGAAGCATCATTGTATGCATCATTGTATTATGGAAATTTCATATTAACAAAGGTGTGCCTTTGAGAACCACTGCACTAGCATATACAGCAAAATTATCAGTTTCTCTGGATTTACAATTTATAGGTATGTGTTTGAGTAAAATTAACATTTTTGTTTTATTCTATAAAATACTGACAACATTTCTTCCAAATTCCAAATAAAAATATTGTCATTTAACCCTGTGATGCCCACTGTTGTAATATTACAACATCAATTTTAGCTCTACTAAAATAAACCTGCACGTTTTTTTTTTTTTTCTTGTTTTTTTTCTCTCTCTCTAAGGACACATTTACACAACTAATAGGTCCTATTGTTAAGCCTTGCAATGCTATTGGATGGTAGATTTTGTAAATAGGCCTGTTCACCTGGCCATGAACTCACACAACCTGCAAACTTGCCTTGAAACACATCATCTTGTTATACTGGACTGGATATATCAACATTCAAGTAAGTAAACTGCCTAAAATATTTTTTTCTGTGATTAGTAATATGTCTAGATCATGCAGATATTAAGGTACTACTGAATGCTTTGATCATATTAGATTTTGAGCTTGTTATGTCAATGTTGTAATTTTACAACACTGGGTGAAAAGGGTAGCAAAATTTGCCTGTGCACCTTGCACATTACATGGATGAATTGTACTTCTCACCTGTTCCATGTGAAAAAATACTAATAGAAACATACTATTTTTGATCATTCACAAGTTTAAAATGTCTTCTTTGTTACCATTTTGAGTTTCAATCCAAATTAAGTGATTATTAAATGATAAGTTCAAGTTGAATTAAAGAATAATTTATTTCTTTGAGAATTTGAAAGTATTTGTGTAGCAATATTTGAAACTATCTGTATCTTATCATTTATAAAATATACTTAACTGGTCCTGTTTTCTTTTCTGGGCTTTGCTTTTTTGCCCAAATATCTGCTTGCTTCATGAGGGACAGGTTATAATGTTCTGGAATGTGGGGCCTATAAGTGCTATTAGCATGATAAGTAGAGGGCACAATAAGCTAGCCAGACAGTATTGTGTGAATTCTGTGGAATGTGTGAATTCTGTGGAATGGGTCAATTCTTTAAAACGTGTAAGTATGATTGGGATTTATTGCATTGAGATTATTTAGCCTGGAAAATAATCAGTGATTTTTTTCCCATTTCAGAATGCCACCAGCCAGGAAAGACCGTCTTATCTACAATGTGTATGATGTCACTGATGCCATCCAAAATGGGAACAATGACTTTGAGAGGGACTCTGATACAAATGATGAAGAGGAATGTGGAGATGCCTGTGAACTGGAAATGGAAAATAAAAAACCCAATGACCGCCCATCGGATGATTATGTGGACATCATGCCAACAAAACCAATCCATTCAAGAACACAGACCATGCCCCGTGACAGGTATCGTTGGCTGAAAAAGGATTTTATCAGTCCCAACTCTGATTTTTCAGGTCAGGGCTATGAACAAAGCTAAACATAGTAAATGCCAAAGTTTTCATTCAAAAATGTATAATGTATAATTTAATTTTAACATTTTAAGTGATTGGATGATGCTGGCCATTACTTGTATCAGAATTAATTATAATGAATAATAATTCCTTACATTTATATAGCACTTTTCTATGCACTCAAAGCACTTTACATAGTATGGGGGAATCTCCTCAACTACCACCAGTGTGCAGCATCCAACTGGATGATGTGACGGCAGCTATAATGCACCAGAACACCCACCACACACTAGCTATTGGTGGAGAGGAGAGTAGAGTGATGTAGCCAATTCAGGGATAGAGATTATTAGGGGGCCATGATAGATAAAGTCCAATGGGGAAATTTGGCCAGGACACCAGGGTTATACCCCTACTCTTTACGAGAAGTGCCCTGGGATTTTTAATGACCACAGAAAGTCAGGACCTCGGTTTAACGTCCCAACCAAAAGACAGTGCCTTTTTAAAGTATAGTGTCCCCATCACTATACTGGGGCATTAGGACCCACACAGACCGCAGGGTAAGCACCCCCTGCTTGCCTCCTTAATACCTCTTACAGCAGCAACCTTTGTTTTCCCCAGGAGGACTCCCATCCAGGTACTGGCCAGGCTCAACCTTGCTTAGCTTTAGTGGGCAGCCAGGCAAGAGCTGCAGATTGATATGGCTGCAGGCAAAGTATCAAATTATGCTAATTTCAGATTGGTAAAATGCTTCAGCACTGACAGTCACATGACAGTGCAAAGAGAGAACATTGAGATTTTGTTGACAAAGTAAAAAAACCAAAAAACATTGTAACATAAAAGTCAAATCAAATCAAATAATTTTTATTTGTATAGTTTTTTTATTAGTGCTTCTCCTAACATTGTTCCAAAGCAGCTTTACAGAAAATCAGCTGTAATGTCTCAAACACATGAATAACCAACACTCCTGGAAACATAATAAAAAATTTGACTTAAAAAAATCTGACTTTCTGTAGCTTGGCATTATTTAAAATTTCACAACTTAGTCCCGCTGTCCACATATGTGGACAATTTATTTATTTATTTATTTTTTTTTGCATGTTTATTAGGTGGTATTAGTTACAAATCAAAAAAGCAAATGGAAAATGCACACCATAAATAACTGCACAGTTTAAAATTTGGTTTACCAGTGCAGTTATTTGCACTTCGTTAGTGTGCTTGTGCGCAAAGGTGTGAGCATAAGTGAATGTGTTTCGTGTGTGTTGTGCTTTGCTGACAGGAGCATATTCAGGGTAATAGATGTGTATGGTTGTTACAGGGCCTCTCAGTAAAGCGGAACTGAGCTCTGTCTCCATGTGCATGGATCGCTGAGTCCCAAGATGACAAAATGCTTCACCACCTTTCCCAATCGAATAGAATAAAATAAAAAGATTGAAAAAACAACTCCAGGTGGGATTGTTCGTCTTGCTATTGGTGTTAATATAAATATATTTGTCTATTGGAAAAAGTGCTAATACTCATTTCAGTTTTGGCTGGCCCTGTTTCTTTCTCTGTCAGCATACAGTAATAGTGTTGAGTGGTGTTTTTTGTCAGTGTAATCATGTTCTGTAGCTTAAATAAATAAAAATTCAAAAGGAACAATCTTTTGTAAAGACTACCTTAACTCATACTGTTCTAATTACATGGATCAATTGCTCCACCTAAACACAAAAAGTTTGAACACAGTGGTCAGTCTTGCTCCAAGCCGGTGATTGTGTGCAAACTCAACAGTCATGCCCAGTCACACATACAAACACTTCAAAAAATGCACACAAAAAAAAAACTTATCATGCAAACTGCAGCATTTGCAGTCCTGTCTTGGCAAACGATGGCGCCTATTCTTCCTCTTTTAGCTGTGCAACCTGTTGACATGACTGTCAATTTGGGAAGAGAAGAGGGAGGAAAAAGGCACTTTGGCAGAGAAGCTAGATTCCCGCTGGGGCCGGAAGCTGTGCCAGCAAGATATTACTGCCGATCCCAGAGGAGTTGAAGAAAAGCTCGAAGACATTACTGTGAATCTCAGTGGAGCCACGGCCCACTGAATTGTGACAATCATGACTAAATTTTTTTTAATTTTAAACGAGCATTGACGAATGTGGCAGGACTCCACGAGAGCACACAGAGTCTGATTAACAAATCAAATTATTCTCCTGCCATTCTGTACACTTAAATCTTTCATGTTGAGTTAATTAAAGTTGAAGGCAGTCCAATGAAGGATTTGACAGCCTTAAATAACCTTAAGCCCAATGCACAGTTTCGGGAATCCTAAAGGATTTCTGTCGCCGTACGGTAAAATCAGCAATCTTACAACGTTCAGTGTGACATGTTCACCAATGGCCGATTAATAGCCTTTGCAATGATCTTTAGCCTCCTACAAAGTTCTGGCAGTGTCAGAAATTTAGCATCGCAGCCGTATAGTGTGACTGCTATTCGGACGGCCAGATGAGATAGTCCGCTCCTCTCTCGCACCCCAATTGAAAAAGAAACCTGCTCTGTACTATAGCAACATTTGTGCCCGGTTATCACTCTGCTCAAGCTCTTTCAGTGTTTTTTTTTTCTTCTTTTCATTTTATATAAAAATATTTAATAAATAAATAAGCTGAGGGGGCCTGGGTAGCTCAGCAAGTAAAGACGCTGACTACCACACTTGGAGTCGCAAGTTCGAATCCAGGGCGTGCTGAGTGACTAAGCAACCAATTGGCCCGGTTGCTAGGGTGGGTAAAGTCACGTTGGGTTAACTTCCTTGTGGTCGCTATAATGGGGTTCTCGCTCTCGGTGGGGTGCGTGGTGAGTTGTGCATGGATGGCGCGGAGAATAGCGTGAAGCCTCGACGTGCTCTAGGTCTCTGCAGTAATGCGCTCTACAAGCCACGTGAAAAGAGGCAACTGAGATTCGTCCTCCGCCACCCAGATTGAGGCGAGTCACTACGCCACCATGAGGACTTAAAGCACATTGGGAATTGGGCATGTCAAATTGGGGGGAAAAGGGGAGAAGATCCCAAAAAAATAAAAAATAAATAAATAAGCTGAAAACACTTGGAGAAAAGTGTAACACTTCTGCAATATGAAAGCATTATTCCCCGAATTAAATAAATACAGAGCTTACAAAACGAAAATGAAGAAATGATTGCATCGGACCACGGCACGATACAGAAGTGGAACGCGTCTCTGTATGCGGGAGCGCACGGTCACGTGCCGCTCTTGTATACTCTGCCAGGGTCTGCAACTAACTAGAGAGAAGCATAACGAACTTGAAATATTTTTGAACAAGTAAACTCACTAAATAGAGACGGAAACCTGTGGGAGAGTACAAGAAACTAAATGGATTGACAAACGAGCATTTATTTTTCTTTTTAGAATCGAATTATCCACTGTTTATGGGACGTTGTATTCCAAATCAGCAGATACAATTGAATACAATTATAGAAATCTATGTCATGTTTGTGCAGTATCCATAGGAAATTTGCAAGCACGATATATTATCAGCCTACACAGAACTTTGTCATTATATTTCCACAATGAATCTTTGCTTGTGGTAGCTAATTATTACTGTAGGCTACCTCCCCCAATCGTGTTCATTCTCAACAATTTTTTGTATTTGTGATCAGGCTGTCTTTTCAGTACCGCCACTCCCTATCCGCATATTACACAGTCTGCATAGGGCACCAACTCCCTAGGGGGGCACCAGAAACTCCACCAGCTGCCCTTACTCACACGTTCCACGTTATTCAAGGACCTGGTAATAGTCGAGGAACATAGACTATCGCCGCGCAACTTTCGCACTGTGCCAAGCAAATCACATTCCACCAACAACCCCACCAACAAATCTCGCCGTTTCGCTTCTATTCTACTCCCGTGAGTCACGTTCACTAATCGGGACGATTGGGACCACAGTCAGCTATGATGTGTATTGTACAGTCTGACATAATGTCGCACAATGTGCCATGGTGATATCAATGTGTTCATATTGTACAGTCTGACAAGCAACAATCTTAAAAATCTTTTAAGACTGTAAAAATCCTACAGTGTATAGCGGGCTTTAATCAATGTTACATCAAAGTTACATTGTTAAATGATAATTACTGAGTAATAAATACAATCATACTCTCTAAATGCTTCTCATTACTTTTTCATAATAATCCGTGTTGGGGAATAACTAAAAGTAGTGACGCTACTAACTTGTGACAGGAGCTCAGCTGTTTTCCAAATAGTGTAGCTTCTCCAGTAACAAAGTACTTATACCAAACAGTAGCTGTACAGTGTGGCAAAACACTGTATTTGAGTCTGATCTAATGAAAATTAAGTGACTGTGGTGATATGTCTGCAAAATAAAATTACGTGGCTCCTTCCACATATTGCGGCAGTTTCAAGGTGAAATTTCCACTGTGTGGCGCTTAAAAAGAGTTAAACTGTCTTCCAAAAAGATGAGGTTTTTAAGATTAATGCTCTATCAAATTTTAAATCAGTTAAACCGACCTCCCTACCCTAAACCTTAAGTCCAAACCTAACCAACCGGTAGTGTCATAAAAAGGAAATCTAAGATGAATAACAGATGAGGTTTTTAAGGTTAATTCTCTATCAAGTTTTAAATCAACAAATACAGCCTCCCTAAACCTTAAACCTAACCGTTAGTCCCATAAAATGCACTGATGATAAATGATGATGATAAATGCAATTGCTTTGTGTGGTGCTTCAGTGACACTTTTAGCTCATCATACCTTGAGCTACCGTGCAGTTTAATTGCATCTGAACAAGCTGGTTATGTAATGCAATCATTATGCATGTAATGCAAATGTCTGGCCTTACAAGTCATGCACTATAATAAAAGTGTTTCATGTCATAAGATAGCATTGTGTGAGGAACATGTCAAAATGTACGTGTTTATGAACTGATAATCTGCCATTTTTTTTATTTTTTGTTTGAAAGGTAATCAAAGTCATTGTTGTTTTAGAGCTTCTAGTATTCATTTCACCAGGAAATTGTTGTGATTTGTACAACGAGCCATGTAGTAATAATTTTGCAAAAATGTAGGTATAGTAACATGTTTCTATGAGACCATGTTGACAGTAGTGTTGTTAACTACCATGCAAACCACAAAATTGCATGAGGCCCAGGACTTCAGGTGGCCCCTAGTTGGACGCCAAAACACTCAAGGGGTGATGCGCTGTTTTGTTAGGATGTATAAAAAATAAAATAAAAAACACTTTTATGTAATTTCTGTGCAAATAAACAATTATCAAGATATGCTTCGCATATTGTCAACAGCCTGAAAAATATCGAGACGTAAAAATATTGATTTTCCGATGCATCATGTTCTTCATTTGAACGATCTCGATCTCGATTCTTAAATCCCAAGATCGATCTTTACTCTATCCGCAGCCCTCCACTACAATGAGAGGAAATCACTCGCATTTGCAACCAAATTTCATGCTATGTGACTAAAAATTTATATATTTGGGGACTGGCTGGTAAATGTTTAGATTAGGGATGCGCCGATACTGTGCTCATGTACTTGTACTCATACTTGTAATTGTAAAAATGCTCCGATACCAAATACCGATACCATCTGACGTACGAATGTCATTACGTAAACATTCATCACACAGATTAAAATCATGTCATGTCCTAGTGAGATTATTTAACAGCAAAAGCTGCGATTTAATGAGATAAATAGATCGTTTGCACGTGCAGCTTTTTAATTTACTTGTAAATGTGTGTAGCCGGTGATGTGCTGACATAGAGACACAATCTGCTCATACCTTTAGAGGTCCTTGGCTCATACACAGAAAACACTATTATGAGCATCACATGCTCTGCTTGTAGCAGATGATAGCAGGCAGTGCACTAATTCACTTTTTAGCACGAGTCATATACAGACTACATATTTATTTATTTATATAGTAGCCTTTTGCGGTTTAATAATTACTGTGATTCACGTAGCCACTGGATTTTCCAGATTGGGAATCTGACGTCAGAGCTCCTTGGTCTAACAATACAGAAACACTTCAAAATAAAAGCTCCACCAAAATAAAAGCTCAATTTCAATGAAAAAGTATGACAGAAATATATCACTACTGTATAGTTATGTAATATTCAGTGTTATACTACTACTACTACCACTACTACTACTACTACTACTACTACTACTACTACTAATAATAATAATAATAATAAATCAATAGTAACTGTGTTATATTTAAGTAATATAGTATCTCACATCTGTGATGCTCTGTTATGCAGCAATTTATTTGACAAAATTAACTCCAATGTTGTATTTAGGATTGTGCTGTGAGATTCTGTATAAAATCACTTCATTTGATAAAAATAATAAAAATTTAATGTTGAAAATTAATTGTTATACTTGTATTTAATTACAATTTTAATGTATTTATTTAAACACAACTGTGATGATAAAATTGAAATAAACTGCTGATATTGAGTTGGTACTTGTACTCGTACTCAAAAAAATGGTATCGGAACATCCCTAGTTTAGATTTCACTCACCAGTGAATGAATTGTGTAGTATAGTGGTAGAGTATTCATCAGTGAGATCCTTTCACTGCGTGCTGAGAGTAAAAGTTGTTCCGTTTAATGAGTGTCCAAAGACGAGATCCACGCAACTTATTTGTCACTAAATAATGTCTCTTTTAATACCCTATCTGTTCTCTACAATCATTTAATTGTGATCAGGCAAAGCATCGATGAGATAAAGCCATTTGGGTCTCTCTCGTTAACATGCGCTAATTTAAAGACACTGTTTACAGAAATGCAGTATTCTCTTATAGAGACAGTACCAGTTTTTAGCACGTGTTCAACAAATCAATGTAAATACCTGTAAATAGTACAAATTATGCAATTAAACAATAAAAATTTAACAAAATATAATATACAGTATGCAATATAATATTATATTTATTGTAGATCTGTCAGAATTAACACGTTAACGCATTTGATTAATTAAAAAGTTTAACGCGTTAATGATTCTTAATTGCGATTAACGCATTTACCGTTAATACGGCATAAACACTTGTGTTAAGGGCGGAACCTTTGTAATGTGTCCACCCAAAGTTAATTAATCGTGATAAAAAAAAAAAAAATATCAACCGACAGCACTAATTTATTGATTAAATACACTGATTTGTTCATTTTTATTGGCCATTTACACGACAACGTTTTCAACTAAAAACTGAAAGTTTTTGTGCGTTTTGGCTGTTCGTTTACACGACAACGGCGTTTTGGGGCCTGAAAACGCAAACTTTTGAAAACGGGATTCAATGTGCAAGTTTTTGAAAACGATGCTGTTATCGTCTCCGTGTAAACATACAAAAACGATGACGTCATGCACAAACATATTATGTGTTATATAAAGAATGATGGATTGATAGGCATCAATTTGAGATGTATAATTATCAATATGAATACTGGTGTCTGTGCAAATAACAATAATCAACAATTTATTCATTTGGAGTGTTTTGTATGGAGTGTGAACATTGTACAGTAGGCAGAACCTGCAATTTGAAAATCTTGAAATTAATGTATGGATTCAGATGGGAAAAATGTATTTGTATTTTAAATGTTATTTATTTACTTTTATTTGATGTACCTTTACCCTGCAATTCATTCACCCACCGCTTATGTATATAGCCTATAGACAGAGATGTGATACCATGTACAGTATTCAATGATATGCTTAGAATATGAAAACATGAGGCAGTGAAAATGCAAGTTAGATCCAGTGTTCACAAGACCTCTCTCTCCGTCAGAAGATATCCATATATCAGAGTTCTGTCTGATATACAAAACCAGTCAACATCAACAGCTTGTTATGTTAACTTACTCTCCTACCAGCCCAAGAGTCAGCAGGGGGAATACAGAAGAAGGCAGGAGACGAAGTGATAGTAAAAATGAGCAGAGTTTATTGAATAATCTTGAGAGTTCAGTCTATAGGCATGCGCTCGAGTACTTCAAAACAATGCGCGAGACATTCAAAACTACAATGGCGGACTACAGGACTGTGTTTGTGCTGCTCGAGATTTTGAGTTTCTTGACGCTTCTCCAGCAAAGTAATTGTAGTAATAAAGCAACCTCATTGTTCGTCCAGACAAAATTGCTCGATGCTTTCGCCATCTTCATTGTTTGTATTCACCGCTCTGTGGAAGAATGCTTATGTGCGCATGCGCATGGTGTTTCTTTACAAAGTGACATCGCCAACTACTGTCCTGGCATGCATAATACAGTGTTTTTCATCATTTTCGCGGATCCGTGTAAATGGGGATCGTTTTGACAACATTGTCGTCTGTACGCGAAACTTTTCAAAAATGCAAAGGAAAAACTTTTCTGTTTTTAGTACATCGTTGTCGTGTTAACGTACCCTCAAATAGCTCAAATGTGACCAAAATGATGAAAAACTATTATTAACTATTAAAACTAACCCCATTTAATATATAATTAGTTAAATTAATATTTTCATATTGTACCTAGTTAGAAGGTCCCCTGTATAATTCACAGAATTAGCTGGTAGAGAATTTATTTAATATGTTAGCAAAAGGGACAACGGAAATATACCCATATGAATCGATATCGAATCGAATCAAAAATGGAAGTGAATCAAATAGAGAGCTTGAATCGTTATCGAATCAGGAAATCTGTATCAATATATTTTTTGAGTCATATCGCACCGTACTGGGTGCCCGCAGTTGAACAGTTGCTTGGGACCTCTGAAATTGGAACCCCACCCCTGCACGTTGTTATATACACTTTACACTGTGTAATATTGTATTGTGTGTGCTGCTTAACAACCAAGAGATGTGAAGTCATAATCAAACAAACTTGCCTAAAATGTCCACTCTCTCTCACACGTGTAGCATTGGGAGGTCTGATTCATTTTAATGTTTTAATTTATAGTGTTTCTCTTCCTGGACAACAGACAAAATATTGATGGACTCAAGTTGGACTACACAAAATTTTCTCCAATAAAATGCTCCCCAGTATTAGAATGTCCCTCCCCCAATATCATTTGGAACTGACCAGCCAGAAGCAAATCATGGCTCATGGCTGTGACACAGACATATTGGATTTATTTTATTTTATTTTATTTTATTTTTTAAAGCAACAGGCTATTCAATATATCCCACACAAACAGTGTTTTCAATAGGAAATATGGCAACAAAAAAGAAAACTGCACATATGTAGCCATTTCAAGGAGTTTTTAAAGCTGAAGTGTGTAATTGCACTACTAGCATCACCATCCGGAACTGCAAAAATAATAACTGTTTTCAAACAAATTCCAAAAAAGTCCCCCCATCTCCATTAGTTGTGCAAACATATAGTCCCACCTCAAACTCACCCCACTGGTTGAGCCAATGTTGCAGTGTTATGATAGCAAATCAGTTCATTCAGACAGCTCACTTACAGTAAATGAACCAGTTCAAAAACAAATCACTGATTCATTTGAGAGCCATGTGGAGGCCTGCGCAGGGATGTATTCTTTTTTAAAGCGATACTCAAAATATTATAATAATATGAATTACAATAACTTTAAAAAATATCTATATATATATATATATATATATATATATATATATATATATATATATATATATATATATATATATTACATTTTTAAATAAAAAGTATCAAAATAATAAAATAATATAAAATAAATTTCTGCAACTAAAGGTTCAATCATACCAGCTCTACAGATTTTCCACATCCATGTAGTACACACCCTTAACACATCTGAACAGGCTCCCGTCCACCAGAGGGAGCCCTCACCTGAATATTGAACTCTGTTACTTCCTGTTCCTGCCACATCAGTTCTTTTTTGGTCATTCACCGTGTATATAAGCTATGTGCTCACAGTATCACTTTGCGAATTATTGCCAGTTCTCTGCCATTGTTTTTGACTACTGTTATGACCATTGCTTACGTTTGCTGGATTTACGTCTCTGGATTACTCTTTTGGATTTGTTTGCCTGTGGACCGATTTATCTGTGTTTTGACCCAAGCCTGTGACCTGACTACGTTTAAGGAATTCTGTTTGAATTGTTTGTTCAATCCTTCTAATAAATATCCACAAATGGAATCCTCTCAGCCTACCTCGTCCTTACACATGTATTTTATCCTGCTTGAGTGAAGCCACTGTCAGCTTGGCTCTCACTGCAGCACTGACCTCTGCAACATGTCTGGTCCCCTGTCTGATTTGTATTCACAAACAGTACAGGACCTCTATATATTTCTGTGGTGAACACCATATAGTGGATTGCATTTATTACTCTTATTTTATTCATTTCTCATGTTTGGCTTGAGGGGTGGGTGGGTTTCAATCCCATCAGGCAACATATTGTTTATCATTTATCTGAAGAACTGATACATGTTGTTGCTCTCAAAACACTTGTGTTGCCAGTTTTGTGCAAGGAAGTGTAAGAGTATCCTGTGGGAAATGCATGCTTAATGTGTAATTAGACTGTAATTCCATTAATCACTCTGATTCTTGGGGTCTCCGGAGGGTTTTACTGTGCGAATGCAGAGACCTGTGAGGAAAAGACTCCTTTCTTGCGGTCTCCCTGGAAATAGAGTTTTGTGGCTTTCAGACCAAGTGTGTTAGCTTTTTTTAGTGTACTCCTAACAGTTAAGAAAATATACTTTTAGCAGAATTTAACAATTTATAATGTTTCTCTTCCTGGACAACAGACAAAATATTGGTGGACTCATGTTGGACTACACAAAATTGTCTCCAATAAAATGCTCCCCAATATGAGAATGTCCCTCCCCCAATACCCCAGAAGCAAATCATGGCTCATGGCTGTGACAGAGGAATTTATTTATTTATTTATTTATTTTAAGCGACAGGCTATTCAATATATTCCACACAAACAGTGTTTTCAATAGGAAATAAGCCAACAAAAAAGAAAACTGCACTTATGTAGACATTTCAAGGAGTTTTTATAGCTGAAGGTGTAATTGCACAACTAGCATCACCATACGGAACTGCAAAAATAACTGTTTTCAAATAAATTCCCAAAAAGTTCCCCCATCTCCATTAGTTGTACAAACATATAGTGCCACCTCAAACTCACCCCACTGGTTGAGCCAACATTGCAGTGTTATGATAGCACCACAGAGCAAGAGTATTTACATTAAGTGAAATCAACTTACAAATGGCTAATTTTGTCTGCATATTAACCCCATAAAGCTTAAAGGTGCACTCAGTATTTTTTTTAATTCGTCATCTTGGACGTACTGTGCATTGACACCTAGTGGTGTGACTGCAGCATCATTCAAACACAATAGTTTACAGTAACAGATGCCACTGAACACATTAACAATTCACAGTCAGCTATGATTCATTTAATCCATGAGTGAAAGTGTCCAATAACAGGGTGGTTCCTGAGATTAAGCAAGTAGTATTAGGCTGGTCAGTAGCCCATACTTAGTAGTAAATCTTGGGGTATCTGAAGAGACACACCAGGCTTTTCATACATACCAAATGTTTGAGAGTTTGGCTATGACAACTTCCTCTCCTTGGTTTATAGAAATACACTTGCCATTTGGATTTAAATAAGCAGATACCTAAGAGCCTATGATTGGATCATTATTGCAGTGATTAATATGTTTCAGCTGGCAACAATTCTTTTAACCCTAACTGATGCAGTGTGTAGCTTCTCATCTCTTAGAGAGCAACTATTATGGCTTTTAAACGTGCCTAATTTTGTTTTAAAGATCTCATACAAAAGATTTACATGCATCCAAGGTCAAAAAACACTTTACTTTGCTCATAATTTAAATTGCAGCATTACCTTTTTTACCCAGTGTCAAAAATTACTCGTTCAATGATCCATTCTAAAGGATTCATTATAAACTCCTCCTTTCAGAGAGCCTACTCTGCTCTGATTGGTCAGATGTCCCAGTCTGTTGTGATTGGTCTACCGCTTAGTGTAGTGTTTGAGGGTGGGTCAAAGCTGTTCGCGAGCAGCCAAAGACCAGAGGTGGGTTTTTTGTTACCAAATTACGTAGGTTAGTACAGGAAGTAAGTCTGGAATTACTAACGACTCATTTCAGGTGTTCAGAATCGGTTCTTTCTTTTGGGAGTCAATAACTCCATTTGTCGTGCACTTTGATATTTGAAACTTTGCAGACTTTTTTACATTCACAAACAGCTATATAACACACTACATGAAAGGTAATATTTGAAAAACCATAATAGATGCTCTTTAAACAACCATGTTGGAAGACATATCCCATGGTCGTGGAAAAGATGTTACTGTGTTTCAGAAGGGGCAAATTATTGGCCTGTATCAAGCAAAGAAAACAACTAAGGAGATTGCTGAAATCACTGGAATTGTGTTAAGAACTATCCAACACATTATTAAAACATGGAAGGATAGTGATGAACCGGCAGCTTCGTGGAAGAAATGTAGTCTGAAAAAAATCTTGAATGATCGTTATCGGAGATCACTAAAACACTTGGTGAAGCCTCATTTTAAAAAATCATCAGTAGAACTCATGGCTATAGTGAAAGTAAGAGCATTTCCACACGCACAATGCGACGAGAACTTACAGGATTGGGACTAAACAGCTGTGTGGCCACAAGAAAGCCACTTGTTAGTGAGGCTAATCAGGAAAAAAAACAATGTCAATTTGCTAAGGAGCATAAAGGTTTGACTAAAGAGCACTGGAAAAGGTCATGTGGTCTGATGAGTCCAGATTTACCCTATTCCAAAGCGATGGGCACATCAAGGTAAGAAAGGAAGCGCATGAAGCGATGCACCCGTCATGCACAGTGACCACTGTATAAGCCTCTGGAGGTGGTGTTATGATCTGGGGTTGCTTCTATTGGTCAGGTCTAGACTCAGTAATGTTATGTGGAAACAAAATAAAGTCAGCTGAGTACCTGAATGTACTGAATGACCAGGTTATCTCATCAATGGATTTTTTCCTTCCCTGAAGGCACGGGCATATTCCAGGATGACAATACCAAGATTCATCAGGCTCAAATTGTGAAAGAGTGGTTCAGGGAGCATGAGGAATCATTTTCACACATGAATTGGCAACCACAGAGTCTTGACCTTAACTTCATTGAAAGTCTTTGGGATGTGCTTGATAAGACTTTACGGAATAGTTAGACTCTCCTGTCATCAATACAAGATCTCGGACAAAAATTAATGCAACTCTAGATGGAAATAAATGTTGTGACGTTGCATAAGGTTGTCGAAACAATGCCACAACGAACACCGTAATCAAAGCTAAAGGCGGTCCAACTAAATATTAGAGTATGTAATTTTTTTTGGCCAGGCAGTGTATATGACATTACGATTCAAAACATTAAATACAATATGAATGGTTTTATGTTTTTATGCACCACACACTATAATTACATTTTAAAAAGTGAAAGTGTAAAACTTTTTTTTTCTTCTTCTTCTTTTTTATTTTTGCTAGGTCTCAGGAGGTTATAGTAAGATATTTCAAAGTGCATTGCATATAGGTCTTTCAGCAAAGGTTTGATCATGATGATGATGTAGAGGCTTCAGAAAATCATGTATCATATATGATGTGCACAGCGTTATAGGGTTCAGCTGGGATACAAGAAAAACTTTTTAATATCAAAAATATTATACACATCAGCATTAAAGTTATTTTCCTGTGCCTTTCTTTTTTGCTTTTTCTTTGCTGTTTTAATTTCCCTTTCCTGTTTGATGAGGTGAGAGTACAGGTTGCCTATTCTAAAGTATTCTCATGATATCTGTCTTAACTGCCCTGGAGAGAGTATGATACAGACAGAAAGTGTCAAGAGGCCGTCATCTTTGACCAACATGTCTGCCAGAATCTCGATATTAGTCTGTCTTTATATAGAAAGATCCCCGCCACAGCTTCTGTTCGCAAGCGGAAAAGAGAGGAATCACATCGACTTTGTAAGCATCCACACAATCAAACAGAATAATTGATGAGCACCAGAGCATTTTGATGTTTTGTTTGGACACTGCAGCTTTCATTTCCTCTTTTTTTATATAAATGAGAAAGTATTGTACATGATAAAAAGAATAATGAACAATCAACATTCACCAAAGCCCTGGAGAACTGTTCCCTCTTCAGCTGGCATGCAGATGTGTCTCATACAGATGTACTACCAGAGATGAGAGCGAGATGGAGAAAATGGTATGACAAGTTCCACGAGCATACTCTACTAATAAACCTTCTCAATCAATTCTGATGACATCATTGACATACCTTGCAGCAAAGGAACATCTTTGAGGAACCCTCCATTGTACTCCACTCTGTATTCTTTCTCTTGAAATCCTGGAATACAATCAACTTTGTCTTCCTCTTCCTGTGCTCCAATGCACACAACCTGGAAAACAGAATGAAAAATTTCTATTCAATTACTGAAAATAACACACATACAATCATGTGCCACAATACTTGTGACTAATGTGATTAATTCATGTGCATGCTAATAGTTTACCCTTTTTTCTTTCTTTCTTTCTTTTTTTTAATGTATGCTCTTATAGTTATTTTTCATAGAATGACAATTCATAGTGTCCAAGTCTGTAAAGCTCTAAAACAAACAAACAAAACAAAAACATAAAAGTAGTCCATACATCTTATGAACTATATTTCAAGTCTTCTGAAGCCATATGTTATATAGCTTTGTGTGCCGAACAGACCAAAATTCATTTAATCATTATTTACTAAAATTATTTCCTTTGAAAGCTACAGCTGAGGGCAAGATTATCAGTGAATAACAAATTGATATGATTTTACCGCCTCACAGTATTGTGACAAATTCTCATGAGACTATGTTGGGTATATTTTAGGTCCTTTTTGGAGCACACATATCGGGATTGGAACAACATGAGAGTAAGTACATAATAACATTTCATTTTGGGGAGAACTTTTCCTTTAAGATGAAAGAAATACATGCTTTTTTTAGACTGAAAAAATTCTTGACATTGTTCATACTCATCATTAATTCACAGAACTCAGCTACATTCTTGAACTTTTCTATATAAAGCATTCATATAGTCTGCAAGACCATGTACTGTAAATAAATTACATAAAATCCAGAAAGCGATTTGGCGTTGGATATATTCTATTTATTCTAATTATTTACATCTGTGTATTTTTTTTTACTTTCAAAGAATGTACACATACACATATTTTTTTAAGTAGCCTTGTGCCATTCATTGTCATAAAATACTTTACAATGGCCAAATGCAGCTGGGAACAAAGGGCCAAAGGTAAAGTATTTAAATTCTAATGGATCAACAAGTCCATTTTCTGACGTCCCTACAATTACTAAATGCTGCTTTTATAACGAGCGAGACCACAGTGATTCTGCTGAGGGCTTTTCTGGACAATTATGTCAATTTCTGGTTGCCTTCCACTTAGCAAAACAAAACTTGTCTTCATTAAGAATTAAAAATAATCATCTTGCTTTTAAAACTTGGAGGAAATTGCATTGCTGTGGCTTTTAAGTCAATGGAAAATGGAGAGAGGGTTTTTTTAGATTGCTGTTTTCCTTTAGTAAGGCTAGCCAGCCAGGCAGGACCAACCTTTCAGTTCATCTTACTGTCATTCCCTCTTTTACGCCTAGCAACATTATTACTCTTTCACAACTATTTTTGCTCTCCATCAATCACTCATTCAGCTGGAGAGAAGCAGCGATTCTTTCTGACAATGACATATCCCACATGCAACCATTTTTGGATATACAGTCGTGTCCCTCCTGTCAGTCCTACATAGTACAAACTCCAGACCAGTGGTTCTCAACCAGTAAATTCTAAATTCAAATAATAAAATGCATCTAAACACGTAATTGTACATTTTAAGGATATTTTTAATGTGGAGGAGACAGCTCTTCCCATATATTTTGTTGTTGACGCCAAAGGCTGTGCGCCCAATCAAACACTACATTATATTGGTGCAAATTCATCTGTCACTTGGTGGAAAGTAGCCAAATTAGACAGATGCCAACATGGACAGGTTGAAACCCCCCCCCCCCCAAAAGAAAACTATGCTAAGGTAAAAGAAAATATGACTCAGGCAGTAAGAATAAACATGGTTTGTGCCATCCAGAATGTGTTTTGTGCTATGAATTATTGGCTGCCAAGAGCGTGAAACCGCTAGAGAGGTAGAAATCAAACATTCAGTAATCCACATCCAATGCAGTTCCTGGTGATCTTAATAAATGTAATGTAATAAATAATTTTGGTACTGTGTTGGGTTGCCAATATATGTCCTAAAGCAAAACCAGTTGAGAACTACTGCTTTAGATGTACAGACAGAATTTCAGAAATGAAATTCAACAGCTGCTTTCTAGAGCATCCATTCAACACATATGCAATACATCTTAAACACAGAGCATAAATCATCAGTCTCACTATCTGAAATGTAAACATTTCATACAGTATTAGATAACCCATTCGTGAATAATAGAAGTGCTGGCTTACTTTTCTCTCTTTGTGATTTAATAAAACCCCTACTCCCTTTATAATCATTATTTATGACTGGATATGCACTATTTGAAAAATAAAAGAAACTAGTTGGAGTGGTTACCATTAGCCAAGAGGCTCGTGCACTTGCAGCATCATATCAAGGAAATTCGAGTTTTGAAGTAAAAAAACACACCCAAGAAAAAAAATCTAACTGATTCTATACTGGTCTCTATTCAATAAACTTTCAAGTTTGTGCTTATTTGGAGACTTATTTTATAAATAACTTCTATTATATAAGTTTGACTTTAATGTACTGTTACAAGTTTATGTTATGGCTGTTTGTAAGAAGATATTGCTTTTGTAACTTAAAGCAGACAAAGATCACTTATAATATGATCATGTCATAAAGCCTTTTGACTGTTTACAGTATATAGCACTAATAAGATTAACTTTATTAGCTTCTGCTGCGTTAAAATTGGATGTTGCTTGTATTATAATCAGGGTTGGGAGGGTTCCTTTTGAAATGTATTCCACTACAGATTACAGAATACATGCTGTAAAATGTAATTTGTAACGTATTCCATCAGAGGTTGTACTTCCTTCGCCAGCTGAGGAAGTTCAACCTGCCACAGGCGCTGCTGATACAGATCTACTCAGTGGTCGTTGAGTCTGTCCTCTGTCTGGTTTGGTTCAGCTATGAAATCAGACATCAGAAGACTACAAAGGACAATTCGGACTGCTGAGAGGATTATTGGTTGCCCCCTGCCCCCTTCAAGAACTATACACTTCAAGAGTGAGGAAAAAGGCTGGAAAAATCACTCTGGACCCCACTCACCCTGCCCATTACCTTTTTGAACTGTTGCCTTCTGGCCGACACTTCAGAGCTCTGAGCACCAGAACCGTCAGGCACAGGAACAGTTTTTTCCCTCAGGCTATCCATCTCATGAACAGATAAATTGCCCCATTGAGGAATAACTATGTGCAATACAGTTTAGTCTTTTTTTATATTTATCTAACACATCCAACCTCTTCTGCCATTTCATTCCTCTGAAAAAAAAAAAAAAAAAAGTGCACTGTACATAACAGATAACATATTTGTATTAGATTTGCACTACGTATGTGTATGTGTGTATATATGTATGTGTGTATGTACGTATGTGTATAATTATTTTTTATTATTATCTATGTCTTGCTGCTGTTTTGTTTTGTTTTTGTATTGTTGTACACTGGAAGCTCCTGTCACCAAGACAAATTCCTTGGCATACTTGGCAATAAAGCTCATTCTAATTCTGATTAGATTACTCAAGGTTAGTAACGTGTTCTAAATACTTTGGATTACTTCTTCAGCACTGGTAGATTTTTTCACTTGTTTTGACTATAAAAACTCTGCCAGTACAGTAAGACAAAATACACATGTTAAAAATACATTCTCTGAAAAACCTAAATATCTTATGCAGTGTTGTTTCTAAAACAAGATAAATCAAACTGATCTTGTTTTAAAGATTTTTATATATATATATTTTTTTTACAGGAAAACAATAAAAACAATATTATCAAAAATATGATTTTTGCCCTAATATCAACGGTCTTACTAGAAAAAAAGAAATTATGATCCAATGTGAATTTTCTTGATAAAAAAAAAAATATGATCGTGCCTGGTAACGTGCAAATAAAATGGCTAGAAATATCATTTTAGCTTAGCGTAAAGCTGACAATTTACACAAGGTTTATTTCTATTTCTTCTGCTCCAAACTTACTTCAAACTTACTTCTCTGTCTGCTCGTATGAATGTAACACATCATAAGAAAGTGTTTCACCGCTGTTCAAATGCACTTTGGATCACATCATTTATATGTATAAATGTTTTCCATCTGAAAGGACTAAATATTAAATGAAACAAATGACAATAAAATGCAAAGTAATCTCTTCAGTAATTAAAATACTTTTTAAATGTAACTGTATTCTAATTACCAATGATTTAAATTGTAACTGTAGTGGAATACAGTTACTTATATTTTGTATTTTAAATACGTAATCCCGTTACATCTATTCCATTACTCCCCAACCCTGATTATAATGCATTATTCTCTAAAGTATAACTATGAATAGGAGACATCTTCTAATGTATTATAACTGTAGTTGTAATTATTTATGAGAAGTTATAAATTATCATAAGGTGTATTATGAGACATTACGAATTCAGTATAATGCATTTATAATGTCTTTACAATTAATAAAAAATATGCAACGTGATCTCATGAGAATTCATATGTATTCTTACCTAAAGTTTGATTCTAGCAAACGTACGTTCTCTTATGTTTGCATAGACACAGAATCATACAATATTGGCATATTGTCAGCATCTAAACATCATCATTTTACGTATTAATACCTATCCAACTTTTTCCTGAACATGGAAGTGCTCCACTGTTCGCCTGTTTTCAATTTCCGGTCTCCAGTGTTTTCGTCCGCATCAGCATTTATTCTTAGTGGGTAAAGTGTTACATTTGTAGAAGTTGTCAAAACAACATGTGGCTCTATAGCGCAGATACTTTACAGAGTCAAGATGACGTTTTTTTTTTTTTTTTTTTTGACAGTGCCTCATCTGAGTAGAAGACATGAAGCAATGATCCAAGGTGATATCATTAACTACTTTGAGTTGTTATGACAGACAACAACTGCACAAGTTGAGCGTAAAATAAATAACACTTAAATGGTTGTTGTTCTCCGCATTGATTGCTCGTTTTAGTTTTACATTGTGTCTCGAGACCAGAAATAGAAAACAGGCAATTAGAATCATCATGGCATGCCCAGTGGTTGTTCAGGAAAACTGTGGATAGAAACGTACAAATTTTACGTGTACTGTTTGAACTGATTAATATTTATTCAACAATCTCCATCTCCATCTGCCACAGCGTCATCACACCTAACCGCCGTAACCATCAACCCTCATTGTTTGGTTTCATTTTCGAAATAAATAAAAAATTGCCACCTCAAGAAGCATCAGGACAAACGGTTTTATGGCAGTGACGTTGCATGCTCATTGGCTCTCAAGTGTCTCGTGACTGTTTGCGACTGCCTGGCATTCTGCGATGTATATATTTGAATAAGATAAGACAGCACTGTTACGGTGTGCATCAGGAGAAGATTTACAGCAATTAATAATTAAAATTTTACTCTTTACCTTACGCAAAGCTATTGTATGCCATCAGGGAGCACATCGGATGCAGTGCATCGCCCTTTGGACTACTTCTGTACTGAATTTTGCCATTTTTGTACAGAATTTTACCATTTTTCTGAATAAATTATTGTGATTACATTTATCTGCCTGTGACGTGTTTTATATGCTTAATAAATGGTGACGGTTAGGTTTAGGAGTAGGTGTAAATTTATATATCATAACAAAAGTTAATACTGTCAGAGTTCCATGGTCATGGAAAACAGGGAATTTTAAAATTATGATTTCCAGGCCTGGAAAAGTCATGGAAGTTAATAAAATCTTCAAAGTCATGGAAAAATCATGTATTTGTATTTATTTTTTTATTTATTTTTTTATAGTTTATATATTTGTATTTATTATGCTCTGTCCTAAAATATTTAACCAGGGTGTTACTTTACATTTGATTAAAATCCCATGGTGAAGAGTTTAAAATAGATCATGTTATTTAGAATACCTGATCAATTAGGGGACTTTCACACTAGAACTTTTGGTGCGTTTGGATAATGTGAATGCTGTTTTCCGAACTCGAGTCTGCTTGAAAAGGTGGTCTGGAGTACGGTTCATGTGAACTCTGGTATGGTTCGCTGCTGATATGAATGCAACCGTACCAAATCGCGGAAGTGAACTGCTTGTGATGACGAATAATTAGTGTTTTTGCATGCTCCCGATCGCAAATATTATAGTATAATGCATTTCTCACACCTGCCTGTGTCCAAATAAATCCCCTTAAGAGAGCAGCTCACATTCTTTACATCTTTTGCAACGCATCTGCGGGCTCACGGCAGACAAATGCAAATATTCATCACATCATTGCACATTCAATGCATCCATGGCAGACAAACACAAGTGTCGTTCTGTGCATATACATTTTGGTGGTATATCCAAAGAGATGAATACTTTAATAACACAGCCAAGCTGATGTCTTCATGAGTTGTTACTATTTGAAAAAAAGTCATTTTTGATCAAATCTAGACAGGCCCCATTTCTAGCAGCCATCACTCCAACACCGTATCCTTGAGAAATCATGCTAAATTGTGAATTTGGTACTAGAAAATCACTTGCCATTATATCAAACACAGTTGAAAGCTATTTGGTTCATTAAATGAAGCTTAACATTTTCTTTGTGGTTTTGAGTTGCCACGGTATGCAATAGACTGGCATGTCTTAAGGTCAATATTAGGTCAAAAATGCCAAAAAAGAAACAGCTTTCTCTAGAAACTCATCAGTCAATCATTGTTCTGAGGAATGAAGGCTATACAATGCTTGAAATTGCCAAAAAAAAAAAAAAAAAACTGAAGATTTCATACAAAGGTGTATGCTACATTCTTCAAAGACAAAGGACATCTGGCTCTAACAAGGACAGAAAGAGATGTGGCAGCACAGATGTACAACTAAACAAGAGGATAAGTACATCAGAGTCTCTAGTTTTAGAAATAGATGCTTCACATGTCCTCAGCTGACAGCTTCATTGAATTCTACTTGCTCAACGGTATGGTAACGTGATTCTACAGTATGAGACCAGGAGACATCGAGCTGTGGTGATCTTGCTGGCAATGTGAGTTGAAATTCAGCTTGTGTCATTTACCAATTCCATAATCCCCACATTTCTAGTCCTTTCTTTAAGGTACCTATCAATAAATCTTTCAATGTTCTTGTAGCTCAGCTGGCTACTAGCAGTGCCAAGGTCATAGGTTCAATTCCCAGGGAACCCACATACTGATAAAACATACGCTGAGTGCACGATTAGTAGCTTTGAATAAAAGCATCTGCCAAATGCATGTAGGTTCCGAAAGATCAATAAAACAAATATTTTCCCAAACTGCTGCCTTGTACGGTTGCTCTTGATCTCACTGGGGTCTTTTTAGTTGTTATTGAAGCTAATGTTCAAGTCAGTTAAGAGATCAGTCCAAAATGTCAAAGTGTTGGTTTGATTTGCTATGCGGTGAGCTGAGTGGGAGAGCACAGGGTGAGAAAGGCCATAGTAAGGAGCCAGCTGGGACACAGGATGCACATTAAGTGGGCAGCACTCAAACAGCTGGTGCACCTCACTGTCTATTCAGATGAGCATATGTGAGATTATATGATAGAGCTCTTCCTCTGTCATTGCTTCGAAATCTCTTCAAAGAGGAACTCATACCAGGGAGATTCAGAGTTCAAGCATGTTATTACAGCAATTCAGAGTTCCAAGAAAAACTACAGCTGAAAAAAGCTGCTTGCAATCGCATAGTCAGCAATGCTGTACAGAGCTCGTTTGATGTGTCCCCAAGGAGACAGCACGGATGGAAAAAATGGGGAGTATCTGTGCACAATGTATTTTGAGGGGCAAATAAATGCTTATTTTCACTTATTTTTCAGATTTAATGAGCCATAACTGACAAAAGTGCTGCGTTTACTGAAATGGAAAAAATACTTTCATTCTTGTCCTACAGGTTAATTTGGTGCTAAAATAGTATTGCCCTCAGTAATGCTCAGATTCCACTTTGTCATCTTTTGTTAAATTCACAAAGGCCCACTCTGCTTTATCCCAGATTTAATGACAAATACATCTGGGGGTTAAGGGTGCTGCTTCCGAACAAAATCTCCACTCTTAATGGTAGTTTCCATTCTTTCCACTATTTCTGAAGACCTTCAGGAGTTCATTTATTGCAGTACAGAAGCAAGTTTAATTACTCGTGAACTCAATGAATTTTCATAGCCACATGCAAAGCAAATATTCTTGGATCTGCCTCAGCAGGACAGAGATAACACTGCATATGAGACAGCATGACAGAAATCTCTCCAATCAGCATGGAGAAGCATCAGAACATCCACCCATACAAAAAAAAAAAAAAAAAAATGTCAGAGAAGATACTATCACTGGGCTTCTGTGCCAATGTTTGCCCTCTCTCAGAAAAAGACAAGACAATGATGAAGAAGAAGAAGAGCAAGCAAAAAAGAGATGAGAAGTATGAAGAAAGGTGGATATTAATTATTGATTATTTTAATTACAAATTACAGTATATTATTATTATAACAATATGAATGGAAAGCTGAGTTGAAAAATTCAAAGGAATTTCAGAATTTCGTAGAATTTAGAATGTCCCCCATTTGTTTTAATGACAGCATGCACTTGAGCTGGCACTCCACATGCAAAATCTGACGATCCATTGATGTTATCCCCGCATGATTTGAGAATGTTTCAAAGAGCATCTTGTGCATTTCAATAGATGCATTGAAATCTGGCATTTTTTTTACAAAGAAGTTAAAGGGATAGTTCACCCCAAAATTTAATAATCACCCTCATGCCATCCCAGATGTGTATGACTTTCTTTATTCTGCTGAACACAAACAAAGGTTTTTAGAAGAATATCTCAACTCTGTAGGTCCTCAAATGCAAGTGAATTGGAGCCAACATTTTGAAGCTCCAAAATGCACATAAAGGCAGCATAAAAGTAATCCATAAGACTCGGTTGTTAAATCCATGTCTTCAGAAGCGATATGATAAGTTTGGGTGAGAAACAGATAAATATTTAAGTACTTTTTACTATAAATTCTCCTCCCTGCCCAGTAGGGGCCGATATACAAGAAGAATGTGAATCGCCAAAACAAAAGAACAAGAATGTGAAAGTGAAAGTGGAGATTGATTGTAAAAATGACTTAAAAATGTATCTGTTTCTCACCCACACTTATCACTTCAGAAGACATGGATTAAACCACTGGATTACTTTTATGCTGACTTAATGTGCTTTTGAAGCTTCAAAGTTTTGGTACCCTTTCACTTGCATTGTATGGACCAACAGAGCTGAGAAATTCTTCTAAAATTCTTAATTTGTGTTTAGCAGAAGAAAGAAAGCCATACGCATCTGGGATGGTATGAGTGTGAGTAAAAAATGAGAGAATTTTCATTTTTGGGTGAACTATTCTTTTAACATGGTCAATGTCACAGATTTGCTAGTGACCTAAAAATAGTGAAGAGAATTAAATATATCTTTTATCTATTTTACGCCATAAATTTTCTTTGTTTAAATTTTTCAAAATCCTAAAACTTTCCAGGTTTAAATGAAAAAAACATTTTCAATGTGGTCTCAGACTTTGGACTATACTGTACTTACTATATGTCATGTTCTTCAAACTGCCTGACTGAGGCACACATCTGCAGCGTGTCAGCAAAAAAAGGGAATAAAATAAGGATGGAACTTGTACAAATTTGAAAGGGACTTACACTGTGTGTGTTTGTGTGTAATGTGTTTGAGTGAGTGTCCAATTTGGTGTGAGAGAGCAGAAACATTCAATGGGAGGACAGATAAATGAGGTAAGAGAAGAAATGAGAGGGTATGTGTGTGTGCCCATGTCCACTGAAAAGTATGCCCTTGTTTGATGTGACAAAAGAAAGCCAAGCCAGCTGTGTGGCTGCTTATAGGCGTCCAAAGCAAAGAAACTACATATTGCCTGTCTTACTCCCTCAATAATGCTTGCTTTTCTACTAGAGAAGATGACACTGGTGGCCTCTGATCGACAGGGCTGGGGTAAGGAAATTACAATGTTTCCTTCTGGTCTGGAGATGAACATTTAAATATGCTTTCACAAGTCTTCGCTTTTATTTTAGAAGGTCTCACTGCCTGTGAACAGCACAAGGGAAAAATTAAAGTAGTTCACCCAAAAATAAGAATTATATCATCATTTACTCACCCTTGTGTTTCTCAGACCTGTATGACCTTCTCTCTTCCGTGGAACACAAAAGAAGATGTTAGGCAGAATGACAGCCTCAGTCACCATTCACTTTCATTGTAGTGAAGAAAAGAGACCATGAAAGTGAATGGCTAAAATTCTGCCTAACATCTCCTTCTATGCTCCATGAAAGACAGAATGTCATACAGGTTTGGGAAAACACAAGGGTGAGTAAATGTTGACAGAATTCTCATTTTTGGGTGAACTATCCCTTTAAGACCTAAGAAAATGCTATATAAAGTTATAAATACAGATATGACTCCTCTTTTGAGTACTTAATCTTGTTCTGTATACACCGTTTCACTAATTACGTGAGTCACAGCATTCTACAACCAAAAACATTTAAAATAATGACCAAGGGTGGCATTTTGGTAATACAGGCAAAAAGTCGCCCCAATGACGTTGCGTCATGAGAGTGTGTTGATACATGCCTCTTCAGCACCAAACAGGTTAATCCATGTTTATTGTTTACAGCCATGAGACACCAAAATATTGCAGTAGTTATTACTATGCCAACCATCTAAAATTAGTTAGTGACTCCCGTAATCCGTACGCACACAGAACAATAATTTAGGGGATTCGCTCCCACATTTAAATGCGGCTGTCACTGCCAAAACATTGCAGTAAGTATGTGGCAATAAAAAGGGATGGAAAAGAGTGGTTGGAGGACAGAGATTGAATTAAATAAACTCCTAAACTAAGTACGATGTATAACACTCAGCTTACGGATTCAACCAGCTCTTCCTGAGAGAGTGTGGCTTTTAGTTTTCCTTCAATGAGGGGAAACAGAGTTCAAACCCATCTTCTGTCTCTGATCATAAACTACACTATAAAGCCCTGAGTGATGGTGAACATCTAAATGTGGCCCTTACTTTGCGACCACATCCAAATTAAGCTTGAACAACACCGACAGATGATTTTCTGACAAACCTCTCTGGCTCATTTGTTTTAGCACTTCTCCAAGGCTGACACCATAATTTATGCATGTAATTTGCACTCATTAGAAATTCTGTTGCACTTAATAGCTGGATTGTGGATCCGTCAATGTGGCCAGAGTCTGAGGCTGTGAGCTTAGCCATAATGCCTGGATTAATTCTCCACATAGAAAGTCTGGAGCCAACACATTTCCTTGTAACTACAGCACTGCAAAGAAAGAGCTATCAGGTCTATAGCATTGTAATCCAACTCCATGTTGTATAATCTACTCATTAGACCTCTTAACCTTAAAAATAGGAGGAGGATAAAATCAAGAGATGAGAATGTAGTCATAATGCAGGCTGTGAGAAATGAGAATCATTTTCTTTTAGATACCGTGGAAAACCACAGCTACTTTAATGTCCTCTCCTAAAAGCATTTAACAACCTGCCTAAACTGTACAACCTAGTTTGCAATGGGTCATTAGCGAATTCAGTCGTACACCATCTGTGGTTAAATGGAGGTCTGGTTTTCCATTGAAGGGTTTTAAGGTTAGTATAACTGTCTAGGAATAAAAGAGGCAGTACTAACATCACAATCATTAAAAACAGACTGCAAATGGCTAGATGTAAATACTTTCTTTCAAAGGTTGAGTAGCAAATGCATTCTACACAATTGATGGCTACTATTCTCACTGATTCTTTTTGTATCACACTGATCGTTCTTTTAAATAAAGATGTCAACAAAACAAAGACCAAATAAAGAAGTTTATGTTGGGTGAATGAAAACCAATGATCATGTAGCCTATACAGAGAGCATCAGTTCGATATTTCACAAGCCTATGTTCTTTGCTAAAAGATAAAGCTAACAGCTGTAAGTGCATTCCTCCATTTTTCAGAATCCAAGTTTGACTATAAAATTAGAGCTAATTGATATCAGTATTATCACACAGCCATGATAATGGTAAAATAGGCTATTCTTTCTTTATAGATCATCTCCATTAATGCTCCTCACATCTTTAATTTAATTAATATTGGTATCTGCAATACGTCAGGAAACTATAACAAACTAACACAGACTTAAAAAGTCTCACAAATTAGCACAAACCAAGACTCATTTCAAATATAGCCGCACCACAGAGTGATTATTAATTAGTGAAATCAATTAAATCAAAATTGGAGTTTAGTTGCTTTTAGTCCATCTATTAATTTTGAGGCCATTTATATGCTAGTGTGCACCAAAACACTGACAAAATTAACTTTAAGCATACAGATATATACAGATTAAAAAAATATAAAGTCTTTCTCTCCTGGGAAAACGAGACCAAAAATAATGATTCCTCACCTTGCACTTATACAGAGACGTTGTTACAGAGACACATACAACAGCCAAGCAAGAGGACACACTTCCTGTTCCGGTTGCTGCCGGCACGCTGCACGAGTCTGTGTTTGTAGTTTGCTAGCCTGCTTAGCATTGCTTATTCTTGCTTATTCACGTTCATCATTTTATCCTTTGCCATTTTACCACGTGCTTCGGGTTTTTACGCTTTTCTACTTACGCTTTTTTTCTGCTTGTCTACATCTCACGTCTCAACTGCGTGCATTCGTTTTCTCCACTGTGTTTTACACGGATTATTGCATCACTCTCAAACTTCTGCTGATTAGGAACCACATCGAACCATATCGATCTCAAACCCTCACCACTCAAGAACAACCATAACAAGGACAACAAACAATTTCGGTAAATCATGGCATCCGCTCATGTTATTTCTTCCTGCATTGCATGCCACATGTTTACTATAACTTCTTCTGTCAGCAGTGAGGGATTCACATGTGATAAATGTAAGGAATTAGTCAGGCTGATGGAGAAGGTTAATGAGTTAGAGACACACATCTGAACACTAGTGGAGGTGAGAACACTAGTGGAGTGAGAAATAGAAGCTGGTAGATACTGTTTCGGATGCGGGTAGTACAGCGAGCAACACACACACATTGGTTCCGGCTGAACAGCCCCCGCAGCAGGGCGTTTGGGTGACGTCTCGGCAGCATACCCGCTCAGCAAAGCGACACCACTCTCCCGTTCCTGTTAGGGTTTCCAATCAATTCTCCCCACTCAGTGATGCACCCACTGAGAATCATGTTGAAAGAGCCTTAATAATTGGTGATTCTATTGTAATGAATGTGCAAATAGAGACTCCAGCCACCATTGTTAAATGCATTTCCGGGGCTCGAGCGTCTGACATCAGATCAAATTTACAAGTGCTGGCTAATGCTAAATGTAGATTTTCTAAAATTATTATTCATGTCGGCACTCACAATGTCCGGCTTCGCCAGTCGGAGATCACTTTTGATAATGTTAAAGAGGTGTGTGAACTTGCAAAACAATGTCAGACACTGTAATATGCTCTGGCCCCCTCCCTGCTTGTCGTGGTGACAAGGTTTATAGTAGATTAGTGTCGCTGAATGACTGGATGTCTGAGTGGTGTCCGGAGAATAGCATATGATTTATAGACAATTGGAAGAGTTTTTGGGGTAGACCTGACCTGCTAAAAAACCTCCAGGGAAGGTGCCGCTCTAGAAAAACATCATATAAAGGTAGGGCTACTAAACATTAGATCTCTTTCTACCAATGCACTAATTGTAAATAAAATTATTACAGATCATAGTTTGGATGTGCTCTGTTTGACTGAAACCTGGAATAAACCGGATAAATATATTAGTTTAAATGAATCTGCTCCCCCAGGTTATTGTTATAAACATAAGCCTCGTCTGAAGGGTCGAGGAGGAGGTGTTGCTACAATTTACAGTTAAGTTTTTGGTGTTATTCAGAGGACAGGATATAAGTTTAAGTCTTTTGAACTAATAATGCTTAATGTGACACCATCAGATATAAATAAAAATCTCTGTCGTCTTTTGCCCTTGCTACAGAATATAGATCACCCAGGCCGTACTCTGGTTTCCTTGGTGAATTTGCTAATTTTCTATCAGATATAGTAGTTAATGTAGATAGAGCTTTAATTGTTGGTGACTTCAACATTCACATAGATAATGAAAATGACACATTGGGATTAGCATTTATCAATATTCTCAACTCTCTTGGAGTCAGACAAAATGTTACAGGACCAACTCATCACCATAATCATACGTTACATTTAATTCTGTCATACGGAGTTGATGTTGACACTATAGAAATTCTACTGCAGAGCGATGACATCTCAGATCATTACCTCATCTCTTGTTTGCTGCATTCAGCTAATGTCACTCAATCTACACGAGGCTATCATTCAGGTAGAACTATTCTTTCAACCACTAAAGATAGCTTCACTATTATCTTCCAGAATTGTCTCGTATACTCAGTAAGCCAAAAAGTCTAGAAGAACTTGATGTAATAACAGAAAATATAAATATATTCTTCTCTAGCACTCTTGATCGTGTCACCCCCCTTTGATTAAGAAAATGTAAGAAAAAAGCCCAGCACCTTGGTACAAATGGAGCGCAAGTGGAAGAATACAAAAGTAAAGGTATTTCGCGTTGCATGGAAGGATAGTGTCTGTAGGTACAGACAGGCACTAAAAGCTGCCAGGTCAGCATATTTTAGCAAACTTATTGAAAATATCCACAACAATCCTAGGTGTTTATTCAGTACTGTGGCTAAATTGGTTAGGAATAAAGCATTGACTGAACCAGATATTCCGTCGCAGCACAATAGTAATGACTTCATGAATTTCTTTACTAATAAAATTGAAATAATCAGAAATAAAATTGGAATTATGCAATCAACTGTCACTGCACCTCAGAAGAGCTAACAAAATGTATCAAAAAATCAAAAGCCACAACAAGTTCATTAGATCCAATACCAACTAAGCTCTTAAAAGAGGTATTCCCTGTAATCTTAGAACCTCTTCTTAATATTATTAACTCCTCGCTATCCTTAGGACATGTCCCAAGAAACTTTAAAATGGCAGTTATCAAACTGCTTATTAAGAAACCACAGTTTGATCCTGGAGAATTTGCTAATTACAGACTGATTTTAAATCTACCATTTATGTCGAAAATAGTAGAAAAGGTAGTGTCCTCCCAACGATGTTCATTTCTACAGAGAAATGGTTTATATGAATAATTTCAGGATTTAGGCCCCATCACAGTACAGAGACAGCACTTATCAGAGTTACAATTGACTTGCTCTTATCATCTGATCGTGGCTGCATTTCTCTTCTAGTGCTTTTAGATCTAAGTGCTGCCTTCGACACGATAGATCATGACATTCTCTTGAATAGGCTGGAGAATTATGTTGGCATTAGTGGACTTGCATTAGGATGGTTTATGTCCTATTTATCAGATCGCTACCACTTTGTACGTGTAAACGAGGAATTGTCAAATCAAACAAAAGTTAAGTATGGAGTGCCACAGGGATCAGTTTTAGGGCCTCTGCTTTTCTCCTTATACATGCTTCCCCTGGGAGATATTATCAGGAATCATGGAATAAGTTTCCACTGTAATGCCGACGATTCCCAATTTTATATTGCTTCTAAACCCAATGAAAATTCACAATTCTCCAAATTAGCAGAGTGCATCAATGGAATTCCAACAAAACAGAGGTACTAATTATTGGACCAAAAACCTCTAAAAATAAGCTGTTAAAATATCATTTGATTTTCGATGGATGTACTGTTACGTCATCTTTTACAGCGAAGAAATTATGTGTTATATTTGATACCAATCTGTCCTTTGAAAATAAAATTTCCAATGTTTGTAGAAAAGCATTCTTCCACCTCAGAAATATTGCTAAGTTACGACACATGCTCTCTGTTGCTGATGCTGAAAAACTAATTCATGCGTTCATGACCTCAAGACTAGACTATTGTTATGCATTACTGGGAGGATTTCCAGCAAGTTCAATAAATAAACTTCAATTGGTTCAAAATGCAGCTGCCAGATTGCTAACTACAACCAAGAGATATGATAATTTTAGCCCAATTTTATCATCGTTACATTGCCTACCTGTTACATTTCGTATTAATTTTAAAAATCGGTTAACTACATACAAAACTTTGAATGGTCTAGCTCCACAGTACTTAAGTGAACCTCTGACATGCTATATTCCATCACATTTATTTCGATCACAAAATTCTGGCTTGTTAATAATTCCAAGAATATCAAAATCCACAAAAGGAGGTAGAACCTTTTTATATTTGGCTCCTAAACTATGGAAAAGTCTCCCTAACACTGTTCGGGATTCAGACACACTCATTCAGTTTAAGTCTAGACTAACGACTCATCTATGAGTGAATGGAATCATTTAATTGCCAACAAAAGCCTTCATCAGTCAACTAACAAAGGACAATGGATCTATGTGAACTTCTGCCATTAATCCAGGATGGACTTCAAAGGCATTAATCATTAATCTTAAAATAAAAAAATATATATATATTATTTTTTTTAAACACTGGACCTTAACGCTTACTTAATTTACAAATTTTAAACCATGACTTGCATTGCACACAAATAACTAATACTGACATTATATTCATGTTGTTTAGCTGGAGAGGAACTGGCCCCCGCAGTGAGCCTGGTTTCTCCCAAGGTTATTTTTCTCCATTAACCAACACCTTATGGAGTTTTGTGTTCCTTACCACAGTCGTGTTCAGCTTGCTCACAGGGGTTCTAAATACTATTATTATTTAATTATTTATTTTTTATACACAATTTAAAATCATATTTAATCAAACTACACAATGATCACTCTAAGACTTTATAGATATCACAGTTTCATTTTTTTGTTAATGCGTGATTTCCTGTAAAGCTGCATTGAAAAGATGTGTATTGTGAAAAGCATTATACAAATAAAAATGACTTGACACAGGCATATCCAAAATTCTGTTTAATAAAATGCTTTCTATAATGAGAATATCCCCTCCCACTTACTTTACACAAGTGATAGCAAGTAGTAAAATATAGTTCCAAGCAGCGATGACAGGCCCAAGCACTACGGTGCCAGAGCCACCAGGTGGCTCAAGGAAAACAAAGCATGTTGGCCGCATGCATTTGATAGGGTAAATATAAGAGGAATATTTCAAAGTCAAACAAAGTGTCACATTTCCTGTTGCCAGTTGGTGGCGCTAAGACCGCGACCCACAATAGCCACATCCATGCGATCAGCCCACATAAACAAACAGACAGCACCAATATGATTTAAATCACACAATGCACGCAGAAAATATGGGACACTTCCTGTTTCACACTTTTTCCATTAATTTATTGCTTGCCATGGCAACACCATTCGATATATAAAAAATATTTTTGTAAATTAGCATCTTCAATGTCTTGGCATAGGGTTGCCTAAATTTGGTGACAGTCTCATGAATCCCCTAGGAGGAGTTCAGAGACTGCAATATTCAAAAAACCCAAAATGACTTCCTGTTGGGCGGACCTAATGACTATAATTATGAAAGTTGTCCGGCTTGTCAAGAACAATATATGTACCAATTTTGGTGACTGTAGTTCAAAATGTGGGTGTTACAGAGGCCATCTTAGGGTGTTTTAACACTTGGTCCATTTCAGGGGTCTGAGCTCATTTCGGGGGATTTTTGGCCCATATGTGAACACACCAAATGACCTCAGACCCCTTAAAAGTGAACAGAGCCGAGACCATCTCGTGAGGTGGTCTGAGTATGGTTCGCTTGCAGCCTTTGGTTCGGTTTGCTAATAATATGCATTGTGAACAAAAAGCACTCCGGGCTCACTTGAATTTCCCATTTGTGTGATACCAAACATGTTTGGCCCTGACTCGTTCCTGTACTCAGGAAATGACAATGTGAGCACTGGAGAGACGCGACGAGCCTCTTGCTTTGTTTCTATGGATATGACAGTGGGAAATGCATATTAAAACTATTAAAACTATTGTAAACTGCACACGAAACAAACTCAAAGGTCTTTCTTTAGTGTTCTGTGCAAATGAAGATTTGAGGGTTTAACCAGATCCCTTGAAAACCACATGAAAGTTTAGAAATTAAGATCTTTGTATAGAAGTAACCTGAGGCTGTCAGTAAATTAAACAAATTGTGATTAATTGTTTTGTTTGTCATTAATAAAACTAATCTACCATGACTGAATGCTGAATTTTGCCTCTAAATCCAGTATTTTTATATAAAAATACATTGCATTCAATACTGTTACATTACTTTTCTTTGTAATAATATAGAATTACATAATATTGATGCCAAAGATCAATAAATTAAGTTTTATTGGATATAGACACATGCTTTTATGCTGCTTATTCATATTGAGAGCATTAAACATGTTTATATTATCTTAGTTAATACGTAGAGCTATTTGTACTCTTAGCATTAAATATAGCCCTAATATTTATAATGAATACAATATCTTTTAAAGTGGGCTCAGTCCCACAAATGACACAGAGTGTGAATGCAAAAAGGACTGAAACCCTGTAACTAGTAAAGTGGACCAAAATGAAATCTGAGCCAGTGTGAATGCAAAGAGAACTGGGTCCTTTTTTCACTCTGTCTAATTTTTGGTGCACTAAAAGGGGTCTGAGTTTGGTTCTTTTAAAGAGGACTCAAGTGTGAAAACACCCTTGCACACCCATTTTAAACCTGTTAACTGTCACTGGCCAACAGGTGGGCCGTTTGAGTGTGGCTACAAAACAAATGCCTTGTTTTATATCACAAACTTCATCAATGTTCACATACTTGGTATCAAATTAAAGTGTAAAACTTAACTTTCATCTTCTGGAGTCTATTTTGCAATTAGAACATTATGGTTTGAAACATATATTAAAATGTTAAAAGAGTGCATTTTTTAAAACATGCGACATGTGAGCGACAGTACTTATGTTTCATGTTCTCTGCTTATGATCTGATCCAGTGATTGAAAAAAAACCAGCATGCATTTCATTAAGCTCGTTTGAGATGAGCAAGTTCTGTGCATAACCGATCACCGATGATCACGGACAGTTGCATGCCGGTTAGAAATTTGTCCGACTTGCTGTGATATCATGACCACATATGTCAATAATACTCCCACGAGAGCGAGGCAGATGCGGTTGTAGTAGGCAGGTGGTGCAGTTGCTGTTTCCGAGCAGTGCAAACTGCAAGCATGATGGGAAATGACTTGCTGATGACACGGCTTAATGCTCATTGGCTTAAACAACCATGATGTTTTGTTCCCTATCTGTCACTCACTCGACGTTGTGTCGATGTAGTGACACTAAGGGTCACTCTTGGGAGCCCCAAACACCACTGCTTTTTTGAAAAAAGGCCAATGAGAATTGGCGAGTGGAATTTGCATGCCACTCCCCCGGACATATGGGTATAAAAGGAGCTGGTATGCAACCACTCATTCAGATTTTCTCTTCGGAGCCGAGAGGTTGTATTCAGCGCAATGAATTCAATTCCCTCCAAAGACGCACCTCAAAAATGCTGGATTTACGGCGCATTTCAGCAGCTTCTCCCCCTCTGCACCCGTGGAGTGCAGAGAACACCCCTGGGCACTTCGGCAGAGCGAAAATAAGAGAGTATATTCTAAAAGAGTATATTTTCATTCACAAAAAGAACGGCACACACAGAACGTCTTTTTAAAGATGCCTTTCCGTTTGTGTGTTATTCCTGGTTGTGGTCATTATCTCTCTGCTTCTGACGGCCACGATCACTGTCTTAAGTGTCTGGGCACTGCCCACACGGAGACATCGTTCGTGGATAAGTCATGTCCTCATTGCGAGAACATGACCATGGCAACATTGCGGTCATGCAGTAAGAAAGCAAGCCACCCCAGCGGCCACCCCACCCCGGCGGCTCCCCGCTTTGATCCTTCAACCTACGGGTTTGAGGCCACATCGGTTAGCAGACATCAATGGGACCACCTCCGCCGGGTATCCCCCCACAGACCTCCCATTCCCCAGCACTCGCTTGCCCCAATCGGGCTCTCGCACGAGACCACCGGCTCGTCTCAGCGCGAGTTCGACTTCTCGTTCGGAGCTCGGGAAGACGATGAGTTATCGTGCGCAGCATCGGAGAGCGGGCTTGTCCAGTCTGACGCAGAGGCTCCGGCTGGGCTTCCTCCTTCAGGAGCGGTCGCCCAGTCTCACAGCGACGCGGAAATAACGGACATGCTTTCCCGGGTGGCCACAAGCGCCGGGCTAGAGTTGAACCCTCCACTCTCCCCTGAACCCTCGTGGCTCGATGATTGGTTCCTGGGCCCCCGTTCCTTTCTTCCCGGAAGTGCATGAGGAGCTGACAAGATCGTGGGAGGCACCTTTTACTGCCTGGTCCAGGTCTTTCAGCTCCCCCGCTCTCACTACCCTCGATGGTGGAGTGGCCAGGGGGTATTCGGTGATCCCCCAGGTGGATAAGGTGCTCGCGGTGCACTTGTGTCCACAGAGCACCGCCATTTGGTGCGGGCGCCCGAAGTTCCCGTCCAGGGCCTGTAGGTTTTCATCGTCCCTGACAACTGTGGCCTGCGGTGCCGCTGGACAAGCCGCCTACGCCCTGCACGCCATTGCTCTCCTGCAAGTACACCAAGCCAAGGCACTAAAAGAACTGTACGAGGGTAGTTCTGACACCGGGATTGATGCAGGAACTGCGCTCTGCGACCGAACTCGCTCTCCGGGCGATGAAGGTCACGGCGTGGTCTCTCGGGCAGGCGATGTCCACCTGGTGGTCCAGGAGTGGCACCTTTGGCTCAACTTGGCGGACAAGGCACGGTTCCTTGACGACCCCATTTCCCAGGTTGGCCTGTTTGGCGACGCTGTCGAGGACTTTGCCCAGCAGTTCTTGGCGGTGAGGAAGCAGATGGAGGCCTTACAACATATCCTGCCCTGGCGCGGCTTAAGACCCCGTACCCTGTCTGCTCATCACCAAGGGCGTCCTCCTGCAGAAACAACACCGGCTCCGCTGCAGCCCGCCCCGCTAAAAGCAGATGCCACCCGTCTCGCGGACGGCCCGCTAAGAACCCGAGAAAGGCTTTGAAGCGCCCCCGAGATGGGTGACCCAGGGGTGAGGAGACCCACTTCTCTGGGGCTGGTTAACAGACCATTCCATCCCCCGGTGGAGGGCCGGGAGGAGAATATTTTTCACCGCATGCCCAGGATGCTGCGGTACCCAAAAGCCTGACAAAAATTATGGTTCCCTCGTCTCCTGGGTCACATATCTGGTGCGCATGGCCGTCGTCATGTCCACCGTCCACCGTCCCATTTTGGGACACCAATCCTCAGCAGCGGCCACACCGCTCGGGTTGATGCATATGAGACTGCTTCAGCACTGGCTTCAGACTCGAGTCCCGAGATGGGCATGGCGCCGCAGGACATATCACGTGACCATCACGCCGATCGTCACCACCTCTTCAGCCCTTGGACCGACCTTGCATTTCTATGGGCAGAGGTTCCCCCAGAGCAATTCTCCAGGCACGTCGTGGTTACAACAGATGCCTTCAAGACGGGCCCACGGCTGCGTTGGCACATCAACTGCCTTGAGTTGTTGGCAGTACTGCTCACCCTGCGGAGGTTCCTCGCCCGCCATCTCCTCCTCTGGAGTCAGCAGTGCCTCAAGTCGCTACGAGCCACTCACATCCCGGGCGACCTCAACACCGCAGCGGACGCACTGTCAAGTCAGGTTACCCTCAGGGGAGAGTGGAGACTCCACCCTCAGGTGGTCCAGCTGATTTGGAGTCGATTCGGTCAGGCACAGGTAGACCTGTTTGCTTCCCGGGAATCCTCCCACTGCACGCTGTTGTACGCCCTGACCGAGGCAACCCTCGGTATAGATGCGCTGGCACACAGCTGGCCCCCTGAACTACGCAATATGCGTTTCCTCCAGTGAGCCTACTTGCACAGACCCTGTGCAAGGTCAGGGAGGACGAGGAGCAGGTCGTCCTAGTAGCAACCTACTGGCCCAACCAGATGTGGTTCTCGGATCTCACGCTCCTCGCGACAGCCCCCCCCCCACGAATTCCCCTGAGGAAGGACCTTCTTTCTCAGGGATGGGGCACCATCTGGTACCCATAACCAGACCTCTGGAATCTCCATGTCTGGCCCCTGGATGGGACACGGAAGACCTAAGTGGCCTACCACCCGTGGTGGTAGACATGATCACTCAGGCTAGGGCTCCCTCTATGAGGCGCCTGTATGCCTTGAAGTGCCGTCTGTTCACTAAGTGGTGTTCTTCCCGACGCAAAGACCCCCAGAGATGTGCAGTCGGATCAGTGCTTTCCTTCCTGCAGGAGAGGCTGGAGGGGCGGCTGTCCCCCTCCACCTTGAAGGTGTATGTAGCCGCTATTTCGGCTCATCACGATGCAGTAGATGGTAAGTACTTGGGGAAGCACGACTTGATCATCAGGTTCCTGAGAGGCACTAGGAGGTTGAATCCCTCCAGTCCGCGCCTCGTCCCCTCGTCGGCTGGGCTAGCCTGTCTCTATAGTTGGGCAGTCGACTTGTTCCTGATGGACCGTTCAACGCTCATAAGAGCATTGGGGGAGGTTACATGATGGCCTGGTGCGCTGGCTATGAGGCACACAGCGGTCTGTCCATCACACACCGCCAGTTCACGTAACACAGTTCAGATAGTTGTGGCGTTTTGTATAGGGACCCCTAGTGTCACTACATCGACACAACGTCGAGTGAGTGACAGATAGGGAACATCATGGTTACTTTCGTAACCTCCGTTCCCTGATGGAGGGAACCAGACGTGTGTCCCTCTTGCCACAACACTGAACTACATGCTGAAACGGGACCTGGTCTCGGCTCCTCAGCACAAAACCTGAATGAGTGGTTGCATACCAGCTCCTTTTATACCCATATGTCCGGGGGAGTAGCATGCAAATTCCACTCGCCAATTCTCATTGGTGTTTCATCGACACAATGTCTTGTTCCCTCCATCAGGGAACGGAGGTTACGAAAGTAACCATGACTTTATCTTAAAAAAAATATTTGGGGGGGGAGGTTATCTCTAATATCACGTTTGTATGTGTATAAATTATATGTGAAAATTCACAACATTCTGACCGTGCAATTTCTGTATGGGATCTGTGATTGGTATCATATTTCTGAAATCTAAAATACGTGTCTTTATCCAACTAAAAATGTATGGAAAGACACGTGTTATGGGGGAATTAAATAACAGGTACATTGAGTATTTTGTTCATCATATTTCATTCATCATCATTTAAAAGCAACAGAATTTAAATTGCATCCACTTTATTAACAACAAAGCACTTGAACATGAATCATGCAATATCTGATTTTGATCTCGTAGCAGCTAATCCACTATGAGAAGTTAGAACTGTCTGATTTGACAGCTCTTATTTCACTTTTCCCCTGACTGCACCAGCCTGCTCTCTCTTTTTTTAATGCTTTATTATAACAGTTCACATAACAGAAGTAAAGTGAAAAAAAGAATCAAGCAAAGAATGAGAAAACAAAAAACAAATAAATAACTATGTACAAAGGTGTATTAGAATATTCAAGAGCCGTAGATGCAGGGGTGTTTAAGATGGGTAAAAGTTCAAGGCTCAACAGCAGTTCAGAGTCTTTGTTGCCTTGGTGTTCCTTACACCCTCCAACGTATCAAGATACTGATAGAGCTCAAACTAAAATTTCCAAAATGTGGTATCTTCTTTGACCATCTACATTTATGGATATAGTATTTACTAAACATTATATATAGGTTAAGGACATAACAGATTTCCTTTTCCAAAGGTTTATCATAAAAAAAATAAAACATTCTTATGTTCCAAAGTAATCTCAATCCCAGTGATCTCCTGCACCAACCTGCTCTCGTCTACTTTCAAGGCGAGGCATTTGACATCTCAAATAACCCTAACGTGAGGGTCCACTGATGAAAATGGACTCAACTATTTTATTAAAAACATCGAAAATAGGAGGTAAATGGGGAAAAAACCTGACTGATCCTCTATTTTTATGTTATCATGTAATCAAAAATGTCTAATTTCAATAAAATATTGATACTAATTCATTTTTATGCCATCAAAATCGGTGTCTCCCCTATTCTGTGGACTCTTACGATTATTTTGAGCCCACCCACACCTTGATCTGTGATTCACAGCCAGAGCTCTCATTCAACACAGATCAGACACACTGTGGTATTACCAAATGCACATTGACTATTCACCCAGATCAATCCGGCCAATAGATATCTAGTAATGGTTTGATTGGCAGGTCATGTAGGCAATAGTGTGAGGTTTCCATAGTTACATGGGCTGGCCTTTCTCAGTTTCTTTTGAGCGATCCAGAGGAATTATCTTGTATAATTTATGGCACAAAAAATATAATATGTTTGTTGAAAATTAAAATAGTTACTGGCTCCAATTGCTAACAGCACTTACACTGTAATAGGACTGGGCGATATGGACCAAAATTCATATCTCTGTATTTTTAGGCTGAATGGCAATGCATTATACATCTCAGTATTTTCTACAAAGTGAGTTAAATGTTCAGTTGTAAGTCAAAGCCACACGTGAGATGGAAAATTAAGCTTGCTTCACGCTTTGTTTCGGGGCAGAAGACTTTTTCGGGTTGCAGCAGCACAAAGTTTAACACAATCATTGTACTGCAGTTTATGGTGCTGTTGTAAATGGTGGAAGAGATCTGAAGTGCTTCCACTTTTGGATGCAACCTGTTTATGGCATTCTCTACAGATGACATGCAGGGCTCGACATTAAGCATTGTGATGTGCTTGTTCTTCAGACAAAGAGCCCCCATCTTCTAGGTGACACTACAGAGCCCCCCTCCCTGCACCCCAGATTAATCGATTATCAAAATGATCGTTAGTTGCAGCCCTAATGTTAAGTACCTTCAAAAGAAGAAGAAGACAAATCCTTAGAAGAACAATAGGGCATCTGCTCTTTCAGTGCTTGGGCCCTAACAATAATAATATTCCTTAGAAGAACAACTGGGCCTCCGCACTTTCAGTGCTTGGGTCCTAAATATGGTTCCTGTCTGTGATGTGAACCAAAGGTTTTTGGCTATTTAAAAAAGCAAAAAACCTTTCCAAAATGTATCCCGCCCCAATTTCCTGTTTCAGTAGGAAATACTTCATACTTCATGACAGTCACGTTGCAATAGCAGGGAGATGTTGTCTTTTAAAAGAGCTCTGGTGATGGCCTCCAGGCAGGTGCTGTGACAGGCCTGATGTGTGATTAAGGTTGAGACTTCATTGATGGAAGCCAGTGCAGCCATAGCCACTAGGCAGAGGCTGGTGTAAATGTCAGCTCTAGAAAAAAAAAAATATATCAATATGGCCGTATGAGTTCAGAGACAACCTGATTGGCAAAGGCTGCAGCACCTGAAGTGTGTGAAATATTTATATATAAGAGGAAATTATATACAGACCAAGTGTAGAGACAACAACATATTTTTAAAATCGACTAGTTGGTAGAATAAGAAAGCCATGCATAATAAGGCTAGTTAGCATCATAGTTAGCATACTTCGATCAAACACGTTTCTTACAGTAGGGGTCATTCACACAGGACTCTTTCTTGTGTTCAAAAACAGTAAGAGTGAACAGAACAGAATGAAAGAGAATTTAGGAGTCTCATGGCATGTTTTCTGAAAGTCAAACTATTCTTAACTTACTTGATACATCATCCTAAAAATGCAACACTCATGGTGAAAAGTGCTGAAAAAACAAAACAAAAACAATGCAACACAATGGCCAAAGAAGTCCAGTTGCACATGTACATAGACCAACAGTCAAAAACAGTGCAGCCACAATCCAAGAGCAAACAGCCTTTTAACAACGTAACTGCCAGATATTCAACAAATAAATAGGCTAAATATTAATTATAGTCCTCATTCATTAAAAAATGGAGACCTACAAATTATAAAAAATTTCAAAGCAGGTGATTTGAAGTGCGATTTGAAATACAATGTTGTCAATCTGTTATAAAAGTGGAGCTTTGATGGCTGTAACAGTGGTGATTTAATGCAAATTAATTCATAGATGCAACTTTTTAGAGTTCTTTAGGATGCTGGCAAGTTGTTATTCAATTGCAGCTAACCTGCAAGGGTTTGTCAGAAGTTTGCCACAGGGGTTTACCAAAACACTATTTTTATGCAAGGGTTAAATCACAGCCGCTAAAAAAACATTACAGCTAGCATCTAGATAAACTAGTCAGCCTTACTAATCGACTAGTAAACTAGTTGAACATTCTGCCATCACTAATAAATTGTTGTAATATGGTACACGTGTCAATGACATTCACTTCTGAGTCTTCTTCCTCTTGACATCTCTCTTTCATCTCTGGCCAAAATGACACCCTCCTGTTCACAGCCAATGTAAAGACCAGGATGTCCCGTGGATGGCCCCCAACAGGGCCAAAAAAACTTTCTACACCTTTCCCTTCACCAACTGCCCGGTCTTGGTCTTTTGTTCAGTGGTAAATGTCAGTGCACACAGAGGGCATAGCAGGAGTGACCCAGGCATAGTCACAGCGAGTGGCTGCAGCAAAATCAATCAGTCTGCGGTCCAAACAGCTGCATCTGGCTTGCCAGAGGGAACAGCAGCCTGCATTACCATCTGGAAGCTGGACATGCCACACCTGCTGGGCCAATGAATAAGGGTTGGTGCACAAAAAAAAAAAAAAAGAAAAAAAACAACTTGTATTTGGGCACAGCAAACAGGCAGTTTTGGACGGAGTGTGCATTGTTGCTGTGATTTAGGAGGCAGGTCTGACAGGGTTACTGTAGGTTACTCCAGATGTGTAAACCTAATGCACCATGATCCTGGCCTAAAGTTCAAACGTGTCTTTTGGTATTCCTTTTAAGTTTCAGAAATAAAATCTACAGTATTATTTCTTCTAAGCAAAATAGAGACAAAAATTCAAAAACAAATATGGTACAACTTCATCTCTTGACATTGGATCACAGTCTTGAGTCTCCTGAGCTTCAAAACTATTGGAAAATTGACAAACATAAAGGGTCTAACATAAAGACAGATAAAGCAAACCATGTAGCATGAATAAAGGGCACATCAGGACAGAGCAGAAGAAAACAGCCCAGTGTTTACCTTAGGACATTACTATTCAGGTGGGCAAAAGAGCTGGCACTCAGCCACTCTGTTTAAAGGGCAGAGAGCAGACTTTGGATGACCAAGCAGATCACTGAGGCCATGAGCAGTCTAGGTACTGAAACAAAAAGGGACTCCCAAGAGCCAAGCTAGTCTTCATTTCTGATAGCTATGGAACACTAAGGCACCATTTACACCTGGTATGAACGTTCATTTTGGGTGATCCGATTATGAGTGTATAGAGCTAAATACAGGTGTAAACAGGGTCAAAAACGATTTGTGATTGGATTACAGATGCTTGACTAAAACAATGAGCATTCAACTCAAAACGTCACGTTTGTTGTGGTATTAAAAAAGTAAATGTAGAAGCAAATATAACTGGGAGCAACAGTGTAATGACTTTGCGTGCGCTTTTTCAACATGCAGTAAAATACTGATAATATTATATTGTGCCATGACAATTAAGTAAGTCCAGAGGCACTGGCTCAACACAGTAGCTGTTATTTTACACCTGGTGAATTCGGGCCCTCTGTATACCAGCTATTTCATCTATATGACAACTGTGAAGGCAACAATATACTCACAAAAATTTGTGCCGACTCGCATCATCACAGGATGACTGTATTACTGGTCAAATGGTGGCATACAGCTCAGGTATATACAATTACAAAAGTGTCCAAAAGTCAGGTTTCGCAAGCAGTAGCAAGCAGCGCAGGCAGCCAAGCCAATAACTCACATAGTCCCCTGGTGCTGAGACATACCTTGGTGGTGGTGTCTGAATGAAAGATACAATGTTTGGCATGAGCGATTGTGTTCTTTTCTGGTTATCTGCTCTAGTCTTGCTGTCAGATCCAACCACAGTCGTGCCATCAATCAATTTAAAGGGCAAAGTTGCCAATAAGACCTCCAAGCCATGAAACAATCCTCCTTCTTTCTTTCATGAAGATTCAATAGTGGATTGAGTAGGGAAAAGAAGGTTTCATTTAGACATTGTGAGTGAGCGGCGTAAACTATTGGGCAATATTCATGGGGGAGCTGAAAAATATCGAACAGGACTTCCATTTATTCTGCTTTCCTCTACAACCCCAATTCATTGCTACTGACATGGTATTTGCTTCATCCCCATTCCTGGGAGGCTACTGGAGAGTTCTACCACAGTTACTGTATCGAGCGATTTACAGGAATTTACCAATGAGAAAGGAGTCATAGGACTAGATTTTGTAAACAGAACTTACTTGTCTTCTTATATCTGGACTTCAAACCTTTCCCAGCTCTGGTTGTACATTTTGCAAAGTTCTGCATCTTCATCATATGAATCTCTTCATTTTGCTTTTCTTTTGTGTTATAAACCCTTTTGATTAATGACATCTATAGGATGAGGCCACAATTCATGCTAATCAACAACGCCTGCCCATCCCCAAGGGTTTATTCCCTGTTGTAACCTTACATAACACCCCAACCCCCCCAAAGCGACGGTCCTGCATCAGCGGCAATAAGATTCTTAAGCCATGCTCAAAGGTAAACCACCAGCTGTAAGCAAAAAAAGGATTGCATGCTATGCAACTGAATGTGACTTTTCAGATAATTTGATACATCTATACATTTGATCTGGTCTCTGTGATTTTCTCACTTCACTTTGTCTCCAGTTCTCTTACTCATCTCCTACTGTTAAATCCCCCACTGTTGGCATGATTAATGATGTGTTTTTTTCCCTTAGATTTGAACTCTTTAATACCATTTTATAACCATGTTAAAAGGCCACTGGAAGAGTTGTGAAAGGTTCCCTGTGTTTTTCTGTTTTTATCATCTCCAGAGGGGAAAGCAGAAAAATCCATTTTGTCTGAATCAATATTTACTTCTGATGCTGTCCTCTCCCAAAATAATCGACAGCTGGTCTTTTGTTCAACCCCCAAAGAAAGTAAAAAGGAACTTAAAGGTTACCACACTGGAGTAGTTTTAAAAGCCTTGAAAAAAAGATTCAGCTGTGGAAAAACTAAGGGTAATGATTATAATTTACCTCTCGCAACACTCCTGGAGCATTGCTGTTCATCTCTATAACTCTTTTCACATAAAAGGCATCGGAACATTTGCATAGGGCAAGACATTATCTTGAAAGCATGACATTCTTTATACGCAATCCAAAAATAATGTTCTGCACCACCTGAACATGGCATTCATTACTCATTAGAGGTGGGAGAAAACAATTTATCTTTCAAAGCATTGCAATATTTTACCCCCACAATACTGTCAATATTCTCAGAGCAAGAATCAATATTTTTCAGGACAATTTTCACATTCATATTTTTGTTTAAAAGGAAATAAACCACCATTCAGAGCAAGGCTGTGAACAGGTGAAACATACTACAGCATTACGTCAACGCACACTCGATTATTTCTATTTGATCAGAATCCACACTTAGAACAAGCTATGAATGCAATTGTGTAAAACACAGAAGTCCAATGCAGATGAATGAAAAACAAGTGATAAAGATCAGAATATTTAAAAGTTTTTAATCACAATACACAAAAGAAAATCACAGTATTACTGTACTGTGACACAGATATTAATATATGTAATATTGTATCACTAGGTGCCTGATGACTCCCACCTCATTACTCATGTTAAACAAATTATAGATTAAATTAAAATAAAAGATGTTCTAACATTTCCAATAGCTGTCTTAATCAGACAGATATTCTGAGAGCAAAGTAATGAATACATTGTTTTTGACATACAATCTTTGACTTCTACAATCTCCATTCATTACCTGGTATATGACACACCCCTTCCCTGCTGTCAAGAAACAGGTCAACTAACAGGAAATACTCTTTTAATCAATAATACCCTTCTTTACGGGATCAGACTTTTAAACGATCCTTTTGTACATCTTTTGTTTGAACATATTAACAGTACGCGGTTTTGATGCATAAAACTTTAATTATCTAAACTTCTGCTAATGCCCCTGTTTGTTAATACATTAAAACTACCCCTTGCTCCAGTCAAATCATGTTTAATTCTGATAGCTGTATAGTCAGACTGATCAAACCGTATTCAGGCAGAATTCTTTATTCTGTAGAACAGTGCACCATTGAACAACCGGAATATTCTTTTCATTATTAGCAACTATTAAACTGCCATTCCGCTCCACTGCCCTCTGAACAGATTAATCAGTGTTGTATAAAGTATCCATTTGTCATACTTGAGTAAAAGTAAAGTTACCTTCATGGAAATTGACTCAAGTAAAAGTTAAAGTAGCTCATGAGAAAACAACTTAAGTAAAAGTATTAAAGCAACTGATATTACATATACTAAAGTATCAAAAGTACTGGTAAATTGCATAAATTACAGAACAGTTCATTAAACCCATGGCAACTTATTTGATTGTTGGTGCTCATCATTTACTCTCCCTCATGCCATCCCAAATGTGAATGACTTTCTTTCATCTGCAGAACACATACAAAGATTTTAGAAGAATATTTCAGCTCTATAGGTCAGTTCAATGCAAGTGAATAGTGGCCAGACATTTCATCCTACAAAAAGCATATTAAGGGGCCATAAAGTTATCCATACTACTTCAGTGGTTAAATCCATGTCTTCTGAAGCGATTCAGTTGGTTTTGGGTGAAAACAAACCAAACTGTAACTCATTTTCACTGTATATCATGCCATTGCAATTTCTAGGCACGATCATGATTTCAAGCTCGATTTCACTTTCTAGTGCTTGATGCATGTACAGAGTCCTAGGTGGCGCTATAGGAAGTATAATCGAACTTGAAATCCTGATCACCAAGAAGACTGCTAATGTCAAAATTTATAGTCAAAAAAGGAGTTATATTTTGGTCTATTCTCACCCAAAAACCAATTTGATCCGTTCAGAAGACATTGATGAAACCACTGGAGTCTTATGAATTACTCTTATGCTGCATTTATGTGCTTTTTGGAGATTTAAAGGTCTGGCCACTATTCACTTACATTGAATTGAATTTTTTGTGTGTGTGTGTGTTCTGCAGGAAAAAAAACAAAAACATTTAAGTCTTACACATCTTGGATCGAATGAGGGTGAGAAAATTATGAGAGAATTTTCATTTTCAAACAAACCATCCCTTTAATGGCGCATTCAAGTCAAATCAGAATGATCATATTTATGGGATTATGGGGCCAGTAAGCAACCACCCAGCAACCACTCAAAACACCCTGGCAACTGCATAGTGCAGCAATGTGCTGAAACACAGTTAAAAAAACTTAGCATAGCAACAACCTGACAACCACCTAGAACACCCTGGCAACAGCATAGTAACAACCTGGCAACCACACACTGTAGCAATGCGCCAAAACACACAGCAGAGATCACCTTGATCACTGCATAGCATGCCCTAGCAACCATCCAGAAAACCCTAGTTACCACATACTGTAGCATAAATGTGCTACAAAGCAAATATAACACTTTAGTAACCACCAGAAAACTAGTTTTGCTTCGGCAAAGACCATTCACATCTTCATAAAATATAAAAATAAATATTGTTGGACATTTTCATGAGTGCTGGTAATTATCCATACACATCATATCTTGTTTAAATGTAAAATGTAAATGCATGTGATTGACTTTTATATAAACAGGTCTCCTGGAAAGGCAGGAGACTGATTGCCTCTCTGTCATGAGTGTGTTACAATTCTGTCTCAGAGTTTGACAAATAAATAAATTTCTTGCACACTCAGAATGACAAAAAAAAAAAAGCACATAACTTCATTATTTCACAGCTTTCATAATGTTTAAGCCTAAACGTATACATTTAATTAGTCAAAAAACAAAAATAAATAACTCAAATGAGCAGTTTCTTGTCCTCCCCAGAGGAGACAGATGACAGAACATGTAATCTGGCGCACGCTTCGCTTGTGATTTTGATTCAGATTCGTGATTCTCAAAACGAATCATTCAGACCGCTTTTTGAATCTTTTTGTTCAGTTCAAAGGAATCAAATTTAAAAGATTCGACTCAAATGATTCTTTCAACGTATCACACATCACTATCGCTGATCTGCATGCATCTTTGCATGTACTGCTGTTATTATTTTTTTTTTTTTAGGTGTTCAGCCGCAAAAGTAACGAAAGGGTCTAGAGAAATTTTTTGGAGTAAAAGTATAAATTTTCTCTTCAAAATTTAGTAAAGTGAAAGTAAAAGTCCAATGAAATATTTATACTCAATAAAGTACAAATATTAAAAAAATTGTACTTAAGTACAGTAACGAAGTATTTGTACTTCGTTACTATACACCTCTGAGATTAATATATATATATATATCACATAATACAGTATGAATACACTGCAAACTCGCACAATGCAGTTTGTTATTTCTGTGGAACTCCATTATCGATCAATGGGAAAACAGCTGTGCACCTACACTTTTTCCACAATGTACTAGAAACAATTTGTCTGTTTATGCTCCATTCCTAATACCTGAATTCGCTTGTAAATCATTGTTCTAAATAATGTTGAAAGAAACAAAGAGAAGTGATTAATTATGAGTTCTGTAAAAACACATTTTACTCATTTTACACATATCATTGGCAAATCCATTTCACCTCAAAAGATTATTGTTTTATGAAGTAACAAGTCTATAGTTAAAACTAAATAAAAGTTAATACCTTTTCAGCATTTATTAATCAGTGCTAATTATACTAATACAACAAAGTTGTATACATTAGTTAATGCATTATGAACTAACAAAATTAAATTACCATTAATCAATTCTGATTAATAAGTGCTTTAAAAATTGTAGTTCATGATCTCTAATGCATTTACTAATGTTGACGTAAAGAACCTAATTTTAAAGTGAAACCGTAATTACTACAAGTTTTCTAACCAAAAATATACATTCACTATAGAAATTCCTGAAAAGACAAAATTTTCCTGGAAAACACCATTTTAAAATTCTCTGATATTTCCAGGGCTTTGATGACCATAGTAACCTTGGCACTAACACGTTTGTTGCATGTACAAGCAAAACTGAGCATGTTAATCTCCAACTACAATCAAGCCACCCTGTGGGCAAGTCACTACAGTACCTCTCATTTTTAAGTTGTTATAATAACAACATTAGAGCCTTTCCTTTAGCAGAAATAAAACATTGGTCTGAAATGTTAAAGAGGAAGATGCTGCCATGTGTGTGCGGGAATGAAAAAAAAAATCCTGTGCAGAAGATAATTTTACAATATTGTCACTTTCACTTGTCAGAGTACAAGAGAACTGACAACAGAAGATTGTCATACGGAGGAGAGAGACAGATACATGGAGGTTCTGAGATAATGCAGGAAAAACAGCTTTGAGAAGTGAGAAAAACAGAGGGAAGTCATCCTTATCTGTATGGGGTTATATTTAAACATTGCAAACAAAGAGGTGATATTGACGACATGATACAAAGTCGGCTAGGAATAGGTTAGTGAGATCAGACTGGCAGCTTGTAAGTGTTGGGACTCCAGTCTTGGCCATTGTGTTCTGCCTTGTATCACGTAGGGCTTGATTACCTCTCTGTCATGAGTGTGTTACAATTCTGTCTCAGAGTCTGACAAATAAATAAATTTCTTGCACACTCAGAATGACAAAAAAAAAAAAAAAAAAAAAAATAGCTTTTTGCTTGGGAGAATTATGCCGTGGGAACACAAAGCAATGTTGGATCAACTGTCTCTCAATGTGCCAGCCTTGCTATGGCAGCAGTTGACGAAAACGTACAGAGAAATGTCTAGCATCATTTGTTGGCAGATTCCATATTTGTGGTATCTGTGTAATTAAATTTATAGATGTTTAAGAGTGTCAACATACTTTTTGGGGCCACTGTTGGAGGTTAGTATGGGGCAGCAAGATATAGGGAGAGCAGAACAAGCAAAAACGTTACCTGAATGATTTGGAACACTGAAGATGGTTTGGTCATTGTATAAGCGTAATCTCGTCCCTGCCCTTACTGGAAATACTGTGATGAAATAGCATGTCTCATCGCAGAAGACAGAAGACAGCCTTCAACACTGCATGGAAAACAAACACCATCGCAACTACAGCTGCAGCCTATCCAAAAGCAGTAAAACATGGGCGATGTTTCTTGATGCTACATTTGGCCAGCACTGACTTTGCTTTAGATTGGTTATTGCATTTCGGCAGGAGCGCCTGCCAGTCTCAGAGGAACTCTTGAACTGTCTTGCCTGTGCGAAGGTTTGTGAATGCATAGGGATTAATGATGCATGTGTATCAGATGCTGGTCTTTGAGTGTATGGCATTGAAATGATGGATTTATCTGGTTATTTATTCAGTCAAGCTGCTGAGACATTGCGGTTCTGTGTGATGGTGCGAGCAAGAACAGCATTTGTCTCTCTCTGCTATGTATTCCAACATCTCTCCAGCACAGTCCAGGGCCCAATTGCAAGAAACCCCTTAAGTTTAAAGAAACCTCATAGTTTGTAAATATAAGGGTATTTACTACCATTGTGTGGCAAAAAGATTCAATGAAAGTGAGTAACATTTTGCCTAACATCTCCTTTTGTATTCCAAGGAAGAAAGAAAGTCAACATGAGGGTAAAAAAATTATGAATTTAATTTTAATTTTAATTTTTGGGTGAACTATCCCTTTAAAGGGTTTCTTGCAACCAGAGCTAGAACTGTACCATGCAACCTAACCTCAAGTGAATTGGCTCATAACACTCCAACTACCACTTAGTCGAGTATGGTGTAAAAATCCCCAGAGATATGCTTAAAGTTTTACTTTGTAATGCCTCTAATCTTCCTTCATTTACTGGATGCCACACACCATAGGTACCCAAATTTGTATTGCAGCAGCTTAGACTCTTTCATTATGAGGTATGCTTACATTTTCAAACTCAACTCAAAACTGCCATGCTAGTTGCACCAGAGACTATTTCAGTTTTAGGGCCTCTGCTTTTCTCCTTATATATGCTTCTCCTGGGAGATAATATCAGGAATCATGGAATAAGTTTCCCACTGTTATGCTGATACCCAACTTTATATTTATTTGAACCCCAACGAAAATTTCACAATTCTCCAAATTAGCAGACTGTATCAATGAAATCAAAGATCGGATGGCAGAGGTACTAATTATTGGACCAAAAACCTCTAAAAAATAAGCCTCTAAAATATAATTTGACTCTCGATGGATGTACTGTTACATCGTCTTCTACAGCAAAGAACTTAGGTGTTATATTTGAAACCAATCAATAAACACACTCAATCAGTTTATGTCTAGACTAAAGACTCATCTATTTAGCCAGGCATACATCTAATTTATCCATCCTCACAATTAGGCTGCTTTAGTTAGGTCTGCCGGAACCAGAAACATTTATCATGCTCTATAACTCAGCAAAAAATTTAATGGCATCTACACTAATATTATTCTATTTGTTTCCCTGTCTCAACCTCGGGATTCATATCACGAGGTTACCAGAGCCAGCCATATCCACCTCCGTTCCTGCTTGGTGTCAGACTCCACTGCTATGTGTCACTGAGTGATGACGACTAAATGCAGCCAGACATCACTTCAGTCTATTACGAAGGACTTCAGAGGATGAAGTGATGCCAACTCCAACCATAAGACATGGGATACTTCATATGCCACTGCCTGAACCTTGGACTTAGGATAGACCTCACCGAAATGACCTGCTGGTTGAACTGCGATGCACCTCACTGATCACTGCCTGCATCACCTTGGTCTAATGATGGACTACACTCTAAAAATGGAATACATAGACTTTCAATTAATTGCCAACTAACAAAGGACAATGCATCTATGTGAACTTCTGCAGTTAATCTAGGCTGAACTTCAAAGACATTAGTCATTAATTTTACAGTTCATACCAAATCTTTGTTTAAACACTGGCCCTTAACATTTACTTAATTTACTAATTTTAAACCATGACTTGCACTGCACATAAATAACTAATATTGGCATTATATTCATGCTGTTTAGCCAGAGGGGAACTGGCCCCCACAGTGTGTCTGGTTTCTCCCAAGGTTATTTTTCTACATTTACCAACATCTTATGTTTTGTGCTCCTTGCCACAGTCGCCTTCGGCTTGCTCACTGGGATTCTAAATACAATGATTATTTACTTATTTATTTATTTATTTATTTATTTTTATACACAATTTACAATCATATTTAATCAAACTACACAATGATGACTCTAAGACTTTATAGATATTACAGTTTCATTTTGTATCCGTTTTTCGTAGCGCTCTCCATCCACACTGCCATTTTCAGATGTTTTGAAAAGTTGCTCATCGATACTGAAATGTCTGAAAACGCTTAAATCCCCTTAACGTGCATGCGGAGGAAAAAACGTAAGAAGTGTAGCTCTGCGTCATTTCCACGTGTGGTCTAAAACGAAATTGTCCTCGTGTTCTGCCACACGACAGCATCTCCAAGTAAACTTCCTGTTGCCTTTGAAGGAATGCAATGTGAAGTTTGTACAAAACGAGCATTTATCTTTAACAACGTTATCAAAGTGGATAGCAGGCACAACAATGCCGCAACAACATGGTCTGCCATCTTGATTGTTTTGGGCTGAATGTATCACATGACTGCGTCACATCCCTGCTACAAAGACCAGCTTAACCATCATGCAATTCCAATGCCTGTCTAGGCTGGTTTATGCTGGTTAGTGCTGGTTTGGTTCTGGTCTAGCTGGTTGACCAGCATGGTCTTTCTTATGAAGTTGGTTAAGCTATTCTAAAAGCCTGGCAGGGTCACCAGCACACTGGAACCCCTCCACCAAAAACAACATAAGCTAGTGACCAGCAATGCTGTTTTTTTCAGCAGGATGACAGCAAGTATGTCATCGTTTTCGAATATCCCCGTATTCCCTGTCCACACTACAACGTGAAGACAGCATTTTCAAATGTATCCATTTGGAAGAGAATTTTTGAAAAGCTCAGTTTTCGCTGGACGTAGCGAAATTAATGTGTTTTCAAACTAAAATGTATTATTGTGGATGTGGCTTTAATTTACATCTGCATTTAACAGCCTATTAATGACTTTTAAGCAAAATAAAAAGTAAAAAGTAAAACAATTATAAAGCACACAACAATTCATAAAAAAAAATAAATAAATAAATAAATAAATAAAAAGGAAAAAAAAAAAGGTAATGTTAAAAAATATTAAAACATTGGTTTGGCCAACAAATATTTTAATTGATATATTGTATAAATGTATGACATTTAAAACACATGTGACAGCATGTATATTTTTCATATCTGTCCAAATAACTTTTTGGTAAAAATCTATCTTTATAACATAGCTGACCCTTCCTTTAATGTATCCCTTTGTGGTCTGATTATGTTTGCTTGCTATGAAAAAATATGATGATGAGTGAAAATTTACTTTGAAGAGTATAATTCAGAGACATTTAAGAGCGTTTTGAACTAGATAATTTGAAACTAACATGCAAAACCTCTGCTAGAGAAAACACTAATTTGTGCCATTGCACTTTTGACTCCAAATCTTACTGTTACTGGGATATAGCCCTTCGCTGTGTGACAACTAGCCCTGGTCTCCCCTATACAAAACAGGACAATGCAGGATAAACAATGAGAAAATTATAATTTTTAATTAAGCCATGTGTCTTTATGGCCACTGAGGGTTTCCAAATGATTCAGCACAATGCTATCTATAGCCTAGCAACTCCAGACTAATAAATGTGGAATAACTGCAGTACAATTATGGCATATGGGTCATTAGTTGATTATTGCATTTAATGGCTTGTTATTCAGTTTTTTCAGTTAATTTAGTGCATTATTCAATGCAAATCAGATATGTTCTCCAACACCAGAAGGATCTGACCAAACTCAACAGAGGTGAATCGATATGTAGTCTGGAGCAGCGGTTTAAAGTTTAGGCCATGTAATTAGAAGGTTGCTGATTCGAAACCCTTAAAGAGTGAGCTATGAACCATCACCATGCTCGTGCAAGGCTCATAACACAGTTCATAAAGTCTGTAAAGACAGATGCAGCAGGGAAGCCATTTATGACAAAGTTGTAAAAATGCTCAGTGACCTGTAATAAGAATGTCACAAGTAAAGGTACACACTTGCACACACACATACAAAAACGTGTGACTCAAGGGCAAAGATCAACGATTACTGCGGTGATAAACAAGCTTTTTCTTGGATCTGAATCAATATCAATCAAATACAAAGTGTTCACTTCTCAGCATCATTAATCAAAGTCATATATTTTCTCACATTCTCTTTCCATTAATTCAGAAGCCTGGCACACAGTAAAACAAGCTGCGATACAAGATCAGTAAGATCCAACTTGTGTTTGTCCCACAAGAGCCACAATTAGAGTGAGGGATACAAATAACTATATATAAATATTTTTTATATAAATTTCATCACAATGGGAGACTCCTTGTGGTACCACTTTAGGACAACCATTCCTTTCCATGCACACTCCCAGAATGCTAAACAGGAACAGAGAAAGCCTGCTTTTCAATGTCTCCCAGCTCATTCACCAGCACAAACCACACATACTGAACACAGTTTGTGCAAATAGCAGCAGTTTGATTAGTAACATTAACAAATATTGTAACGTTACATAAAGGTTTCTCTGAAAGAGAAATAAATGTCACAAAACTTGATTCATGTCAGAATGTCCAGGAGCTAATGATTTGTTAAGCATTTTAATGTAAGTTATAAAGTGTTATTAAGCCATTTGAAATTATTCCACCCATTTAGACAGGAAGAGACTGACATGTAGAGCACCCAACCACACTTTGTTTTGTTTTTATGTGCCGTTTAGGGGGAGGTTTATCTGGAGTAGATTATGCCATAATAATAGATATGCATTAATTAAAATTCATACAGAAAACACAGAAAAATAGCAAAAAAATTGTGAATGGGGGGGGGGGGGGGGTTAAGGGGAAAATACAATATAATAAAATTGATAAAACTCAAGATTTGATGGCAAAATATAGTCAAATCTATTTTTTGCTCATTGTCCCATACCTTGTAAACAGTGTGCATCAGACCATCAGTAAATGGATTGTGGGTGGTGGTGCACTGTCTGAGGCTAAGACTACCAAGCAGTCAACCAGCATATACCGAAATAAGTGAATAAAAGGCAACATGATCACACAGGAAGGTGGCATGTTGTTTCTGAGAGTTCCAGTACCATAGGATCGAACACATTATCCCGACTCACTGACAAGCGCCATCTCCCATCAGACATTTTGCATCAGCTCAAGTGTGTTTACCTTCCCGCAGCGTGAAATACCTGGGTTTGGATCCTGTGTTGAAACCAGAAAGTAATCGTGTTTGCAAAATCAGTGACGAGCGTGATTCAGAGGATACATTTTTCCCCTCTAACATTTTTTTAATCCACTAGGTTTACTGTAGGTTTAGGTTTGGGTTGAGGGGGTTAGTTTATAAAATATGCATTCCTCTTCATTTTATGACAGCCTGTACAGCTGAAAACAGCTTTCTTCACAACCTGCTGTCGGCGCAACTCCGTGGACATTTCATCCAGAAATTGGAACGCACATGTGCCCATACATCCAACAACACTTACTGCTTTGGGCACTGGGGGCAGTGTTTCGAATTTCGGTAAGCACAGAATGATTTTAACTAAAGAAAAGTCAACCTACTGTTTCCGATTTCACTGTGAGATCAGTCTGTAAAAGGAGTGCATCTGTTTTTGTTTTTTTTAATGGTAAAGCTTCTAGTGGAAATGATTAAGAATTACAAAAAAGCTGGAGTTCTGACAAACTTGCTGCAAACTTGCCGCAAATACTGCATTCCACTCATTATTTTCAAATGCAAATGAGCATGCGATTCGCCGCAAATGTTTTCCAAAAATTTGCAGCTTTTCAGTGGTGAACCTGAAGCAAACCTTTGGTGACAATGAAGAGTTTATCCCGGCATGAAATCTGCAGCAAATTTGTAGCAAGTTTGCCAGAATTCTAAATTTTTGTATCATTGTGAGAGAAAAAAAATGAATGACACGAGTGAACAAGCAAGCTCATCAATTTAAACTTAAACAAAACTAAATATAAGAACAGCATGTTAATATCTTCTGTACGCTGACCACGTTGTTCTTAAAGAAATGTTCCAGTTTCAATACAAGTTAATCTCAATCGACAGCATTTGGGGCATAATGTTTATTACCATTAAAATTATTTCAACTTTTCACTCGTATATTTGTAAGGCACTTTCCATGGAATTGAAAGAGGCCAGTCAAATGTTCAAAAGTATTGCCACAAGACGTAAACATTATGCATGTTAACATGATTTTAGTGTGGTAAAATGGCTTACTCACCTTATCTGTATAAAGTTCTATCCAATATATAATTTGTTGCCATGGCAACGTAATGTTGATAAACCCTGAAAGTAATTTTATCACACTAAAATGATTTAGAACAGAGATTTTATAACATTAAATCATGTTGTTCAGATGTTCACGTATTGTGGCTGTACTTTTTAAACAGTGTGAATCTTAATGTTTATGGAGAGGCCCCATTCACTTCCATTGTATGTGTCTTACTGTACCTGTGACATTTTTTTTTTTAATAAACAAGGGATAAGTTAATATATATATATATATATATATATATATATATATATATATATATATATATATATATATATATATATATATGTACATATTTTTTTTTATTTTCTTTTTGTGGTAATCAACATTATGCTACAAATGCTGTCGATAGAGCTTAACTTGTATTGAACCTGGAATATTCCTTAAAGATACAGAATGGGTGTGAATGAAAACTGAATGCATTCTCACAAATCATGAGGTTAGCACAGGTATGTGTGCTGTCATTCTCCCAAACCCCCATTCCTGAAATTATGGAATCACATAAAATGACTGCACAGTAAGCAGGAGTTTTTGAGGTGTACATATTTCTATGTGTGGGGGGAGTGGGCGCAGTTGGACGGCTGTCAACCATTATTCTAACGTGACGTTTAGTTGCCTGTCCCTAATTCCATTGCTAGCCCGGTGTCATTCCAAGAGAGAATGTAACCAATTCCCAGGAGCAAATTGAAGAGCCATCAATTGTGTGAGGGCTTCATTGTCGCCTCTGGCGCACGCAGAGAGGCAGGAGGGGTGAGTGGGCTGAGTGAGAGGTCAGACACTATTCTATACCCTCACAATAAATCTGATTTAATATCCACTGTCCCGCCAACCCCAATGGCGAGACTGTGGCAGGGGGAAACTGGCATAAATAATAAGTGAAGGAAGCAGAATGGATATTAGTGGCATTGTTGTATTAAATCAGAATAATAAAACCATGCATGCACAAACAGGGTTTAATAGAGACACCCGGCACAGGCCAACACACTCCAGAGACAAGGCCGGCGGAGATGCTGGGACACAGCTGCGGAAGCCGATCTTAATCAAACCAAAATGAACAGCAGCTTCTGTGTTTAACAGTAGGGCTTGTAACAACAGACCCTGGATCTGGGTGTAGAGTCAAGTGTTAAGCACCATCTTTGTAGAACACGCTGGAATCTGAACTAAGGTCTGTGAATGTCAGAATGTTTAAGTCCCATCTCAAAGGCTGATACTAATCGGGGGAATGTTCAAACTACTCTTGGCTGCTACAGTATTTTCATGGCTGCTCTGGGTAAGTTAGAAGGGGTAATTGGCCCCTTCTGGTTTGACTTTATTGAAAGTCAGTAAAGATCCAATGAGGGCGAACTTTGACTCTTTTTCACAATGAAACCAGTTCCCTGCTGACAAGACCAAGGTAGGGTTGAACCACCTGTGCATAAGGTCTCACTTAAGTTTTGACATAAATTTTGTACATACTATTTACTGTAGTTTGTAACTAAATCAGAGCTTAATTTGGTTGTAGCACCATTTCTTAACGGAAGACTTAACTAGCAGATCGAAAGCTCTTAGTACAGCAATGTGTAGTCACATAAAATGACACATACTTTTACTGATTTGTAAACGGAAGTGTTGAAAAGCTATGCATTTCACTTTCATTTGTTATGGTTGTTGTTCAAACTTCTTTCTTTTTTTTTTACATAACTGCCAGGGGTAATAAATTACATTTTCATTGAAATATGATACGTAAAAAAATATTACATATTATAAATAGTATATTTAATATGCAAATAACAATATTCAGGATCTAAAGTTAATCAGGGGCAATAAATAATCTTATAGTAAAATAGAGTAAAAAATGGATATTTAGTCATTTTAATATCGTATATACAGTATGTTGTGTGTATAGAAACTTTGAATGCCAGTCACACTGGACGATGCTCAGTGGAAAGTGCACCGTTTAGATTGGTTTCATGTTGAAGAGCTGCTAAGTCAATCTTTTTTTTTTTTTCTTTTTTTTTTTTACAAAACGTTATCTTCTGTCTTTATTTACTCACCATTATGTTGTTCCAAACCCATATTATTTTTTTCTTCCACAGAATACAAATGGAGATGTTAAGCAAAATGACAGTCTCTATTTTCAACAGGGTTGATTCAAATGATCATATTTCAGAAAGAAAATCAATATAGCAATCAATATCAAGTGCAAGCTCTGATAGAATAGGCAAGATAAATGTAAGTTTACATGTTCAATAAAAGTGCATTCACATATAAACTACTTCTCTCTTTACATGTAAATGCTGAGTTAAGATTGGCCTTTTTGCTCTATAACAGTGGAGTGATTGACCAGGCCACCTGTGGAGTTCATGTAATTACTGTGCTTCTCAGCATGCCTCTCCAATCAAAGCGAGAGCTGCAGATATGCTTCCCAGCATGCTTATTCGGCAAAGCAGATTTTCAGCAGCAGAAGTCTGTAGTAGCTCATCTCCACTAGCACAGGTGCGTATGGAATTTGGCTTGTTAGATAACACCCTCCCTTTCTGCCCAAGCTATTTGTCTTTGTAGCTGGAGGAAGTCAAGAGCACTTAGCTTTGGAGTCTTCTGTGTGATGTTGTGCTCAAATATTGGGTGAGCAGCATGGCTTCCTGCTGTGGCATATGCACATATGCACACAAACATATTCTTTATGCATTCACATGCACTGATATATGTGCACATATGCAAACACAAGCAAAATTATCTTTTGGGCTGACATGGCTGAAACTGACTGAAAGATACTGATTATAATCTACAGTCACATCTAATAGCATTCATCTAATGCATAAGTGTCTAGTTTAATAATGGTGCCATTCAAGAAATAGTCAAATTTTTCCAACCTTAGTTGTGCTACAGTCGTCATATCTAACTTCTCTTGCGCTCAATTGTCATAAAGGCACAGCAAAAATATCATAGAAATAACACATTTATAGCCAATCTCCCCAAACAGCAAATCAACCACATTTGCGGTCAAACCCGCGGCCCCTGATCGCCCTTGCTGTGGAATTAAGAAATATAAGCCTTCACTTTTCAGAAGCTAAAAAGAAAGAGAGAAGGACCCCAGAGTGTGAAGACTTTATTTACTTCTGCTGTGATTATCTTATTTTGTGTGTGTTTTTTAGCTTGCTGAGAGGACAGGGCCCTTGGAAGATTAATGAACCAGGCAAGAATGTCTGGCAGAGGTCACCCAGCCCTGGCATGCTGTGCATGAGGGCACTACACTTGTCAAATCCAAATGCAAATACAGAAATAAAGAGATAACCATAGAGATCTTGAGTAAGTCCAGTGATAAGATAGTCCAGCAGCTCACACAGGCTTTTTTTTTTTTTTTTTTTTTGGTCAGAGCTTAAGAGTGGCCTGCTGGTCAAGTTTTGGGCCTCTCAAAGATATGTCCTGTGTCCAAATATGTGTACTTCCCTACTACACAGTTAACAAAAACCAGTATGTCAAATGAGCAGGATATCTGAACACAAAATGAGACACAAATGTTAGCCTCAGTCACCATTCACTTTCATTGTATGGGAAAAAGATGCAATGAAAGTGAATGGGGCCCCTGGCTAATATTCAACCTAACATCTCCTTTTGTGTCCAATGGAGGAAAGAAAGTCATACGGATTTGGAACAACAGGGCAAGTAAATGATGACAGAATGTTCATTTTTTGGTGAACTATGCCTTTAAAACGGATTTGTTATTATTCAGACAGCTAGCTAAAACATGTCAACACTTTCACTAACTTACTTTATCTAACTCAGCAAGATTCAGTACAAGCTGTTGCTTCACCATAACATTATAACTGACTATAGAAGAAGACAATTGATGCTAATGCCCCTTGCGGCAATGCTGAGAATGCTACTTGTATTGGATTATGAATTGCGTTCTGATACATTTTCTTTAGGGATGTCCCAATTCCATTTTTTTGAGAACAACTATTAGTACACATACTTTTATTTGTAGTACTCGCCAATACCGTGTCCGATACCTGTTTTTATTTGTATTTTCTTTTTTCTGAACTCCATTTCAGCAGTTTATTTTAATTTTATCATCAAACTTGTGCTTAAACAAATTAATTGATTAAAATTGTATTCAAATTAAATTATAACAATTAATTTTCAACATGATATAGTATTATTTTTATCAAATGAAGTGATTTTATACAGAACCTCACAGCACAAAACTAAATACAACATTGGAGTTTTATTTTGTCAAATAAAGTGCTGCATAACAGAGCATCACAGATATAAGATATTGCTTAAATATAATACAATTACTATTGATTTATTATTATTAGTAGTAGTAGTAGTATAACAGTGAATACTACATAACTGTAAAGTAGTGATATATTTCTGTCATACTTTTTTAATTTAAATTGAGCTTTTATTTCGGCAGAGCTTTTATTTTGAAGTGTTTCTGTGTTGTTCTGACCAAGGTGCTCTGACGTTAAGCTGGCTTCCCAATCCAGAAAAGCCAGTCGCTACGTGACTCAAAGTGATCACAAAACCGCAAAAGGCTGCTATTTAATTAAATATATATGTAATCTGTATATTACTCATGCTAAAAAGTGAATTAGCGCTCTGCCTGCTGTCATCTGCTACAAACAGAGCATGTGATGCTCATAATAGTGTTTTCCATGTATGAGCCAAGGATCTCTTAAAGGTATGAGCAGTTTGTGTCTTTATGTGCGGACAACAAAGGCTCCACACATTCACAAGCACTCACATTTAAAATGCTGCACGTACAAACTATATATTTATCACATTAAATCGCAGCTTTTGCTGTTAAATAATCTCATAAGGACATGACATGTTTTTAATTTGTGCACTGAATGTTTACATCATTCATTCATACGTTAAATGGTATCGGTTTTTGGTATCGGAGGATTTTTACAAGTACGAGTACCAGTACATGAGCATGGTATCAGACCCGATTCCGATACCGGTATCGGGACATCCCTAATTTTCGAAATGCAAAGGCTGAACTCACTGTGAATTCGGCGACAGTACGTCGAAAAGTTCTTCTGCTGAAATCGGTCTATGCTTTCTGAAATTTGAACCACTGGTCCCCAGTGGCTGAGGCTGGAAATGCTGTTGCACGTATGGGCACGTGTGAGGTCAAGTTTCTGGGTGAAATGTCCACAGGGTGGTGCCAAAAGCAAATTGTAAAGCCAGTTGTTTTTAGCTGTAAATGATGTAATACAGACAACAGGAATGCATATTTTATTAACCATACTGTATGCCCTAACCCCAACCCTACACCTAACTGTCAGTGGAATAAAAATGTAATATAAGAGGGAAAATGCAACAACCCAGTTGCACTTATCATTCATAATGTGAACACAATTACTTCCTGGTTTCCATGGGACCAGAACCAGTGTCTCTGAGGCCGTGTAATGCACCAGAGAAAGTACCAAAGTAGAGCTACAGAAAAAGGTAAAAACATTTGAATTGATGCAAAGATGTCTAACGGGAGATAACTCAGCAGAATGGGGTCAATGCCAGGGTACAGGAACTTTCATTAGCAACATGCTGAGTTTCCATGTGATCATGTTGGATAAATTGAGCCAACGTAGCTAGAAGTGTTTGGCTTCACATAATTATAGAGTATGTTTCAGGCCTTAAGGGTGAGTGGAATCTCAAAATCTTTTCCAATTAAAGCTATTCTTGGTCTTAGATTTGTATAGCACTCTCAAAATGTTTACTTAGATGTAAACAAGCTAGCTTTCGACAAAATGCAAATGGTGAACTTGCAAGACTGGAATACCCATGTTTCTGGGCAACCTCAAGAGAGTTCTTCCTTATCTGGAGGGCGAGTGAAAATTACATGAAACACAGAGGCCTCAGGATGGGCTTTCATTACAATTTCTTTTCTTTTTTTTTTTTTTTTTGGAACAAGGGGAGGGGAATCCTTAATTTAAGGGCTCCCCAGCATGAGCTAAAACAGAAATGTAATTAGAGGAGTGCATCCTGCTGAATGAGGACAGTAATTAGAACTAGTACACATTACAAGAGAAAGCGGCTGATTGCAACACAGATTTCCACCCGGTCTGTTGATGGTGAACTTCACACTTCTCTGTGTCTGCTCATTGGATAAGCCCTGAAAACATGTCAATACTGTTGCCCTTCTACTCTGTCTCCCTCGTCTACTCTTAATTATAGCCATTCAAACAAAGCTTTGATTAGCTGGGTCTGAGCTCTGTAAAGCTGCAGACATTACTTGACACAAATTTTGTGTAAAACAAGACCTGAGCTGAGGCACTGGAGTGTCCAAGGATCCAGGTCACTTTACCACACTAGGATTACTGACTGGTGAGGTCATCCCCTACAGGACTGGAAGAAGTGGGGTTGGAACAGATGTGCTGTATAGAATAATAATGATTGAATAACTCAGAAGCTGTATTGATGTTAAGCTCATTATATGACTGAAAGAAATACAGAGAGTACCATGTAGGAATATTATGATATTCTTCCCCCACTGCAGTCACTAGATTCCCCTCAGTCTTTTTCAGATTATAACACCAGGAAGGAACGAGTGAATCCACTAATCAATGCTCTTTTACATGTTCACTATTTCCTCACAGCCGAGGCACAAACGTGGCCCAAAGGGATTTCAAGAATCTATTTCTCCTACCCTTCTCGCTGTTCCGAAAACCTCTGTCACCACCTCAGGGGGTTCATGGAGGAGGTGATGGCGGGAAATGGTGTAGCATGTACAAAATATTGATTCCTCTTGAAAATGTAGCCTGTCCTCTTCATGTAACCTTGAGAACCCCCTCTGTATAATAGGCTTTGTTGCTTAATGCTGCAACTTCGGTAAGTACTTTACACTCAAACCAGTGTTGGGGGAGTAGTTAACTAAAAGTAGAGCTGCTACTTACTTAACTGCATTTTTCATTAGGATGAAAGTAGTTCAGCTGTTTTCAAATCGGTGTAGCTTTTCCAGAAACGAGTTACATTTTCCAACAAGTAGTGCTGTAGCATCACAAAACACTAAATTTGTCATATTGTATTGAATGATGCAATGGAGTCGAGGGAGTAATCAAACACGCCCACCTAAACAGTCCTCTCTCTTTCGTTTAGCACTGAGAAATCCAAACTATTTAAGTGAATCAGCTCTTTCTGATAGTTCATGTAAATGAACCAGTTTAAATAAACGATTTCCTAATATTTAGCGATGGGAACTCAGATTCATTTTAGTGAGCCTGTTCTATTGGACAGTTTATGTAAATGAACTAGTTCACATAAATGATACACTGATTCACTTGAGTTGTGCACAGCCTTAGGATAGTTCACTTAAAAATGAAAATTATCTCATTTACTCAACCTCATGCCATCAGAGATGTGGATGACTTTCTTTCTTCAGCAGAACACAAAGATTTTTAGAAGAATATTTCAGCTCTGTAGGTCCATACAATGCAAGTGAATGGTGACCAGACCTTTCAAGCTCCAAAAATCACTAAAAGAAAACATAAAAGTCATCCAAACGACTCCAGTGGTTAAATTCATTTCTTCAGAAGCGACATGATAGGTTTGGGTGAGAAACTGATCAATATTGTATCCTTTTTTTACTCTAAATCTCCACTTTCACTTTCAGATGTGAAAGTGAATCTAAACAGGCACCACATGTGGCTTTCAGATATAAAAGTGAAAGTGGAGATTTAGAGTTAAAAAAAGGACTTAAATTTCAAGTCATATGGATTACTTTTATGTTTCCTTTATGTGATTTTTGGAGCTACAAAGGTCTGGTCACCATTCACTTGCATTGTATGGACCTACAGATCTGAAACATTCTTCTAAAAATCTTTATTTGCGTTCTGCTGAAGAAAGTCATACACATCGCCGATGGCATGAGGGTGCGTAAATGATGAGATAATTTTCATTTTTGGGTGAACTATCCCTTTAAAGGGACTTTGCCTTCTTTTTTTAAGCGAAGTATTGTGTGTTTTGCTGCTGTTTATTACTATATTTCGATTCAGTTATTTGAAATAGGGTGTTTTATAGTTTATTGGTGCTTATTAAGTATAAAATTATTTGTAATTTATGTTGTCACCCTATTTATTTGACCCTTATTAAAATTAACCATGGTTTAAATTTAGTAATATTGTATGTATTATGACAGTAGTAACCATGTTGTTTTGATGGAAACCATGGTTTTGATATAATTAATAATACTGTGGTATCCATACAGTAATTATGGAAAATATATATATATATATATATATATATATATATACTTTTAGATATATAACTATATAACTATATTATTGAATTCTGCAATCAAAACTGCCTACAGAATGAAATAATATCATCTGGTTGTTATTTATCTGAAAATATTTTTTTTATTTAAATAGCTTCAATGTAGTTAGCTACTTTATGTTAGTAACTTTTCTTGTAGCTAACTTCTACTAAGACTACTAAAAAGACCCATCATCACAGTAATCAAGCGATTTTAAATAAAACATAATACTGCATAATATTAATAATGCACAAACGTTTTTTTTTTTTTTTTAAATAAGTAAATAAATAATAATCTAACACTGTAATTATGTAATTATTTATTTTAAATTAATATAATTAAATGTTTATAAATTGTTCAAAATGTTTGAATATTTGGTTATGGTTTGCTTTTTTACAGTTTTTTTTTTTTTTTTTTTTTTGTCATTTTCCAGATATTCGTCAATTTATCAACTTAAAATTCATACCATCTTAGTCAGAGTAAAACTGACTGAAATAATTAATAAGACATGACAAAATATTGACTAAATTAAAAGGACATTTTTGTTTTTTTGTCAAAAGATAAAAACTATAACTAATATATATATATATATATATATATATATATATATATATATATATATATATATATATATATATATATATATATATATATTTGCACTGACTCCAAAAGACTACCACACTGCTAGTGTTACAGAGATTCCAATCTCATCTCATGAATTTATGTTTTCTGAATTCATTTGATGTAACCCAAATAACCCAGAAGGGAGAAAGTGTTTGCAGCATTTCTGTTGATTTACAGCCCTTTAGGACTCAACAACAGACAGTTTGCTCCTATTTATTTATCTGCTGTTGCTCAGGGAGACTGACACATCAGGCGCTGTAGGTGCTGTCATACATACTAAACTATGAGGTCACAATGCCGTGAAATATTTCATCACGTTCACACACACTCTGAGGTACAGCAGCAGTGGCACACAGCAGTGGGCCGAGTAGTCATCTGTGTGTGTGTGTGTGTGTGTGTGTGTGTGTGTGTGTGTCTAAGGAGGTATATTCACCTCGAGTGTGTCTTGTGGTTGTGTACAATTTGATTGCAATGTAAATTCTCTTACGATGAACTGTATACAAATTTGCTTGGAGTGAAGGTGAATGTGTCACCAAACAGTCTAAAAAAAGATCAGCTTAGAGCAATATTCATTTTTGGTTTATGCTGGTTAGTGCTGGTTTGATGCTGGTCTAGCTGGTGGACCAGCATAGTTATGCTAAAATTATTTAAAGAAGCCTTGTAGGGACACCAGCACACTTTTATAAGATGGACACTTTGAGTAATTACTTTTTGGTCTTCTCTCTCTCTATTCTAATAGCCTTATCTAAATCCCTGCTTGTGCAAAGTAGTGTGAGATTGTATTTCCTCTAGTTACTGCTCTCAGGAGAAGAGATCCCTACTGTAAAGGTCATAGTGATGAACCTCTCTGGGTACAGATCTAGTCGGACAGCCAGGGATGCATACAAGACCTTATCTCTACTTAGAATAAAACATGATGGATGATATGAGATATTTTTAAACATCTCCCTACACCACCAAGTAACATGGAAGTCTTAATGGTCTGACCCTGAACGAGCATCCTATATGACCAGGGTTGCTGTCTTTGGATACCAGGCTGGTTGCCAGCTTTGGATAGGCTGGAGTCAGATTTTGATGTCATGGCCAGGGCCGCATTAATGAACAGGCAAATCGTCATTCAAGCCCAGGGACCCCATGCTCGAAGTACCTAATATGTCCCTGGACATATAGTGCGAGTACTTGATACTAGTAGGCCTTCTATCTTAAATTTTTAACATCAAAACAAGACCTCATCCAACCCTACAAGGCAAATAAATTGTTTTATTTTTTAATTTTTTTGGCTCACACCAATTTACCTACCATTCACAATTTCAAAACACCCATACTCTATGGCACAACCAGAGATTTTCTTGGGTCCAAAAATGGTCTTCAAATGTGGCTGAGGTACCAAGCTCACCCATAGGTTACATAATTTCAATTAATTACTAATTAACATAATTACTCAACTGCATTTCATGCTTACATAGGAAATCTGGAACTTTTTATTTATTTTACAATTCTTTTACTTCAAAATGCTATTGGAAATTAAATTAACTTAATTTAAATAAGACCTTATTTTTATAGGGCTAGTTATAATATTCTGACAGTACCTACATGAGTATGAGTGGGCCACTTTACTTTGCTGGGACTGTGCTTCCAGTAAAACATTTTGTGTCCTTTTGAAATATTGTTTTCCTTTCATTAGGCTCTTAATAATTTATAGTATGTCATATCTTGAAATATCTGAAGCTAAACAGAACAGGTTTGTTAGAACAGGAGGAAAACTTTGTCTAAAATTTGTCCAAAATTCATGGAGGTCCAGATTTTAAACCCCTTCATTCTACAATTTGTACTTGCCCTTATGAATGTTTAGTGTGTATAGTTCTTCCACTGTTTAATTGTCATTGGTAGCCTAATAATAGGGCCATAACCCCAATGGATGGCTTCTCATCATGACTTTAGTGAGGTCAATGTAGCTTATCTTTCTAATAAAAACAAAAAACAAAAAGAAACTAGTATTTGTTATGGAAATAACTAATAGCCTAAACTCGTGTACATAAAGTACTTAAAATAAAATAATATAATAAAAATGAAGTTAAATGGATTCCTCCTAATAGATTTAATATGAAACTATAACTTTTCTGTCACTGTGTTACTACAGAATAAACATGATGCATTATAGTAAGGGTGATAATTTGCATTTTAAAAAGCCTTATAATTGATGTTGATGCATGGTGTTGTCTCTTCTTTACCTTATCAGTGCTGTTAATGCTGTTATAATGACAGGGCTTGTCTAGCAGCTTGAGAGGTTTTACTTCTTCCACAGCTATTTAAATTAGATGATTTTCTATAGAATTCATATTAAGTGCATCAGTATTGTGGCGTCCGTGCGCCGAGATATCGAATGTGTGTCGAGTCATGCCCTCTGCGCTACCCCAGTGCTCTGGTTATCCTGTCTCTGGGGCAAGCTGATGTGTGTTGCAGTGGTAAATTTGCTTCGGCGGCACGAAAATTCAAGTCTTGTGCTGATGGAAAATCTAAATGGAAGATTTGTTGCTATGTTTTATTTTATACTGAATTACATTTTCTTGTTATTTGGAGTGAGATTTACTTGGGTAGAGTGAGAGCATGAGACAGAGTCTGAATGCGTGTGTCTCAAGGCAAATGCATGAGAGTTGGCAACCCTGATATGACAGAGCCATGATCAAAAAGAGAAACGAGAGTGGAATGAGGGGAAAGCCTTGACTTTCTCTCATCTTTATCATCTGTGGAGTCGTCTGCAAACTTGACAGAGGGGTCCTTTGCAGTGCATTCAGGTTAATATGCTAATTCATCTCGATTCTCTACTCTCCTAAATCAGGAGTGTAGAGAATCGAGATAAATTAGCATATTAGCATGAATGCACTGCAAAGGACCCCTCTGTCAAGTTTGCAGATGACTCCACAGTCATCGGCCTCATCTGCAATGGTGACAAGTCTGCATACAGATGGGAGGTTGTACAGCTGGCTGTCTGGTGCGGTCACAACAACCTTGAGCTGAACACACTCAAAACAGTGGTGATGATGGTGGACTTCAGGAGAAATCCCCCCACACTAGAAGAGTGAGGAAATGTGCAGGTCGATTCACTCTGGACCCCACACACCCTGCCCACTCCCTTTTTGGACTGTTGCCCTCTGGCCGTTGCTACAGAGCACTCAGTGCCAGGACATCCAGGCACAAGAACAGTTTTACCCTCAGGCTATTTACCATATGAACAATTAAACTGCCTTCAGGACCCTCCCCCCCTTAATGCAATAATATTACCACTTGCACATGTACATACGCCATTCTATGTTATATGTCCTATTTTTTTGTATGTCTATTTATACTCTTACCTTGTTTTATATTCTGTGTCTCACTGCAATGTTCTGTGTGCACTTGCTTGTTTCTCCTATCACCCAAAATAATTCCTTGTGTGCGTGAGCACACTTGGCATTACAGCTCATTCTGATTCTGATACTGATGAATGTTTATATTGAGGCTTGTCATTCCAGAGAATGTGGTTTCAAACACAATGTACCTTGATGTTTTTTGTGTGAGTGAAAGAGCTTTAAAGGGTTAGTTTACCTAAAACACACAAACCGTCTGGTCTTGGGCTGGGTTCAGGTCAGTTTTCCAAGTATAACTTCTGGACCGCCGCAATTTTTTTGACAGTGTCAAGTTAAAAAGACTTTCATTTTTTAAAACACATCTCTGTTTCATTCGGTGTGCTGCCTCTAGGTTTTTTTAGTGCAGGTGTCACAAATATTCAACGTTCGGAAGAAGTTCAGGCTGTAAAGAGGACTTCATGTTACTGTTATACTGTTAAACATGATTTCAAATTGTTCTTCTCCCAGCAAAGTTTCAGCACTTAATAAATGGGAAGCCACTATTTTTTCCCTTTTACTCTGGAGCGCTGAGGGGGCGTCGTGCCTTGTTAAAAGTGTATGTTTCCTGTTACTATACTGTTAGGAAAGTTACCTACAATGCTTACATAAAAAACCCTATTGAAACAAATTTACTTGCTTGGAGAAGATATTATAAAGAGTGAGCAATTTCGGGTTTGGCCTTAAACTTTGATAGTGACAGTCAGGTCGGTGTTACACGGTACGGGCCATGTTCAGGCTTTATTCTGAGGCCTGTGTAGACCTCTAACCAATATGACTCTTCTGAGGGACACAAAGCAAGATTTTTAGCATAATGTTCAAGGTGCTTTCTTCTAAATAATGAAAGCAGATGGTGATCAGGAGCTGTCGAGCTCCAAAAATGACAAAAAAGCACCATAAAAGCATCACAAATGTACTTCATATGACTCATGTATCACCATTCACTTTCAAATCAAATCAAATCACTTTTATTGTCACACAACCATATACACAAGTGCAATAGTGTGTGAAATTCTTGGGTGCAGTTCCGAGCAACATAGCAGTCGTGACAGTGATGAGACATATACCAATCTACAGTAACATCAAATTTACACAACACAATTTAAAATCTAATATACACATAATTACACACAACACAATATACAAATAATAACATACAATGTACATTATACAATACACACAATATAGAATACACATTATACAATAGAAAAAAAAAAATAGTATATATAGTATACAGTGGTGTGAAAAAGTGTTTGCCCCCTTCCTGATTTCTTATTTTTTTGCATGTTTGTCACACTTAAATGTTTCAGATCATCAAACAAGTTTAAATATTAGTCAAAGATAACACAAGTAAACAAAAAATGCAGTTTTTAAATGAAGGTTGTTATTATTAAGGGAAAACAAAATCCAAACCTACATGGCCCTGTGTGAAAAAGTGATTGCCCCCTAAACCTAATAACTGGTTGGGCCACCCTTAGCAGCAACAACTGCAATCAAGCGTTTGCGATAACTTGCAATGAGTCTTTTACAGCGCTGTGGAGGAATTTTGGCCTACTCATCTTTGCAGAATTGTTGTAATTCAGCCACATTGGAGGGTTTTCGAGCATGAACTGCCTTTTTAAGGTCATGCCACAGCATCTCAATAGGATTCAGGTCAGGACTTTGACTAGGCCACTCCAAAGTCTTCATTTTGTTTTTCTTCAGCCATTCAGAGGTGGACTTGCTGGTGTTTTGGATCATTGTCCTGCTGCAGAACCCAAGTTCGCTTCAGCTTGAGGTCACGAACAGATGGCCGGACAGTCTCCTTCAGGAATTTTTGGTAGACAGCAGAATTCATGGTTCCACTTATCACAGCAAGTCTTCCAGGTCCTGAAGCAGCAAAACAGCCCCAGACCATCACACTACCACCACCATATTTTACTGTTGGTATGATGTTCTTTTTCTGAAATGCGGTGTTACTTTTACGCCAGATGTAATGGGACACACACCTTCCAAAAAGTTCAACTTTTGTCTCGTCAGTCCACAGAGTATTTTCCCAAAAGTCTTGGGGATCATCAAGATGTTTTCTGGCAAAAATGAGATGAGCCTTAATGTTCTTTTTGCTCAGCAGTGGTTTTCGTCTTGGAACTCTGCCATGCAGGCCATTTTTGCCCAGTCTCTTTCTTATGGTGGAGTCATGAACACTGACCTTAACTGAGGCAAGTGAGGCCTGCAGTTCTTTGGATGTTGTTTTGGGGTCTTTTGTGACCTCTTGGATGAGTCGTCGCTGCGCTCTTGGGGTAATTTTGGTCGGCCGGCCACTCCTGGGAAGGTTCACCACTGTTCCATGTTTTCACCATTTGTGGATAATGGCTCTCACTGTGGTTCTCTGGAGTACCAAAGCTTTAGAAATGGCTTTATAACCTTTTCCAGACTGATAGATCTCAATTACATTCTTTCTCATTTGTTCCTGAATTTCTTTGGATCTCAGCATGATGTCTAGCTTTTGAAGATCTTTTGGTCTTCTTCACTTTGTCAGGAAGGTCCTATTTAAGTGATTTCTTGATTGAGAACAAGTGTGGCAGTAATCAGGCCTGGGTGTGGCTAGAGAAATTGAACTCAGGTGTGATTAAACACAGTTATGTTTTAACAGGTGGGGCAAACACTTTTTCACACAAGGCCATGTAGGTTTGGATTTTGTTTTCCCTTAATAATAACAACCTTCATTTAAAAACTGCATTTTGTGTTTACTTGTGTTATCTTTGACTAATATTTAAACTTGTTTGATGATCTGAAACATTTAAGTGTGACAAACATGCAAAAAAATAAGAAATCAGGAAGGGGGCAAACACTTTTTCACACCACTGTATATAAAATGTACAGTAGGTTGTACATTCATTGCATGCTTGTGCATTCTGCTGTAAATAACTACTTTTGTGTTCCACTGAAGAAAGATGGCCCTTACAAAAAATCTAGTGTTCTGGCAAACTAGTCGCAAACTTGCTACAAATATGCTGCACTTTTGCCACTCATTATTTTTACATGCAAATGAGCTTGTGATTTGCTGCAAATGTTTGCCAAAAGTTTGCAGCTCTTCACTTGTAGTGGTAAAACTGCAGCAAACCTTTAGCAGCAATGGACAATTTGCCGCAAGTTTGTTGCAAATCTCATCTGTGTGTGAAAATGATCAGCAGCAAATTTGCAATGAGCTCTCGATGTTTGTTATTTTGTAAGGTATGAGGGTGAGTAAATGATTACAGAATTTTCATTTTTGGGTGAACAATCCCTTTAAGTTTTCCGTCCATAACAAAATACAGTAAAGAGAAGGAGATTGTAAACATAATATAGAGCAAAAGGATAAATGTATGTACACTGTGACGAGAACATGACAGCTTGTACATTGATGCTTTACTGGCTATTTGGCTGTAGAAGGTGAGTGCAGGAAAGCAAAACAGCATCTGCTTAAAGCATCAAAGAAAAAGGTATCTGAATAAAAGTAGAAAGGGGTTTCAACAATACATCATCTTGACAGCTTGTTCAGACAGAGAAGAAAACTAGAAGCCACAAATTTTAATCTGTTTGGATTGTTCAGGTTTTTATAAATTCTTTACACATTTTTCCCTCATTACAGTTTTACTCCACTGATGGTTAGGTTTAGGTTGGGGGGTTCATTTCATAAAATATGCATTCCTCTTCACTGTATAGCCTGTACAGCTGAAAACAACTAGCTTCACAACCAGCTTTTGGTGCCCCTCTGTGGACATTTTACCAGGAAAATGGAGCTCAGGCGTGCCCATACACCCAACAACACTTACTGCTTTGGCCACTGAGGGCAGTGTTTCGAATTTCGGTAAGCACAGACCAATATTAGCTAAAGGAAAGTCAAATTGTTTCCAATTTCTCTATACAGTATATATTGCCCTTAAAGGGTAAGTTCATACAAAATGAAAATGTTGTCATCATTCAGTCACACTCATGTTGTTCCATACCCAGTTGACTCTTTCTTCCATGGAATACAAAATGAGATGCCGCAGAATGTTACCATCAGTCCCCATTCACTTTCATTGCATTTCATCTTTTTTTTTTTTTTTTTTTTTTAATATATTGAAAGTGAATGGTGACTGAGGCTAACATTCTGCTTTAAAACTCTTTTTGTGTTCCACAGAATAAATAAAGTCATATGGGTTTGGAACAACACAAGGGTGACTAAATGATGACAAACTTTTTATTTTTGTATAAACTGCCCCTTTAACACAATCTTCAGCAACTCTTCTAAGACTAACCAAACCAACCCAACACATGAACACAGATGCAACCTATGGCATGAGTTTGGGGTGGGACTAACTGTTTGTTTGACCAATGGGAAACAGATGGAGTTATTGGAGAACCTGTTTGAAGTAATGTATTTATAATTTTTGCTATTCTGATTAGTGACACTAGTAGCAACTTCATGTTTAATTGTACAATAAAGATTTATTCAAACAAAATTGTTTAAAGAACACCTATTATGGTTTTTAAACATGCCTAATTTTGTCTTAAAGGTCTCATACAATAGATTTACATGCATCCAAGGTCAAAAACCACTTTATTTTGCTCATAATTTAAATTGCAGCATTACCTTTTTTTTCCCAGTGTCAAAAATTACTCGTTCAATGATCCGTTCAAAAGGATTCATTATAAACTCCTCCTTTCAGGGAGCCTACTCTGCTCTGATTGGTCAGATGTCCCAGTCTGTTGTGATTGGTCTACCGCTTAGTGTAGTGTTTGAGGATGGGACAAAGCTGTTTGCGAGCAGCCAGTGAAGACCAGAGATCTTCACAGAAAACCCGCGTTTTTTGTTACCAAATTATGTAGGTTAGTACAGGAAGTAAGTCTGGAATTACTAACGACTCTTTTCAAGTGTTCAGAATTGGTTATTTCTTTGGGAGTCAATAACTACATTTGTCGTGCACTTTGATTTTTGAAATTTTGCAGACTTTTTTACATTCACAAACAGCTATATAACACACTACATGAAAGGTAATATTTGAAAAACCATAATAGGTGCTCTTTAATAATAAAAAGATGCTCCATGTTATATGTATCCCACAGTATCCCATGTAATGATACAATATTTCCTTCATTTCTTTAGACTTAAAGGAATAGTTCACCCAAAAATTAAAATTATCTGATCATTTGCTCACCCTCATGCTATCCCAGATTTGTTTGACTGCAGAACACAAACAAAGATTTTTAGGAGAATATTTCAGCTCTCTAGGTCCATACAATGCAAGTTAATAGGTGCCAAAATGTTGACGCTCCAGAAAGCACATAAAGACCTCATAAAAGTAATCTATATGACTCTAGTGGTTAAATCTATATCTTTAGAAGCAATATGATAGGTGTGGGTGAGAAAAAGATCAATATTTAAGTCCTTTTTTTGCTAGAAATTCTTCTCCCTGCCCAGTAGGGGACAGTATGCATGAAGAATGTGAATTACCAAAAACACAAGAAGAAGAATGTGAAAGTGAAAGTGGAGATTGACTGAGCAGGGAGGAGCATTTATAGTAAAAATGTACTTACACTGGTGGCCAAAGGTTTGGAGTAATGTACAGATTTTGCTCTTATGGAAAGAAATTGGTACTTTTATTCACCAAAGTGGCATTCAACTGATCACAATGCACAGTCAGGACATTAATAATGTGAAAAATTACTATTACAATTTGAAAAAAAATGTTCAGAACTTCTTAAACTACTTCAAAATCCTCCACTTGCAGCAATGACAGCTTTGCAGATCCTTGGTATTCTAGCTGTCATTTTGTCCAGATACTGAGGTGACATTTCACCCCACGCTTCCTGTAGCACTTGTCATAGATGTGGCTGTCTTGTAGGGCACTTCTCACGCACCTTACAGTCTAGCTGATCCCACAAAAGCTCAATGGGGTTAAGATCCATAAAACTCTTTTCCAATTATCTGTTGTCCAATGTCTGTGTTTCTTTGGCCACTCTAACCTTTTCTTTTTGTTTTTCTGTTTCAAAAGTGGCTTTTCCTTTGCACTTCTTCCCATAAGGCCTGCACCCCTGAGTCTTTACTGTTGTACATGAAACTGGTGTTGAGCAGGTAGAATTCAATGAAGCTGTCAGCTGAGAACATGTGAGGTGTCTATTTCTCAAACTAGAGACTCTGATATACTTATTCTCCTGTTTAATTGTACATCTGGCCTTCCACATCTCTTTCTGTCCTTGTTAGAGCCAGTTGACCTTTGTCTTTGAAGACTGTAGTGTACACCTTTGTATGAAATCTTCAGTTTTTTGGCAATTTCAAGCATTGTATAGCCTTCACTCCTCAAAACAATAACTGACTGATGAATTTCTAGAGAAAGCTGTTTCTTTTTTTACCTTAAAACATGCCAGACTATTGCATACTGTGGCAACTCAAAAACAAACACAAACACAAATTGCTTTCAGCTGTGTCTGACATAATGGCAAGTGATTTTCTAGTACCAAATTAGCAATTTAGCATGATTACTCAAGGATAAGGTGTTGGAGTGATGGCTGCTGGAAATGGGGCCTGTCTAGATTTGATCAAAAATTTATTTTTTCAAATAGTGATGGTGCTGTTTTTTTACATCAGTAATGTCCTGACTATATTTTGTGATCAGCTGAATGCCACTTTGGTGAATAAAAGTACCAATTTCTTTCCATAAGAGCAAAATCTGTACATTATTCCAAACATTTGGCTCCCAGTGTAAATACTGATCTGTTTCTCACCCACACCTATAATAACACTTCTGAAGACATTGATTAAACTACTGGAGTCTTATAGATTACTTTTATGCTGATGTTTGTGATTTTTGGATCATACAAATTTGAGCACCCATTCACTTGCTTTGTATTGACCTACAGAGCTGAGAAATTATTTTAAAAATCTTTGTTTGAGTCCAGCAGATGAAAGAAAATCATACACATCTGGGATGGCATAGGGGTGAGTAAATGACGAGAGAATTTTCATTTTTGGGTGAACTATTTCTTTAAGTACAAAGAAACACTATTTCATTGTGAGAGCTTGTGTGTGTGCTTTAACGTATGTGTGTATGACTGACACACCCTTTACCAAAAGCATCTTTATCAGTGGTTCTCAAAGAGTGGGGCATGCCAATCTCATTCAGATTATGGGATTGGGGGCGTGAAAGTTTTCTTGTTTCAAAGGGGGCCGTGACTAAAAAAAAAGAGAGCCACTGCAGTATATAGGTTTCATTAGCACGTTTACAAGTTGTCACTTTGCTTTTTGGATATAATTAAGTCAAGCATGCATACAATAAATCAATTAATTATGAGTGAATAGATTATATTGTCCAAAATAGGCTACTCTAACTTCAAAGATGATCTTTCATTCTTACTCATCTTTATATGTTTTGATATTGGCAGGCCCGCATATCTTAGATCTATGCATTCCCTGCATGTGTTTCATCAATTTTCAGTGGCAGCCGATGCTGTCATTGGCAGGTGTGTGAGCTATGACCAGAAGAGGTGTTCTGATAGCACCCTTTGATGGTGCATTAGTGCCAGAAGAGAGATGCAGTGTCTGAGTTCCCTTGGCTGTACCTTTGTTTTCCATTAGACAGAGATATAGTGGTTAGAGACGGTTCATGAGAGCACTTAAGACGGTGATAAATATGTGCACGCACTAAAGCAAGGCCGCAGACTGTCAGCTCAGGGACACAACACCTCCGGGCCTTTAATCAGACATACTTGAAACACCTCAATCCATCTAACACACATGCTCACACTCTCCAAAATATCATGTCGGAGCGGTACATGCGCACATTGAGCCTTGGTGCTCATGCAGGCAGCACGAGTTTGAGTTTGACTTGCATCATATCCAAATGCCATTTCCTTTTTTTTCTTCTCCCCATAATTTCCTGTCAACCATGCCTCTGTATTATAGACCAAATGTCCAGTTTATCACTTGAAGTAATGGGCAGCAAGCTATAATCTGAGAAAAAGTTAGTTTTACAATTAAGGTTTTTGCCTAGTCAAAATTGGCTATTAATAATGAATGGATGCTCCGTGTGATATAGTTAAAGCTGAAGTATATAACTTTTTCTAGTATTTATAGTATTATTTTTAAGTATTTTTTTTAAAAATAAAAACAATCAGATGATATTATTTAATTCTGCAATCTGATTGCAAAATGTAAATAATATTACCTGATATATAGTTAATTAGGGTGACATTCAATTGAACCTATACATTTAAACTGAATATTAAAGCAATAAAACTCCAAGACCCTTCTTTGAATAACTGAGTTGAAATATAGTGATAGGCAGCAGCAAGTAGCAGACAGTGGGTTCTGGCAAAGTCCCTTTCAAATGATACCACACATGCCTTACTTATGTATCTGGGGACTTTAAAGTTTTAAGCATAAACTTATTACGCAATATAGCGCGCCCCCCTTTTCATCAACCTTCCACTTCAAAAACACCACCTTGTCAGATAAAAAAAAAAAAAAAGGCATAGCTAATCATCTTCTGTCCTTATAACCTTTCCAAAAATGTTCCTGTTTTCTCTTACTGCTAACATAAGGCATCCAAAGGCATATCTCACAGAATGGACCTAATGTTACAACGGGGCAGAATCTTTTTGACAAGTTAAACTCATATATCAGGTGACACAGCCTTGTACTTTATACACACCCCTTTTCGACGAGAAACGTGAGGAAAATATTCAGATTGATGTCAAAATATCACTTTCCACTTTCCTTGCAAGTAATTTCATCTCATCTATATTGCAGAGTGCAGAGTTTGTAAAAGAGAGAGAGTGAGTGAGAGAGAGAGAGAGAGAGAGAGAGAGAGAGTGCTGATGATGTAAATCATCTCCCAAAAGATCCTTTACAATACTTGACGTGATGTGATAGATGACAAAAAAAAAAAAAAAATGAACAAGTGTTTAATTTCAAGTGTGAACACAAGGATAGAAATTGAGTGCGAGACAGACAGAGAAAGCCTATTGTAAAAAAAATTATAAACGGCATTGAATCACAATGATGAAACTGCAAACATTCTTCAGTTGACAAATGATGACACTCTACAAACAACTTTATGAGTGTTGACTCAAAACTATCTTTTTTTTCTTGTCAAAACCATTCTTGTGCACTTTGGTGTTACTGAAAATGTAGAGCGCACATAATAGTACATAATATACTGAGAATATGTTCTGTTCTTAATGTGCAAACATTCAAAAACAATATAGGGAGAGTTCAAGTTCATTATTTCAAAAATGGTGACGTTTACTTCAAAATACTGCATAAAAAATTTAGCACCAAGACTCTATTTCTATTCGACCAAAATGCAAACTCAGAACAAGCTAAGAAAATATGTCTACAACTTGTTGCATTTGTAAATTGTCCATACAGATCCTCCAAACAGCTAGACTGCCATTTACTGGGTCTCCGCTGATTCACACTCCTAGTGAATTGGGGCACTTTTTGACTGACATGAATGTCACAATTGTGGCCCAATTTATCTAAATTTACAAATTCTGCACAATGTAGCTGACAAACGACTGAGACAAAGAGAAGAGTACAAATGAAATAAACCAGCTGTCAAGTTTTGTGAGGTATGTGCCGTCATGTTCAAAACAGAGGGCTGCGGGTTGTCAGACCACAGGTTAGCATAGACAGAGGTGGATCAACTTCTTTAAGTGACTAAAGGTAATACCCCAATCCTCCAAACATACACACACAGACACTGTACAGGATCCACGGATGCTGCGGGCAGCCACGGTGAGATAAACATTTCTGGTGGCTTCTGTACTTCTGCCTTTTTCTCTTTTTTTTCATCATAAACCATTTCTGAGTCTCTAGCTTTAAAATGGACCCATTTATTGGAAAGGCACTTGGAAGATTTCGCTGCCTGTTTTCTGGTGGTGCTTTTTGTCAAATGATAGTGCTCCATTGTCAGCCATGCTATAGAACCCTGCAATTCGCTCAATGTCTTCCAACGATCGGCCAGGAAATTCTGAAGGTAACAATAGGAAGAAATGTCCTTTTTTTGTTGTTGTTTTTTTTTCTCCCATACTGTACCCGTTCTTTTGATCTGTCCACAACCTCGATTTGGACATGGAATATCGCCTGCCACTTCATAACTTGCTGAAAACATGAATATTTTTTGTGCTGTTCCTCGAAGGGGAGTTTGAGAGTTCATTTTTATAAAATGTTTATATAGCTGTATAGTACCTATTTAATATTTTATGCTTAAAATACACTCACTTATCACTTTATTAGGTACACCTTCTTATTCATGTGATTATCTAATCAGTCAATCATGTGGCAGCAGTGCAATGCATAAAAATTATAGCCTACAGATACGAATCAGGAGCTTCAGTTAATTCACAACAGTTCACATCAACCATCAGAATGGGGAAAATATGTGATCTCAGTGATTTCGACCATGGCATGATTGGTGGTTTGAGTATTTCTGTAACTGTTGATAACCTGGGATTTTCACGCACAACAGTCTCTAGAGTTTACTTAGAATGGTGCCAAAAACAAAAAACATCCAGTGAGCGGCAGTTCTTTAGATGGAAACACTTTGTTGATGAGGGAGGTCAACAGAGAATGGCCCGAGTGGTTCAAGCTGACAGAAAGGCTACGGTAACTCAGATAACCACTCTGTACAATTGTAGTGAGCAGAATAGCATCTCAGAATGCACAACACTACGAACCTTGAGGCTGATGGGCAACAACAGTAGAAGACCACAGCAGGCACTTTATTAAGACCATATTGTTCCTAATAAAGTGCTCAGTCAGCAGGCTTGGGGAGTAATACATTACTTGTAATGGTTTTTGGAAATCAGGATACAAAAATTTGGTAAATGTAATCCATTACAGTTACATAAAAACACCATCGTAATCAGATTACAGTTACATTTTCAAAAAATTGGGATTAGTCAGGATTAAAAGTTTTAATTTCTGATTAAAATTTCTGACATAAATTGATACAGACAGCTGTTTGTTTAGAGTGAGAGATGGTTTAGATGTGCGTTCTCTTCAGGTTCTCTCTCATGACTCGCTTGAGTCAAAGTGCCTCATTGTTGCATGCGCAAATAACAGCTGTCTCACATTAGCACTCTGCTCTCGAGGCAAACAGCTGCTTCATCGCGATGGCCACAGAAGAATCTGCATTATTTTCTTGGAAATTTCGAAATTATTCGCTCTTTAAAAGAGAAAAGCAAATCAGCATTAAAGTTCATTGGAATTTATGCCTTCCAGCTGTGAAGATGCTCTCGTTATCCAAGGACCTGAGAATTTGAAGGTAATAAGAGCCACACAGAAATCACATTAGCTAGGTTAGCTAAAATAAGTTAATATTAAAATGTGTTAAAATGAGTTAGCCTTAGTGCTCAAAGAAATCCGTGGCCCTCATCATTTGGCGGGAGCAGGAATAGCTGATAATACTGACGTGATTTGCGCATCATTGCTGTACGGCATAGAAATCCCCTGGTTTGCATGGTTGCAAATGCGAACTGTACTATATTAGCCAGGATGTCCTGTATGTTGTTTCGTTCTGTATTGAAGCTGAAAAAATGACCCCTCCCCCAGATGAACGGTACTTAAACCTTCATTTAAGAAAAAAAAAAGGTTTTGAATACAAAAATCAACTGAAAAAATACCCCTGGAAAACCTGCTATGACTTTCATCTCTCATGATTTTGCATCCCTGATCATTATTAACAATTCCAAATTGTACACATAAATACCAAATTAATTGAAAATGTGTTTTAAGTTCTTAGGAAAGAAAGTTCAATGAAGAATTTATCTATTTTGATAAATTATTGTTGAGAACAGTTCAAATGTCTGGGTGAGGGAGACATTCTGGCATATGTAACATGTTCAACACTTATAGTAATTAGGAATGAGTAATTGAAAAGACACATTCAAAGTTTAGATCAAGTTTTGATCTTCTCTTTAAAACTAGATTTTGTTTTCTGTTTGGAATCAAAACTTTATTTTCCCCTTAAAATCCTCCTTAAACAGAAACAGAAACATAGAAATCAGCCATAATCTGTTAGCTGGTGATGTTTGACTTTGGATCATGAACAAGCGAGGAAAGGCACTCTCCAGCATCTAATTATGACAATAATAATGATGATGATAATGTGTGATCTATCTATTGAATACAGTCTGAATTTAATGAATAGTGCAAATTACAATTGCCTATACACACTAACTGCAATACATGATAGAATATTACATTTGTTGTTAAGTAATCAGTAACGGATTACAATAAAAAGTAATATAAAAATTAAATAATACTTTATCTCTTATGCGAAGGATTTATCAAGAGACTAAACAAAATTCCAAACATATAAGTGCAAACATTCAAGCTAATCTGACCTTTAAAACCCATTTCAAACATGCTAATAAATCCTCTGCCTGATGCTTGTAAAAACAAGATTAAAAAAATCACTACATCAGAAAATGATGCCACTGTATTGAACAAATCCTTTTCAACTCAATTGCATGCTGCTCTGACATGGCACGAGCTGACAAAGGCTTTCGGGAACTGCATACCATGCTAAAATCACAAGCAACATCTTTAATATTATGACATAGGTGACATGCTACTAACAAAGTGACATCCGTTTTAAGCAGTGTCCTAAAACACTTAAAAGTCAATATACTTGTTAAAATAAGTAACTCTATAATTGTTTATTGAAAAAGTGCCATCTCTATACTTTTACAGACATAAAAAGTGATCATTCTCTAAATGGGTCAGCTAATTTCTATTCACATCTCAATTAAGACCTAAGGTTCTTACTGACACAGAGTACCTGAGGATTCTGCTGTTGGGTTGCGTGGCATACCAGTACAAAAAATTTTAAATGTTACTGCTTTTAAGCCTGGCTTAGCAGTTCAGACAGTGCGACATGAATTGTGAAAGCATTTAGAGTGTAAAAAAGCATTTATGCTTCATTTGCATGATGGAAATATAATGCATTGATTACGGAATTTAATAATTTATTATCATTACTATAATAATACCCAGATTACAAAGGTGTCTCAGATTCCATGTGCACTCTTGCAACAGACGCTGAGCATGTGAGAAATAATATACTTTAAGTTCACACGGTTGAGTCCGCCTTTATGTGTCAACATTCATATTTGTGTGTGTCCATTTTAATGAAAGCAAGTTCATTTTTATTTTTTTACTCAATTATGATATGTTGTGTTTATGTTCTGAAATGTTTGGAGAACAGATTTAGAAATGCAACTGGAAAAAAATTCAGAGACATGCCTTGTGATGATTTGTAATGAATTCTATGACCTGCTTGATTTAAAGACTGCTTGATTTATCTGCTTGTACATGACAGATTTAATGCATATTTAAATGATAAGTTCAGCAAATGTACATGATATTCTCATCAATCATACATATTATTTATACTGACATATCAATCTAGTATCAATACTGAAGTACAGTAGCAGGGGCTAGTACACCAAATGCAAAATTCTGGTATTAAGCCAAACACTTTTTTGCTGTAGGGGCATCCAATACTGACCATGGCCAAATATAGTCTCTACCTACACAGCGGATGTTTTGTATGTCTTGAATATGCTGACAACATTTCATAAAGGCAAAGAGGATGTCGCCCATAGGCTAGTGCTCTCCTAGCTTCTAACAGAATTTGAAATCTTGTGCAATGACCCAGGTTTTATGGACTGATATTTGGCTTGTTGCAAAAGCAGAAGCAGCTGGCAATAGTGCAGAAATGTTCGACCTCATGAGCCATGCCCAAAAGGTAATGCTTGAAATCTCAGAGAATCTGTGTAGACCTAGATAGAACTTAAAAGTATCCATCCAATTCAGACCTCAATGAAAGATTCGTGGCTCTTAAACTTGAAGTGCAATGATCTTATTGGCTGTCTTAAAATGTAGGCACTTGCTCCATCTTCTAATTCACCTCCTGACAAGAAGGTTTACAGTTTATAGTACTGTTGGAGAAGACTATCTGTTATCATTCCCTTCAATCTCAAAAGGAGTTCCTTGATTGACACATGATCCCCAGAAAAATGGATTTGAATTCTACCATCTTTCCTAATGGATATTCCATTTCACAGTCCATTAAACTTATGTATTTGGCAGACACTTTCATCCAAAGTGACTTACAGTGCATTCAATTAATACATCTTATCAGTTGTGTGTTCTCTGGTAATCAAACCCATGATCTTGATGTTGCTTAGCTTGAGCCATGATCTACCAGCTGAGCTACAGAAACCCAGAAATTCAACTGTAAGACTGGTCTAGATGGGGATCAACAGGGTTGGGGAGTAACGGAATACATGTAATGGTGTAAATACATGTGTTTACATATTTGAAATTCAAAATATAAGTATCTGTATTATACTACATTTACAATTTAAATCATTGGTATTTAGAATACAGTTACATTCAAAAAGCATTTTGATTACTGAAGAGATTACTTTTCATTTTATTGTCATTTGTTTCATTTAATATTTAGTTCTTTCAGATGGAAAACATTTATCCATATAAATGATGTGATCCAAAGTGCATTTGAACAGCGGTGAAACACTTTCTTATGATGCGTTACATTCATATGAGCAGACAGAGAAGTAAGTTTGAAGTAAGTTTGGAGCAGAAGAAATAGAAATAAACCTTGTGTAAATTGTCAGCTTTACGCTAAGCTAAAATGCTATTTCTAGCCATTTTACATGCATGTTACCAGGCACGATAATATTTTTTTATCAAGAAAATTCACGTTGGATCATAATTTGTTTTTCTAGTAAGACCTTTGATATTTGGGCAAAAATCGTATTCTTGATAATAATTTTTGTATTGTTTTCCTGTAAAAAATATCTAAAAATCCTTAAAACAAGATCAATTTGATTTATCTTGTTTTAGAAACAACACTGCATAAGATATTTAGGTTTTTCAGAGAATGTATTTTTAACGCGTATTTTGTCTTAATGTCTTAATGAGAGCTTGTGAATCGGAATCGAATCAAATCTAGAAATCTGTATTGATACCCAGCCCTACCAAAGTTGCTTTCATGGCAAGTCAGTCCACTCAGCGGCCATCTTTGAAATGCTCCTGGGCAGCTATTTCTATTGATACAAGCAGCATAATAATACAGATCTTATCTACTTGAATGGGGAAAGAATCTGTTTATTTATTTTTTTTTTTTTCAGGCTGGTCCAGCTAATGTGCATGTGTTCTCTCGTTACCTGACAGGTTATCTATCTGAGAGGTTATTGGCTCATTTACCTGTAGGTCGAGACTTTCTTTTCTACACTTGCCATATTGGGTGTTCCAATTTCTCCCATTCATTTTAATATACGTTTTCTGTCTCAGGCTAAACAGTCTCTGGCCCTACTAACTAGCCAAACCTTGACCCCAGTGCTTCTCACCAAATAAGTTTGGTCAGCTCTCCCACCTCTAATGGGCAGTATGGCCCGTAGGAAGTGGCTTGGTAATATCCAACACTTGCTCGATGTCGGTTCTCTCATGTAGTGGCTACATTGGGTGAATCAGACATACCAGACTCAAACGCGCAGGTCCTGGCACTAACGCCAACACCATCAGCGGTGGCAGATGGGACTCCCTATCTCACCTCCAAGGCCTTAATGAAGCTGCAGCTGCTCGAAGACAAGCTGAATCTTCCTCCATATGCACCACTGTGCGTCTGGCTTTCTACACAGTTCAAGGAGATGGCTCCTGTCAATACCTCATTTCATTTGACACATTTGTGAAGGCTCCTAAAATGTGGCTGATGTATGTAGCAAAAGAAAGAATGGAAGGAAGTCATACAGGTTTGGGACAACATGAGGGTGAGTAAATAATGACATAATTTCCTTTTTTTTTTTTTTTTTTTTTTTTTTTTGGTGAACAATCCCCTAAAACTTTAAACAATGCGACACTAAGCTTTCTGTGTAGATAGCTATTCATTAGTCAGACAAACGGTACCACAGAAAAGTTGAAATTGTTTCTAAAGTAACTGTAATATAAGGGTTGGTGATTTTTAGAGAATGGAGACACATTCAGTACACAACTTTGTACAGTAAATGCACTTAGCCGTTTATGAGCAGGTGATGAAGGGCCCATGACAGCAACATCATACATGGGTCAATTGATGTTTGTTTACCAACACGCTTCATCAGGAATAATGCTGCTTTAAAAAAGAGCTTCTCACCTACTCAGCAATTCAGCTTGTTAACTTAATGAGTATGCTCTCCCAGCTTTACCATTAGAGAAATAATCCCAAAACAACTCAATGCAGTATAATGATTTCAAAGAGCTCTTGCGTGCTTCCTCCAAAATGTCAAATCTAATGACAATGTTTTGACCCTTTATTACAAAGTCAACTTTCCACCATGCAGCCCTGACCTGTTCAAGCAAAGAAACCAAACATCTTACAATATGTATAATAAAGGGGCATCACACACAATGATCAATGCAATATATTTTATGATCAATGCAAGGCATTTTTTATCAGATCAGTTTGCTCTCCTGCCTTTTATTCCTTCTGATCTCCACTGCAGATTTGATTTAACCAGAATTAATATTTACATATTTCAATAAAATGTGCCAGGCCCTTTACCAAGGCACGAAGAAAGGGTGCTGACAGATGTATCGCTCTGATGGTTTGTGTAAATGAAATGATTTTAAAACCAATTCACTGATTCAAGCCTCTGTGCAAAACTCCCTACACAGCATTTTAGGTCTTTTTATAGCAAAGTACAAAGTTAAAGTTGGCTGTTTATGTTTTTGACTCGGATACACTGGTGGCCAAATGTTTGGAATAATGTAAAGATTTTGCTGTTTTGGAAGGAAATTGGTACTTAATTCACCAAAGTGGCATTCAACTGATCACAAAGTATATTCAGGACATTGCTGATGTAAAAAACAGCATCATCACTATTTTTAAAAAAAAAGTCATTTTTGATCAAGTTTAGACAGGCCCCATTTCCAGCAGCCATCACTCCAACACCTTATCCTTGAGTAATCATGCTAAATTACTAATTTGGTACTAGAAAATCACTTGCCATTACATCAAACACGGCTGAAAGCTATTTGGTTCGTTAAATTAAGTTTAACATTGTCTTTGTGTTTGTTTTTGAGTTGCCACAGTATGCAATATACTGGCATGTCTTAAGGTCAATATTAGGTCAAAAATGCCAAAAAAGAAACATCTTTCTCTAGTAACTCGTCAGTCAATCATTGTTTTGAGGAATGAAGGTTATACAATGCTTGAAATCGCCAAAAAACTGAAGATTGCATACAAAGGTGTACACTACAGTCTTCAAAGACAAAGGACAACTGACTCTAACAAGGACAGAAAGAGATGTGGAAGGCCCAGATACAACTAAACAAGAAAATAAGTACATCAGAGTCTCTAGTTTGAGAAATAGATGCCTCACATGTCCTCAGCTGACAGCTTCATTGAATTCTACCTGCTCAACACCAGTTTCATGTACAACAGTAAAGAGAAGACTCAGGGGTGCAGGCCTTATGGGAAGAATTGCAAAGAAAAAGCAAATTTTGAAACAGAAAAACAAAAAGAAAAGGTTAGAGTTGGCAAAGAAACACAGACATTGGACAACAGATAATTGGAAAAGAGTGTTATGGATCTTAACCTCATTGAGCTTTTGTAGGATCAGCTAGACTGTAAAGTGCGTGAGAAGTGCCCTACAAGACAGCCACATCTATGGCAAGTGCTTCAGGAAGCATGGGGTGAAATGTCACCTCAGTATCTGGACAAACTGACAGCTAGAATGCCAAGGATCTGCAAAGCTGTCATTGCTGCATGTGGAGAATTTTGAAGTAGTTTAAGAAGTTCTGAACATTTTTTTTTTTTTTTCAAATTGTAATAGTAATTTTTCATGTTATTAATGTCCTGACTATACATTGTGATCAGTTGAATGCCACTTTGGTGAATAAAAGTACCAATTTCTTTCCATAAGAGCAAAATCTGTACATTATTCCAAATTTTTGACCACCAGTGTATATATACAGTAAGGTTCCATTTGTTAACATTAGTTAATAACATTAGTTAACGTGAACTAACAATGAACAATACTTACTAAGCATTTATTATTCTTAGTTAATATTAATTTCAACATATAGTAAAACATTTTTACAATCAAAGGTTGTATTTGTCAAAATGAGTAAATGCTCTATGAAGTTACATTAACTAAATTATGTAAAAAATATATTGTGAATTGTTTGTTCATGTATGCATTATCATCATAATGCATTAACTAATGTTAATGAATGAAACAAAAGAATGAAACCTAAACAAAAGGGCTCTTAGTGGCCAAATATATACACAAACAATGTCGATGAGAGTACACGTTAACAGTAGTGGACACACGCAGCCAACTCTCTCTGCTGTCTCTCTCCGCTTACTGATGTGTCCGTCTGCCTTTTCAGGTCTCCCTCTGCCATCACTATAAAAAGAGGCAGGTGTTAGAGATAATGACAGCCGAGGTGACGAGCCTTACCGCTCTCCCTCTCCAGCAGACAGATACACGACCACGCCCCCATCCCCACATACCCCCACCACCCGACTCAGGCCAGGGCAACATCTGGCCTGCCAACTCTCCATCCATTTCTGAAGAGAAAGTCAGCCACAGCCATCTGCGCCCCTGGTCTGTGGATCACCTCAAATTTAAACGGCTGAAGTGCCAGGTACCAACGGGTGATCCGCACGTTGGTATCTTTCATGCGGTGGAGCCATTGGAGTGGGGCGTGATCTGAGCAGAGGGTGAAGGCCAATCCCAGCAGGTATTAGCGGAGGGTGAAGACAGCCCACTTGATCGCAAGACACTCCTTTTCGATGGTACTGCTCTTCGTCTCCCTCAAGGAGAGCTTGCGACTTATGAATAGTATTCGTGTCCCCCCCCCCCATGAGAACACTGCACCTTGTCGGATGCATCTGTCTGCAAAATAAAGGGGAGAGAGAAATTAGAAGCAAGTAAAAGCGGCCCCCCACAAAGTGCGGACTTTACTTTTAGGAAAGCCTGTTGGCATGACTCCGTCCACTGGACCGGTTCAAGGGCCCCCTTTCTAGTAAGATCAGTCAGTGAGCTGTTAACATCAGAGTAACTAGGCACAAACCTTTGGTAGTAGCCAGCCAGCCCCAGAAACTGTCTTACCTCGTTTTTGGTCTTAGGCCTCGGGCAGGTTTTTTTTAACCTGGGGTCGCACCTGCCCATGACCCAAGTGGAACCCCAGATACTGAAATTCCGCCCACCCAATTGCGCACTTCTTCGGGTTGGCCGTGAGCCCCGCCCATCACAGCAACTGTGAGCTGCGACGGTGAGAGGTGGTCTCCACATGGGACCGGGGTGGATGAATTAGGTTTGAAAGTCACCTCTGGCCCGAGCTCCGTCCTCTCCAGGACTACTGTCGCCAAGGCCACAGGGACCGCATCCCTCCATGATTTTATGTGGTTGAGGTGGTAAATTTGACATGCCTACCCCTATCCATTCGCCTAACCTCCTAATCGAGATCTCCGACTCGCTGTGTGACCTCAAAGGGCCCTTGCCACTTGGTGAGTAATTTAGAGCTTGAGGTGGGCAGTAATACAAGCACTTTATCTCCTGGTGTGAATTCCCGTTGTCCCATAGAGCAAATTCTCCTGTGTTAATTGACCCAAAGTGTGGAGATTTACTCTAAGATCAAGAATGTACTGAATTTCATTTTTACTGTTTGAAGGTCCCTCCTCCACGTATGGCGTTGAGCACACTGCGCGGCCAACGCCCATACAGCAGCTCGAATTGGGAAAACCCTGTGGAGGCTTGTGGGACCTCTCACACTGCAAATAACAGGGGTTTGAGCCACTTATCCCAATTTCTAGCATCCTCGTGTACGAACTTACAGATCATATTTTTTAAGGTTTTATTAAATCGTTCCACCAACCCATATATTTGTGGGTGGTAAACACTGGTGCGAATCGATTTAATACCTAACAATTCATACAGTTCGCACAGTGTTCATGACATAAATGTGGTGCCTTCAGTGAGGAATTATTTTGGAATCCCCACTCGGGAGATAATTCTGAAGAGTGCCTCCACAACACTACGTGCGAGATGTTGCGCAGGGGCACTGTTTCTGGATATTGCATTGCATAGTCCACCAGAACTAATACAAAGCGATGCCCGTGTGCGGTCTGTTCTAATGGCCCGACGAGGTCCATGCCAATTATTTCGAAGGGGACCTCGATTAGCGGTAGAGGGCGCAGTGGTGCTTTTGGGGTGGCTGGTGGATTCACCAACTGACATTCACGGCACGCCGCACACCACTTGCGAACATCCCCGTAAATGCCAGGCCAAAAAAAAACGGGCCATTATTCGGTTAAGCATTTTTTCGTGACCTAAATGGCCAGCCATTGGATTATGGTGAGCCGCCTGGAAGAGCTAGCTGCATTTCCCCAGAGAGCAAAGGTAACAGATGGGCTGCCCACTGGTCGGGTGGCCATTTCCACACCTTGGCAGTCTTTTCAAACAAGTCGAGGTAGGCCTCGGGATCATCACTCGGCCCCATCTTGATAAGGGTAACAGGGGTTGTGGGCTCCGGGGTCGCAGCTACCAACCCCTCTCTGTCGATCAGTCTCCAGAACGCCTGCCGATCCTCCGCTTAGGCCTGGAGCAGGAGATGGAAACGCTGTTCGTGCTCCAGGCATAAATCCATGAGGGCTTGATGTTGATTCTGCTGAATGCTGGTGAGGGACTTGATTACTTCGCCCAGTGGTGAAGCATCCATGAAGAAGTTATCCTCCAATTCCCGGGTTTCGGCACCACTGTAACAATGTTCGTATCTTCAGGGCAAATGGAGGAGTCAGGAGGCAGCAGAACAGTCAATGTATTTTTATTACTTCTTCAGAGTCAAACATATACACAAATAATGTCGATGAAAGTACACGTTAACAGTAGCGGACACACGCAGCCAACTCTCTCTGCTGTCTCTCTCTGCATACTGATGTGTCCATTTGCCTTTTCAGGTCTCCCTCCGCCATCACTATAACAAGAGACAGGTGTTAGAGATAATGACAGCCCAGGCGACGAGCCTTACCGCTCTCCCTCTCCCGCAGACATATTCACGACCACGCCCCCATCCCCACAACTGTATACAGTATATATATATATGATTTATAATATTGTTTGTACATGTTAGTTCATAATGCACTAACTAATGTTAACATATACAACTTTTAACACAAAAAAGTTAGTATGTCAAAATTAACATTAACCAAGATAAATGCATGCTGTTAAATGATTGTTCATTGTTAGTTAATATTAACTAGTGTAGTTAATTAATGTAAACTAATACAACATTATTGTACAGTTACCAATGTATATGTTCAAGTTTATTGCTGTCACTCTAACTGAGACCCAAAAATATGGCTCTGGTTTAATTATACATTATAGCTATCTATAGATATTTAAAAAGATATTGCCCCCTTACGTAGCTTCAGTGTTCTTGGCTACTTTTTATTTGTAGTTTGTAGTTTAGCTAACTACTTTTTCAAAAGTGTAGCTAGACTGTAGTAACTACTTTAAATTATGAGTAGTTGGAAGCTTAGCAAGATACAGTTTCAAAGTAGCTTCCCCAGCACTGCAGCCTGCATATAGTGTTTAGCTGGAAAATACGTCATAAGGAATTAAGCAGAAAAGAGAAAGAGGCACGTATGCTTATTTAATAAGGCCCCTGTCTGCCAAGTGGCCCTGGAGAATGGCTTGGCCGCTGAGATAAGATCCCGGGAAGGGTGGGTGTACAGGACGGTTGTGGAAAAGAGGAAAGGGCGCCAGAATTGTAGTGTAGGAGGAGGACTAGCTGTGTTCTACAACAGACTGGCAAACCGAAGGGTGAGGGGAATGGTTCCAAAGACCCAGACAGATTGAGCTTTTCAATTAACCTTAATTGAATCGCTCTCCACCGCTGAATGCTTTGTTTACCAAAAGGGAGCCAGGAAACTGGCGATGAATCCCACCTGCAGCAGGATGGGTGAGAGATGTAGGGAAATAGGGAACACAACAAGGTGTGTAGGAAAGCATAGTGGGAGATCTGGGTGGGCAAACTCATTAAAAATTTTGGAAGATGGTGGAAATGGGCTCAGACACTGTGACAAGGACTTCTAAACTTCAGTTGGTGTCTGCAAAGGAGCCAGCAGCTGGTATCTCCTCTGCCAGGCGCACTCTTAATCATACACAGATGAATTACCCATGGCTGCATCTTTTAAATTTGTCTTTTGATTTTGCAAAGATGTTTAAACATCCGTACTTCATTAAGAGTGTCCATCAAAGTTTCCCAAATGGATAAGTAAATCTAAAAAGAGAATATCAGCTGGCAACTGGATCTAAGAAGCAACACTTTCCAGTTCTTTTTTTTTCCTTGCTGTTCTGCTGAAGATTATTTTTTAGATATTTGGTGTCTGAACAAGGTTTAAACATATTATTTGTATATATCTAAAACCTGTCTGTAAGTGTTTACTGTGTGTCCAAGGTGAAACTCTGCAGCTAATGTCTTGCATTAGCATTCAACTTTTATAAACACTTGTTTAAACTTGTTGTCAGAACTTTTAAGAGGGTGATTCAATGTTTGGAAATCAAATCAATTTTACTTTGGGGGAAAAACAACTTAAGGGCAGGGGGAAATTACTTTGCAAGCTCATGGACTACTTTTGAATATTTTGCTGTATTTGAAGTGCATAAAAACACACTTTTAGGCATGTTTTTCCAAAAATACCAAAATTTGTATGGCATCAAAAGTGGCAATAATCGTATTAATCATAATCATAATATATATATATATAGACATATATATATATTTACAATTACTGACATTTTACACATACCAAAATAGCCAGATCCTCTGCCATACTGGTTCCTTGGCCTTTATCAAAAAAAAAAACAAAAAAAAAAACCTTGAACACCTAAAAGTGAAGCGTCTCTATTGTGCAAAGGCAAAACACTATAACCACACATTTTGTCAACATTGAGTTATGACCAAAATTGGGCTTCTTAGACTATGATCTGTCCTGTGAGAGACAGGTTTGACTCAACTATGCACAGATTCAGAGAAAACTGTTTAAAAATTACAATAACAACAAAATCAACATTAAAACAACATCTTTGAGGATATTTTTCTCAGTTTTATTGTTGCTGTAGTTATTCCATTTTGCCTTTATCGGGCAGGTCTCAGCAAAAACTTCAACAGAAAATCTCTTAATCTGAGTCATTAATGAGTCTGTCTTAGCATGTGAAGGTTATTAAACTGCTTCAGGGACTGTGCCAAAGAATGCAAAGCATGGGCAAGGGGGTGATATTGGGTATTGTGTAGACAATTTGAGAGGAGGGACTTCATGCAGATTAGGGTTCTAAACAGATGGCACGGATAACTTCTTCACAGCTGACTATATTAGAGATCACAGCAGCTTGCACCCAAAACCTGTACATCTCAGCATGTCACTACTGCAATGGTGCCATGCCAACCACAGTGGGCAACAGAATGAAATGAAGGGCCAATCAGAGCAGCAGAGTACAATCTACCCCAAAATCTACATTCACTCTGATCCCAAGCAGTACAAACACAAAAAAGGAAGTCACCGATACGACAGTGCAGCCATTCATGAAGTTCTAATGAATGTTTAACAGGTTGTCATCCATTACACTTTAGGTCCTCTAACCATTGTTTTTTTTTTTTTTTTGGAATACCACTCATAAAATATCCCTTCTACCTAACAGGTACGGATCACTACAATAAGTGTCCTGAGAAATCCTAGACTCTGTAAACAGCAAAAAAAGAGTTTGGTCCAATTTGAGCCAATCAGAAAGCTAGCCATTCACAAACGCTCTGTCTGTAAATCATTTTGCATTCTCGGGTTTGCTAAAATCGTGTTGGAAAACGTGTCTTTGGAGAACATGGTTTTGGAAAGAGGCTGTGTGGTTAAAGGGATGAGTGGTGATCTAATTTAAGGCTGGATTACACTACGTGAAATCTGAACAGATTCTAAAAATACAAGGTATTATACACTAACCGAATTTGTAAATGGCTATAGATTAAAACTGGCTATGACACACCAAACAACATAGAAACACACTACTCTCCAACTGTCAATGTCAAGTCGATCCAATCCAGTCACAAACTCACATGAAAACACACTTCCTCCTGTTTTATGATCTGCACGACAGATGTAAACAAACATGTATGGGAGCAGCACTGCTGATATTGTTGCTGCTACTCTGTGTTCAGACCAAGGCCAAGCACATTCTGGTGTGGTCTTGGGTCAAACGAAGCGGTCATTATGGCCTCTAGAAACTGAAACGCTAGGTGAGTGCCGTTAAAAGTTAAATTCCACTTGAGTGCTTGTTCACCATCTCCATTTCTTCAGCTTCTTGATCCCGTGAGCACCATTCCCATTGGCAGCTCACCAAATGACTTCAGATTTGAGTCGTTGAGCATCATGCACTACAAGATTTCCTCTGTAGTCATGGATAGTAGGCTCAAAAACATTGTCTATGAGCCTTTAGTCTGATGGAAGTTAGCAAAAAATTGTACAGGACCTTAGAGCACAAAACCTTCCAACAACAACATGGAGTAGCCACAAATGCAGTGATTTTTCAAAGTGGAAGTCAGGTATGTCCACTGGTTAACTCTGATCATTTTTTAAACAGTCCAGCTCTTCTGGGAATTTAGAACACATTTTGTTGATGTAGTTTTGCTTTTTGAAGGGAGTTGTAGAACTCTTTTGAGAGGACACTCTGTGAGTGCTCAGTGCCCTTGATTCAAGGTCCCTCACCTGGGTCTGGCTTCACCAAACAGAAAGCTGTTTAAACAGAATGGCGGTTTGGAAAAGAGAGAGCAAAATGAATTGTAAATTATAAATAGGCCTCTATTCATTTCAAAGCGCATGCCATAACCTTTGTAATACAACGGTCTACCAATATGTAGGATATCCCTGCATGTTCTTAGGTGCTTGCAGGGCAAGTTGTTGAAACAGACAGCCGTGTTGGCACACCAAAGTGCAGATGTAAACAAATTCACAAACACACACACACACACACACACACACACACTGTCAGGCTTTGTCACAGGTATGGCAATTTGTCTCCACCCATTCTGTGAACTCATTAACCTTTCCTTCATTTCTACAGCTAATTAAAAGAAAGTGCTTACACAACAGTCAAACACAGATGGGACGACTCCGAAATAAAAAAAAAATAAAAATAAAAAAAAACTTGAAAAAGTAGAGACTAACAGACAGACAGGCAGGGGAGAGATGTCATTTTCATTATTAGATTCTCCATTGGTCTTTGCCAACTAAGTAAACAAATTTCCTTCCTTTGAAGGGTAGCTGTCTGGCACTTGGAAAAAATCGCTTTTTGTTTACAATGTCCCAAATAAAGAGAATTAAACCCACGTTAATTGAGTTCTGTTAGAATCAAACTGATTTGCCTTGATGAAAAATTGTCATTTTGGAGAAATGGGAGGGGCAGCAGGTGTCACAAAATTTGTTAGGTAATTTACTAGAAATCATTAGGTATTTACGTAATATGCCACTCTAAGAGAAGAATTCATAGGTTTTTTGCAGATGAACAAACAGCTGAAGAGGCCTATCAATAAAAATCAAGTTCGAAAAAAACAACAATGAGGCTGCTTCAACATCAAAGTGCGTGATGTGAGGGAAATATTTTTATTTGTGTCTAACCTATGCCAAGTGGCTGCTTTTGAAGTGCAGCCTGAACCAGACATGTGGTGGATGCAAACAAGCGAGAAAGATGTTCACTGTCTGAGATATAATTTGAAATGCCACGCTTTCTGTGGAAAGTGTACCAAACAGAAGACCACCCCACCGAGTTACCTGCCAAGGCTTTGAACGTACACTGAAGACTCATTCATTTCTCTCAGATGTAAGAGCTCTCAATGTTGCTAGGCTGTTTGAAAATATCACCCACTGCTTTTAGTCTGATAACAAATGTGTTGCTGAGCGGTCATCTTTAGTGTCCTATGAGGGTTTCAAATTGCAAGCATGATGGCTGCATGACAACACCATGTAATATACAACTTTGTTGAGTTAGATAGTTAGATTACTAGTTAGTTTCTTCCCAAAACATGACTGAAGATCATAAGTTTTTCAGCTTTAGAATGGCTGTATGGAAAAGTACGCTTTGACTCTCTAGAATAACTTGACAAGGCAAGTTATATGGATATAAAACGTCCAAAGTCGAGCTGACCAGACTGGAGAGAGTCATATTATGCTTCAGTTTCAACCAGATAATCTGCAGCTGTGAACTTATTTGTCCAACCAAAACAAATGTTGTTCCCGACATGATTGAAATTCAGAACATTTCAAAGAGTTTTTGTCTACCAGAGAGCATCAGCACCTGGACACCACACCTCGAGGTTCTATACTTAAAGAAATATTCTGGGTTCAATACAAATTAAGTTCAATCAACAACATCTGTGGCATAATGTTGATTACCACAAAAAAATAATTTGACTCGTCCCTCCTGATTATTATATACATTTGTCATTATATTTTCAAGGCACTCTAAGTTACTTACTATAGTACATGTCAAAAACATGGCATTACCATGGACCATAACTAAAAAACATTGTAATACCATGATACTTTTTGTGAGAAAGATAACAGAATATGCTATTATTTGAAGGAAATAATGTAAAAAGAAAATAGGATGTGTAATAAAAGAAAATGCTTAAATACTGTAAAAGCAAAGAAAAAAGTATATATAAGCTTTACTCATTAAAAAACATAAAAACATTAGTGCCCTTTTTTTTTTTTTTTACCCTGCTGAGGTCTGTGCGCACCAGTGAAAATCACTTACATTAATTCTTCTGTTAAAACTTGTGTATTATTTGAGCTGTTATATTGTTTAAATCATCGTTTTTACGACCGTTTTAGGGTTTACGGCACTACATCGTCATGGCAACAAAGTTGTAAAACGTAATATACACTAACTTTACACAGAGAAGGTTAGTAAGTGATTTTACCACACTAAAATCATATTAACATGCATACTGTTTACGTCACTTTGGAAACATTTATGGATTGGCCCCATTCACTTCCATTGTATGTGTCTCACTGTAACCTAGATTTTTGCTTTTTAAAGAAAAGAAGGGACAAGTGGTAATCAACATTATGCCACAAATGCTGTCGATTGAGCCACATCACACTGAATATTGGATATAAAGTACATACAGTACATTTCACATAAAACACCACATCTTCCACCTACACACGATTCTTTCCATTTTTACTTTAATACAGTGCCTATTTTTCTCATTATTGGCTGCATTTATCATTGGGCAAAAGTAATTCTACATAGATATTGGTATAAAGAGATCTGCACTCTCAGTTGAATTAATGCATGGGCATCCTTATGTTTTCCCTCTGTCTTGCAGTAACTGTCCGAAATTGTGATATTTGTCTGCACAGATTGCACGTCTACACTCAATGGGGAGGGAAAGCGCACCTTCAGCAAATTACGCATATCAGCAAGCAAATTGCACATTGGTTAACAAAACACTGATTAAGAGGCAATGCAATATCCAATTAAGACAATCAACTGGTTTATGGAATAATTCATGTAGGCCGTTTCAAGACAACCACACTAATGTGGACTGGAGAAGCTGGAGGGTAACAAAAATTGAATCAACATGCCCTTCAGCAGTGCGGTAATTCTATCAAAAAAGCATGTTTGTCCTCTCCTTGGGTAAATCCTTATTCAGTAGGCTATAATCTAAAGGCATTTCTGCGTCTTCTGCAGTTCATTATGTGATGATGTTTTGATGATGTTTTATGCAGGCATGCTGGGATTAATCTGAGCCTATATGCGCCACAATGAAAGAGTGAGATAGTGAAGGAAAATATCAGAGAAAAGTCATTGAAAAGACAGCAGGGTGGATGCTGGTAAACAACATAGACTTTATTACAATAATCCATCAGATGACTTTTACAAACACAGCATCTCTCAGACAAAACAGACCTCGGATCCAGGGGAGAGAGACCACATGCATGTTTTCAGGCTTCTGATCTAGGACACCTCCACTTCACCACTAAAGTAATTAAAGTCGCTAGAGTCTCTCTCCCCTTTTGGAAAAACCATCTGAATTAATTCAGTATGAATGTATATGCTGGTGTGATGGTGTAGCTAGTGAATAACACAACATACACTGGTTATCCTATATGGGTATGGACTTAAATAAAAAATAAGTAAATAGCATACCGTATTAAAATTGAACTATAAAATATTTGCGGATAGTATAGCTAAGATAATTTGGATTTGGAAGTAGGGTAAATTAGGTAAATCTGGGACATTTTTTTCTTTTTAGACTTTTACTCTGTGACCCCAATACTTCAGACCAACAAACTGGACTTTATCACATTACAGCCAAGCTAGAATATGGAAATGTTAACAGACTGGCTTATAGCTTATAGAGCATAAACTGCACACAGATTTTATCTAATGAACTGCCGCCATACTGACTTGATTTTCTCTTCATGCCTGTTTAACAATGCTTGTTTTCCTTCATGCTTTTGTGTTCTAAATTTTATGATGTACTGTATGTATTGTTCTGGTGTGAAGTGTGTGCAACTGTTTTGGCCTCACCATTACAACAAAATAGACAAAGAGTAAAGTAAAGTAAAGTAAAGTAGAGACTATTTAGCAGAGACGGGACACTTTTATTAAAATGAATAGGAGAAATTGGAATGCCCAACTGATTTAGAAAGGAAGTCTCGTCTTACAGGTAAAAGAGCCAATCACCTTTTAGATACAGAAATTGCCTGTCAATCAAATATACAAGCTGGGAAAACTGTGTTTTTTAGTGTAATCTGAGGTAAAGAAGCAGAATTTATTATGCCAGTGTTGTCATATTTTACTGCTGATTTGAAATATGTTCTTTGATCGTAATCTTGACCAACCGTTTAGGAGATTTCGGTCTTTCCTCATTCAAGTGGATAGGAGCTGCTCTTGTATGCCATTTGTTTACATAGAAAAATAGCTGCCCGAGAGCATTCCAAAGATGATTGCTGAGTGGACTGACTTGGTAGAAAGACTTTGACAGTCGTGTCTACAAGGGATCCCTCTTTCATCAATCTTGGGAGAGAAAACAGCCGTTAGTTAATCGCTCAGAGACGCGGTGGACGGCTCGTAAACAGTCCCGCGTTATTTGACTCTTTAATGGATAAACTCAGCTGCTGTCTCACCCGCGATGGCGAAATTGCACAACAGTCCAATTTGGTTGGACCACAATACAGCAAAACAAATTTGTGATAATTAATACCCTGAGTAATAATAATAAGCGGACATGGCGGTCCGTAAACTGTACAAGCAAAAACCTTGAAACACAAGAATAACACACTATAATATTCTATCTCTGCCCAGACGTAAACCTCTTACATGAATCGCATGAGGACACAGGTAGAATGTGTTTTCCTCCGTCCTTTAACTCTGACCCGGTTCCTTGAGGCTTGTGTGATGACGGGAGGCCGTTTCCTCGCTCTGTCAGTGGGCGGTATGGCTGTTGATTCTCGGCGGGCTGGCGGAGAACTCAGAAATGTCGACTTGATTGAAGATGGAAGAGAAATCTTTAATCTCTTCACTTCTGTAGGCAAACGGATGAAGATGCGAATTGCTCGGCGGTCTCCTTCAGATCCGTTAGAGTGTTCGGTTGAACACAGAGTAATCTCAACTCGTCCAGCGAGATGGAGATTGTATGGCTACAGTTTCAAGTCAGACATTAGCGAAGAGCTGCATCCACACGCTGCAAACAAAGTCGCTGGAAGCAACTCACGAAAGCATTTCAGAGGTATTTCAACTCCTGATGATGTCATGGTTTGAGGTGACGTTCTGTTGTGTGCCTCATCCAATAGGAGTTGAGAGTTCGATCCTTTAGTGAGCAAGGCTTCATGGATTTGTAGTCTGTTTTGGACTCCCTTTGTTTGATTTTGGCGCAATTTTTATCAGTAAGACTTACGATTTGGAATGTGGGGGCTTGAGTTAAGTTTTTACGACTGCGTTAGGCCTGCCTTTGTCTTCTATCTGAATACATGAGGCCCAACAGTTCTTATGTTCTCCCTCTGACTGTGAGGGTGCACCTGCACACCTTGCCTTCCCTTCCTCACCATCCACTTCTCCTGGAGAGGCTAGTCTTGGCAGAACGGGCCGGGTCGTTAATCAAAGCAAGGCAGCCCTTTAATAAGTCCTTGACGTGGTTTCGGCTCAAACGACACTCTTTATCAAAGCTTTACACTGGCACCATGTCCTGTCTCATGATTGATGCCAGGTGTGACCACACATGCCCTTCACACTGGCAGGTGAAACCCTACCTGACAGTGTCCATGTATTGGAATTCTGGGTGGAAAAAAAAAAAGGTGGGAACTCGGGCAAGGCAGGAGAAAGTGGCGTGATGGATCCTCAAACGCTTTCATTTTTCATTTTTGACTCGTAAAAACCTTTTTCGATTCCACAAATGTAAAACACATGCTTTATGAATGAGCCAGCTTGAGTGATCTGTTAACCTTGTGTAGACTGCAATAAACAGGGAAAGAGCAGCCTATACATATAAAAAATGAAGACTTATCACTATCCGTCATCTTAAATGTGCTTGAATAGAACGGAAGTGCACTTTGGTCATTTTGATTGCTCGAGAACTCGACAGACACCAAATCTTCAAAAACGATTTGGGCATTTTGCAATAATTTTTAACCATCTATTCACAGCGTCATTTTTATTGGATGTATCAAGTTCACACAGATGCCACTGCATTGTAAACAATGGTATAGTTCATCACATTAATTATGGAGATGTTCCACTAAATACCATGGTACTCTACAGGCGTGATGTTGTCGTCATCTAAAATTATTAAATGTACATGAATTTTGAGGTGTCAATTTTCTAGAGCATTTACGGTAATTCTCAGTATCGCTGAATTGCTGTATAGTAATAGAGGATAGGAAACAGCAAATGGATGTAAAGGATGAATGAAACATGAAGACGCAATTATAAATCTGATTATAGGCTACTTTATGCTACACGAGTGCGTCGTCAGTGTGTGTGCGCGTTGATTGAAAGAGTTAGTGTGCACTATGGCCACGAACACACTCTGGCTAAATACGGTTGTCAGTTCACCTTTAAGTGCTTCAACTGTTCTGTACACACAAATTGTATTCTTTATTTATTTTCCTTTGCCAAAATTAGGAGAAGGATATAGCTGCAGGCAGAGCTCTAAAAAGCGGTGGGAGCACCAAATCACCAGCAAAGATATAGGGAGCCCCTTACTTGACACTTTCCCAAACCCTAACCATGAGTGGAAGTGACGCCCCCTTTTGGAGTTGGCAGAATCCCTTTTGGAGTAACCCCGCTCCCTTCTGGAGTAACCCAACCCTCTTTTGGAGATTCCGCCCTCATTTGGAGATCTCCGGCCTGCAGCTATACAGTACCTACTTTTAAAATTAGGTTGTAAACCAAATTTTTTGAGAATCTGCCCCAAGGTGGCATGGTAATAAGTTAATTTATGTTTTTGCTAATAAATCTGTAACCATAAGGGCTAGAATAAAACATGTATTTCCTCTGAATCTTTCAGTGCTCCCAAATCATACGTCCATGTGGATTTCAATTTCTGTATGAAACTTTTTCAAACTCCTCCTAGGCCATTTGTCAAATACACACAAAATTTGGTATATATCATCTAGACACCCTCTTGAAAAAAAGTTGATCAAAGAACTTTGATTCGTCAAAGCACTTCAGAGTTATAAGCCAATTCTTTATGTTTTTGGGTGTGGCCCATAATAACTAATTTACCTGTATTTTGTGAGCACAATATTTTAACTTAACAAACCTTAGTATACATGATCAACAGAACATTCTGAGGTCTCATGCAAAATTTCATACATATTTGATGTAAGGGGGTGCTATCATTTAAGAAATTCAGAATTGTGCAGCAGTGATTAAGCAGTTAAAATTTGACACCTAAATAACTGTGCCCACAGGATTTACAGGATCTATTCTGTCAAATTTGAATTTGGTAATTTTCACATGTGCTTTGACCTAGATATTAGCGGCTATATTTTATTTTTTATTTTTCTAAACAAACTCATTTTAAAATGACCCTGTGTGTAAATACCGGCTTAGTTTGCCTAGGGTTCTTAAGTCCATTCAGGAAAAAAGTTTGGCTTCTTCCATTGTTTAAATTTGGCTTACATTTGACAACACAACTAATGTCCTTGTCGTTTGTGTAAGCTATGCCCTTAACAAACAGTGTTGAACGTTGTTACCTATCCTCAAAATCACCACGTACAAAGACCATATACAGTTGATGCACCAACTATAACCAATCAGACCAGAACGTATCACCCAAAAACCACTATAACCAAACACAAAATTGAAAATGACCTTTTTTGTAAATAAAAAGAAAATAAATTATTTTACAATCATTGCTGTCATTTCCGAGTACTTTAAAGCTTTTAAAGTCCTCATGCCCATCCCTGTAACAAACACAAATTTTGACTCTCCATAAATTATCTTTTAGCTGTGACTGGTTGTAGTTGGAAAAACTTCAGACTGATGCTCTCTGAATGGAGGCCATTAGGATGATGTCCTTAGCATTTCCTCTTCTTATTCCTGAACCTCAGTAGCGGACGCTTTTAAAAAGCCGATATTTCCACCATTTCTCCACTTAAACAAGTGATCAAAGGTCAGTAATTAAACACTAAAAAGAACCTTCACTTAACAAGAAGGGCCAATAAAATTACAGCTGAAACGTCTACTTAGAGGAGCTTATGGCGGAGAGAGGCATCTCAGGGTGAAGTGGTGGCACATTTGACGTTGTCAGGCTGAAAGACCCATTAAACAGACATGGCCATGAGGTGATAATAACAATAAGGCAACAACCTTTTTCGAGGACTCAATCTTTGGCACACACGCACGGCTTTAAACGGGGGTAATCTTGTCAGAAAACAGAAGAATTATGCCTTAATTTCCTTAATTTCCTTAAAAGTTAATTATTAGAAGGCGTGTTGACGAGTTGCTGCAGGCTCAGAAGCTAGCTAACATGTACAGTAGCAGAGATGTACATTTGAAGACAGCTGTGTGTTTACTTTAAGCTTGAAACAACTGGAGACAGAGATAGTGTACCGGGAGAGAAGAACATTGAATTTAAAATCTGTTAATATGGATATGTGAATGAGAATGGTTGATAACATAAAATAATTGGATAAAAGTTGTGATATGTGTTTATCTTAAAGGTAGAGTTCACCCAAAAATAACAATTATGTCATAGATTCCTCAGCCTCAAGTTGGTCCAAACCCATATGACTTTTTTTTCTTTCTTGGAACATCAAAGTAAAAGTTTAGCAGAGCTGCTATCTTTCATAAAAATGAAAGTGAATGAGGAACAAATACTTCGAAAGGTTGAAAAAACAAACAAACACCATACACCATAAAAGCACATACCCAACATAAAAGTAGTCTTTACAGTATATTATATAGCTGTAGTAATGCATTATATTTCAAGTCTCCTGAGACTAGATGTTAGCTTTGTGTAAGAAACAGACTGAAATGTAAGTTGTTATTGATTGAAAATCTTTTACTGCAGCAGTCACCATTTGTTTTTATTTTATGAAAAAGAGCAGCTTAGACATTTGTGTCCACAGAAGATATAGTCATACAGGTTTCAAAATACATTAGGGTAAAGAAATGATGACAGATTTTTTGTTTTATTTTATTATTATTTTTATTTATTTTTTTCATTTTGGGATGAACTTTAAAGCAGCAATCTAACCCATAGGCTTGAAAATTGCTTTTATTTTATTTGTCATTCTTTCTCTTGGTCTTTCTCTGCATGTTGAGAAAAACAGGAATTCAAAACAACCTTACCACTGTTTGAGATCTGAGGCAAACCAATTTGAAGACAATATCCATGGGAGACAGAATAAAAGCAGAATACCTGAAGCATCTCAACAAGTCTAAAATATAAAAGTTTTTCAAGGCATGAGATCAATGTGGAAAATACAATGGCTTTGTTTGATGGCTTGTGGCCATCTATCTTCCTCTTGATCACATTCCAGAGGTTTTCAATGGGGTTCAGGTCTGGAGATTGGGCTGGCCATGACAGGGTCTTGATCCGGTGGTCCTCCATCCACACCTTGATTGACCTGGCTGTGTGGCATGGAGCATTGTTCTGCTGGAAAAAAACAATCCTCAGAGTTGTGGAACATTGTCAGAGCAGAAGGAAGCAAGTTTTCTTCCAGGATAACCTTGTATGTGGCTTGATTCACGTGTCCTTCACAAGGACAAATCTGCCCGATTCCAGCCTTGCTGAAGCACCACCCAGATCATCACTGATCGTCCATCTAGTCATCTAATGGTTAGACGGACCTGGAGAGGCCTTCAATCCACAGTGTCTCGCACTCACTGTTAAATTTGGTGGAGGGTGATCTTCTCGTAATCAACATGTTGAATGCAGGAGAAACGGGCAGGAGTAAAGACCTGAGCAACTTTGACAAGGGCCAAATTGTTATGCCCAGACGACTGGGACAGAGCAATCTCTGAAACGGCAAGGCTTGTGGGGTGCTCCCGATCAGCAGTGGTGAGTACATACCGACAGTGGTCTAAAGAGAGACAAACCACAAACCAGCGACAGGGTGTTGGGCGCCCAAGGCTCATCAATGCACAAGGGCAATGAAGTCTATCCTATCTGGTCCGAACAGACAGAAGTTCTACTGTGGGACAAGTCACAGAAAATGTTGATGGTTACGGGAGGAATGTGTCACAACACACAGTACAACGCACCCTGATAAGTACGGGGCTGTGCAACCACAGACCGTTCAGAGTGCCCATGACCCCTGTCCACTGTCAAAAGCGCCTACAATGGGCATACGAGCGTAGGAACTGGAAGAAGGTCGTCTGGTCCGATGAGTCCTGTTTTCTTTTACATCACGTGGAAGGCCGTATACGTGTGCGCTGTTTACCTGGGGAAGTGATGGCACCAGGATGCACTGTGGGAAGATGACAAGCCGGTGGAGGGAGTGTGATGCTCTGGGCAATGTTCTGCTGGGAAACCCTGGGTCCGACCATTCATGTGCAACCTACCTAAACATCGTTGCAGACCAGGTACACCCCTTCATGGCAATGGTATTCCCTAATGGCAGTGGCATCTTTCAGCAGGATAATGCATCCTGCCACACTGTACACATTGTTCGGGAATGGTTTGAGGAACATGATGTATAGTTGAAGATGTTGCCCTGGCCTCAAAATTCCCCAGATCTCAATCCGATTGAGCATCTGTGGGATGTGCTGGACTAAATAGCCTTACTGTATATATAAATCGGATAAAGGTGGCTGTAAAAATCAAAGTGGCTGGTAAAACTGGGTCAAAAAAGTTAGTTTTGTACCCTACTCTCAACTGAAAATGGCAAAGATCTGCAGTGAAGGCATTGTGGATATCACATACAAGGGTGAGTCAGACTAACAATATTAAGAAAAATCAGTTGCAGGCTAATATGTCTTTTCACTTGGCACAGAATATTTTGCACTGCCTATAATCTGATACTTCATGTGTACGTATTTATGAATGTGTAATATATTGAAATGTGTAAAATATGGGCTATATGACTCTATTATAATTACTATTACAGTTTCATGTTCTGATTATTATAAAACTCTATAAAACTCTTAAATACAGGTAAATAAGGCTCATTCGATGGGGGGGGGGGGACCCCTCTCTAGAACCGCCCCTAGTATAACCTGTTATTTCTTTATAATTCTAGAATTTACATTTGCAAGATTTGATTTTATCACGGAATGACCCACTGTTGAAATGCGTGATTGATGTCTTTTCTTTTACCTTTAGGGAGGAACTCCTCAACAGAGCCACATCACAGCACATCACTGAATGGTAAAATCTTTGTCATCATTGATCACAGTTTTCCACCTTTGCAAGCTTACATGGTGCAGACCAAAAAACAGATGTCAATGGAATTAAATGTTACTTCTGTTTTCTGTGAGCCCCAGATGAAGAATGAGAATTTACAGATGTTGGCCTATAATCAACCTGGACAGACATCTATTCCAGTCCTCCCTACAACACATAAGACTTTTTTCTGCTTTTATATGGATGGCTGTCTACTTTCACGTTCTCTTCAAAATTAGATATATGCAAATATAACTTCAACTGCAAGAGCAAAGAACTTGATCCAGTTGCAGAGAATCCCTTAAGTTAAAGGGATATTTCACCCAAAAATGAAAATTCTCTCATCATTTTCTCACCCTCATTCTATCCTAGATGTGGGACTTTCTTTATTTTGTAGAACACAAACCAAATTTTTTAGAAGAATATATCAGCTCTGTAGATCCATACAATGCAAGTGATGGTGGCCAGACATTTGAAGCTCCAAAAAGCAGATAAAGCAGCATAAAAGTAATCCATTCGAATCCAGTAGTTTAATCCACGTCTTCTGAAGTGATCCAGTCGGTTTTGGGTGAGGACAGACCAAAATGTAACTCCTTTTTTACTGTACATCTTGCCATTGCAGTCTTTAGGCACGATAATGATTTCTAGCTCATTTACACTTCCTAGTGCTTGACACATGCACAGAGCACTAGATGGCACTAGGAAGTGTAATCGAACTTGAAATCGTGATCACCAAGGAGGCTGCTGATGTGATGATTTATAATGAAAAAGGAGTTATATTTTGGTCTGTTCTCACCCAAAACTTATTGGAGTGCTTCAGAAGATATGGATTAAACCACTCTCGTCTTATGATGCTGCTTTTTGGAGCTTCAAAGTTTTGGTCACCATTCACTTGAATTGTATGGACCTATAGAGCTGAGATATTCTTCTAAAAACCTTCCTTTGTGTTCTGCAGATAAAGGAAAGTCATAGACATCTGGGATGGCATGAGGGCGAGTAAATGTTGAGAGAATTTAAATTTTTTGGATGAACTAATCTTTAGATATAATTGTGAGCAGATTGTCACTAAAGATTTGCTTAACTTAAAGGGACAGTTCACCCAAAAATGAAAATTCTCTCATTATTTACTCACCCTCATCATATCCCAGGTGTGTATTACTTTCTTTCTTCAGCAGAACGCATTTGAAGGAAAATAGAAAAACATCTTAGCTCAGTAGGTCCTTAAAACACAAGTTGATGGTGATTTGACTTTTTGAAGCTCCAAAAATCAAAGACAGTCAGCATAAACATCATCGATACGACTCCAGCAGTTAAATGTATGTCTTCTAAAGCGATATGATCACTTTTGCTGTGAAAAAGATCAATATTTAAGTACTTTTTAACTCCAAACCATCGCTTTCGGTCAGCAACAGTTTATGCATTCACGAGAATTCGCTTTGGCATGTTACAGGTGTAATCTCATGTTTTTCTCTCAGCTGAGACATCCAGGATAAGCACACAAATGCACCATTCTGAGTAAACAAACAGAAAAATACAGATCTAAACTAAAACCAATGAGGCTTCTGTACAGCGTTCCTCCTACTCTGTTGTAAACAGTGCTGCTCTACTATATGTGTCGCACGTGCGTCAGTTCTCGTGTGAACATGCCAATGCGATAACGTCTCACACACTTACTGCTGCTGACTGGAAGCGATACTTTATAGTTAAAAAGTATTTGAATATTGATCTTTTTCATACCAAAAGTAATCGTTTTGCTTTAGAAGATAATTTATCAGCTGGAGGTGTATGGATGACGTTTATGCTGTTCTTTTTGGAGCATCAAAAATCTGATCACCATCCACTTGCATTATAAGGACCTACTGAGCTAAAATATTTTACTATTTTTCTTCAAATGTGTTCTGCACATAATTCATACACATAACACAATCAATTAGAGGGACTCACAGATCATTTGAGCCTTCTTTACTCTAATCTTCCACCCTGATGTCTGCACACAAATGGCTGTACTATGTAGCCAAAATTATGTTTGGATTTTATTGAGAGAGAGAGAGAGAGAGAGAGAGAGAGAGAGAGAGAGAGAGAGAGAGAGAGAGAGAGAGAGAGAGAGGGAGAGAGAAAGCAGGTAATATTATACCAACAGAAAAAAATCTTTATTTAAGTTTCACCCTTTTGTTAATTGTTGCTCAAAATTAACCCAATAACAGTATCATCCACAATGGGGCAAAACTAAATTCAACTAATGAGATAAATAAAATAAAAGTGATATGCATGCAAAGAAAGGGTGTCATGAACAGCAAAACGGATTGACCACATAGAATTAGTCTGTATGTGTAAAATAAACTACTGCAAATGTGTAAATGACTTGTGTTTGTGGCATAAATATTTTCCCGAAATAATCACACTTTTGGCACATTGAAAGGAGTTTTGCAAGCGTGAGGGGGAAGGCAGGTCTACTTGCTTCTAGTAACCAATCAAATAAGGTTTTCCTTGACCAGTTTACTCTGACCTGATTGGTTTAATAACATGACAGACAGCTCCTTCTTCATAATGCTCAGCGTCATTCCTCTGGGCATCTCTCCTCTCTTAAATATTAAACTGAAATATTAATACATACACATTCTTTTATTGTGAGAGTAAAGTTGAGCCGACACCTTTTATTGATATAAATATGGTTCTCAATCTGGTGTTCAAATGTTTCTTCTTGATGCTGTTCATTATTTTAATTATATTTTAAATTACTTTCGATTATCACTGGCATGGATGATGGATGGATGGATGGAACTTGCTGGTATCATTAAACTCATTCTAAAAAACAAAATGATACAAGTAAACTATCTAGCTATCTGTTCACAGAGATTTGTTTTATATGGCTTACTTTATTACAGTTTTTCTCGATTGCTAACACACAAAAATTGGTAGTGTAAGCCATCCTCACGAAACCATTTTGCCAATTCCCAGCAGAAAGACCATGTACCCCAGTCTATAAACACTATTAATCCTTTTTGCCACATTTCTCTGGTCCATTCACACTTCTTTGCAAAAGTCTAAACACATCTCTCACTTTAAGACACAATTTTCACCATGTTGTCATTTAGAAAACACTGCCGTTCAATAAGTAAACTCGAACCAGTGCAATTCAAACACCCTTAGCAAACAATTGTCCATGTGTAAACAGTAAGGACCAAAATTACTCAACACTCAATCAGGAGATTGGAATGAATAAAAAGGGCAACAGGTAAGCTCACCTGTGTTTTGGAATCATAGATGCAAACATCAGAGAACGAGGCAGAGGAATGGTAAGAATGAGAGGAAGTGGACAAGGGAGAGGCAGAGGAAGAGGAAGAAGAACAACAATCTCAAATGAGATCTGTGCTACTGTAGTGGACCATGTTGTTGTACATGGTATGACAATGAGGGAATCTGGGCTGAGTATCATACTATGAAGTTGTACTTTTCTGTACTATACGTACCATGAAACTATATGCATTACAGTAGCAGAAGCAGACAATACAAGAAAATGACATGAAGCTCAGGATTCATATTGTCAATAATGTGTGACAATGTCAAACGCTGTTGTTTGTTTGAAAAATTGAAAGACAACCAGTTGTTGGTGGTAGACCAAGCATTTTTCTGAGGCCCAAGTCAACGCCATTGTGAACATGGTTGTGGTAAACAACCTCATACGCCTCAGAGGCAAGAATTATTGAAGACAATGACAATTTCCAAAATACAGAGAGACAGCATTTCAACAACTGATCGCATCCTTCGGCGAAACCATATGCGCATGAAACAAGTGTACCGGGTTCCATTTGAGGGGAACTCAGAGAGAGTGAAAGAGCTGCATTTCCAATATATCCAGGTATGTGTTTACATATATTCCATAATTTGTGTGTAAATATCAACATTGTACTGTGTAGGCTATGTTGTGATATAGTTTTCTTGGCTTACTGTAACAATACTGGATTGGCTGTATTGAAATGTAATCAAATCTCATACAGACAATACTCCAGCTAGTTGCCAGTGACATCTTGCACGAGTTCATCTTTGTGGATGAGGCAGGATTCAACCTCACAAAGCGAAGACGAAGAGGGCGCAACATTATTGGCCAACGTATTCTCGTGGATGTCCCTGGCCAGCGTGGGGGTAATGTTACACATTGTGCAGCCAACAGCAACCATGGACTTCACCGCCATATTACTCTTGGCCCATATAACACTCAACATCTTCTGACTTTTCTGGATGGCCTATGAGAAGCTCTTTTCCAACATGCCCAGAGAGAAGTGCAGCCTTGTTATGTTGTTGTTTGGGACAACTTACGTTTCCACCATGCTGTTCTGGTCCGGAACTGGTTCATGAATGATCCAAGATTCACAAATGTGTTCCTCCCAACATACTCCCCTTTCCTCAATCCCATAGAGGAGTTCTTCTCAGCATGGCGGTGGAATGTCTATGACAGAAATCTCTATGTACAGAACAACCTTCTCCAAGCAATGGAGGGAGCTTGTAGGACATTGCTGTGGAGTCAGGTATGGCTCAGGCATTCCAGGGCATTTTTCCCCCACTATTTGGCTAGGGAAAACATAGACTGTGATGTTGATGAAAATCTCTGGCCTAACCCTGGTCGGAGACAGGATGCTGACCCAGAATGAACTGTTATTGCTATTACAGTACTGTAGCGTACTCTAACCCTCTTACCTAGGTGAAAATGCTTCTTTCCTTGTTTTCTTAGCCTTCTTTGTTTTCCGCAAATTCCATTTTGGCGAATTTGTGTTGGTGACTTACAGTACATTACTGTGACCACTACAGTGACAAGCATGACTGTTCAACAAGCAATTTCAGTGCTGTACTGTAGAATTTTTTGAATTGAAAATAAACATCCTGTAAGAAGGACAATTGTAGTATTTGTGTGATTGTATGATTCACATCGTGTCAAACTCATGGAGTGGAACATATCTGAAATTCAGGGACACGTTATAGTTATTGGTTCATGAAAACCTTTTTAATAATATTTTTTCAATTCCTCCCAGCAGTGTGTAAAGGGTATTCAGAAGGTTGGTTGTATTTGATGGTTTTGTGTGTAATTTGAATATAAAGTTTGGTTTCTATGACAGATAATATGGTTTTGACTACAATGTTTACTTTTGGGTCAAAAGTCAAGGGTTTGTCCAAAATGGTGTGAGTATCAAGACGTGTGTTTAGGGTTTTGAGAAAACGTAGTACAAATTCAAGAAATGTGTGTTAGCAATCGAGAAAAACTGTAATTTGTTTTCTAGCTTGAGTTCTGTGATACCAGCTAATTCCATCTATTCACCAAAATGCCTTGCCAATGATAATTAAAAGTAAATATAATTAAACTGTGTATTTATGTATTCATATTTCAGTTTAATATTTAAGAGAGGAGATATACCCAGAAAAACGACGCTGAGCCTTATGAAGAAGAAGCCATCTGTCATGTTATTAAACCAATCAGGTCAGAGTAAACTGGTCAAGGAAAACCTAATTTGATTGGTTACTAAAAGCAAGTAGACCCGCCTTTCCCCTCGCACTTGCAAAACTCTTTTCAGTGAGAAATTTCTGCCAGAAGTGTGAGCGCAACAAAAGGAAGGCAGAACAGTGTATATCAGATTATTTCTGGAAAATATTTATGCCACAAACACAAATCATTTACACGTTTGCAGTAGTTTATTTTACACATACAGACTGATTCTACGCAGTCCATCCGTTTTGCTGTTCATGACACCCTTTCTTTGCTTGCATATTGCTGATTGCAGGTTTGCAATGTTTCTGACCATGTTTAGGCGCAAAAACAGTGCCAGAAGTGTAAGTGCAAAAAAAAGGAAGTCAGAAGAATACACACCAAATTAACTTTGTGTTAATAAGAAATTACAGATTCACAACACATGAATTACACTTATGCAAAGCATTAAATTATTGCTAATATTTGTTTCTTACGCTTGCAACTTGATTTACACCTTTACAAAACGTTCTGTGCGCATGCAAATTATTTTTACGCTTGCAATTTGATTTACACTTTTACAAATCTTACTCTGTGCATGCTAATTTTCCTATCACACTTGTAACTTCATTTACGCTTTTACAAATCTTAATCTGCGCATGCAAATCATTTTTTTACCTTCATATTATACAGAAAATAAAGTTATAATATGGTTATCAAGATTGAGCTATTGATTAGTGTTACAATACCTATCGTCATGAAATCTTATTTACATGTTGCTAGTGTAATCTAATGCAGTCTTGTAGAATTATTTCATGTAGTGACAGCCAACGCAATAAGCTCTGCTCATTTTTAAACATCATTATTTGGTGGAGGGGGAGGACGATGAGCCTGGATGTTGTTTTGCACAACAGGACAATTTGACCACTCAGTTTGGCTCGATCACACTTAAGCTTAAAAATATAGTCAGAAAAAAGTAATTTTGCACAGCACTGAATAGCAATATCTCTTTGTTCAAACACCAGCCAAAAAGTGTTGAATATTTTCCTCACAAACAGGACGCACTTCCAATAAGTTAACTCACCATATTCACCAACAGCCAGGTACAGCATCCCATGTTTTTTTCTTTGTTAATTAATCCTTATAAAAATTTGAGGGCAATAGAGCACTTTAATACAAGTGTCTTTCAATACCAGACTGAGGTAAGTTCTGAATTTACAATGAATCTACAAGTGAAGTTGCATGCATTTGTTTACATTTGGCAACACTCAGCTGTATATGGGTATTGCTGTTAACTCTTTAGACCTGCTCTCAATGTGATAGTATATAAAAGGGCAGTTTTATTGTATTTTTATTAAGCCTATGACTTGTAGTTTTAAATGATAAAACCATATGTCTATGTCTATATATATATATATATATAATTACAATTATTTAATTTTGTATTTGTGTGATTTAATTTATTATTATTATTTGGTTTTCCTGTGAGCTGTAATTAAAATAAAAACACACTAGAATACAAATAGATGTAGTCTAGTGTGTTTTAGGGGGGGCTAAAGCATCCTAAAATAGGCCTATTAACGTCCCTGCTGTGACCGACGTAGATTCAACGTAACTTCGATGAAAAAAAGGAGTGGAATCAACGTCGGAGGACAACATCGTTTCGATGCCGCAAGAGACATCGATTTTACATTGATTCTATGTCGGTTTGCTATCTGGGTAATCATGATTAAAATTTTGAGCTAATTAATCGTTATTATCATTTTCACCATTATTGTCCAGCCCTAACCACACCTGAATCTCAACAGCACACAAATGAGAACCAGACTAGTCAAACATTTCAAAGGCTGTTGGTCTTCTCCACCTGAACTTCCATTATCCACATGCTGGAATCATAATGCCAAGAGCTGTGACATGTGAAACAGCTGCCATTATGTCTGCGCAAACATTAAGGCACATTTCCGGCACATTTCCAACAGGAACACATCCTGGCTGGCACAAATGGCAAAACAGGGAATCAACATGTTCTTATCTGTAGCAGATGAAGAGTGTCCAATAAAAAAAAGCATGTTCCTTTCTGACAGCCAGAGAGATGCTAAAAGTGGTGGTGATTATACCACCAAGTCAGAAATTCTCAGTATGTAGTGCTGTTAAATAGCAGGCCAGTGATAGGGTGTTTCTGCACTATTAAACAGAATACACGAATGTTCCAACCACAATAAACAGAAGACATTAGTTAATGTTGTTGCATATGGGAAAGATTTGAAAAGAAGCATAGAGTGATGAAATCATTCTGATGGAAATGTTATTCTGTAACTGAAAATGTGAACAACTACCATTGTGCAAGCTTCAGTTTCCCTTACAAATAATCTAAACTTGTTACTTTCACATGCAAATTAGCTTTTGATTCGCCGCAAATGTTTGCCAGAAGTTTGCAGCTCTTCGGCGGTAGTGGTGAACCTCCGGCAAACCTTTGGCACCAATGAACAATTTGCCGCAAGTTTGCCGCAAAGCTCATTTGCATGTGAAAATTACCAGTGGCGAATTTGCAGCAAGTTTCGGCATATTGTCCGTGAACTCTCGATTTTCGTAAGGGTTGTTAAAGGGATGGTTCACCCAAAAAATTTTATTCTGTCCATTCATTCTCCCTCATGTTGTTATAAACCTGTATGACTTTCTTCTGTGGGCCACAAAAGGAGTTGTTAGGCAGAATGTTATAAACTGTCAGCTTCAGTCACCATTAACTTTCATTGTATGGAAAAAAAGAGAGTGACATCAACATACTTAACAATTTCTCCTATATGTTCCAGAGAAGAAAGAAAGTCACAAAGTTTTGGAATGTCATGAGAGTAAATGATACCATTTTCATTTTTGGGTGAACTAACCCTTTAACATGATTTCTTTGCCTCACAACAGAAATGTCCAGTCGTCTGTGTAATATGTCCAACAAATTGGGGTTTCAAAGGAATTCTCTTTCTTTATGATTCAAAACAGTACTGTGAATGTCTGACATCAGCTTTACTGAAATTACTGCCCTCAGGCATCACAGGAAAACAGCACTGACCATTCACTGGTTTTCTTGTATATAAGCTGACAAAAATGTAAATTTAGAAGACAACTAATGTGCATGACTTCCTGGACTTTGAATAAGAGCATCCATTATATAGATGGTACACAAGCATCTATGTTCTGGCTACGTCTTGGTCATTGTGGTTATTTTTTCCACCCAAAACCAAACATTACACTTGCATTGCACCAAATAGGTCATAAATACATGCATTCATTTAGCCTCTACATTTTGTTCTCCATCTTTTTTATTCCTTTAGTTTTATAGCTCATACTATCTAAACATTTTGCCTGGTATGTCCCAAGCATTTTCCTAAAGACTTATACCAACACATATTTCCAGTTTTACAAGCCCCTATAAAGGTGATTTAACAGCAGTAATCAATGTGTCACTCAGTATGCAGCCCGTGTGCCCTGGGCAGGGGGGAGATAAAGACCGCAGAGGGAGAGCTAGGGGATTTAATCACATTCTCCATAGTCCCAATCCTTCAACCCACAGCACCCAAACTCCAGCCCATCACTATCCCCATGCCTTTAACAGACCATCCTCTCAATTACACAGCCTGCTGCTGCTCATTGATGGTGCATCTCACACCGGGAGCAGGGCAACACACACCTAGGGCCGGTTGCATAAATATAGCTATTAACTTAAGCCTGCCTCTAACAATTAGTCTGACTAACTAAAGATGCCAGAGAAAGCCTGTTGAATAAAAAAAGCTCACAACTCTCTTTAGTATGACAGCCTAATTTGCATTGCGTTGTGGGAAAAGTAAGACACTGAACGACTTTAAACAAAATGGCTGACAGTGGGGCGCTCAACACAAGTTTTCCATCACTGAAAATATTTGTATATTAGAAAAATACAATGCTTCAGAATCGATTCTAATGAACAAATGTAGTAATTTTAAAAGAAATAATAAAAAACACAAGGAATTTTGTTACCCTCGTAAAAGTCAAAGTCTTCTACGAAGTCTCAACTTAAGGCCCTTTTTGCCATCAACTTATGTTGCATTCATGTCATGCTGGAATTCCTGTAATTACGTGAGGGCAACTCGTAGATTCTACTCGGAGCTAAGCAAGTCCTCAGACCTGTAAGATAGTCGTTTCTATGGCAACACTTATAAGTAGGGCTGTCGATTTAACACTTTAATTCAGTGAAAAAACAGTGTGTTTATATGCGACACAACCGAGACGCTCCAAAAACTTCCGTTTGACGCAGGTGTTCATTGACACGTCCTTGGAAAAGCCATTATAATAAGTCTACCTCATACAGATTGATGAATTCATTTGCAAAATGGATTGCTGTGAACTGTAGACCAATGATTGGCTTATGTTCAATACTATGGAAATAAACAATATATTGGATTCTAAAGCCCTTTTTGTATTGAATTTTTGGTAACACTTTACAATCAGGTTCCATTTGTTAACATTAGATAATGCATTAGGTATCATGAACAAGCAATTAACAATACATTTTTTACAGCATTTATTCATCTTTGTTAATGTTAGTTAACTCTCTCACCCGAGAGAGAACATACAGCTGAGCCAGCTTAGAGAGAGTTTGAAATGTAAGCTGGTTGGACTCGTCAACAAAATTACTGTCAACATTTGTTTGTTGATGAAGGGATTTTTTATTCTGAAAAAAGACTTATGACGATAATCAAATTATTTTAATTAGAATATACTGTCCACGAAAATATAACAAGAAAAAAAAATACTGTAAGATATTAACAATGTACTAACACTGTTTATTCTTTCTTTCTTTCCTTTCTTTCAGATTTGATTCAGATAATCCATTCACAGTGTGTTGGGGATTTCCTCTGGTTAATTAACTCACTCAAAAGCGTCCTATGTACTGTATGAGATTAAAGGAATATTCCAGGTTCAATACAAGTTACGTAAGCTCAATCAAGAGCATTTGTGGCATAATTCTGCTATCATAAAAAGTTTTAAAAAATTTAACATTCCTCCAAAAATCGAAGTTTTGTTCATTGATAGTTCATGTTAACTAATGTTGTTTACTAATGTTAACAAATGGAATCTTATTGTAAAATGTTACCATCTTTTTTTAATGTTTTAATCATGTGCCACAATAATGTTGTGCATTTTAATTATCTGAATGATTATTTTTTATTATATATTTTATTTATAATAATTTAAATACAACTATTTATGAATTATTTGAGGGGCTTTCACAGCAAATATTTATATACGCGATTAATTCGATTAATTAATCGGCATACCATGTAATTAATTTGATTAACATTTTTAATCGATTGACAGCCCTACTTATAACGCCTAAAGGGTTTTGTTGTTGGTAACAGCAAAATGTTTATCACAATTAATTAATTCACCTCTATGTGTTCTTGCTAAATGTTTAAGAACAAAAAAATTAACTGTTGAGGCCGCTGCCGTATTGGTTCTTTTTACACAATGTCACAACCGTCAAGTAGAAGCTTTCATAGAGTTTACATCTTATAATTACATATTCTTTGAAGACGTGAACACTTCTTATGTCAGAATCTCATAATAATGGTAATTCCGACAAGTGAATGCACTAGCTCAGCTGCCAGTTATTTTCCATGGCAACACAGAATGTAAACAAAAGTTAGTCTAGGGGTATGCAGTCTCACATTTTGGTCTTAAATTAAACTGATCTAAGTTTTTATGCAACTGACTGAAAAAGTTAAGACTAGTCTTAAACTAACTTGTAAGACTAGTCTAAAACAGATTTATACAACCAGGCCCTATTCCCAGCATTTCAGACCAATGCCACTGGCGACTGTTTACCCTAGGGAAATTTGTAGTATGCAAAGGAATATGTAATAGCAATTATAAAACAAGGTAACACACTCAGGGTTATGTTAATTTCAACTTGTGCAAACTCTTTTCATGTGCCTATAAGGACTGATAAAGTGAAAATGGGTTGTTCTTGTTTGGGTTGTACAGTATGCAACATATGGCTGAATTTCAAAGCTAATAGCTTGAAATCAGTGAGATCTGGAATGAGGATCAGGTTGTCAAAGCCCCTCGAGGCTGCCAGTGCTCACCAAGTCATAGCGTGATCTATGACCCCATTCTTCACTTTCATGCATTTAAATGTGGGGCTGATCTATGAAAACGGGCCTTCATTTAAACCTGTGGTTAAAGCTAAACTCGCTCTCACTCTGCAAAGTGTTCTGCATGTGAATATGCGAGGACAAAAGTGCAAAATCCATCACGCACACACCGACACACATTATTCATCACCTCTGCAGTGCCCCATATCTCCCGGTTTAGTGCTGTATAATAAGGAAGGTGTGATGAGCTGTCGCTTGACATGGAAAGCTAATCCATGCAAAAATATATTTTTTACATGGGTAATTGAGCTCCAGCAGAAGCATTACTAGAACAAAAAATGCCCAAGTGTTTCCGTGTGAATATTCTATAACCTTGGATTTACCAATGAGGCTGTTTTTCAGCCTCACCTGAGCATCCTAGAGTCCTGTAAATATTAATGGAAGGGAGGTGGAAATTTCTCACAGGCATTTGAGTTTCACTCACCCGAGAGACAACATACAGCTGAGCCAGCTTAGAGAGAGTTTGAAATGTAAGATGGTTGGACTCTGCCGGTGTTAATCTCATCAACGAAATTACTGACAAAATGTGTTTGTTGACAAAGGGTTTTTTTATTTCGAAAAAAAGATGCATTATGACGATAATCAAATTATTTTAATTAGAACATACTGTTGATGAAAATATAAGAAAAAAATACTGTAAGATATTAACAATGCACTAACACATTATTTTTTCTTTCTCTCTTTCAGATTTTATTCAAATAATCCATTCACAATGTGTTGGGGATTTCCTCAGGTTAATTACCTCACTCAAACGCATCCTATGTACTGTATGAGTTTAAAGGAATATTCTCGGTGCAATACAAGTTAAGCTCAATTGACAGCATTTGTGGCATAATGTTGTTACCACAAAAAGTAATTTCGAACCGTCCCTCCAAAGATCGAAGTTACAGTAAGGCACTTACAATAGAAGTGAATGGGAAATTTGGGGAGGCTTTAAAGGAAGAAATGTGAAGCTTATAATTTTATAAAAACACTTACATTAATCCTTCTTTTAAAACTTGTGCATTATTTGATCTTAAAATTGATTCAAATCATAGTTTTTATGGTCGTTTTAGGGTTCACGGCATTACGTTATCATGGCAACGAAGTTGTAAAATTGGAAATAACTTTACACAGAAAAGGCAAAGCATTTTATCACACTAAAATCATGTTAGCATGCATATAGTTTACGTCTTTGGCTATACTTTTGAAACAGTGAGTATTTTAAAGTTCACAGATTGGCCCCATTGTAAGAGCCTCACTGTAACCCAGATTATTGCTATAAAAGGAGACAAGTCGAAATACATTTTTGTGGTAATCAACATTATGCCACAAATGCTATCAATTGAGATTAACTTGTATTTAATCCAGAATATTCTTTTAAACAGCTATACAATAACATAAACTTCCTATTACAACTTACATCTGCACAGACAATGAAGCAAATTAACAGGTGTATATGAACAAAGGTACGTTCTAGTCAAAAAAAACGTTACATGCATCGTGAATACGCTGTTTCTGTAAAAACGCGCTACACAATGCAATATCCTAAACTGTATAGAACATGGAGTAGTCTCTAAACCTTGAAGATATTACACAGTAACTTCTAAAAAATAACTAATACTGCACTTCAGTATATGATATATTTTACATGCTATTGAGGAGCTCAGGTTTTTCTCATCTTGAATAATTAAATGTTTATACTGTAAATTTTTGAAAATGTTTGAATATTTGGTTAAAGATTGGTGTGTTAAAGTTTGAAAGTTTGATGTCATTTTGCACATTATTGTCAACTAAAATAAGTTGTCTGAGTGACTAAAATCATGTGCCATTTTAGTCAGACTCAGAGTAAAATGAACAAAAATTAATTAATATGAAATTACAAAATATTGACTCAATTTAAATTAACTTTTTGCCAAAAAATATGACTGAAATAAAAAACTGTGTAAACATGAACACTGATTCTGGCTGTGCTTCAGCTCACCCTGAACACATAACAACAACAAAAATACAGATAAGCATATTCTAAAATGGTAACGTGCCTCTGCAGCCTGCCCAAATTTGAGTCTTGAGAAGGTTCAGGGCTTTCAGTTTGAGCAGTCTTTGTGTTAATGCCTCTATAGACTTACTCACTGTGGTGCTCAGCCAACCATAGCAGTAGCAGTTCTGCAGTTTGTGACCTTCATTTATTGCTTTTGTTTCTCTAAAATACTGCTCCAGTCTGAGCCAGTGCGAACAGTTCTGGATGAAGCACCAGCCCATTTGTAAGAGCTCTGAACTGAATTAACTGGTGACATCTTCGAGACTGCACCGCCCTTTCATGAATGAATGAAGAACAACGAAGTCCTGTGATGGAAAACAGACAGGGGATGACATCCTTGGGCCCCCAGGGACTCCAAAGCCAACAGTAGTGGGCTCCCAACCCACACAAACACAGGCGCAGAGCCATCTGTAGAAGCTCTACCGGAGCACATACTGACTGCACTCTGCTGATAAACAGGCGCAAACAAACCCAGTGTCTGCCGAGACCCAGATACCTCTCCAGGCAGTCAGGCAACAGAGGAGTGCGCAAACACATGTGGTCCTCCCTTTTATGTGCATGTCTCCATCTCCCTGCCAAGCTGTCTCTTCAGCGTAGACACCCACACAATGGAGAAAGGGGAGGTATCAAAAGAAAATGACATTCATGGTGGCACTGGCTCTGCGAGGAAATGTCACTGGGGCCTCCAGGTGCTTTCAGCGCACAAGGTTCGTGGTTAACCCTGACAATGGCATGTCACATTCAAGTGGGTGGATCTGTATGTAGCTGCCCACCAAAGGCTTTCAAAGCCTGACCTCTACAGTGAATGAGGTGGGAGCCAAAGGTCAGGCATTAAGGGTGCCAGCGAAATGCACTGAGCAAAGAAAACAGTCAAAAGCGATGACCTTCATCATGTCAGAGGACAACTCAGAGCTCAGCAAGCCGAGCTGTGCCACAAAGCAGACTGAGGCTTGATGAATGATATGTTTATTATTTTTGCATGTGAACATTGGGTCAAGCCAGTGCATAGCCACTGTGCGAGTGTAGAATAGTTCACAGTTCAGTTTCTATAAACTTTTGGTCTATGTTGCACCAAAAATGCTTAAAGGGATAGTTTACCCCAAAATGAAGATTCTGTCATCCTTTACTCATGCTTTTCCAGACCCACATGACTGTCTTTCTTATGTGGAAAATATAAGGAGATTCAATGGACATCAATATTTAATTAATAATAATGGGTTGTTTTTCATCAAATCCTATCGTTTGCCTTCAGAAGACTTGGAATATGATGCAAGAGTCACATTGGCTAACCCTATGATACTTTTAAATCCTTTTTAAACTTTAAACTGAGGCACTATCCACTACCATTGTATTGAAAAGGTATACAGTTGTACAAGTATGCTGTATATAAGTATCCCCTTTTAGTGTTTTACTGCCTGGTAGGCATCTACTCTAAAGATTATTGATCATCATCACTTGATCTTCAGACATACAACATCTGATACTTACAGGGATTGATTCAGAATTGTAGGCGGTAATATCAAAATTAACTTTGGAGTGTTGCTTGTATAGACAATGAGATTGACTCCTGATGGAGGATGAAATACTGTATGTAAGAAAAGTTGAGGTTCCCCTGACATTCATTTAAACATGGGGAAATGATATCTAAAACAAACCAATTAAAGGAACAGTTCACCCAAAAATGAAAGCTCTGTAATTATTTACTCACCTTAATGTTACTCCAAACCCGTATGACTATCTTCCATGGAACACAAAAAGTGTTTTTCATCAGAGGATTTATTATTATTATTATTATTATTATTATTATTGACATAATGTGAATAAATAGTGACTCAGGGCAAAAAAAATACCATACAACCACAGTAAAAGTAATCAATATGATTCATACTCTATTTTGCAAGTCTTCTGAAGCAATTTGATCGCTTTGTGTGATGAACAGAATAAAATTTAAATCGCTATTTGCTCTCAATTCAAATCATTAATAAAGTGCTACAATCAAATATGGCTGATTTGAGAGTGAACACTTGGAATATAGTGTATGAATCTTATTGATTACGTTTACTGTGGTTTTATGGTTTATTATTTGTCCTTTTTCAAGCTTAACAGACAAGGGTCACTATTCACTCGCATTATGGCAAATAAACCCTGTGAATACTGTCAAATTCACCTTTTGTGTTCCACAAAAGAAAGTAAGTTGTACGGGTTTGGAGCAACATTAGGGTAAGCAAATAATGACAGAATTTTTATTTTTGGGTAAAGTATACCTTTAAATGCTTTCAATATTTTCAGTGCGACAACAGATGAACATCTACATTTTGTGACCTTGTTGCACGACTTGTTTTGGGTGTTAACTAGTGTAAGCCTTATTTTTAAATGCCATACACTAGATTAGTTGATTTAGGACCGTCAATGAAAATGTGAACACATTTTTATCATTGTGCATTTAAATGCAGCAGTTAGACAGAGATCTATGGGCTGCCTTTCTGGATTAAATGCACACATTAGTTTGCAGAGGCTGAAGTTCTTATTACCATGAAAAGTTTAGAAGTTCATCTCATCCTACTGAAGGTAATGCTGAAAGACAGTACACACAAGCATTATAAGTCCTGCAACATGAGCTTTTGGAGAACAGCTGACCTTGCAGTAACTTAATGCTGAAGATGGGTGGGGGGATTGCACAGGGTCGTCCTCATGGCTTTAGTACCCTACCTGATTTACATACTTCATTCGAGCTAATAATGGGAGGTAGCTGTGTCATTGTTCAAATCTCACATGCCTGGCCTCTTGCAGAGATAAACTTGCCCTGGAGAGGGAAGCCCCCTGCCTTCTTAAACAGGCTAAATTAAATTAGGACATTCTTCTGAACCTCAAGTGTGAAATTGAGCGGAGGTGTACCCTGAGGTTGAGGAAGCCAAGGTGTAGGATTTAAAGCACATTAAAGATGACTGTTGTATCATGCACTACTCGCCTACTGAATTTTAAAAACAGTATAAGTAAGAGAGAGATAAGGGACAGCTGGCACTCTGAGGAAGTGTGTATGTGTGTATGCTATTAGAGTGGGTAGTTACTTCTTACTACATAATGTGAATGAAAGGTCTGACTCTCCAGAGAAAAAGAACGTACTATTTGCGGCAAGAATAAAACACATTTTTTGTAAAAGATTAATTCAGTGAGCAAGCTATTTTACTCCCATTAATCTATTTGACATAAACACAACTGTTGTTGTTGCTGTTGTTGTTTTTTAATGGACAGTTCCATTCCCATATTCTGACTGGTCACAAATTTTGTTAATACATCTTCTAGCAGAAGACAACACTTGAAGGGATAGTTTACCTAAAAATAATTTACTCACTTTTACTTTCACGTATCCAGTGCTAGCACTAAAAGCAGAACAAGACGTTGGCCGTGTTTGGAATGGAATATTACCATACTACTCTTACTACATAGATATGACAGAAGCAGTAAGAGTAATATGGATAGTATGCTATTCCAAAGTCAGCCGTTCTCTGCTGCGCTTCTCATGTTGAGTTCAAAATGCCGTTTGACGGTGGCGTTGATGCCCTGGCTCAAATCATGAATACAGTGTCATGATTGCTTTGGTAAAGTGATAGCCACAGTCTGCCAGATGATTAATATTGTGGAGGATGAGAGTTTCAGAGATTTAATATGCATTGCAATAAATACTCAACCTATGTGGGGACTAGTTCTTTCAATTAGTTATCCTACCACTTAGACTTTGGGAAACATTTAATGTTACATGAATTGGTGCTGTTTTAGTGCATTTCTATCTTTATATTGTGGAAAGCTTTGTTTGGAAAATGTAAATAAAGCATTATATTGCTAAATATTGTTTTGTTTTCTTTCCTAAGATGGAAATAAATGCATTTTGACAGGAAAAGAAGTATATAAATTGTCAACACTTTCAAAATCTACGATTAATCATGATTAACTATGAAAAATTATGCGACTAATTGCGATTAAAAATGTAATCCAATAAATAACTGGACTTAAAAAAAATTATTAAAAAAAAACATGTTTCATGAAAATTTGTTTCCTTAATATTTTTATAATTTAGTAACTGTATCTATTGTGACTCCACTGTGAATCGTGCCTAAAAGCACCCTTTAGCCAGCCAATTGTCAAAGTACTTAGACTGCAGTCCTGAGAGAACGTCCGATGCGTGTTGCTCTGTTTAGTCAAGGAGATTCTGGCACACTATCTGGATTTTGCCAACATGGATCCATGTTTTGCAGACCAGCAGAAGATGTCAAATATCTTTAAATCTCTTCTGCAAATGGGTCTGGCCACCAACGTTGACATCCAGGTCTGAAAATTCTGTGCGAGAGACTGAGCAAATGCATACACAAGCTTCTACTTTCAGTCAATTGGAAAACTGGTCACCCTTGTTATCTACTTTCAGCTGGAAATGGCGTTAGACATAAAGAAAACTTTACTCAAGATGGAAAGAATAAATTAACTCCTGCATCAATATCAGCAATGTTGTCTCCAGCATGGAGGCCACCTTCATCTTCCCAAGCAGCTTTGCATTGTTCGATCGCTCACACAGAGCAGAAAAGCCTTTCCTGTCCAATCCTTCTTTCTCAGCCTTCTTATTTTTCAATATCAGCTTCTTACCCTCTCTTTCTTTTATAGTTGTGAGTATTCTCGTGCCTCATGGCAATAACTCAGTCCATCTATCACGCCAACCCACACCACCAAACCCCTCCATAATCCAGCAATGTTTAATTCCATCATTCACAAGTCTACTATTCACCCCCATCAGTCTTGAAATCAATTTTAAAAGAGTTGGATAGGAAGGACTTGGCAGCTCTTTGCCATTCTTTTATCCTCAGCTGCTGTGACTGGATGGCTGAGAGGTATGCCAAGACAAAGATAAATATGCAGCCAAAAAGCAAATACCTCTAAATCATAGTCGGGACTGGAGCCACTGCTGTGCTGGGCAGCAATGAGAGTAATGAACCCAGGCAGGACACAGATGATACCCAGCTCTATTAGGACTTCAACATTGTAAATGCAGGAGAAATATTGATACACTATACTGCCATGCAAACGCAAAACACAGTAACTACATTTTTTTTTCAAAACTGATAATATATAGTAAAAAAGTGCCTCAAAGTCCTCACCATGCTTTAACGGAGCACGACACATACAGGATTCCGTTCCTCTTATTGGAAACCTTTCCTCTCAAGCGATGCAGAAAAAGCTTTATTTCACCATAGTAACAAATTGTACTGAGCAAATCCTTGTCCATGAGAATGATGCTTGAACTGGACAGGTGGGTACTGCGATGTTATGATTACACAGGTCACATAAAAAGAGGGAGTGGGAGGACAGAGAGAATGGAGAATAACAAAAAGGCATTGAATATGAAGAGCGAGACAAGTGTTAAGGACATTCACTGGAGTGGGCGTTTTTGGCAGTACAGTATATGCTTTTAAAAAAATGCAAGGGGATCCAAGACTTAAGTGGGTAGTGAAAGAAATAATTTTTTATTTCGTTTTATTTTTATGAAAAAAATATTTATTGCATTTTATTTTTATAATATATTTTTGGTGCACTCAGTAAATATAGCATCTTCTGTAATCCATCTCTCTCTATTTTTTCCTCTTTTGGAAAGTAATGAAAACTTAATAATGGATTTTCTTTCTTTTGGTTTTGGAGCAAAAATTAAATCCATCGCTTTAAAAGTTTACCCCGCCATAGTTTATTTACATGTTTCAAACCTGGAAATGTGAAAGGGGTCCATTGTCAAGAAGACAAAGTAACTGTCAACCCACAAATGCAAATAGATCACTAACTCAAAAAGCATTAAGTATAAAATCCTCATATAGATGTACAGTAATGCTGAAATGATTGACAGAAACATGCTCTGTGTGTGACAATCAGTTGTTTTTTTCAGCGAGCGTCTTTGATATTTTATTTTTAGTATCAACTGCTTCTTTCAAAAGAAAATAAGGCTATGCAGCACTACTCTAATGTTGCATCATTTCATCTATTTTTAAATGTTTGAATATGGTCCCCACATATTCAGTTCAGTACTACAATAACAGATGCTTCAATGCGGAGCAATTTCTATAGTGGAGTTCTGCTTGTATGAAAGGATATAAAAAAGCTCAAGGGACATTCTTCAATCATTATTCATCTGCCAAAGATGTACACATCACCTTGGTTACTGCCTGCAGTCTCATTTTCATAAAATCTTTTTATCCACATAGATATATGTTTATTATTGCTCCTCAGGGGCGCCTGCATCTGTATGGCCGTACGCACTGTGCGTACCATGAGCGCTCTGACTGCCCTGAGAAATATTTACTCTCAAAATATTTCACCACTCATGAAGTGTGTCCCGTATTTCTGTTGGCTGTTTAAAAGAACTAGCTATGCCCAATTTGCAAATGAATAATTCTTTTGAGTGGGTTCTTTTCAGTGAATTGACCAAACAGGCTTGCAAAACGGTGTGAATTGATTCTTGATTCTGTATAATTCGTTCGGACCGCTCTCTCACTGAATCATTTGGAGCGGGTTCTCACACAACAGTTTCTGGATATCTACAAATACAGAGAACAAACAGCACTGGATACAGTGTAAATGTAACAACAATCAACTGAAACAAAAGGCTGTTTTTTTGTGAGATAACTTTGAGAAACTTGTGCTAGTGCTATGTCATGTGAACAAGGGGCTGTTCAAACTGAACATGTTTTTGCATCCACTCGTTTTCCATGTAAACATTCGCTAGATGGATGTCTTTTGACAACTGCGTCACATTTCACTGTGTTTTTAGCATCTCTTATGGGAGCGCTGCATTTTTAGATGCTGTGTCAAGTTAAAAAGAACCTCAACTGATAAAAACGCGTCTCAAGACACCTGCGTTGTGTGTTTTGCTTTTTTAGCGCGAAAACGCGTCTGTCTGAACGGTTACTGGAAGAAATGCTTTAGCCAATAGTTACATGAATGCTACTCATCCTCAAGAAAATAAAACAAATGCTTCTCAAAATCACCAGAATTTAACGCTTTGGTGTTGTTTTTTCCACAAAAAAATAAATAACAATTAAAATCTCCTGGGGGACCATGCCTCTGGACCCCCCAGGTATAAGGTTTATTAGGCATATTTCTGTGCATACCCTCAGATTAAATCCTGCAGGTGCACCTGTTGCTCCTGATATATCTTTGCCCCACCTTACTCAACAACCATAAGCCTATATCCTTGAAAATTCACCTTCAAATATACTGAGTTTTGTTTTTTTTTTTCATTTTCAAAAACTGCCCTTTTCATATCCTGTCCACTCCTCCACATCTCCTCAGCTGACATTCTCTTCTAGTAATCAAAGGGTTGTCAGACCACAGGCTTTGCTACAAGGTGACACACATTACAGTAAAGTGTCCATGAAGAGGCTAAGTGTTGTTGGTTAAGATTCGTCTCTCTGCCTAATGCTGGACTCAGGGGACCGGAGCTCAAACTTGGCTGCATAGAGGAGTTAAAAACCCAGACACACTCCAGACTCTCTTAAACACCAATCAGCAATCCCCATGGATTGTCCTTTCACACTGACCTATCTCTGTAACACGCTCTTTCCCTGTTTTCCTCAACACGTACACACAGAAGCCTCACCTTATCTGACCTTTTCTTTGGGATAGGCGGGCAACTGTCTCCCTCAAGAATTCCATTGCTCTTTTGCCCTTCCTGCCTCTAGAATCCTCATCAAACCTCTGAAACCATGCCTGCATGCTTACAAACACCACAATCTCTCTCCTGGATGAATTTTTTCTAGTGAAGTTGTAACGGGTGCCAGCTGGTACGTGCTGTGCAGTGTGTGAAACCTCACTCCCTTGGCCTCAAGAGGTGCACTAGCGACTGACGCTAGAGGCTGTAGCCTTTAGCCTCCTCGTTAGCGCGCCCGCCTCCCATGCCAGAGACGCTGGTTGGAGTCCCGGTCGGAGCGGGTCAAGCAGGACCGATTACACTGTCAGTCGTTTAACATTTTTAATCATGATTAATCGCATAATTTTTAGGTAACTGTGATTAATCAACGATTTTGAAAGTGTACTATATATACTTTGACATTATATATACTTTTCCTGTCAAAATGAATTTATTTCCATCTTAGGAAAGAAAACAAATTGTTACAATATAATGCTTTGTTAACATTTTCCAAACAAAGCCTTTCACAGTATAAACATAGAAATGCACTAAAATAGCACCAATTCAAGTAACATTAAACATTTCCCAAAGTCTAATTGGAAGGCTGACTAATTGAAAGAACTAGCCTTCCATAGGTTGCATTTTCATTGCACTGAGCATTAAATCTCTTAAACTCTAATCCTCCACAATATTAATCTGTGGCTATCCGTTTTCCTACATCATGAATCATGAAGCTGCAGACATCTGCATGAAGCAAATCGCAGGCGGTTTTGCTAGTGGCGCTACAGGTGCTCGTACACCCAAAATCCTGCTGCTTTCTTGTACACGACTCTTTGCGGAAGGCGATGCGAGAGATACATTTTTCTCAATGTCCGTTCTTTGGTGTTCTTACATTCTTGTTTATCACAATCACCCACTTAAAAATGAAATAGTTAAAAGGTTGTTTAATGTACATATCGCAGCACATCTCAAAACTAGATGCATTTTACGTACTCAAGTCTTCCTAGTTTGCTCTTTCAAGGCAGTTAGACAAGACTGATTTTCACAAGGACGAGAACACGTTTTTAGCATTGAGAACCTCCATTTTCTGAATTCAATTTAAAAATCAACCAGAGTGATTTCTATATATTCAAACATCAAAACTCCATTTACATTGTAGACACTGTTCCCATCTCACCATAACCCAACCAGTGCACGTCTGTTTCTCCCTCAGCCCAGACTCCAGCATCTTCAAAGCATGATGGGCTGTCTAACAGCTCAGACTATGTTGAAATTCTGACTCTTTATGCAGCTGCGTAACAAAACTCAAACACAAGTGCAATTTGTTATTCCCTGTGGCAGGGCTGACTATTAGCCCTGTGCTCCTGTTGTTGCGATAAAAACCACAGCAGAAAACAATACAAGTGAGTGCAACATCAAACAGCAGCTAATTTTATTTTTTTAATCTGATTCACAAAACTTGTGAGGTGTGAGGTGCCATCTCAATCAGTGCATTTACATTCCATTACTTTTGAGTGAAAACATAACTGGATTAGCCACGATAAGTGGCTCCAATTATGTGATTTTAATCAAAGTACTAAATTTGCATTCTACTAACAATGCATGAGGTATAGCCACTACTTGTTACATGGTACTGTTTCAACTCTGTGAGTGGTAAAAGCATTAGAAATAAAGCCTAATAATTTAATTACATGTTGTCCCTCTCATAGTCATTTTACTTAAAGTCAGACATTTTCTCAGAACTGGATACTTTTCTATTTAAAAAGAAAAAAATTAATTCATATCAGTGGAGCATTCTATATATTTTAAGGGACATTTCATCAAGAAAAAAACAAGAGGGTGAGTAAAATATGACAGAACTTTCATTTTTGGGTGAACTATCCCTTTAAGATTAATGAATATCTAAAGCTAACAGTAATGTCATTGATCATATATGACATATACTCTCTGAGCACTTTATTAGGAACACTATGGTCCTAATAAATTGTCTGACATGGTCTTCTGCTGTTGTAGCCCATCCACCTCAAGGGTTCGACGTGTTGTGCATTCTGAGATGCTATTCTGCTCACTAAAATTGTAAATTGTAAAACTGTATTGTGAGTGTTTATCAGAGTTATCGTAGCTTTTCTGTCAGCTCAAACCAGTCTGGCGATTCGCGGCACGTTCTGCATAATGTGGCAGCCCGTTTCAGCTTATCTTTGCCCATTCGGCCCCGTTTCACGGCCGGCCCACTGGGAAAAGTCACGGATCTCCCTATGGCCAGTCTGCCCCTGCTGTTGACCTCTCTCATCAACAAGGCATTTCCATATGCAGAACTGCCTCTCACTGGAAGTTGGCAGCATTCTGAGTAAACTCTAGAGACTGTTGTGCATGAAAATCCCAGGAGATCAGCAGGTACAGCAATACTCAAACCAGCTCATCTACCACCAACAATCATGCCACGGTCAAAATCACTGAAATCACTATCTTTACTTTATTTTATTTTATTTATTATTATTATAACTTTTTCATTCTGATGCTTTATGTAAACATTAACTGATGTTCCTGACCCATATCTGCTTGATTTTATGCATTGCACTGCTGCCACACCATTGGCTGATTAGATAATCACATTAATAAGTAGGTTTTTCAGGTGTTCCTAATAAAGTGCTCAGTGAGTGTATATTGAAAAGGTCTGCTGACACAAATCAGCAGTAAATAAGAGGAATGGTCCAATACAAGGAAAGGGTTCAAAAAGAGGCAAACAATAAGCCATAAGATGGTTGAACGTCCTATTAACTTGATGTTTTGTGATTTGCAGTCCACAGCATTGTAACTCCCAGACAGTGCATTCTCTGCAAATGACAGCATCCTTTAGACTTTATCTTTGTCTTGTTGGCCAACCATAAAAGCACAAAACCAATAGCATGCCTGAGGAAAGAGTGGGTTATTGACAATGCAACTCTTGCTTTAGAAAAAGATGCTATGGGTGAATTTTCTCTGAAACAGCATCAGAACGTTTCCTCACAAATTATGCATGGTCAAAACACTCTGAACATCTCATCAATATTGTAAGTGATGAGTCAAATATGGAAAATAAATTAAAAAAAAAGTGAATACAAATAATCAATGTGGAGGCCCTATTACAAGATCATAATGATGAGAGAGCTTTATTTCTTGCTCAGGATTTGGATGCCTTCCCAGAAACACCTGTACTAGTACTTTATGCAAATCTTGAAGCTGTCTTGAGTAAGCAGGGAGCGGGAATGATCTAATCTCTGAGCTAGCCCACAATACTTGATGAAGTAGATAGCGAGGTAAATTACTTCTGGGAAAGAGATTTGAATTGATGCAAGATGGCCAGAATGAAAATCAGCCGAACAAGTGTCAAGTGAAAGCTTTTTTTCTGGCTGCACACCCATTATTCATTCATTTAAACACTTCCTGTATGACAAAGTCAAAGTGCTCTAGCCGAACTGAGTCTGGTTGTGGTAAAGCAGGGGATTTTTGTGTACAGGTATAGAGCTGCACATGGATTTATTTCAATGCTGTCACTTGCCTCCAGGCAGCATGGATAAATGACCTTTCTACAAATTCAAAAGAGAACGGAAATTGAGAGGGAGGGGGTCACATTATTTCTTGTCCCCTCAAGCTCTTACTTTAACTTCTAAACACAGAGTAAATCCAGAATACCCCCTTAATCAACCATTCCCATCATCTGCGGAATAAATATTCAATGGCTCGAGCTGATTGTCTTCCGCTCTGCATAGGAAAGTTGGTAGGTAAATCTACAGCTGAGAGGTGTGCCTGTCAGGGCCCATTGCATAGCCACAATTCACCTTCCCCCAATCAAGCAATCCACCCATCACCTGCAGGTAGCCGTACACCAGAAATACTCTCACCTCTGTATAACCTCTGTCTCTCTGTATCTCCCTCTATTTTATTCTCCTTCTGTATATGTTTTCTTATAAAAAAGTATCATGGTATTACTGTTTTTTTGTTTTGTTTTTTTAGATGTACCATGGTAATACCATGGTATTCATTGAAGTACAATGTACACTCACTGAGCAATTTATTAGGAACACTATAGTCCTAATAAAGTGCCCGACATGCTCTTCTGCTGTTGCAGCCCATCCGCCTGAGAAGCTCTTCTGAGATGCTATTCTGCTCACTACAATTATACAGAGTGGTTACCTGAGTTACCACAGCCTTTCAGTTAGCTCAAACCAGTCTGGCCATTCTCCTCTCTCATTCACAAGGCATTTCTCTCTGCAGAACTGCCACTCATTGGATATTTTTGTTTTTTGGCACCATTCTGAGTAAACTCTACAGACTGTTGTGCATGAAAATCCCAGGCAATCAGCAGTTACAGAAATACTCAAACCAGCCCATCTGGCACCAACAAACATGCCACGGTCGAAATCACTGAGATCAAATTTTTTCCCCATTCTAATTTTGATGTGTACATTAATTGAAGCTCCTGACCCATATCTGAATGATTTTATGCATTGCACTTCTGCTACACAATTGATACTACCAACAATACTGTGATATTACCAACAAATACCATGGCATTTCCAAAGAACTTTTTTGTAAAGATTACCTCAAGACTGTTGGTAGAGGATTACATTTTTGCTTAAATTAAAGGGAGGATTACATTTTTGCTCTTTCCACCTGTTCTAATGTTCAGGAGCCATTTGAAAGAACAGGAAAGGAAATATAGAGAGTAAAAAATAGCATGAGAAAAAAAAATTTGAGAAAAACTGGGAGAAATTGCTGGAAAGAGAAGTCAACAGTAGGTTTTTGGAGTGAGGATGCTGCGGCTAGGTTTCTTGCATCTGCGCAGTGGAATCTAGAGCCATTTAATGAAAACACACAGGAATGTGACCCACTGGCTACACGTAAACATGCCTGAGTAAACAGATCATTAAGAAAATAAAGCAACTTTCTTCATTCTGTCAGGTGCAGAAGCGAGGGATTCATGGCCGTGGAACAGGCGCAGACTCAGAGATTGCATTCACACTAGCCTAAAAATACTGCCAAGGACATAGAGAGAATCTCTCACCCCGGACATGTTTAATGGCCATTTTTTCTGCTGCATTAAGCCACATGGCCTCAAGTGGCTCCAAATTGTCTCCTCGGTAATAAGAGACTATGGATGCCATGTGCAACAACTTGGTCCAGTCCAGGTTCAATACAACTGGGCACAATGCTTACTCAAATAAGCATTTAACACTAAGCCTAATTAAAGAAGGATCCCCACATTCCTCTAAGCATCAAACAGTGATACTTAAAGGCGAAGTGTTTTTCCAATGTTAAAAGATTTTCTCTATCCCAAGTTAAAGTTTCTGCCACTAGAGTCACCAATCAAAATGTAATAAATTATGACTGTTTTCAAACAGATTCCAGAAAACTTCCCCATCTTCCATTGGCTGTACAAACAGGCAGTCCCGCCACAAACTCACACCATTGGTCAAGCCAATGGAGGAGGTAAATAGTGTTACAAGCTACAAGTGGCTTACTTACAGTTGACTGCATATTGACTGCAAAAGCTGGGATGTGAGAAATAATTTTAGCTTTAACGTGCAAAAACAATTATATGTGAGCCATTAGTGTGTTGATTTCCCTAAAAAGTGCAAACACTGTGCATCAGTGGAGCTATCAAATCATTGCTCTAATTGTTTGAGAATGTGTCACCTTTTGGCTTGCCCAATGGCGAGAGTTTGGGGCAGAACTACCTGTTTAGTTAGCCAATGGAAGATGGAGTTGTAGATGCAGCAGGAAACTTTGGGAAACCTGTTTAGAAACAATTACTATTTTTGCAATTCCATTTGGAGCAGCAAGTGGGGTAGAAATCACACACTTCATATTTTACAGTGAAACTACACCAATAATAAATAATTGAAAAATAACCATGAAATAGGATACGTCCCTTATTGTAAGTGCTCTCCAACTATGCATCTGAGTGCTCCTGAAGTTGCCAAGCTAAATCCCAACTCATTAAGAGATCCTATAAATAGGCCATCATGGCCAGTTGTTGTAACTGTCATGCACATTTGCCTATATTTACAGACACAATAAATCTTCTACCTGCCAAACTCTAGAGAAATGAGGGTCTACAAGTGGAGGTCACTAAAACAGGACGTACTATGATGGTTGGAAATGCCACTGGCTCAAACTCAGTTTTTAAAAAGACATATGATGACAGCTGTTTCTTTTTTTGTTATAATTGCTTGGTCTCTTGAGGACATGATCATCACATGACTATCAAGCATTCTCTGCAGCCAACACGTCATACCAGAACCAGTCATTGGCTGGCAGAACAGCTGTGTAGTACCTAGATACTTTAATTGGTAAAAGACTAAATATTCGCTGAGCAGAATTAGAGTGTTGTTATTCTTCCCTCCCTTTTTCATGCTGAATGGATATCCGTTAGGTATGACAGCTCGGAGGGGAAGGTCTGCCTCTAATTCAGATATCTATAGATTGATACTGTACTGAAAGCCACAGGAAATAAAAAAAAACATGGCTTAATTGGAAGAGATTAACGGCAAATCGAGATGACAGGGGCTTGTGTTCATGAAGCCCGTAGCCGATGTGCACGCTCCACCGATCAAATGAGGCAAATCAGAAATTGAGCATTTCGGTTACAACAGTGAACCAGGCAGAATTTAATTGGCAGTAACACAAGAATTCGTCCGCGCAAGACTAAATGAGTTACCAAGTTCATTGTTTGAAGATGTGCTATGAAGGTTAACAGTCACTCTGTCTGACAATCAGCCCGTATTTGCCTTGTTAAGTAAACAGGGCCATTTGGCATTTCAATGAAGTGTTGAAGTCACAGAGAATGAGGATGATATTTTCCTCCGCTTTGCTGTTCGTCTCATATTCTGTTAGCACTGTGAAGCACCAAATTATCTCCCATTGATTCAGTCGAAGTGCAGAAGAATAAACAGTCTGGAATTCTTGTGCAGATTGACAGTTTGTGTATTTTGTGGGTATGTGTACATGTCGAAAAAGTTGACAGAGGACATGACATGTGCCATCCATTTCGGCACAGTGAGATGGAGAGATGCTGCTAACCGTCTAGCTTGCGTATCGCTTGGACAGTGTGATAGCTGGCAAACAGAGAGGTGAGGATTAGCCCGTCCATGTGGGTCCAAAGGAGCGTAAAATTGTGCCCTGCAAAGCGTGCAGAGTGAGCAGAGTATATAACAGCCTAGACATGAAATTCTAATGAAAACCAAATCTTATGCAATGCATATTTGCAGGAAGCCCACCTCTACACATTCAAACTTTGCAGATGGGATTGCTCAAACCATATAATGACATCCCGAAGAAGAAAAAAACTACTTAAACTGGTTTGCTGAGATGGTTTGGTGGTCTTAGCTGGTTTCCGATCCTGGTCAGAATGGTCAGTTTGCTAGTTTTAGAGGGGTTTTGGTGACTTTTCATTGGGTCAGGCTAGAAGACGAGCTGGCCGATTATCTAAACCAGCTGAGCACCAGATTGGCCAAGCTGGGAGACCAGCTTAAACCAGCTAAAATCAGCAACACTGCAAAAAATCTGAATGTTTTTGTTTTGTTTTTCCAGTAAAAGCAAAATGACATCAGAAATGTTGTCTTGTTTTCAGAGAAATCTAACTAAATTTAGTCATTTTTATGCTTATAACAGGAAAAAATATATATTTGCCAATGGGTTAAGATCAAGTTCTTGAATAATGCATAATGTGCGAGGAAGGGCAGCCGATGGAGTTTCTGGTGCCCCCTAGGGAGTTGGTGCCCTAAGCAGACTGCATAATATGCGTATAGGGAGCGGCAGTACTAATTTTACTTTTCAAACAAACTGTACATGTTTACCTGCCAAACAAAAGGCTAAATGTTGCACAATACCACTTTCAGTTTTATTTAAATGAAACCACTTGCTTTGCAGATCAGGTGGGTATGAAGTTCAGACAATCTTAATTTGCACTTCAGTAGTGATGTCTGACTCAAGTGGGTCTTCAACACAAATAATTATTTCTTCTTTCCACTTGTTTTTCTTATTACAAATGCAGGAAGACATTTTTGAGGTCTATATTAAGTCCTTACTTCAATACTTTCAATAAAGTACATCCATCCTACTTCATTTTGAGGTCTAATGAGGTCTTCACAGGGCTGTCAACCCTTTCAAAAGTTCTGGTTATAAAGTCTTCACAGAAACTAATCTGTGCCTTTAGGGACTTTCTGTGACTCTACATGAGACAGAGAAAGAGAGAGAGATAGATACACAGTAAAAAAGAGAGAGAAGGAGACAGCACCATGCTGTGTGTATATGTGTGTGACAGGTTAAGAGGATGAGGGCCAATTCGCCTGACACCCAACTCCAGAAATGCACATTCAAACAGAGTTGGGAATTGTGTCCATACATTCCGTCACAACGATACACAAAAACAGCACACATTCCCCAAAAATAGCCTTGTAAAGCCGCTTAAACACTAACACACAGTGAGATTGTTGATACGCTAATCAACGAATTGCTTGCCACGTCAGCATCATGCCAGTTTTCTTAGCAGAGAAGAAAAGGTTGCTCCGGATAGAGGATTTGTCGTCTTTTCTTAGGACTCAACACACTACTTCAAAGGAGGTTGGGTCTTTATGAGAGAGGAGCTTAGATCTTGAGTATACTGTAGGGTGTTTCACACTCACAATTCATTCCTTTTTTAATTCACTGCTAAATACATGTGCAGATCTGCATAGACATCGACTCAATTTGCACTCGGTTTGTTCTCAATGCATGACTTAAAATGTGTTTTTTGGGGTTTTTTTAAAGTGTGAAGTGTAAAGTGTAGGTAAGCTGAAAGCTAACGTTTTTTTTTAAATTATAATTAAAAAAAATGCGAGATATGCAGGCATGTTCCACTGAATCCACTTGACTCGAAGTTGGCACTGAATGAATAAAACTACAATAGGTGACTTATTTTCCTCTGATATGTTGTGTATAACAGCATGATGTAAATCCAACATTCTTTCAGAATATTTGGCAAACCTATTCTTGCCATGGTGCCGACATTCAACTGTTGTTGTTTGTTAAACTATTGTATTGTGCTGCTGCACTGTGCATTCAGAATTGCTGGCACTATATCGCCATCTAGATGGAGGGATTGAGTACTGTGGATTTTGAGATTGGGGAGAGGGCAGATTGCAGAGCAGAGATTGATTTGCCCTCTCTCAGATGTGGCACTTCGTTGAGACGATATGCTGTGAATCATGGCAAATTAAAGAAAACAGAAGGAGCTGGCAGAGAGAGGGAGAGAGCTGTAGAACATGATGTCCCTTCACGTCTCTGCCATTTACCTGAGCCTTGTATGAGACACGGCTCTATAGAAGGGAGAGAGGTGTTAGTGCAATTTAGGGAAGAGATCAATGCAAAAGCATAAAAGAGTCAGGGGAGGCTTTGATTCTAAGGCTAATTTGATCATCTGTGGTTAATGCAAAAAACAGCAATGCGCCAGGAAGACGTAAATCAAAGCGCTCAATGTCTCCATCCAATTGCATTATGTGGAAAAGATGCAATCTATCATTCTAGATAGGGTCGATGCCAGATTTTGTGTAGTGGTCCGCCCACTGATATGATCAGTTCAATGGCTGATGCAAATCCCGAGAACAGCCGATATACACTTAATACAATTTAATAATAACAAATTAAATGCACACAAAATAATGCAATTGAACCATGAAGCAAATTTGATGAAGCAAATCATTTTTCTTCAAAATTCAGTGAAAACTATTTGAAAACAGAATGCTTATTATTCTTTGACTAAGCTGTTGGTAGAGCTACCACTTCTCTTAACTGGATACGTAAGCATGGTTACCTACTAATGCCGATAATTGCAAATTGACCAAATATCATATCAATCGGCTTCGCTAATATGTTCTTCAATACTTTTGCATGTTTATAGGTGTGTGCAAATGTAAATGTGTTACAAATATAACTTCTTAGGCTAAAAACACCTTCTTAGCTTAAATTGTGTCTTAAGGCCCAGATATACTTCATACAAAATTGAAGAACAAAAGTGTACATCATTTAGAACAAAATCTGGCCAAAAAAAGGTGTTTTTACGTTCGTTTCAGTGGTTCAGAACAGCTCGCCTTGGCAAACTTTTAGGAAAAATTCTAACCGGCTGCTAAACACCTTCTTGCTGCCATTGGTCCACGTCATCAGCAGCAGCGTCTCTACATTAGGGACAAGTGGGGCTAAGCCCTGCCAGAGGTGGTGCTGTTGTGCAAATTGCATGGCATCATCTTAAATTTATTTTAAGAAATAATATATTTTTGTAACTTAAATGTGTTTTATGTCCATTATAAAAGAAAAAAGTATATATTATTTTAATAAAATTCTATTATTATTAAGGTATGTTGCATAAAAGCCATTTAATTGTTCTCATTTGCTATGTGTGGAGATCTGGAGAACGTCAAGCGCATGTGCAACGAGCATTCAGTGATGGCCTGAGGGGCTAGTCTGCCTTTTCCCCTGAGCCAATCAAAAGCTTCGATCATATTTATGTCAGCTGTTGACATAAGCATCGGAAGTCACTGCTCTTGACTGCAGACCTGCGTAGAGAACTTCATTGGTAAATTTTAAAATTTAATTGTTTTACAATACGCTGCTGGTTGGATTAGTTAAAGTGCACCATTCATTATTTCAATGAACTGTATGCCATTACGTTGAGGTGTTGTGTTTATGCATTGGTCTGTATTACATTACAATGACTGCTAAATATTGGAAGTCTGTCGTTTTGATAAGTTTTGTTATGCTGTTCATTCGAGTTAGTGAGATAATATGCACACCCTTTGACAATTTGCCTATTTGTGATTTACTTTCACAGTTTACTTGAGCTTTTTGATGTGAATGTGCACGTCTTAGTAATGTTTTGTGCTGAGATTAAATTATTAGGGATGTTTGTGTGGCATCATGTTCAGAGGTTCACAGAACTTCATAGTCCCTGATGTGAACATAAAGTGTAACATGAAAGCACATCTGTGAAGCTCAGTTAACACAGTTACTCCACTAAAATAACGGTCAATTCTGCTCTAAACGCGATGTTTGCGCTTACATTAAATGCATGCATAATTGGCTGAATTGATGCGCTGCTTTTTTGTTTTTTCTTTTTGTTATTATGCATTGTGCGCTTTATTATCATACATTAAAACACTGAAGTAATGATTGATGTATGCAGTCATGAAATCAGATACCCTCTACTCAAAATCCAAACACAAAAGAGATGCACAAAACCAGGTGTAAATGATGATGGCGCCAGTTAATACGCATCTTATATACATATTAACACCAGGGAATAAACAGGGCACATGTACAGTGGGAATGTGAGGGAAAAAGAGTGAAGTCAAAACTGATGCACTAGGTTAAAACGTTCTTCTTGCTTCTTTTTTATCTGTCAAAATGATGGACAGAATTTGGAACTATTCATCAGTGTTTCAAAGATCGGTCAAATAATTGATTGTTAAGTGATTGTTTGTGCCCCACACTAAATAATGACCCTGAGATGCAACTGGTCATCGGTGGGTGTGACCTGAAGCTCCACCTACTACTTTGCTTACATTTTTCAGTCAGTATTCAACAGCTGAAAGACCATGTCATGTGATTTTTATTTTATTTTATTAGTCTACAAAAGTTAAAATCTACTCATACTCTCAAGTGCACATTCACTCATGTGTCATCTGCAGAGAAAGCCATTCTCACATCCGCCTAAAGTAAGATAATCCTCCATAACCATTCTTGTGTCTGTATTCTCTTTTATAAACCTATCTTTGCAGTTGTATCAGTGTCATTATAAATTACAATAACAGAGTGTAGAATCTACACAAGACAAATTAAACATTTTCTACTGCATATATATATATAAAACTTTAAATCATCATTGAGTGGTTAAAACAGCTTCTTTTACTGACCTCATGTGAATTCTGCTCATAGAATGAGGCATAAAGTCATTGATAACACATTTTAATGCACATTTTAATGCATATCCTTGCATGTGTTTGAAGTGTGTTATTGTAGCTCAACTGTTGCTAGCAATGCCAAAGTCTTGGGTTTGAGCCCCAGGTAATGCACATACATAGATCAAATTCACAGTTTGAATGCACTCTAAGTCGCTTTGGATAAAAATGTCTGCCAAATGCATAAAAGTTAATGTAACGGTCAACAGTCAGAATGACTGCTTGACCAAGCTAAATCCAGCCGTCTTATCACAAGAGATGCAGATCACTGCCTTCCATTTATCTCTTTGCTTGTCATCAATCATACCCAACAAAATGCATCTCTCTCATTCAAAAGAACACACACACTCCCCGAGCCTCTTGCTTGGGGTGCAGAGCACCTCTTTGTCACACTGTCAACACTTCTGCCATTAGTATTCTCTGCCCCTTTTTTAATACATAAGGAATAATGCAGCATAAGCATCCCGAGATAAATACATATCATGTTGACCATGACATTCTGTTGTTCTCACTGTGAAATCTGTGTATGTATGCATGTCTTTGATACCAATCCCCATATTGTATCTGACTCCACAGGTCACAGTGCACCAACACACAAAGTCATATGTGAAAAAACACCACACAGATATCATTCATTAAATTACTGCTTGCAACTACTGAGTAGGAAGTCCAGTGTCACAGATAGTACCTTCCGTGTTTACTGCATGAGTCATTGCAATTACATTTGGATCGGTATGTGCAGGCTAAACCGACAGGGTTGTTTTCGATTGTAAAAGAAGAATCTAGCAGTAACTGCCTATGAATAAATATGTAAATAGCCATTATAACATTTATAATATATAACATTTTAACATAAGTTCACCCCTTCCACTTTGTAGGAAAAAAAGTTTTACAGTAAAATACTTTCTCTTATCCCTGCTTACTATGCAGAGCCAACTATATAAGTATTTTTTATAAACCTTTATGGACAAATGCTACATCACTGAATTAATATTCATGAGCCATGCTGATCGTTTCTATGCTTTTGGAAGAATTCTATACAGTTTTTGTTTCAGTAGGAGAGATGGGGAGATACGGATCCAGGGACTTTTTGCATGCATTGCATGCAACACAGTGTGTTTGAGAAGTGGATTAGAAGATCCAGGCTTTTGTGGCTCCTTGCAATTATCTGCCTGATGGAGGGATGATCTCTGCAAACAGAGTGGAGATAGACAGGAAAGGCGGGAAAGAAGGACGTTCAGGACAGGAAGAGATGGGTGGAACCATGTAAAATGAGAAGGCTGGCAGAGTAAGATCTCTTTCTGCTAAACCTAACACCCAAAAAAATAAAAATAAAAATAAAGCGGGAACACAAGTGAGCTTTTATTTTACCCAGATTGTCACTGTTTCTCAATCAGTTACTGTATGACTTTATCTACTGGGGGATCATTATCTTTTATCTCCATCCCTGCTTTCTTTTTAAAGGAATAGTTCACCCTCAACTGAAAATTCTAACATCATAATGATAAGGAGAAAGAAAAGAGAGAACCTTTCACTATGTCTCTATCACAACAAGACCACATAATGTACATTTAGGCTAATCAATGAGTTTTATGGGTCTATAGGGGCAATAGGAAACATGAGTACTGGGGTTATTCAAAAGGTTGAAGTATGTCTGAGCTGGGTAAGTTCTCCTACTGACCCTCCAGTCCATTTACTGTAAACCACTGAACCACAATCACAATGGGAGGAAAAGATGAAGTGGTCTGTGTTTTTGAGAGTTTGCATTTCTGAGAGTCTTCAAAACATTTTAAAGTCTAAATAGTCAATGCTTTTAAAGTCCAAGTAGTTTCGACCATTACAAACAAGATGATACAAAAGATGGTACAAATTCTTGACATCTTTCTCCCAGCTTTTCAAATTCCAAAAAGCTCAGTAAATTTCTCTGCTTTGATATATCTTTACCATTACCCAAGTCTTTAGCGTCTACCACACATCAGTACAAACACACCAATTTGTGTCTCAAATTCAATCCTTCCACATCAAACAGCACAATAAATCTCTTTCTACACCAAGTGCTCTGCTCTCTCATTCCAGGAACCAAACAAAATGCTAATAGTCACCAAACCCTGACCTCTGAGACTCTGAGAGGCAACATAACTAACAGGACCATTCTGTAATCACCCATTCTTCACAATCAGCTGTAGCACATGCATGCACAACATAGCTCCTAGGAAGGAGTCATGCAATTAAGGCAAAATCAAACCTAACCCGTGCAGAAAAGCAGTGACCTTGGCAGAGGATGGGTGGCGAGTACAAATGAGGGTCGGCACGGGGAGTGATCCATTCAGATCCAATGCAGCACTAATGACTGGGTGCTCTCATTATCTCCATCATTATCAGACCTTCATTTACCATATTGTGCTCAACAGCTAGTGTGTGAATTAATCAAGAAATTCTCACTCTGCTAAGACAAGCTTCCTCTTAATGCCGCACTTCACATATTAAAGTACGAGTCACAGAAACAGCTCTGTAAGGTTAAACAGAACCAAACCTCCCAAATTCTTTGTGTTCCAGTACAAGGTCACTCGAGGGCATTGTGGGGACACAGAGAAATAATACAATAGACCCTAAAATATTTGATTGCATTTAAAGTTTTGTTTCAGCAGTGGATTAAATTTGAGACATTGGTCACATAAACTGCAAAGTCTTGGCAGTGACAAACAAATTAAGATGCAGGAGTGTTCCTGTAGCTCAACAGATAGAACATGCCATTAGGAAATCCAAGATTGTGGATTATATTCCCAGGAAACACACATACTGATAAAATGCATAGCTTGAATGCATTTAGCTGCAGTGTTTACATCGCCATTAAAAAGCTTGGAGTCTTGATGGTGCTTCGCATTTTGGTGCCGTTACTCTGGAGAGGAAATTCGGAGCAACATGGTTGCTACCTTAAGTCGTCATTCACAGAGCAGGGATACTATATGTATATATATATATATATATATATATATAGCAGCTCTGTTGCTGGTTATGAGCACCCCAGACACAGAGAGTGGACACAGCTGAAGCCAGCCCTTTTGCATGACTGCCTGTAGGCTTTTCGGCTAAGGGGGGAAGTGTGATTGTGATTGTGTGTGTGTGTTTGTTGTGCCCGGCTGGTGCAATGTGTGTATCTGAGTTCTATACTGCTTGTGCACCTGTTACCCTTGCAAGAAATATAGATGACACTAGGCTACAGCAGCACATCTCTCTTGTTAAAACTGATGTATAATGAGAATAAAATATGTGCTGTCATCAAAATGTATGCTATCAGTTAAGGCTGGCTGGTATGCCGGTATATACTGTGTGACAGCAGAAATGTGCTAGCTGGTAGAGATTTAGCTATCGAACACTATGGTCCTAATAAAGTGCCTGACGTGGTCTTCTGCTTTTGTAGCCCATCAGCCTCAAGGTTCAACGTGTTGTGCATTCTGAGATGCTATTCTGCTACAATTGAACAGAGTGGTTATCTGAATTACCGTAGCCTTTCTGTCAGCTCGAACCAGTCTGGCCAGTCTTCGTTGACCTCTCTCATCAACAAGGCATTTCCGCCCGCAGAACTGGATGTTTTTTTGTTTTTGCCGCCATTCTAAGTAAACTCTAGAGACTGTTGTACGTGAAAATCCCGGGAGATCAGCAGTTACAGAAATACTCAAACCAGCCTGTCTGGCACCAACAAACGTGCCATGGTCGAAATCACTGAGATCAAATTTTTTCACCATTCTGATGGTTGATGTATATATATATATATATATATATATATATATATATATATATATATATATATATATATATGGCTGTGAGTGAGCAGGACTGATTTACACTATTTTAACATAAGAGAGACAAGAAACAAGGAGTAATGAGAAAATACAGAGTGGGATGTGTCCCTAACTTGTCAATAAGGGGGGAGTTTAGCAACTTGGCACATCAACATACTGTAGAATTCAACTGCCGTGCAATTACAGGTGTACCTACACTTGCCGTCAGTGCTGCAGAACAAGTTTGCCAAGCAGGAAAGTGATGCAGATAGCAATTCAAAAGTGTTAAGTTTGGCTTACAGTAGCCTCAACAAGATGTAGAGCAAATTTGCTTATCACTGCAAACTCGTGGCGAGAACAACTACTTCTCTCGATTTTAAATGGCCGCACTGACTTATCTATTACTTGAGATATAGGGCTGTACTGTATGTTCCTTCCCTAGGTATCCTCCACTTAGGGATCTTACAACAAGAGAGGTAAATTATTTCCTTTCCATTTCTTTCTCTCTTTTTCCATTTTCTAACACCATGCAAAGCTGTGCTGGAGGACACCGGGTAAATAGATAAGTAAATAAAATAAAACACAAAAGCAATGGGGGGGGGGAGAGATAAATGTCTGCACCTCACGGGTATGCTGAGCTTATTCTGAATCATCGCAGTGACTGCTTAACGTTTCATTTTGGAAACTGGGATTTATAGAGGGGGGAATTCACGGCCTCTGATACACAAGAGAAACTTCGTCGCCCTACCTGCACGACTATAAATAAGATCCTTTTCACTTGATCACACACTGAGCCAGAGAGGAAAATGGGGATTTTGCACCGTTGGCCAGGTAGAATGTGAGAGTGAGATGATCATCTATAATAGAATGTATGAGGCTATACTCTATTTAGAACTACAAATCTGTTTATTAGGAGCCAAAGACAATAGCTTGCTTACAAGGAATAAATTGTAATCTTGGCAGGCTCCCTGAGGATACAGAGCACAGTGATGATTCACAGTTATGAATGTAAAAGCCCAATGAGGCATCTGAGAAGTGTTGTTATGTGACTAATGCTTAATAAGTGCACAATCAAAGGTCTCTCGAAGTTCTCAAAAGTAAAGTATATTTTTAACCTGCACACAATGCAGTTGACTGAAGCTTTTAGTGAGATGAATAACAGTAGAGGAACAGCGTGCTAAATTCAAGTCATGAAGTAAAATCACCACAATCATACACTCTAAAGTGTTAAATCATGCAATGATGGCTAGCAATTGGACACTTCTTGCATCAAGCCAAACTCCTCACATAGGCTATACTGTAAAAAATGTCTGTAATTTTAATGGTAAAAGACTGTAAAAATGCTAAAATTAAATGTTTTTTTAAAAAAAGTTCATTGATTAATGATTATTAACTGTAAAATATACAGTAAAATTGTTTTTATTTATTTTAAAAGACAATACAGTAGTTTTACAATAAAATGTTGTAAAATTACATTTTTAGATGTAAAAGTATGATTTTCCTGTATAATTAATGGTAAAAATTTATGTTTTACAAGAAAATACATGTACTTTTTACGGTAAATTATTGTTATTTTTACATTAAAAAACAATAATCGGGCATTCACAGAATTCTCTGTGTGACCCATCATATTTCATTATATTTTATGGGAATAGCTATGTTGCTTCTTATTTTTAATATCAGGTATGTACATTGGGGTGTTCTGTTTTATATTTGATGTAGTTTAGTTAATGTTTACTGCATTATTTAAATTTCACCTGTGTTATCCTGATGGTGTTTAGTGTTTGTGTGAGTGACGCTGAGCACTGTCTCTACATGTTTATTGGTCATTGCTCATGGAAGAGCCACTATTGGTGAACTTACAGTGATTAACAATACATTATAAAGTGAAACGCAGATTTTGACAGTTTCAGAAGGTTAATATAAAGTTTATGTTTTTTTTTATTTATTTATTTTTTTTTACTGTACATTTAACATAATTTTTTAATTTTTCTACAGTACTAGCGTGGTCATGTAAATTATAACAGTTTTAAACTGTAAAATGTACAGGTTGTTCTGTAAAATTGTTTACATTTTTACTGTATTTTTTTCATAATTATTCTGGCAAACACAGCTGGCAGTTTTTTTTTTTTTTGTTTTTTTTTAACAACAGGATTTGTTTTTACAGTGTAGTTATTAATAACATTTATCTAACAAGAAACGTCAAATGTGTGTTATCTCTAAAGACAAGACAAGGGCTACAGAAGTCGCATACTGTATGAGGACCATAAATTAACAGTGCTTGACCATTTTAAATCATTTTCTGTAGAAATCTTGCCATTTAAACTAGAATCACCACCACAACACCTGTTGTTCTATATCAAATAAAAGGGACTGGGCAATAGCCTAAAAATAGCCATATCAACATTTCAAAATGCAGAGGGGGTGGTGTAATGTAGTATAACAGTGCGTCAAAAGAACAAGGTCAATATTAACAGTCCTACAGTATTAACAGCCTCAGCTGAACTGATTAAGACAGCTTTTGGCGCTGCAAATGAGCTTCCAGGCCGAAATGGCATTGATTTAGGAAAGATAGTAGTCCGAATTGACGAACTGAAGGAAGGCAAAGCGTTTGTTAGACAAGCACAACTAACGCGATCTCTCCATTCAATTCTACGGTCGCGAATAGTTTATTTGTATATTAATCGCTTGTTTGCCGCGATTATTTTATTCCAGCTGTTGGAAGTGAATGGCGGGCTCTCTTTAATCGCTTGTTTTATTTGTTTGTTTATTAGTCGTTAGTCTCGTATATTTTGTTTCACCGCTTTGAAGTGAACGAAGAAGCGCTATCTTTAATCGTTAATCTTTTATTGTATTATTTAATTGCTCTTTATTCACTTTAGCGGCACTCTTTGGTCTTAAATAGTTTGTTTATTAGTCGTTTCGGCTGTCTTTAGTGAACGGAGAAGGGCTCTTTTTAATTGTTAATCGATTATTTATTTTGGCGACTCTCTTTATAGTCTTAAATAGTTTGTTTATTTTTCCGTTTCTTAATCGATTCAGCTGTCTTCACTGAATGGAGAAGAGCTCTGTGAGTCAGACCGCCATGTGAATGTCTCCTGATGAAGGGAGCCAAAGGAGCGCTCAACTTCAGAGCTGAGCGGAATATAAATGCGATCAGAAACAAGAGTTTGCTCGTGATTAGCACTGAGCCCCTTTTCCTATCTGAGCCCATTGCATTAAACTGATTTAAATGAACGGCGTATAGTAAACATCTAACGTAGTTGTATAATCTATGTATTTTCAATGTGTTAGCGGTCTCGTTATTGTGATACATAAATAAATAATAATAATAATAATAATAAATATTACACGAGGGTTTTATTACACTGATCACTATTCTCTCTCATTGCATTTTAAGTGTTTCGCAGTGCAACTATTGCTGCTTGATGAGTTTTTAAAACGTGAAATACATTGACAATTGACACTGACAATTTCCCGACAATAAATAAATGCAAAATGAAACTGAGACCCTCCTCAATTAAATAAAACGCTCAAGCGATAGTCCTGGAGGTGACAGGGAAATAAAAACTGTCGCGCCTACCTGGGAAACGAGGAATGCGATGCAAATACGGGTTCCGAACTCCATGGTCTCAGATCACTGGGAATAACGTTCAAATCAAGGTGCTGGTCGAACCAGCTCTGTTCATAATTCCAGAGTCGCGAGAGTAAAGCCCCTCTGCCTCGAGCTGCCAACTTCCCAAATAGAACTGCAGCCTCATGAGCAGAGCATTGGATAGGGGCGCCGAGTCCACCACCAATAGGTTTATTGGGGGGGGGGGGGGGGGTCTTCTTTGACGCTCACATGAACCTGATGTGTTTGTATTGATGCTCAAGTTACAGATTCAGCATCTATGCATTCCTTTGCCTTTCACTGATGCATTTTCAAACTTTATATTTGGGTTAAGAAGACAATAACAGTAAAGCATTTTAAAGAGTGAAGTATCACATATCCATGTAGGCTAGTACTTAGTGGAAAAGGTATTGTAGCTGAATAACTAGACATTTTTGCTTAAAAAATTACATACAATTTGTTTTAAATCATAATTTTAAATTCATCCTTCAACCACTGTAGCCAAGTACATTCAAAATGTTTAATGAAATAAAAATCTAGTTAAAGATATTTAATGCATGTTTTCCAGTTTTTCCACAATACAGTAATAAAAAAAAGCAATATTTACCTACATAAACAGGGTGTGTAAAACCTACTATTTCACCCAGTAACATTTTGGAATTCAGCTGTTATTTATTAATTTTATAACCCAACAATTATTTATTGTTGTCCAGTTTGCCATTATAATATGATACAGTGTTTTTATTACTTTGAGGATTTGATGTATACAATAGTAATATATTCCTGTCTTATTTACTTTACTTTCACCTGGAGCTTATATTCTGATGCTGAGGCTGTATTTTATTTAAGCATTGTAGGCAACATTCGTAACTAACAATAAACATACAAAGCACGGTGGCCCCTCAGCACACTAGAGCAGAAGGGGAAAAAAAAAAACATTGCCGTTTATCAAGCGCTGAAATTTGCTTGTTGCAGAACAATCTGGAATAATTCTAACAGTCCCCTCTTTGCAACCTAAACTTGTACAAGACGTTAAATATTTGTGACACCTGTGCTAAAAAAACAAAACAATCTAGACACAGTTCAACGACTATTACAGAACGCAGGTGTCTCGGCATGCATTTTTGAAACCTGAAGCTCTTATTAAGTTGACACAGTGTCTAAAAATGTGCCAGTCCTCCGTGAGACACTGAAGAAACAGCGAGATGCGGTGCAGCAGGTATGGACATTCGTCCAGCGTGTGTTTACACAGGAAAACAATGGCAAAACAGAGCAGATGCAGGAAAAAACGAGTTTGGTGTGAACAGCCCCCTAACTCATCCGTTTGCGCGTATCTGTGAGTGAGAGCACGTGCACGAAACAATTTTGGAGGGCCTATATATTTTTTCATAAATTACAAACCCGAACCCTATTTAAAAAAACTCCGCTGTCCCAACCCCAGCCATTTATAACGTGAAGCTGACAACAGTGTATTTGTGCATGTACCCAGAACAACATGTCACCCCTCAAGCATTTTACCGGGGCGGGCCCCCCATTTTTTGCCGAGCTTTCCTACCAGGGCGTCTAACATTATCAGAAAGGAAAAGCAGTGTTTTTAATATAATCATATAGAAAAAGCAGCACCAAAATATAGAATTTAGACCATAATTTGACTGTGCTCTAGACAGAATAATCTGCATGTGTTTGACTAATACTGTACACATTTTACACTACCAGTCAAAAGTTTAGACACACCTACTCATTCTTTATTAGTAGTAATTTCCACATTTTAGAAATAGGCTAATGGTAAAGGCATCAAAACTGCAAACTAAGTGTGGAAATTGTGCTAGTGACCAACTGGGATGCTTTATAAACAGTACTGTATTCACAGTAAGTTCCCATGTACACTATGTGGGGCACTTGTTGGGGTGCTTTGCCTTCACTATATATCTGGCTACAAAATTAATTTCAAACATTTAAGCATACACCTTTGGATCAAAAGGATTTTGAGATTTCAAGAAACATAAAAATCTGCAGAATGTGTCCAAACTAATAGTTTATGTGCTAACCTTATGGGTCAAATACAAATCTTGTCCAAAATGTTTCTTGCTTTTTGTAAAGAAAACCTGAAATATTGAGGATGTACTGAAATGCTAACCAAAAGCCCAATTCAACAATTATTCTTCCATTAATAAAGGCATCTTCTTGTATGTTAGCTATCTGGAGAGGACCCACAGACATTAAATAAACAAGGTCAATTTCTTCACAAATAATATTGGACAAAAAATCCACTGAGATTCAAAACAGCAATAAGCTATCCAGCAAAGTTTTAATTTGTTACAACCATGAGTCCGTCTGACATCTGTGTTTCAGGCCTTTCCATTCAAAAACACAGTGCACGGAATTATTAACTTGATGGACAACAACACAATAGTGATGGCTGACCACCCATTCTCTTGTAGGTTTTGTGATATTCAGCAAAACTCTCTGTTTACCCTTGTAACCTAAAGTTGCATCAGAAACCTCTTTTAAAAGACCTTTTTTTTTTTTTTCTTCGTGAAATGCATTTCAGTCACTTGTCACATCTAGACTTTAAGTGTTAAAGGGTTTCTGATGGATTTCAGAGAAGTCTGACATAGGTCCAAAATAGCCATAGGTAAGCATTTCTGCAGAGCTCACCATGAATTACAGCAGCCACACTCATGCAGCTCTCTGAAATAGTTTATAGTTTTGGGTATTTGTTATATATCTGCAAAAAATGTACATACTGTCACTTTACTCTGGACCCTTCATTTGTTCCGTCTCCCTAATATCATGCAGCTGGACATGAGCTATTGGGAACAGGGATGGTACAACTACAAAGTGTCCAAAAATCCATCATAACGACCTCTCCCACCATGAGTATAAACAAATACCCTTTGACCAATAATCATGGTAGTTGCAGTCAAAGTGTTCAAAAAGAGGGACTGCAGGGGTGGAGAGATTTATATTTGGTGTGGGAATACAACTTCTATATCAACATGTCTTAGACGCATGTCAAGAGAATGTGACACTTCCTATTATGAAAGACAGCCAGGCCAGATGCTCACAGACAAACACTAAGCTCCAGATCATTGAACTCGGAATCTATAACATCTAGAATGTCAAGACACCTGAGATCAGACCCAATGTCAGCTTAGTTAACTCTGCAATTGCACATAAAAAACACATCTTAGACTAGAGTGGTGGTTCTCAACTGGTTTTGCTGTACGACCGAGATTTTACATTGGACATCAAGTGGTGACACAAAACAGTAAATGTAACAAATTTAATGTAGTCTGGGTTTTCCATAGTCTTTGTTCCTTTTTTTTGATAATGAGGGCATGTCATACAATCTGCCTATGTTGGCCTCTACCTAATTTGGCTAGTTTTTACCAAGTGACAGTGAAATTTTATCATCACTCAACCATATACAGAAGTGCAACAGTGGGTGAAAGTCTTGTGTGCAGTTCCAAGCAACATAGCAGTATGACAATTACAATAAACATCTGATTTACACATAACAAAGTACTGCAGAGTTTGACTTGATGTATGGTCTTAAAGGTCAATAACAAAAGATATGAGAAGTGTTTTGTCCTCCTTTGAAAAGTTGATGATCCCATTTATTTTGCTACCCTTATGTATAATTACAAGGTACAGCATGTTGCATTTAGCATTGTTTTTCCCTGCGTCCCATTTTTGGTCATGACCCCACCAGCTGAGGACCACTTGTCAAGAGTATTCTCATGTGACCCCGTGTCCACATGCATGGATGTTGTATTTTGCCTTCACTATACGCAACATATAATTTCATTTCATTTAAACAGACTGATCTCAGTTCAGGACACTCTAGGCTGTCAGTAAAGGGTTAACCTTTTGACGCAGGAGTGATGTGACAAAACAACATGGTGCCAATCACAGTGGAGTTTGTCTTTGGGAGAAACCCCAACAAAACTATATCTGGTAAGAAACCTTAATTAGTTTTAAGTTTTACATTAAAACCAGTTTGAGTCAAAAGATTAGAGTCTCTAGTTTCATCCGATATGCCATTTTATTTTTTTATTTGAACGATTTATCGCGAAACCCCATGCTGCTAAACACAATGTACACTAATGTGTACAGCAGAACAAGGTTTTCATTAGAAATCCTATATTTACTCTGCATTTTCACATTGGTAATTTATTTATTATTATTTTTATTTATTTTTTTGCTTTCAGAGGCTTTATATGGAGTTAGGATGAAAATACAGTGCATTTCGAACTGTTCTGAGACCAGTGCAGGCAGACAGCACACTGGAGGTTAAATCACTCTCTAAACAGAGAGCAAGGGAGCATCCTACAGTAGCTTTCCTATGAAGCTGAGTGTATTCAATCCAAACTTCCTATCAAAAGTTCAGTTTCAGGCTGCAGATGATGTTTGACCACTCAACATGTATGGCAGACATGGAACAATGGTAATCAGTACTTAGTTTCAGAATTCATAATGTATAATTTTATTTTAACATGGTTGGCAGAGATTGCACGATGCTGGCCATTACATGTGTCAGAATTAATTATGTTAATTTCTGATTGGTAATGTGCTTCAGCACTGGCTATCACATGTTTGTTTGACAGTTCAAAGAGAGAACACTGAGATAATGTTGCCAAAGTAGAAAAAATATTGTAACATAAAAGTCAAATCAAGTCAAATAATTATTATTTGTATAGTTTTTTTATTTGTGCTTTTCCCAATACACATTGTTCTAAAGCAGCTTTACAGAAAATCAGCCGTAATGTCTGTAACGTCTCAAAAACATGAATAACCAACACTCCTGGAAACATAAGCAATTTCTATAGCTTGTATTATTTAAAATATCACAACTTAGTCTTGCTGCCACGCAGAGTATGTGGACATACAATTTTAGGAAAACTATTTGCTCTAGATTTTTTTTTTTTTTTGCATGTTTATTAGGTGCTACTAGTTACAAATAAAAAATGGAAATGGAAAATGCACAAAGAAGTCATGGTCGGGTCTCAGGAGTGTATACCAAATTTTTCCCTTTTAGGCTCAAAGGTCAGATGTCCATTACCATCCCACATTTGAGTTCTGTCTGTCATTTCCATTTTAACACAAATTTCTCTTCGAAACTTTGAATGACTGTATGTGAACTGTAATATTCCTCGTTCAAAGGCAGAAGATGAAGTGTGACCAAAAAAATAATGAAAAACTCTTTAATCCATTCAAATTATCCCCAACAATTGCCTACACCCACACAAAAATAGAAAGATTTGTGAATATATCTTTTTGGAGTAGATAAAAGGGAGGGATATGATGCGTACCACCACCTCAGGTGCCATCATCTCTCAACCCGTCAGGGGAGCAGTCAGACTCCCTCTCTCTCCCTTTCTTCTGTCCGGTTGTGAAAAATGAGGCAAGGAATTGTAGTGATGTTCTGAGGAATTGCTTTCTCAAGACAATGTTGCAGGATTGTTGCGCTATATCTCTTTATCAAATGATCCAAGAGGAAATGGCATTATGGGTGCTGTGGATTTGTCTAAAACACATTCTGTGTGTTAAAAGGTAAGGGGAAAAAACTTTCCAGTATCTTGGATCTTCTTGGAAGAAATAAAGAGGGAGCGAGTGAGGGACTTGCAATTTTAACTGGAAAATGAAGAATCATGTAGCAATGATAATGATTAAAATGTCAAGACAATAGCAAAACAGTTAGAGATAACATATCTCCTCTTGGGCAGTTTTATATACAAATACCAAAGAAATACTTTAACTCTGCTGATTCAATATTCCACACCCACATTCCATTAGGAACAATCCACTCCTTCATCTCTAAAGAGGAATGGGCTTGGAGGGGTGTTTGGTAGCAGGGCCAAATTAAATAACAATTATGAAAAATGACCAAGAAAGAGGTAGAGATGAATAATGTAATATTATAAAAGTAGAAAAACAAGACAGAGGAGTAAAGGTAGTGTTTACAATATCGTAAAGTGATGTCCATGAGAGAAAAAGAGGTTAGGAAAGTATTCATCTCAAAGAGAGCTGAGATTATTATAAGAGAGTCCATGCATTATTGACACAAGCACACAATTTGCACACTTTTCCTTAAAATATATTTATTTGTGTATGCATCTGAGAGAGAGATTACTTATGTGCAAATTAATATATAAGGTCAAGGGTTTAATTACCATTGAACACTCATTCTGATTTAAAGTCGTTTTGGATAAAAGTGTCTGTCAAATTCATACATTTAAATGCCACCAACAGTGCTCAACTGCATCTCATCTTTCTTTACTGTACATAACTGCCAAACAAAACCCAAGGTCTGATTTCATTGCATTATAATGCCAATTAACATCATCTGAGAATCAATTAACCGGTCTAGCTCTGCCTTCATATTAATTGATAACAACAGGTAAATCAATTTGATTTACTTTCATAATGGCTTTCCATCCATTCTGCTCATTGTGTAGTGATTTGTAGTGAGTTGAGGTCATTGAGATATAGATAATAAAATCAATGTCCAGGTGGAGAAATACCACCAGTCTCCCGAGAGAGCTGAACCTTAACTAAACAACTAAATGAAAATGTCTATCTGCGTGTTGCCCAATTATTTACATAAACTGATTAATACCTTTGCCGGAACAAAAACAAGACCACAATGTAAGGGGGAAAAAAGGTAAAGCGCAATAACGAGAGTTGCATATGTAACTGCAGTTCTGTGAGTTCTGGATGACCGCCATGGGCAGTGCTTCACACTGTATATTATCTCTGTTCGCTCATGCTCAGTTCGAGTCTAATATCTAATATCAGTGACCCAAGATGACACGGGGTCCTCCCTTGTTTAACCCCGTGACATCCAGCAAACTGTCCCTACGGAATCTTCTCGCCCAGTCTCCGAGTGACAGAGAACTCTGGCGGTCATCCAGAACTCATTGAACTGCAGTTCCCTATCTGTCACTCACTCGACGTTGTGTCGATGTAGTGACACTAGGGGGTCACTCTTGGGAGCACCAAACACCTCTGCTTTTTTTAAAAAAGGCCAATGAGAATTGGAGAGTGGAATTTGCATGCCACTCCCCAAGACATACAGCTATAAAAGGAGCTGGTATGCAACCACTCATTCAGATTTTCTCTTCGGAGCCGAGAGGTTGTATTCAGTGCACTGAATTCAATTCCCTCCAAAGACGCACCTCAAAACTGCTGGATTTACAGCGCATTTCAGCGGCTTCTCCCCCTCTGCACCCGTGGAGTGCAGAGAAGGCCCCTGGGCGCTTCGGCAGAGCGAAAATAAGAGAGTATATTCTAAAAGAGTATATTTTCATTCACAAAAAGAGCGGCACACACACTTTTTAAAGATGCCCTTCCGTTTGTGTGTTATTCCTGGTTGCGGTCGTTATCTCTGCGCTTCTGACGGCCACGATCGCTGTCTTACGCCCACGCGGACACATCATTCGTGGATGAGTCATGTCCTCATTGCGAGAACATGACCATAGCTTGCTTTTGTAAGAAAGATTTGGGGACGTCAATGGGACCACCTCCGCGGGTATCCCCCCCCCGGACCTCCCATTCCCCAGCACGCTCGCTTGCCCCGATCGGGCTCTCGCACGAGACCACCGACTCGTTTCAGCGAGAAGATGAGTTATCGAGCGCAGCATTGGAGACTGGGCTCGTCCAGTCTGACGCAGAGGCTTCAGCCGCACTTCCTCCATCAGGAACGGTCGCCCAGTCTCACACCGACGTGGAAATGACGGACATGCTTTCCCGGGCGGCTGTGAGCATCGGGTTAGAGTGGAACTCTCCACTCTCCTCTGAACCCTCGTGGCTCGACGATTGGTTCCTGGCCACCCACGGCCACACCCCGCCCCTGTTCCTTTCTTCCCAGAAGTGCATGAGGAGCTGACAAGATCGTTGGAGGCACCTTTTACTGCCCGGTCCCGGTCTTTCAACTCCCCTGCTCTCACTACCCTCGATGGTGGAGCGGTCAGGGGGTATTCGGTGATCCTCCAGGTGGATAAGGCGCTCGCTGTGCACTTGTGTCCACAGAGCGCCGCCACCTGGCAAGGGCACCCGAAGCTCCCGTCCAGGGCCTGTAGGTTTATGTTGTCCCTGACGATTGTGGCCTGCGGTGCCGCTGGACAAGCCGCCTCCGCCCTGCACACCACGGCTCTCCTGCAAGTACACCAAGCCAAGGTGCTAAAAGAACTGCATGAGGGTAGTTCTGACCCAGAATTGATGCAGGAACTGTGCTCGGCGACAGACCTCGCTCTCCAGGCGATGAAGGTCACGGCACGGTCTCTCGGGCAGGCGACCAACCTGGTGGTCCAGGAGCGCCACCTTTGGCTCAACTTGGTTGAGATGGGAGAGGCGGACAAGGCACGGTTCCTTGATGCCCCCATTTCCCAGGTTGGCCTGTCTGGCGACGCCATCGAGGAATTTGCCCAGCCATTTTTGGTGGTGAAGAAGCAGACGGAGGTCTTACAACATATCCTGCCCCGGCGCGGCTTAAGACCCCGCAACCTGTCTGCTTTTTGCCAAGGGCTTCCACCTGCAGCAACAACACTGGCTCCGTCGCAGCCCGCCCCTGTGACCTGGCTCCAGCATGGAGCCCTCCGCAGGAAGCAGACGCCACCCGTCTCGCGGCCGGCCGCTAAGAACCCGAGGAAGGCTTCGAAGCACCCCGGAGACAGGCGACCCATGGGCGAGGAGACCCACTTCTCTGGGGCTGGTCAACAGACTACTCCATCCCCCAGTGGAGGGCCGGAAGGAGAATCTTTTGTTGCCGCATGCCCAGGAGGCTGCGGCACCCAAAAGCCTGACAAAAGAATGGTTCCCTCGTCTCCTGGATCACAAATCCGGTGCACACGGCTGTCATCACATCCACCATCCCATTTTGGCAGGTATGGCACTCCAGCGGCAGACCCCTGTGCGCCCAGCTGTAGCACAAACCTGCCCACACAGGATTGGTTCCAGTGGACTACGGGGATGAGATTCCTCCTCCCCCCTCCTCGGCCAAACTTATGGTGGGCGGCAGAAGCCAGGTAAGTGCTTCGATGTCCATGGACTCAGCACGGCCACGGGGCTTGAGTCCACTCAACGTGGCACCTTGAGCTCCGCCCCACTGCTCCGCCTCACCCGCCAGTACATCCGACATGATCATTCCCTTGGTCCCCCTCGCCCGGAGTTTGGGCACATGGCTCACGTTTTCCAATCCTTCGTGATGGCTGACCCAGACCGTCCGACTTGGCTACGTGATTCAATTCTCCAGGCGCCTGCCCAGGTTCAGCTGCGTTCGCTTCACCTCAGTGAAGGCGAGAACACCGCTACCTTATGTGTGGAAATTGCTACCCTTCTGCGCAAAGGCGCAATAGAGCCTGTCCCTCCAGCCGAGATGAAGAAAAGGTTCTACAGCCCTTACTTCATCGTACCGAAGAAAGGCGGTGGGTTGCGACCAATCCTGGACTTGGGAGTACTGAACCGGGCTTTGCACAGACTCCCGACCAAGATGCGAATGCAAAAACGCACTCTAACGAGCGTCCGGTGGCGTACTGCCACGTCTTGGTCTTACCTCGACACAGACCCTTCCTGCGGTTTGCCTTCGAGGGCCAGGCATACCAGTACCATGTCCTCCCCTTTGGCCCGTCCTTGTCCCCTCGCATCCTCATGAAGGTCGCAGAGACAGCCCTTGCCCCGCTAAGGGAAGTGGGCGTCCGCTTCCTCAACTATCTCGATGACTGGCTAATCCTTGCTCACTCTCGAGAGTTGCTGTGCGCACACAGGGACCTCGTGCTCCAGCACCTCAGTCGACTGGGGCTTCGGGTTAACTGGGAAAAGAGAAAGCTCTCCCCGGTTCAGAGCATCTCTTTTCTCGGTTTGGAGTTGGACTCAGTCTCTGACAGCACGTCTCACGAACGAGAGCGTGCAGTCGGTGCTGAACTATCAGAAGGTGTTCAGATGGAGTAAAGCGGTTCCATTGAAACTTTTTCAGAGGCTCCTGGGGCATATGGCATCCTCAGCGGTGGCCACACCGCTCAGGTTGATGCATATGAGACCGCTTCAGCACTGGCTTCAGACTCGAGTCCCGAGATGGGCATGGCGCCGCGGAACACATCGCGTGACCATCACTCCGATCTGTCGCCATCTCTTCAGCTTTTGGACTGACCTTGCATTTCTACGGGCTGGGGTTCCCCTAAAGCAGGTCTCCAGGCACGTCGTGGTTACAACAGATGCCTCCAAGACGGGCTGGGGCACCAGATGCATCGGGCACACAGCCGCCGGCTCCTGGACTGGCCCGCGGCTGCGTTGGCACATCAACTACCTAGAGTTGTTGGCAGTACTTGCCAATTCTCATTGGCCTTTTTTTAAAAAAAGCAGAGGTGTTTGGGGCTCCCAAGAGTGACCCCTAGTGTCACTACATCGACACAACATCTCATTCCCTCTATCAGGGAACGGAGGTTAGAAAAGTAACCAGGATGTTAGATACGTAACTCTCGTTCTGTTTCGTTCTTACTGACCGCCAAAAGCAGTGCTTCACCCTGGATGACTCATAACAACAAGGTCACGAAGAGGCCATGCTTACACCTAAGAGGAAGTTGAAGGCCCCGATAGAACGGCTCTCTCAGTAGCACCAGGGGCAGCCACATGAACCCTGTAATATCTGTAAAAAGTATCTGTTGATGACCAATTAGCTGCCACATATACTCTTAGGTTAGAGGCCGCCCTATTGCTTTCTAGCAGGGACTGCAGTAAACGTAGTACAAGGGGTATGGTGCAGTGTTCTGAGACCACTGCTCGTTCCCTACACCAATCAGAGACCAGCTTCCACCGACAAGCGTAGACACTCCTGGTGGAGGGTGCTCAACAGATCAAGACTGCATTTTGGGCATCTTACTCACAAGCCCTCAACAATGATTCTGGCTCCTCAGAGGCCAAACACAGAGCTGCAGATGGTCTGGGTCCGGGTGCCAAATATGGTGGAGGAGATCCTGCCTCCTGGGTAGGCTCCAGGGTTCCATTTCAAGGAGCTTGTACAATACTGGAAACCATGGCCTCCTGGGCCAATTCAGTGCCACTAGGAGCAACCTGTGGTGCCCTTGAAGGACCCTGTGAAGAGTCGTCAGGATTAAGGGGGACGGAAGAAAGGCATAAAATAACAGGTCTGGCCAGGCATGCGCTAGTGCAGGGGTTCTCAACTGGGATGGAACCGTCCCCCAGGGGGCATTCAAAGGATGCCAGGGAGCGCTGAGAGCAAATTAGTGGGGGGGGGCATTAGGTTACAAATGGGGGTCGTTTATCAGTCATAATAATCAAAGAGTAGCGATTTATCTACAGGAGTTTGCAGTTGCGTGTAAGTGTGTTTATTTCATTGTTTACTTTGTTGTAGAGGAGTATTCATTGCTAGACTTGTGCTGTTTGTTTACTGGCTTGAACTCGCATCGCTTAAACGTGTGTTGGTGCGTGTGCTATATTGTTTTGACTTGTCCCAGGCAAGATTTAGAGTTGTTTGTCCAGTGTATGTAAAATCATTGTTGTTTTTAGTGTCTATAAACAGTGCTTCACTTATTTTAGAGTATTATTTATTGCTAATGTGTAGCATAATTTATTTGCGGTGTACTGAAGTCGCGTTCGTTCTCACGTTGTTCACCTCGCGCGACTCGTAGTTTTGGTTGCCCACGTGACAAGCTATGTGCTAAGTAGCATTAAGGCGTGCCCAGTGCCAGGTAAGGTATTTAAACCGCGGGATCCATAGTCATTCCAGGAGAAGCGATTTATCTACAGGAGTCTGCAGTCGCATGTAAGTGTGTTTATTTCATTGTTTTACTTTGTTGTAGAGGAGTATTCATTGATAGACTTGTGCTGTTTGTTTAATGGCTTGAACTCGCATTGCTTAAACGTGTGTTAGTGTGTGTGCTATATTGTTTTGACTTGTCCCAGGGTATTCACTGCTAGATTTAGCCCACGTGACTAGCTTTGTGCTAAGTAGCATTAAGGCATCGTGTATATATTTGACGTGAATGCTGATGCAGAAGTGGCAGCAGAAGTGGTAGCCCTCGTGGAAAGCCCTCCTCGTGTGAAGACCTACTTGTGCAAAGACCAGCGAGTCTACCTGTGCGAGTCCACCGAGCAAGGACACCGACAAGGCGCCACTCACCATAGCACTTGAGTATCTTTTAATTTTATCTCTTTTCATATTTTCCATGTACATACTAACATGACTACTTCACGAATAACATATGCCTTCAAGCACATCCCTGTTATCTGTTACAGACAGTTTACATGATATAGATGCAAGACAAAATGCAACCCACACAACCTACGGCCATTTTGCACTTCAGCACCTGCTCCGCTCTCTTTCTCAGTGGGACTCTGGAACTGTCAGTCAGCTGTGAACAAAACTGCCTTCATCCCAGCCTTTGCCACACAGTCCACCCTCAGCATCCTGGCAATGACAGAAACATGGATACGTCCAGAGGATACAGCAACACCTGCTGCTCTCTCCAAAAACATATCCTTCTCTCACACTCCTCGACACACTGGTACGGGTGGGGGAACAGGTTTGCTCATTCATAACAACTGGACTTTTTCACCACACTCTTCTCTGTGTAACAATACTACTTTTGAATTCCATGTTATTACTTACATTTACATTTACATTTACATTTATTCATTTGGCAGATGCTTTTATCCAAAGCGACTTACAAAAGAGGAAAACAAAAGTGAATCATCTTAAGGAGACAGTGGTATGAAAAGTGCCATACTACAAAGTTTCACTAGCATCAGAATAGTGTAAAAGTGCAACAAGAATTATTATTATTTTTTTTTTTAATGACTGGTTAAGTGCTCATGGAAAAGATGTGTTTTTAGTCGTTTTTTGAAGACAGAAAGTGAGTTAGCTTCACAGATGGAGTTGGGAAGTTCATTCCACCATCGTGGTATGATGAAGCCGAAAGTCTGAGAAAGTGTTTTGGTGCCTATTTGTGTTGGTACAACAAGACTACGATCCTTAGCCGACCGCAGGATTCTAGTGGGCGCGTAGCTCTGCAGAAATGATTTTAGGTATGCTGAAGCAGACCCAGTGACTGTTCTGTATGCAAGCATCAGAGCCTTGAATTTGATATGTGCATCAACCGGCAGCCAGTGGAGAGAGACAAGGATAATTAATAATTAATAATAATTGTATTTATTTATCACATGTTATACATTTGCACATATACAGTGAAATTCTTTTTTTCACATATCCCAGCTAAGCTGGGGTCAGAGTGCAGGGTCAGCCATGTTACAGCGCCCCTGGAGCAGATAGGGTCAAGGGCCTTGCTCAAGGGCCCAACAGTGGCATCTTGGCGGTGCTGGGGCTTGAACCCCCGAGGAGTGGTGTAACTTGCGCTCTCTTTGGTTCATTAAAGACCAGACGTGCTGCTGCATCTGGATCATTTGTAGGGGTCTAATTGCACATGCAGGGAGGCCTGCAATGAGAGCATTACAGTAGTCCAGTCTAGTTAAGGCAAGTGACTGGACAAGCAGTTGTGTGGCATGTTCAGAGAGGAAGGGTCTTATCTTCCTGATATTGTAGAGTGTAAATCTACATGATCTTGCGGTCTTTGAGATGTGGTCTGTGAAATTTAGTCTGTTGTCAATGGTTACCCCTAGATTTCTGACCATTTTGTAAGGCGTTACTGTAGTTGCACCCAGCTGCATGGTGATGTTTTGTTCAACAGCAGGGTTGGCTGGAAAGACAAGGAGTTCAGTCTTGGCTGGTTTGAGTTGAAGGTGGTGTTCCTTCATCCAGGCTGAGATGTCTGCCAGGCAGGCTGAAATTCGATCAGTCATTGTGGAGTCGTTGGGCTGGAAAGACAAGTAGAGTTGCGTGTCATCAGCGTAGCAGTGGTAAGAGAAACCATGTGCCTGAATGATGGGTCCCAGTTATGTTGTATATAGAGAAGAGAAGTGGCCCAAGCACTGATCCCTGAGGTACCCCAGTAAGTAGCTGATGTGGCTTGGATACCTCACCTCTCCAGGCTACCTTGAAGGACCTACCTGAGAGATAGGACTTAAACCAGTCATGCTCAGTTCCTGTGATGCCTAGCGAGGAGAGGGTAGAGAGTAAGATCTGATGGTTGACTGTGTCAAAGGCTGCAGAAAGGTCCAGCAGAATCAGGACAGATGATCTTGATTCAGCTTTCGCCTGTCTCAGTGACTCAGTGACAGACAGCAGGGCAGTCTTGGTGGAGTGTCCACTTTTGAAGACTGACTGATTGTCATCCAGCAGCTTGTTCTGTGAGAGATAGGCAGAGATTTGATTGAAAACTGCCCTTCGAAGTGTTTTTGCCATGTATGGGATGAGAGAGACTGGTCTGTAGTGTTCTATTTGTGTGGAGTTAAGTGCGGGTATTACTGCAATGCAACCCACAAAAATACATGTTGTTGTCATTTATCGCCCTCCAGGTCAGCTGGCAAACTTTCTCGAGGAGTTGGATGTCCTGCTGTCCTCCTTCCTGGAGGATGGTAAGCCACTTGTGGTTCTTGGTGATTTCAACATACACCAAGACAAACCCCAGGCCACTGAACTGAATGCTCTTCTGGCCTCATTTGACTTGGAAAGACTACGCATCAAAGCAACTCACAGATTGGGCAACCAGCTGGACCTCATTTTTACACCTAACTGTACCAACTCAAATATTCTTGTTATTCCTTTACATGTCTCTGATCACTACTTTGTTCAATTCAACATGACTCTCCCATCTACATTAAAACAGACTCCACATTTGGTTTCCTTTCACCGTAACCTCCGTTCTCTTTCACGCTCTTGCCTTTTCACTGCTGTCTCTACCTCTCTTCCCACTCAAATTGTATTTTCCACCCTTGACGTAAACACTGTCACAGACACACTAAGCTCTGCTAAAACAACCTGTCTAGACAACATCTGCCCTCTCCCCTCAAGGCCAGCACATACTACACCACCCAGCCCCTGGCTCTCTGACGTCCTTCGTGACCATCAGACTGACCTCAGGGCAGCTGAGAGGAGATGGCGTAAATCTAAAGATCCAGCAGATCTAGGTAAGTATCAGTCTCTGCTTGCAACTTTTTCAGATAATGTTAAATCTGCAAAAACTTCCTACTACCAGAACAAGATCAACAGCACCACAGACACTCACAGATTGTTTAGAACATTCAACACACTTCTCTGTCCTCCCCTCCACCGCCTGACACATTACTGACAGCAGATGTCTTTGCCACATTTTTTTACTAATAAGGTTACAACCATCAGCAATACATTCTCAGCACCTCACCCTCATGGTGTTCTCTCCTCTGACTGACACTGAGGTCTCTAAACTCCTCCTCTCCAACCACCCCACCACCTGTTCCCGTGACCCCATTCCTTCTCACCTTCTCCAGGCCATCTCTTCATCCATCTTACTTGCACTCACTCGCATAATTAACACATCTCTACTTACAGGCACTTTTCCCACTACATTTAAGCAGGCTCGAGTAACCCCACTGCTGAAGAAACCCGCACTTAACCCCACACAATTAGAACACTACAGACCAGTCTCTCTCATCCCATTCACTTGAAAGGGCAGTTTTTAATCAAATCTCCAACTATCTCTCACAGAACAAGCTGCTGGATGACAATCAGTCAGGCTTCAAAAGTGGACACTCCACCAAGACTGCCCTGCTGAATCCAGATCATCCGTCCTGATTCTGCTGGACCTTTCTGCAGCCTTTGACACAGTCAACCATCAGATCTTACTCTCTACACTCTCCTAGCTGGGAATCACAGGAACTGTGCTTGACTGGTTTAATTCCTATCTCTCAGGTAGGTTCTTCAAGGTAGCCTGAAGAGGTGAGGTATCCAAGTCACATCAGCTACTTACTGGGGTACCACAGGGCTCAGTGCATGGGCCACTTCTCTTCTCTATATATACAACATCACTGGGAGCCATCATTCAGGCACATGGTTTCTCTTACCACTGCTGTGCTGATGACACGAAACTCTACTTGCCTTTCCAGCCTTACGCCACCACAGTGACTGCTCAAATCTCTGCCTGCCTGGCAGACATCTCGGCCTGGATGAAGGAACACCACCTGCAACTTAACCAAGCCAAGACCAAACTCCTTGTCTTTCCAGCCAACCCTGCTGCTGAACAAAACATCACCATGCAGCTGGGTGCAACTACAGTAACGCCTTCCAAAACAGTCAAAAATCTAGGGGTAACCATCGATAACAACTACATTTCACAGACCACATCTCAAAGGCCGCAAGATCATGTAGATTTGCACTCTACAATATCAGGAAGATAAGACCCTTCCTCTCTGAACAGGCCACACAACTTTTTGTTCAGTCACTTGTCATAACTAGACTGGACTACTGTAACGCTCTCATTGCAGGCCTGCCTGCATGTGCAATTAGACCTCTGCAAATGATCCAGAATGCAGCAGCACATCTGGTCTTTAATGAACCAAAGAAAGCGCATGCTACACCACTCCTTGTCTCTCTTCACTGGCTGCCGGTTGATGCACGTATCAAGTTCAAGGCTCTGATGCTGGCATACAAAACAGTCACTGAGTCTGCTCCAGCATACCTAAAATCATTTCTGCAGAGCTACACGCCCACTAGAAGCCTACGGTCGGCTAAGGAATGTCACCTTGTTGTCCCAACACAAAGAGGCACCAAAACACTTTCCCGGACTTTCGGCTTCATCATACCATGATGGTGGAATGACTTCGCAACTCTATCCGTGAAGCTGACTCACTTTCTGTCTTCAAAAATCGGCTAAAAACACATCTTTTCCATGAACACTTAACCAGTCACAAAAAAAAAAAAAAAATTCCTTGTTGCACTTTAATCTGTTTTTAATGCTATTCTGATGCTATTGAAACTTTGTAATATGGCACTTTTCGTACCACTGTCTCCTTAAGATGATTCGCTTATGTGTTCCTCTTTTGTAAGGCGCTTTGGATAAAAGCGTCTGCCAAATGAATAAATGTAAATGTAAATGTAAATCTATCATCAAGTTCCTCTTTGCATTAAAACATTTATCTAGACTTGGAGTATAACAGTTGGTTCTCAATTATACGGGCTGGTATGCATTTGTACCGCGGTTCATCTGATTTTGAAGTCTAGTGACACATCTGAAGTATCTGGTTTAGCAGCATCAAATACACAGGCGGAGGCAAAACCTTGGTTAATGCTCCTGTATGGCTCTGTACATGGATATGGCTCAACAGACAGAGCAGCATGAGCGCAAAGCTCTTAAAGCTCGAGAAACAATGCGCAAGAGGTGAAAACCATATGAATTCGGCAAAGAATTCTACATCACCACCCTTGAATTTACTATAATAACACTAACTGTACTTTAGGCAGAAATAGATTGATAATGAATATTATCATATCACTACTTCAGCTCTATTAAATTTGTGATAGGTTACAATAGAGGAGTGAGGCAATATAATACATTTTTGTTACAGCTTATACAATTTTATATTTTGTATTTATTGTTTTTACATGTGTAAAAACAGAAATAGAAATTATGTTACATCTATCCATGGTAGTGAAGAAGATCTATGCTTCCGTGTGTTTACTATGGTCTTGTTACAAATATCCTGTTAAAACTATAAAAATAAATAATTAATGAATAAATGTAAATTTTCAAAAAGGCAAATTTAAAATATATTAACACTATAACTTTTATTATTAGTTTCTGTCTTCGCATTTTCATTTTATATACCCCAGATATAGCCCTGCATCTGCTTGAATTCAAGAAACACAAGGTGTGCTCTCACATTCATGATGCGTAAGCCTGTTGAATTTATTAACAAAACTTTAAAATTATGCAATGCATCGAAGCTGCATTGAGCAAATTAAGCAAATAACACAAATATTGAGTTTTGTGTTTTATGTTTTTTACTTTTTTTCTCAACAAAGTCTCCACTTTAAAATTATGTCACATAATTGGGGTAAGGGAATGAAGTAGGTGGGCATTCATCAAAAAAAGGTTGAGAATCACTGTGCTAGGGCATCCTGACCCAGAGGGCTGGATTCCTCTGTCAGAGAGAACCAGAAGGGACATTGGGTCGAGGACGCCAAGGCGAAGAGGTCCACCTCCGCTCTGCCAAGTCATTGCCATATCATTTGTACTACCTCTGGGTTGAGTCTCCAATCTCCTGGGGGAGGTCTGTGGCGAGACAAAAAATCTGCCACTATGTTTGACACACCAAGGAAAGGCCCAGGTCAGGAGGTCCTGTGCCCCCCGCAGGGATTGGTTGGACCTGGTGCTGCCCTTATTGTTGATGTGATAAACCACCGATGTGTTGTCCATCCTGACAAGGACATGCCTGCCCTCTAAGGCTGGTCCAAAGTACCTCATCGCTAGAAGTACTGCTCGTAGCTCCAAAGTATTTATACTATAAGAGGCTTGCTGGGGATTCCAGTGTCCCCTGACCATCCTGTGCTGACAGACCTGCCCCAAGCCGGTAAGTGAAGTGTCGGTTTGAATTACCTCCCGGTGAGAGGGACTCATGCCCAGGGCCACACCCCTGGTCAGGTATGCCCTCCTCCTCCATGATTTCAAGGTAAGGAGGCACCATGCAATTTAATATTTTGCATCGATTCTATTGGACCCCCTCTAGACTGTATAGGCTGGGTTTTAAAGATACACCCACCTGCAGGCGGTGCCAATCAGAAGATGGGGACACAATACATGTTTTTTGGGGATGTGTTAAGATCCAAGAATTTTGGTTGAGGATTCAGAGCTTTATGTGTGAGGTATTGGACACTCAATTTTCATTTTGCCCCAGACTCTGTATCCTGGGTGATAGGATGGGTATTAACATTGAGGATACATATTAAAAAGTTGGGTCCTAGCTGGAGTCATTATTGGCAGAAGAATCATCCTCAGGGGATGGAAGCCGAGTATTGATCGTCTATCAACTCTCAGAAAGGATATTTTTCATGGCCACAGAAAAATAACTCTTTCTTAGCATGTAGCTGTGATCAATTCATTAAATTGACATTGATTTACAAGCAGACCAGAATCAACTCGCAAGAATGTACACAAAAGCTTTATTTAACTAAATCACGAACACATAACTAATCTAAACAAACACATATACACAAATCACGCATACATGGGAAATGGAAAAGTGAAAGTGAATGAAACAGGAACAGAAACAGGGGAATGAAGCTATGAAAAGAGTCATTTAACCATCTGAAAGAACCATCAGTTTCTTACTTCGAAGCACCTTTGTTAACAAAGGGGTTCACAGCTTATACTAAACCTCTGTTTAGTTAGTTAACAGTACGATACTTGCAATGCCTTGGCGGTTGAGAGAGCGCCCGGATGCAGTCTCAGGAGAAAGTCTTGATGGTTCCTTGAGTCGATGGTGTTGAAGTTGCAATCAATTTCATCTGCGCTGAATGAAGAAATGATGATGAACTTGCGGTGTTTGACTCTGTTATGGTCGAGGAAGTTACCCATGGCTTGATGTGTTTGAGTCCTCCGGCCTGCGACCTCGTGGTCGGACCGGGTGTTTCCGGTCCCACACGAGCAGCGACCATGAGCAGAAGGGAGAAAGAGAGAGGGAAGAGAGAGAGAGAGAGAGAGATCACTCCGACAGTGCCCTTTAACTCCTGAGGGAGGTCACTCCTCTCGAGTTTGGCTTGATCAATGAGAAAGGTGCAATTTCCAGTGGGAAAAGTTCCTTTGTTTGGAAGCTGACTCATTTGCATGACTGGAGTAAGCAAGCAGTTTGTGCCCCTTTATGCTCTGATTAATATAACAAGCATACAATGCATGCTATAAGTGGGTGCTATACTTCAATGTTTAGGGCATCACACAAGGATTAATTTGATAGGAAGCATGATACCAATAATTTTACATTATCTAGTGATTCTGTCATAAAGCATGCACAAAACGGTATACAGTACAAAAGACACTATACGAGACAGTAATAATCATACACACAATGTCCTGAGGATATGCATGATCATTTATAGAACAGTTTGTCTATAAATTAATGAAGAAAAGTCTGTTTTAGGGGCTTTCCTATGGGGGAGTGAGTTTCTTCTCCACATTCCTTTGCTTTTGCATGTGGCTACCTTCCCCCACCTGGAATGTCTCTTAGGTCCACTAGTTGCTGGGCCAGTGTCAGCAAAGGGGAAGTAAGAGCTGATAATGATTAGTGGGAGAGCAGACATCTCGGAGTCTGCTTGGGCCTAATTGGACCTTTGCTTGTTACGGTCTTGAGACGTCTGTTGGATTATTCATTAAATAATGAATAATTGTGTGTCTGATTGGTCCAGATGCTACAACTGGGTCAGAGCATCTCTGAAATGGCAAGTCTTGTGGGGTGCTCCCAGTCAGCAGTGGTGAGTACCTACCGACAGTGGTCTAAGGAGGGACAAACCACAAACTGGTAATAAGGTGTTGGGTGTCCCAGGATCATCGATTCACGAGGGCAACGAAGGGTATCCAATCTGGTCCGAACTGACCATTCATGTGGACGTCAATTTGACATGCGCCACCTACCTATACATTGTTGCAGTCCAGTTACACCCCTTCATGGTAATGGTATTCACTGATGGCAGTGGCCTCATTCAGCAGGATACTGTGCCCTGCCACACTGCACACAGTGTTCGGGAATGGTTTAAGGAACATGATGAAGAATTCAAGGTGTTGCCCTGGCCACCAAATTCCCCAGATCTCAATCCGATTAAGCATCTGTGAGATGTGCTGGACCAATAACTTACAGGACTTGAAGGATCTACTGCTAATGTATTGGTGCCAGAGACCACAGGACAACTTCAGGGGTCTTGTAGAGTCCTTGCCTCAGCGGGTCGGCCCTGTTTTGGTGGCACACGGAGACCAACAGCATATTTAGCAGCTGGTCATAATATTTTGGCTCATCGGTGTATGTATTTTTATAAATATATTTATATACATATATGTGTGTGTGTGTGTGTGTGTATATATATATATATATATATATATATACATATACACACACATATACAGTATATGTGTACATATATGTGTTTGATATAATGGCAAGTTATTTTCAAGAACCAAACTAATAATTTAGCATGATTACTCAAGGATAAGGTGTTGGAGTGATGGCTGCTGTAAGTGGGGCCTGTCTAGATTTGATCAAAAATGACTTCTTTCAAACAGAGATGGTGCTGTTTTTTACATCAGTAATGTCCTGACTATACATTTCAGTTGAATGCCACATTGGTGAATTAAAGTACCAATTTCCTTCTGAAACAGCAAAATCTGTACATTATTCCAAACTTTTGGCTGCCAATATGTATATACAGGGTTGGGAGGGTTACTTTTGAAATGTATTCCACTACAGATTACAGAATACATGCTGTAAAATGTAATTTGTAATGTATTTCGTTATATTACTCAAGGTCAGTAACATATTCTAAATACTTTGGATTACTTCTTCAGCATTGGTAGATTTCTTCACTTGTTTTGACTATAAAAACTCTGCCAGTACAGTAAGACAAAATACACATGTTAAAAATACATTCTCTGAAAAACCTAAATATCTTATGCAGCGTTGTTTCAAAAACAAGATCAATCTAATTGATCCTTGTTTTAAGGATTTTGTTATATTTTTACAAGAAAACAATAAAAAAATATTATCAAGAATATGATTTTTGCCCTAATATCAAAGGTCTTACTAGAAAAAAAGAAATTATGATCCAATGTGAATTTTCTTTATAAAAAAATATGATCGTGCCTGGTAACATGTGCATGTAAAATGGCAAGAAACAGCATTTTAGCTTAGCGTAAACTGACAATTTACACAAGGTTTATTTCTATTTCTTCTGCTCCAAACTTACTTCAAACGTACTTCTCTGTCTGCTCATATTAATGTAATGCATCATAAGAAAGTGTTTCACCGCTGTTCAAATGCACTTTGGATTGCATCATTTATATGTCTAAATGTTTTCCATCTGAAAGGTTTAAATATTAAATGAAACAAATGACAATAAAATACAAAGTAATCTCTTCAGTAATCAAAATATTTTTTGAATGTAACTGTATTCTAATTACCAATGATTTAAACTGTAACTGTAATGGGATACAGTTACTTATATTTTGTATTTTAAACACGTATTCCCATTATATGTATTCTGGTACTCCCCAACACTGTGTGTGTGTGTGTGTGTGTGTGTGTGTGTGTACATATACATACATATATATATATATACACACACACACACACACACACAGTGTACACCTTAACCAAATACATTTAAACTCAGTTTTTCACAATTCCTGACATTTAATCATAGAAAACATTCCCTGTCTTAGGTCAGTTAGGATCACTATTTTATTTCAAGAATGTGAAATGTCAGAATAATAGTAGAGAAAATGATTTATTTAAGCTTTTATTCCTTTCATGAAATTCCCAGTGGGTAAGAAATTTACATACACTTTGTTAGTATTTGGTAGCATTGCCTTTAAATTGTTTAACTTGGGTCATACATTTTGGGTAGCCTTCCACAAGCTTCTTACAATAAGTTGCTGGAATTTTGGCCCATTCCTCCGGACAGAACTGGTGTAACTGAGTCAGGTTTGTAGGCATGCTTGCTCACACATGCTTTTTCAGTTCTTCCCACATAATTTCTATCGGATTGGGGTCAGGGCTTTGTGATGGCTACTCCAATACCTTGACTTTGTTGTCCTTAAGCCTTAAACTTTGGAGGTATGCTTGGGGTCATTGTCCATTTGGAAGACCCATTTGCGACTCAGCTTTAACTTCCTGGTTGATGTCTTGAGATGTTGTTTCAATATATCCATATAATTTTCCTTCCTCATGATGCCATCTATTTTGTGAAGTACACCAGTCCTTCCTGCAGCAAAGCACCCCTACAACATGATGCTGCCACCCCCTTGCTTCTCGGTTGGGATGGTGTTCTTCGGCTTGCAAGCCTCACCCTTTTTCCTACAAACATAATGATGGTCATTATGGACAAACAGTTACATTTTTGTTTCATCAGACCAGAGGACATTTCTCCGAAAAGTAAGATCTTTGTCCCCATGTCCACTTGCAAACTGTAGTCTGGCTTTTTTATGGTGGTTTTGGAGCAGTGTCTTCTTCCTTTCTGAGCAGCTTTTCAGGTTATGTCGATATAGGACTCGTTTTACTGTGGATATAGATACTTGTCTACCTGTTTCTTCCAGTATCTTCACAAGGTCCTTTGCTGTTGTTCTGGGATTGATTTGCACTTTTCGCTCCAAACTATGTTCATTTCTAGGAGACAGAATGCGTCTCCTTCCTGAGTGGTATGATGGGTGTGTGGTCCCATCGTGTTTATACTTGCGTACTATTGTTTGTACAGATGAACGTGGTACCTTCAGGCATTTGGAAACTGCTCCCAAGGATGAACCAGACTTGTGGAGGTCCACATTTTTTTGTTGATTTCATTTGATTTTCCCATGATGTCAAGCAAAGAGGCACTGAGTTTCAAGGTAGGCCTTAAAATACATCCACAGGTACACCACCAATTCAGTACACCTCCTATCAGAAGCTAATTGGCCAATTGTCTAAAGGCTTGACATACTTTTTTGGAATTTTCCAAGCTGCTTAAAGGTACAGTTAACTTAGTGTATGTAAACTTCTGACCCACTGGAATTGTGATATAGTCAATTAAAAGTGAAACAATCTGTCTATAAACAATTGTTGGCAAAATTACTTGTGTCATGCACAAAGTAGATGTCCTAAACAACTTGACAAAACTATAGTTTCTAATATTAAATCTGTGGAGTGGTTAAAAAATGAGTTTTAATGACTTCAAACTAAGTGTATGTAAACAGTATATGTGTGTGTTATATATATAGATGTTATATATAATATAAATATATGTAAACTAATGTAGAATAAATGTATGAATGAATGAAAATAGCTAATTTGTTTTCTTTTTTTTTTCTTTTTTCTTTTTTTCTTCTTTGCATTGCTAAATAAATTTTCTACTTACTAACCATTTGTTGAGTAGGAATCACACTAACTCAACTCACAAAGTCTATACAGCTTTACAGAGCACAATACTCTTACAGAAGTATTGTACAGCTGAATGATCCAGTATCAGTGTTGTATAAAGTATCCATTTGTCATACTTGAGTAAAAGTAAAGTTATCTTCATGGAAATTGACTCAAGTAAAAGTTAAAGTAGCTCATGAGAAAACGACTTAAGTAAAAGTATTAAAATAACTGATATTAAATGTACTTAAGTATCAAAAGTACAGGTAAATTGCACAAATTACGGAACACTTCATTAAACCAACATTGATTGTTGGTGCTCATCATTTACTCACCCTCATGCCATCCCAAATGTGAATGACTTTCTTTCATCTGCAGAACACATCCAAAGATTTTAGAAGAAAATTTCAGCACTATAGGTCAATTCAATGCAAGTGAATGGTGGCCAGACATTTCAACCTACAAAAAGCATGTTAAATCCATGTCTTCTGAAGCGATTCAGTTGGTTTTGGGTGAAAATAAACCAAACTGTAACTCATTTTCACTGTATATCTTGCCATTGCAATCTCTAGGCACGATCATGATTTCAAGCTTGATTTCACTTTCTAGTGCTTGATGCATGTGCAGAGCCCTTGGTGGCCCTATAGGAAGTGCGATCAAACTTGAAATCCTGATTGCCAAGAAGACTGCTAATGTCAAAATTTATAGTCGAAAAAGGAGTTATATTTTGGTCTATTCTCACCCAAAAACCAATTTGATCAGAAGACATTGATGAAACCACTGAGTCTTATGGATTACTCTTATGCTGCATTTTTGTGCTTTTTGGAGCTTTAAAGGTCTGGCCACTATTCACTTACATCGAATTGACCTACATAACAGCAATATTCTTCTGAAAATCTTTTGTGTGTGTGTGTGTGTGTGTGTGTGTGTGTGTGTGTTCTGAAGAAAAAATACAAATAAAATTAAAGTCACACATCTTGGATCGAATGAGGGTGAGAAAATTATGAGAGAATTTTCATTTTTAAACGAATCATCCCTTTAATGGGGCACTCAAGTCAAATCAGAATGATCATATTTATGGGATTATGGGGCCAGTAAGCAACCACCCAGCAATCACCCAAAACACCCTGGCAACAGCATAGCAATGTAATGAAACACAGTTAAAACAACTTAACAGCATAGCAACAGCCTGACAACCACCTAGAACACCCTGGCAACTGCAAAGCAATGTGCTGAAACACAGTTAAAACAACTTAACAGCGTAGCAACAACCTGACAACCACCTAGAACACCCTGTCAACTGCATAGCAATGTGCTGAAACACACTTAAAACAACTTAACAGCATAGCAACAACCTGACAACCACCTAGAACACCCTGTCAAGTGCAAAGCAATGTGCAAAAAACACAGAAAACAACTTAGCAACAGCATAGTAACAAACTGGCAACCACATACTGTAGCAATGCGCCAAAACACACAGCAGAGATCACATTGATAACTACATAGCATGCCCTAGCAACCATCCAGAAAACCCTAGTTACCACATACTGTAGCATAAATGTGCTACAAAGCAAATATAACACTTTAGCAACCAACAGAAAACTAGTTTTGCTTCGGCAAAGACCATTCACATCTTCATAAAATATAAAAATAAATATTGTTGGACATTTTCATGAGTGCTGGTAATTATCCATACACATAATATCTTGTTTAAATGTAAAATGTAAATGCATGTGATTGACTTTTATATAAACAGGTCTCCTGGAAAGGCAGGAGACTGATCGCACATAACTTCATTATTTCACAGCTTTCATAATGTTTAAGCCTAAACTTATAAATTTAATTAGTCGAAAAAAATGAATTCCCTCACATGAACAGTTTCTTGTCTTCCCCATAGGAGACAGACGACAGAACACGTAGTCTGGCGCGCGCTTCGCTTTTGATTCTGATTCAGATTTGTGATTCTCAAAATGAATCATTCAGACCGCTTTTTGAATCTTTTTGTTCAGTTCAAAGGAATCAAATGTAAAAGATTCGACTCAAATGATTCTTTCAACGAATCACACATCACTTTCGCCAATCTGCATGCATCTTTGCACGTACTGCTGTTATTTTTTATTTTTATTTTTTAGGTGTTCGCAAAAGTAACAAAAGTGTCTGGAGAAATGTATCTGGGTAAAACTATCAATTTTCTCTTCAAAATGTTGTAAAGTGAAAGTAAAAGTCCAATGAAATATTTATACTCAATAAAGTACAAATATTAAAAAACTGTACTTAAGTACAGTAACGAAGTATTTGTACTTCGTTACTATACACCTCTGTCCAGTACACTAGCAAACAGGCTATTAGTAGACGCTGTATGGCAGTTTCATGGAGTGAAACATTCTCACTATCCACAAAAATACCTTTCCGGGAGAATGAGAACGAACCCCGAATATATGTATACAACACTCACCAGCCAAACCTTTGTTTCCCGTAGACAGCCTCCGAAATACACACAGAGGAAATGTAGTACGGTTACTCACTTGGCTTCCCTGTCTGCTGTATTTCAGCTTTCAATCCACCGCAGCCTCTGGAGGACGTGTCACCACACAACTCCAACAAAATGTTTGTTACGAGGCTGTGAAGAACAGAATCCAAAGTTGTTGTTTTTTGTGAAAAGTCCTGAAAAGCATCACCAAGTACAAGACACCACCCCCTCACTCTGTAGAGAATCAACAAATGGCTAATGACCTGAATGTGTTTTATTGCAGGTTTGAAAAGCCCAGTCTCACACTCCTATCCCGCTCTGATCTTCACTTCACACACACACCAACACCTCCTGGAACCCCCCTCCTCCCCCCTCCTGCTACTCAACCTGCACTTATGGTCTGTGAGGAGCATGTGTGCCGGATCTTTCAGAAACAAAAGACTAGGAAAGCTTCTGGCCCAGACGGTGTTTTACCTACCTGTCTGAAATTCTGCGCTGACCATCTGGCCCCCCATCTTCAAACAGATCTTTAATAGATCACTGGAGCAGTGTGAAGTCCCTTGCTGCTTCAAACGCTCCACCATCATTCCGGAACCAAAAAAAAAAAAAAAAAAAATCACATGACATAATGACCACAGACCTGTCGCTCTCATGTCTGTGGTCATGAAGATGTTTGAGAGACTGGTTTTGGCCTACCTGAAGGACATCACTCCTTCAGTTTGCTTACTGAGCAAACAGGTCTGTGAATGATGCTGTCAACATGGGACTGCATTATATCCTGCAAAACCTCGATAGACCTGGGACTTATGCAAGGATCCTATTTGTGGACTTCAGTTCAGCCTTCACTACCATCATGCCTGATCTCCTCTCAACCAAACTGACCCAGCTCTACATGCCCACCCCAATCTGTCAATGGATCATTGCTTTCTGACAGATAGGTAGCATCTAGTGACACTGGGGAAACTCACATCCGAGACCCTCACTATTAGCACTGGTGCTCCTCAGAGGTGTGTTCTCTCTCCACTGCTCTTCTCCCTGTACATGAATGACTGCACTGCAAAGGACCCCTCTGTCAAGCTCCTGAAGTTTGCAGATGACACCACAGTCATCGGCCTCATCCGCGACGGTGAGGAGTCTGCATACAGACGGGAGGTTGAACAGCTGGCTGTCTGGTGCGGTCACAACAACCTTGAGCTGAACATGCTCAAAACAGTGGAGATGATAGTGGACTAAAAGAGAGTTTGGTTCAGCCACCAAATCAGACAGAAGGAAACTACAACGGACAATCAGGACTGCTGAGAGGATAATTGGTGCCCCCTGCCCACCCTCCAACACCTGTACATCTCCAGAGTGAGGGAACGTGCAGGTAGAATCACTCTGGACCCCACACACCCTGCCCACTCCTTCTTTGAACAGTTGCCCTCAGGCCGTCGTTACAGAGCACTGATTGCCAGGACATCCAGGCACAAGAACAGTTTTTACCCTCAGTCCATTTTCCACATGAACAATTAAACTGCCTTCAGGACTCCCCCATAGTGCAATAATGTAAATAAATATCTCATGTACATATGTAAATTCACATATTAGATTCAATAACTGTACATACTCCTACCTTGCACATACATTACCACTTGCACATGTACACATGCCATTCTATGTTATATGTCTTATTATTTGTATGTTTATTTATAATCTTACCTGGTTTTATATTCTGTGTCTGACTGTAATGTTCTGTGTGCACTTGTTTCTCCTATCACCAAAAAAAAAAAAAAAAAAAAAAAAATCACCTTGTGTATGTGAGAACACTTGGCAATAAAGCTCATTCTGATTCTGATCATGTTAATATCCAGTGTGAAGCACTGCCTCTGGTGGTCAGTAAGAATGAAATAGAACTATGACAACAATGACACTAGCCCTATATTAGATTAGTTTTATATGGGGATGTGGGGTAATGTAATAAATACCAGGGCTTCTCAGTAACTGTAATCCCGTGTGAATCGGTCATGCTAATTCACAGTAACTATAACAAAGCTGAAACTGAGAAAGTTGCTTTTGATTGACAAGCCAAATGTATTGTACATATGCACATGGTAATGCAGTGATTAGATACATTAAGTATTTGTTGTGCCTTTAAACCACATCAAATGATTTGACAGACACTTCAGTGAGCCTTTGTATTACCTAAAACAACTGTAAGAACTACGGTTTGCCCATGTTTTGGTGTGGATTTTGTAGTTACTCCAATTTTCACACTCTGGTTTCTCAGAATCTAAGCATAGTTGAGCCAAACCCATTTGTCACAGGACAGAAGAGCATAGACAGAACACTTGATTTCCATCATAACTCAGTTTTGACAACATGTGTACTTACTTTATTTAGTTTTGCATGGCAATATTCATATTTGTAGTACAATACATAGTTCTTCTACCTCTGACTATCCCAAGGATGCCCAACAAATTAATATATGCCAGCTGGACGGAATCCATAAGCTCATTTGCACAAGTTTCTGACCGCATGTTTCTCTTGAGAATGCAGTTACACATAATGGACACTAGGTGAGGTAAAAGCTTCCTTCTCAGCAGGTACAGGATAGTGCGTCCAGAGAAATGGACCTCTCTCTCTATCTCTCTGGCCAGGCAAGAAGCTTTTGTTCTTGGGAGAAAGCAGGTGATGTACTACCAGAAAGGTGGAGGTTGGCCAGGGGAAGCTCCCATGTGCCAGCACTGCTGCAGCAGATTGATGTTCCCTCCATCTGGTGCTTTATTACAGTATTTACTCTCTTTATTATGTCTCTACATTTTCTCCAAAGCAACAAGCATTTCTCTTTAAGTGGCTCTAACATGTTTACCCCATGCTTTATTTATTCATTTATTTTCAGATATCCTCATAAGTTAAGGTGTTGTCAAACATGTTAAGTGAACATTTTGTTTACAGGAAATGGTATGAATGTATTCAAAGGCTCCAGCAAAACCTATAGGAAAGACAAATCACAAAGGAGATCTTTAGTATCTCCTAGACAGCAGTTAGATTAAATGGAGACTTTTGAAGTCTCCTGCTTCTCCAATTTTTCTCCTGAGAAAAAGATCTCAGTTCTCTAGTGTCTCTAATTCTCTAATGTAATATTTTTCCAAGACCAAACTATTTGAGCTATGCTATCCACTAGGCTTGGTATCAATGTAATTTTCACGTATCGATAATCGGAAGATTTTCCAGATGATTATCGATATATATTGGGATTTGTTTTCATATATACAGGTGCATCTCAATAAATTAGAATGTCATGGAAAAGTTCATTTATTTCAGTAATTCAACTGAAATTGTGAAACTCGTGTATTAAATAAATTCAATGCACACAGACTGAAGTAGTTTAAGTCTTTGGTTCTTTTAATTGTGATGATTTTGGCTCACATTTAACAAAAACCCACCAATTCACTATCTCAAAAAATTAGAATACATCATAAGACCAATAAAAAAAAAAACATTTTTAGTGAATTGTTGGCCTTCTGGAAAGTATGTTCATTTACTGTATATGTACTCAATACTTGGTAGGGGCTCCTTTTTGCTTTAATTACTGCCTCAATTCGGCGTGGCATGGAGGTGATCAGTTTGTGGCACTGCTGAGGTGGTATGGAAGCCCAGGTTTCTTTGACAGTGGCCTTCAGCTCATCTGCATTTTTTGGTCTCTTGTTTCTCATTTTCCACAATACCCCATAGATTCTCTATGGGGTTCAGGTCTGGTGAGTTTGCTGGCCAGTCAAGCACACCAACACCATGGTCATTTAACCAACTTTTGGTGCTCTTGGCAGTGTGGGCAGGTGCCAAATCCTGCTGGAAAATGAAATCAGCATCTTTAAAAAGCTGGTCAGCAGAAGGAAGCATGAAGTGCTCCAAAATTTCTTGGTAAACGGGTGCAGGTTTTCAAAAAACACAATGGACCAACACCAGCAGATCACATTGCACCCCAAATCATCACAGACTGTGGAAACTTAACACTGGACTTCAAGCAACTTGGGCTATGAGCTTCTCCACCCTTCCTCCAGACTCTAGGACCTTGGTTTCCAAATGAAATACAAAACTTGCTCTCATCTGAAAAGAGGACTTTGGACCACTGGGCAACAGTCCAGTTCTTCTTCTCCTTAGCCCAGGTAAGACGCCTCTGACGTTGTCTGTGGTTCAGGAGTGGCTTAACAAGAGGAATACGACAACTGTAGCAAATTCCTTGACACGTCTGTGTGTGGTGGCTCTTGATGCCTTGACCCCAGCCTCAGTCCATTCCTTGTGAAGTTCACCCAAATTCTTGAATCGATTTTGCTTGACAATCCTCATAAGGCTGCGGTTCTCTCGGTTGGTTGTGCATCTTTTTCTTCCACACTTTTTCCTTCCACTCAACTTTCTGTTAACATGCTTGGATGCAGCACTCTGTGAACAGCCAGCTTCTTTGGCAATGAATGTTTGTGGCTTACCCTCCTTATGAAGGGTGTCAATGATTGTCTTCTGGACAACCGTCAGATCAGCAGTCTTCCCCATGACTGTGTAGCCTAGTGAACCAAACTGAGAGACCATTTCGAAGGCTCAGGAAACCTTTGCAGGTGTTTTGAGTTGATTAGCTGATTGGCATGTCACCATATTCTAATTTTTTGAGATAGTGAATTGGTGGGTTTTTGTTAAATGTGAGCCAAAATCATCACAATTAAAAGAACCAAAGACTTAAACTACTTCAGTCTGTGTGCATTGAATTTATTTAATACACGAGTTTCACAATTTGAGTTTTTGAACTTTTCCATGACATTCTAATTTATTGAGATGCACCTGTAAATAGGGCTGCTTTTTGCGCAATAGTCTTTGTCTTTTCAAAAATATTTCTCTACACAACTTTGGTAAAGTGTAAGCAGCAGGTTTAATTAAAGAGGGTCACGCACTGGACGCGTCTTGCAGACGACATGGTGCGTTCTAAAATTAGAAACAATTATTTTCTATGAAGGTACGCACACACCGTGGGCTTGCCCACTACGGAGGCTTTTACAAATTCTGCAGGGCCACAGAGCTCAACTCTTACATACACTGGCGGCCAAAAGTTTGGAATAATGTACAGATTTTGCTCTTATGGAAAGAAATTGGTACTTTTATTCACCAAAGTGGCATTCATCTGATCACAATGTATAGTCAGGACATTAATAACGTGAAAAATTACTATTACAATTTGAAAAAAAATAAATGTTCAGAACTTCTTAAACTTCAAAGATTTCTCACAAAAAAAATCCTCTATGTGCAGCATTGGCAGCTTTGCAGATCCTTGGCATTCTAGCTGTCAGTTTGTCCAGATACTGAGGTGACATTTCACCACACGCTTCCTGTAGTACTTGCCATAGATGTGGCTATCTTGTCGGGCACTTCTCACGCACCTTGTAGTCTAGCTGATCCCACAAAAGCTCAATGGGGTTAAGATCCATAACACTCTTTTCCAATTATCTGTTGTCCAATGTCTGTGTTTCTTTGCCCACTCTGACCTTTTCTTTTTGTTTTTCTGTTTCAAAAGTGGCTTTTTCTTTGCAATTCTTCCCATAAGGCCTGCACCACTGAGTCTTCTCTTTATTGTTGTACATGAAACTGGTGTTGAGCAGGTAGAATTCAATGAAGCTGTCAGCTGAGGACATGTGAGGCGTCTATTTCTCAAACTACAGACTCTGATGTACTTAGCCTCTTGTTTAGTTGTACATCTGGCCTTCCACATCTCTTACTGTCCTTGTTAGAGCCAATTGTCCTTTGTCTTTGAAGACTGTAGTGTACACCTTTGTATGAAATCTTCAATTTTTGGGCAATTTCAACCATTGTATAGCCTTCATTCCTCAAAACAATAATTGACTGATGAGTTTCTAGAGAAGCTGTTTCTTTTTTGCCATTTTTGGCCTAATATTGACCTTAAGACATGGCAGTCTATTGCATACTGTGATAACTCAAAAACAAACACAAAGACAATGTTAAGCTTCATTTAACAAACCAAATAGCTTTCAGCTGTGTTTGATATAATGGCAAGTGATTTTCTTGTACCAAATTAGCAATTTAGCATGATTACTCAAGGAAAAGGTGTTGGAGTGATGGCTGCTGTAAATGGGGCCTGTCTAGATTTGATCAAAAATGACTTTTTTCAAATAGTGATGGTGCTGTTTTTTTACATCAGTAATGTCCTGACTATACTTTGTGATCAGTTGAATGACACTTTGGTGAATTAAAGTACCAATTTCCTTCCGAAACAGCAAAATCTGTACATTATTCCAAACTTTTGGTCGCCAGTGTAGTTTTCCATTAAATTCGACCCAAATCAATATATAAGGACATAGTGTCACATATTCCGGACGACCACATAGCAGACGGACTTGGCCCAAGTGTGGCCTCAATCTGGCACTGATGGCCTCATGTCCGCAACAACATGCATCCTGTCAGCCACAGATGGGCCATGTCTAGCAATTGCGGCTCTACATACATGACGGCAAACAACATGAGGGCCAATTGTTGGTGGGAGGTGTGTGGCCCAGATCAGGCTTATGAATCATGGGTCACATTTGAAAAGTTACATTGATTTTATATATTTTTTAAATGGATCCCTAGATTTTATTCTTCTTCTTTGAAATAATAATTTTAATAAATGTTAGAATAATTGATAATCAAAAAATCAAGACATTGTTCATTGTTATAAGTCTTTCATAAGCCACATGCATGACCCATGTTTGTATATATTTATTTTTTCCCATCACATATGTTAAATATTGAAAAAAATGTATTTATTAAAAATAGGTCAAAGTTGGTCAAGATTATATTCAAAGAACAAATATCTGACTAAAAAATTGTCATAAATTGTGCTTTAGCTCAGATAACAAAAAATATGTTCAAATAATGTATGGAGAGTAACTGGACTTCTAATAACAGGAGCAACACGAGATGACAAGCATTAAACAAAGTTTAATATAAAGTACAAATGAATGTATTGTATTTGTCCACCAAACAAAATAGATGTCATCAAGGCAATAAAAAATGAGGAAGAATCTGGAGAAGGATGCACACCATGCTAGAATATCAGGTTAGTGCAATCTTGTACATTCTGTTTATGTTGGCGAATCAAGCGATATATCTGTGTATTCATTAGTAAACATGTCGTGTCCCACACATGTAGAATACTATCTTACCTTGACATATCATAAAGCCATACTGTATAATTTCACGTGTTATGTCAGAGATCTGTCAAACTGATTAATCTGAAATGTTGCCAGTGCAAAACCACTGACTGTATGGGGACAGTCCTTTTTTTTTGTTTTTTTTTTGTAGATAATTACAATGAAGCAATGTTAAAGCTACCAGAAGATGTTGAACACACACAGATCCTGGGACAGAGGATTCTCCAATAGAAGTCAAACGAAGAAGAATGTAAGTTATCTTTATTTTTTTTCTGTGTGAGAAAATATATGATATCCAACCAAAATTTAATAAAGTGCTTCATTAGACCGAAGAACATCCTTTTTCCTAGGGAAGATGAAGTCGGAAATTATTTCTCAAAAGCTAATCAAAGTAAAATGTAGGCTTCTGTAGCTTTTCTGGGTTCAATTTTCTGTAAACAATATAAAAACATTGATATTATATTTGCTTATCTCTCTGTCTGTATACAGATCACAAGAACTGCCTAGTGCACCAAACATCTTTTACTCCATTATTACCTCACTCCCAAGGGTATTTGTTCACCCTTGAAGTCTGTCTTCGCTAAAATGAAGCCAAAGAAAATGTACGTTTTGATTGCGTTTGACTTTTTTTTTTCTTCCTATAAGCAATTTATGACATGTCTATTATATTTGCCTCTCACTCTCTTTCTGTACAGACCAGAAAACCTGTCTAGTGCACCGAAGATCTCACACACATTGGTTCCTGACTTCCAAGATGATTTCTTCGCTATGAAAAAACCAAAGCCAAGGAAAGCTTAAGTTTCAGTTGCTAGAAGTTTGTTTTTCTATAATCAGTTTATAAACTGTCAATTAGATTTCTCTCTCTCTCTCTCTCTCTCTCTCTCTCTCTCTCTCTCTCTCTCTCTCATTTAGTGTGCAGACTAGAAGAACTGCCTAATGGACAGCAGATTCTTCACTCATCTCTTCCTAACTCTCAAGGGCCTGTCACCACTGAGAAGAACGTCTTGGCAAGACTAAAGAAAACGTAAGAATTTGTCAATTTGCGATTTAATTAATTATTCAACCTGTAAAATGTTCTGATATGCTTTGTTCTGCAAACCACTCCAGTCACATTTATTTCTAAGAGTGAAATAACTTCAGATAATGTTAATTTATCTGTCATTAACTTGCGACTCAATTCTTTTGAATTTGTTCACCAAAAAGATTGATTCACTGATTCATTAAGTGCCTGTATTTGTAAAAAGAGTCTTTAAAGGATTGGTTACCCATAAATGAAAATTCTCTCATTATTTACTTATCCTTATGCCATCCCAGATGTGTATGCCTTTCTGTAGGTCCATACAATGCAAGTAAATGGTGATGAGAACCTTGAAGGTCCAAAAAGGACATAGAGACAGCATAAATGTAATCCATATGACTCCACTGGTTAAATCCATGTCTTCAGAAGTGATATGATATGTGTGAATGAGAAACAGATCAATATTTAAGTCAATTTTTCCTGTAAATCTACACTTTCACATTCTGGTGTGGAAGTGACTTCCACACATTCAGCCACATACTGGTCGGGGCTGGTCAAAGGTGGAGATTTATTGTAAAAAGGACTTAAATGTTGATCTTTCTCACCCACACCTATCATATCGCTTCTGTAGACATGGATTTAACCACTGGAGTCATACGGATTACTTTTATGTCCTTTTTGTACCTTCTGAGTTCTGGTCACCATTCACTTGCATTGTATGGGCCTACAGAGATTAAATATTCTTCCAAAAACCTTCATTTGTGTTCTGCAGAAGAAAGAAAGTCATACACATCTGGGATGGCATGAGAGTGAGTAAATGATGAGAGAGTTTTCATTTTTCTAACCAACTATGCATTTAAACCATTGACAACGTACTGAGTTGTTCATGACTGAAACAAGTGTAATTATACTTTATTAATATTTGCATATCTACAAATGTACCAAGAGAATTTAGCAGAGTTTAAGCATTATAAGGGTTTTTCCCACAAATCAAAACAAATCATATCTTTCATGTTGTGAACTGCTGTGCATGACTACAAAAAAGACAACAATATGGCCCAAAAATGATTCGAAGTTCAATTACGTCCTGATGTCATTGTAATGTCATAAGTTACTTTTACTCATAATTTATCCAGCCCCTTTCTCTTGTTAAGCAAGATTGCTAAACTAAAAGTACGACAAGCCTTCTCTTCTCGTTGAGTCGGTCAGCAGATCCTAATCTTTGATCGTCCTGCACTAGACCCTGCTGAAGCACCCCTAAATAGTATCTAGCAACGCCTGTGTCTTAATGATTTGTATTCATTTATTAATTTTGTGTCCTTAGCTGCTGTGAGGGAAAAAAAATTGCCTGACATGCAACACAATCGACCAGGAAACATCTCAGTTACTGTCGTAACCTCCGTTCCCTGATGGAGGGAACGAGACGTTGTGTCGATGTAATGACACTAGGGGTTGCCCTTGGGAGCCCCAAACACCTCAGATCTTTAAGTAAAGGCCAGTGAGAATTGGCGAGTGGAATTTGCATGCCACTCCCCCGGACATACGGGTATAAAAGGAGCTGGCTCGCAACAACTCATTCAGGTTTTGTGCTGAGGAGCCGAGACAGGGTCCCGGCCATTTCAGCGGGTAGTACAGCGTTGTGGCAGGGGGACACAATGTCTCGTTCCCTACATTAGGGAACGGAGGTTACGACAGTAACCGAGACGTTCCCCTTCTGTCACTCACTCGACGTTGTGTCGATGTAGTGACACTAGGGGTCCCTATAGGAAACGTCACAACTAGCTGAACCGTGTTATGTGGACTGCCGGTGCAGGTGCAAGCAAGCTGCTGCATGCATAGAAGCAGGTGCACCGGTATGCATGCAGCCTCCCCCAATGCCCCAAAAAACGTCATATAGTTCCCCATATCTCTGGGGAGGAAGAGACGTATCTAATATGGAAGCAGGCTGCAACAGCCGCGGCCTTTTCTCTCTATGTTTTCTCTCCACAGAGTATTCAGTTATTCAGCTGGGGCCATTTTAACGCTCAGTATATGCACCGGGGAAGGTGTTCTTTTCCTATCCTATTCTTTCAGGGAGACCCCGCTGAGACCATATCCTGGCCGGAGGGGAGGTAACATGTGGCAAGCAAGTCAAGTGGGCTCAGAGCCACACATGGAAGAGGCACGGTGGTAGGTCCTGCCTGAAAGGGGAGGAGCTCTACAAACACGGCGACCAGGACAGAGAAGGCTCTGTCGATGGGAGACGCAGGTCTGCCGACAGGGAGACCGTACTGCGGAAAATACATCACAGGGGGTTACCGGAGTAACCGGCACCTGTGGAGCACCTATCTAAGTAAGGGCATATTAGCACACATACTGGTTCTGGCTGTGAATTCCTCTGCTGAATTCGCGAGCCACAGGGCTAGGTAGGAAGGACATCCAGGGTTCTCGGGTTTGTGTACTCGCATGGGAAAAGAAGCGCACATATTCGCCTCTTAGGAGGGGAAAGGCGCTACGCAAGCGATGCACCCGGCCATCTGTCCGTAGTCCCGAACTTACCTGTTCATACCTGACAGAACATGGGACGAAACCGGCTCAACCCGGAGATTGTAAAATCTCGCGAAGGTATTGGATGTCACCCAGCCTGCTGCCCTGCAGATGTCTGCTAGAGAGGTGCCATGGGCCAGTGCCCACGAGGATGCCAGACTCCTCGTGGAGTGTGTTCGTATTCCCGAAGGGGCAGGCACGGCCTGGGCCTGGTATGCCATAGCGATGGCATCCATGATCCAGTGTGCAAGCTTCTGTTTGGAGACAGTGTTCCCTTTCCGCTGTACGCCAAAGCAGACAAAGAGCTGCTCAGAGCGTCTAAAGCTCTGCGTGCGATCCAAATAGATGCCCTGATCTGGATTTACCTGTTCTGTATTTGGGTTATCTCTTGTGTTTGGATTTTGCCTGTATTCTGAATTTACCCGTTTGGATTGACCTTTTGTGTTTTGCACCTGGATTACATGTGAGTTTTGCACTGTTTACATTTTGTTTACCCCGTCTGCACTTCAATTAACCTCAGCTTGCATTTGGATCCATTCCTCCTGTGATTACTCCTGGCAATCATTACACAGATTATTTTTCTAGTCATTACTGGATTATATATTGTGTAAAAGTATCTTTCATAGAGCCTACACAATGTATTTTCAGTTACAAGCAGGGTTGGGAGTGTTACTTTTGAAATGTATTCCATTACAGAATACATGCTGTAAAGTGTAATTTGTTACTTTTAATTGTTATGTTAATTTACTTATGAAATGTATTCCATTAGATTACTCAAAGTCAGTAATGTATTCTAAATACTTTGGATTACTTGTTTTGACTACTTAAAAACTCTGCCAGTACAGTAAAACAAAATGCACATGTTAAATACATTCTCTGAAAAACTTAAGTCTTCTGCAGTGTTTCTAAAACAAAATAAATAAAATTGCTCTTGTTTAGAATTTAGATTTTTTTACAGTAAAATACAAATGATCAAGAATACGATTTTTGCCCTAATATCAAAGGTCTTACTAGGAAAAAAGGAATTATGATCCAACGTGAATTCTTGATAAATGTGATCTTGCCTGGTAACGTGCATGTAAAATGGCTAGAAATAGCACTTGCGTAAAGCTGACAATTTACACAAGGTTTATTTCGATTTCTTGTGCTTCAGACTTCTCTGTCTGCTCGTATGAATGTAACTCAAAGTGTTTCACCGGCGTTCAAATGCACTTTGGATTGCATTTTATGTGTGTAAATTTTTCCATCTGAAAGGACTAAATATTAAATGGAAACCAATGACAATAAAATGCAAAGTAATCTCTTCATTAATCAATACTTTTTGAAATTAACTGTTCTAATTAACAATGATTTTAATTGTAACTGTAGTGGAATAGTTACAATTTGTATTGTAAATATGTAATACTGTTACATGCATTCTGTTACTCCCCAACCCTGGTTACAAGTATGTTGTTTTTCAGCTTGAATGAAAGACCTATTCAAGGCTACATACAGAGAAATTTGCATAAACGTCATTTCTAATTGTTCAGTTACACCAGTTTTATACACTAACCTGCAGACTCAATGTCACTTAATTCTTAAAGTACATAAACCTTGGTAACTGTGGACTGCCATCAACTCTGTGTGTGTGATATCTGTGCCTTGTCCATGCTGCTACTGATTTCAGTAAATGTTATGTTGCTCTGCAGATTAAGTAAAAAAAAAAACTTATTAACATTTGATGACATGTATTCTGTATATGTGATTGCAGATTAAAATTTTAGTTTTTTTTTGTTGCTGGATTACTTTTAGATTACATATTCCAAGCTTTAGACTTTCAACCTTGGCCTACCTGAGGTGACCTTCAGAAAAGGGTTAGTCTTACATGAGAGAATCTCAATCTCCACTATATCTAAATTCAGGGGAAGTTTCCGGTAGATGCAAAAGCTCAGCACAGGCTCTGTCTGGACATAATTTACAGGCACTGATTCATCAGTTGAAGCAAGTGGCCTCATGGCCACTGAGCTGCAAAACATGCCCTGATTACCATAAACTATTGTTATAGCAAAGAATAAATTAGACTGATAACTAAAGCATTCTTATTAGTCATGATAAATGAATCTGCCCTGTGTCAATTAAATATCTACTCAACTGATTTGCCCTCTGGGCCCATAGTAAATACAGCTTGTATTGTGGGTAAACAAATACACAAACATATTAGAGGCACATAAATGTTGCAAATGCAAACAGCCATAAACAAAATGGAAAAGTCATCTTTCTACTGTCAGCTTTTCAATAGGCTCTCAATAGGGGGTCCTCTCTGCATCATTTTATCATAGGAAAAATAAGCACTGGGTTGCAATCAAGTCGAAGTTAATTTTCTCAACCCATACTACTGAAAGCAAATGTTTTCAGTCACTGAAGTGACTTTCATTAAAGATGCACTGGCGGTGTTATCTATTTTTGCCCCCTTGCCAACAGCTATTGTTAAGGTAATGTGACAGATTAAACATGGAATTAAGTCAAACACACTGTGGATACACAAGCACTCCCATGTCTTTTTATAACGGCACTTACACACTAGACAAAGCCCTTACCAAGTGTTGGACATAAAGGAATACCTAAGATCCATTTTGAGGGTGTGGAAAGTACAACTGGACCCACCTCTCTAAAATACTCATTGGACAACAGATGTCTAAGTCAGTGTGCGTTAAAGCTGAAACACTGAGTGCGTTGAACACTAAGTTAACATTTCTCAACTTTTAGGGTGCCTACAGTCTAAACTGCAAAGAATCCTTTTCACATTTAATATTTTTGTCTTATTTTCCTGTAAAAATATATAAACATGCTTAAAACTAGAAAATTTGCCCATGAGGTAAGAACAATAACCTTAATTTAAAAGGAAAAAAGGTTCATCTTTCTTGCCCTATTGGTGAATAGTATTTTATTTTTATTTTCACATTTAAAGCACAAACTTCACTAATTTTGGGTGGATTTCTCTAAAAATAATACAGCGAATTGGACTTGTTCAAGCACAACTGGATCGGCCTCCGATGTCTATGCTAGAGTAAGTTTCAGAAAGACTTTTGGTCGCATGACTGAACATCACATTTGCGAAGATTTGAAAACCTTAAGTTTTTCTTCTACATCTTTGCAGTGCTCCATCCCCACTGAACTCAACTGATTAACAAACTTTAGTGTGTAGACACCCAAACACACACATGCCAAGGTTGTGTTGCAAATCTAGTTGAAATGGAGGCCAGCACATCCCTCAAGTGGGGGTTAAATTAGAGCAAGATATGGAGCACCCAATTAAACCCTTAAAAATTCACAGCCGGATGCCCTTGCTTTCTCAAAACAAGTGTTCTCAAAGAGGCAGATGAGAAATGTTTAATTGTTGCAGATGGTGAAGGACACAACAGAACTGTGAAGAGCCACTGATACAGTATCTCAATGGTTGTTTGTTTCAACAAGAGAATATAATTGATCTGGATTTTATTGTCTGATTCCTGAAAGGACACAATGACCCCCAACACATACACTTTATTTTAGTATTATTATTCCTATTCATTCTTGATGCAGCTTACCCATGGGTAACCTTCAATGTTCCACAACCAAGGTCTCAAATGCCGGATAACCTTCTTTATGATTATTGTCTGTTTTATGTCTATTTCAATTACCTGTTTCAAGAGCCACCCAATTGAGCTGCCACTCAAGAGACTAATTTTCTATATTTACTGATGAGTTCCCATCACACAAAACACCTCTCCACGAGTTACTGAGAACAGCACATTCAGCAAAGAGTACAGCATCTATTCAGAAATGCAAAAAGCCTAAACTAATGTTGAAAATAGCCACATCAATGCATCACTGCATATGAAGCCCGTTTAAACTACTAAAGAATGAAACCCTCCAGCATGACACTAGATTTGAAAATTGAATGTACTACAAAAGAGACTCACTTTTGTTATCGCTTTGATCCCTTATGCATTTATGCACAAACTCTGTCTTGATTCATTCGCCATAGCTCATATTCAACTATTCAGCAATTTGAAATCGAAAAATGATTTGGTGTAGATAAGAGCTAAGGTCTCCCACAACAGTCTGAGCCGCTGTGCAGATGAGATCAACCAGCCCTATTAGTCAGTCAAACTGTGACTAATCCATTTCTGAGTCAGTACAATCTTTCACTTAATGCATTTATAGCATCACTTTACTGATTCAGTTAAGACTGCATTCAAAGGCTGATTTAGAGAGAATAAGTGGCTCAATGAACAATTTCAAATGTGTGAAAGTCTTCCAACAGAAAATTATCCATTTCTGAATCTACTTTAATAAATTTATTCCTGTTAGTGCTGATTAGCATGGGAGAGAGCAAAATAAGTTCAGGATAAATTCACTGAATCAATGCATCTTCTGACTTTAAGAATTATAGACAAGAGAAAATGCTAATAAGGCATAGTGAGAATTATGCAGGGTTTGACCCCCCTTATTAAGGCCCCATCCAGACTAGTACGTTTTTGTTTGAGAACGCATTGATTTTGCGGTTTATTACACATCCACACTGGAATGATGTTTTTCCTCAACCGAAAATGTAGAGTTTAGAAAATACTCTATAGTACCACATACTTTTAAAAACAATGACGTTAGAAAATGGAAAAACTGGGTTTAAGCAAAAACATACAGTGCATCCGGAAAGTATTCACAGCGCTTCACTTTTTCCACATTTTGTCATGTTACAGCCTTATTCCAAAATGGATTAAATTCATTATTTTCCTCAATTCTACAAACAATACCCCATAATGACAACGTGAAAGAAGTCTGTTTGAAATTTTTGCAAATTTATGAAAAAAACTATATATAATATATATAAATTCACATGTACATAAGTATTTACAGCCTTTGCTCAATACTTTGTTGAAGCACCTTTGGCACCAATTACAGCCTCAAGTCTTTGAGTATGATGCTACAAGCTTGGCACACCTATTTTTGGGCAGTTTCTCCCATTCTTCTTTGCAGGACCTCTCAAGCTCCATCAGGTTGGATGGGGAGCGTCGGTGCACAGCCATTTTCAGATCTCGCCAGAGATGTTCAATCGGGTTCAAGTCTGGGCTCTGGCTGGGCCACTCAAGGACATTCACAGAGTTGTCCCGGAGCCACTCCTTTGTTATCTTGGCTGTGTGTTTAGGGTCCTTGTCCTGTTGGAAGATGAACCTTCGCCCCAGTCTGAGGTCCAGAGCGCTCTGGAGCAGGTTTTCATCAAGGATGTCTCTGTACATTGCTGAAAAACATCCCCACAGCATGATGCTGCCACCACCATGCTTAACTGTAGGGATAGTATTGGCCAGGTGATGAGCGGTGCCTGGTTCCTCCAGACATGACGCTTGCCATTCAGGCCAAAGAGTTCAATCTTTGTTTCTCATGGTCTGAGAGTTCTTCAGGTGCCTTTTGGCAAACTCCAGGCGGGCTGTCATGTGCTTTTTGCTGAGGAGTGGCTTCCGTCTGGCCACTCTTCCATACAGGCCTGATTGGTGGAGTGCTGCAGAGATGGTTGTTCTTCTGGAAGGTTCTCCTCTCTCCACAGAGAAACGCTGGAGCTCTGTCAGAGTGACTATCGGGTTCTTGGTCACCTCCCTGACTAAGGCCCTTCTCCCCCGATTGCTCAGTTTGGCCGGGCGGCCAGCTCTAGGAAGAGTCCTGGTGGTTCCAAACTTCTTCCATTTACGGATGATTGAGGCCACTGTGCTCACTGGGACCTTCAATGCTGCAGACATTTTTCTGTACCCTTCCCCAGATCTGAGCCTCAATACAATCCTGCTTCGGAGGTCTACAGACAATTCCTTGGACTTCAAGGCTTGGTTTGTGCTCTGACATGCACTGTTAACTGTGGGACCTTATATAGACAGGTGTGTGCCTTTTCAAATCATGTCCAATCGACTGAATTTACCACAGGTGGACTCCAATCAAGTTGTAGAAACATCTCAAGGATGATCAGTGGAAACAGGATGCACCTGAGCTCAATTTTGAGTGTCATGGCAAAGGCTGTGAATACTTATGTACATGTGATTTTTTTTTTTTTTTTGTCATTATGGGGTATTGTTTGTAGAATTGAGGAAAATAATGTATTTAATCCATTTTGGAATAAGGCTGTAACATAACAAAATGTGGAAAAAGTGAAGCGCTGTGAATACTTTCCGGATGCACTGTGTTATGAATTATGGTGTGGATGTGGCATAAAGGATAGGATGTGTTTCATTTTTCTGCATGCTGTTCTGTTTTGCACACGGTCAAGCACTTAGCATTTCAAAATATACCCTTTGATCACAAGCTCATGAGTTCAAAATGCATATTTTAACTTGCCACTGAATAGCACTTGCGAGTCACGATGATTTGAAGAGAAAATCTTAGCAACAGTACGCTGCTTTCGCTTGAGCAATACTTGTTAGTGTCAGTATTAGATGATTCATTTGGAAAACATGACAAGTACTGTCATTATAATTTTTCAATAGATTTACATGTCACAAATATATGACAAACTTTAATGTTTTGCTTTAGTCTTTAACATAGATTATTTTGGGATAACTATCCTATGAGTGCCAAAAGTCAATTTGGGTTGCATTAGACAAACCTTAATAGATTGGGCCTGAAAAAAGTTGAAAGTAACACCCACTGAAAGTAATTGTATGATTAACACACAGTATTTAGGAATGAATTAAAGTCTTTACATCTCGTGCTCAAAGACAGTAACGGCAAACAGAGTGACAGTTCGCTTGGCAGCCCAAGTAGTCATTATACCAGTTTCTGCTGTTAGTTCAGGGTCAGCATCCAGCACCCAGAATGTCTTGCTTGTCTTGTCATCCTAGATTTAAGGGGTCCATCCTACAGCTCTCTTATTCAGCAGCCTACAATAATCTCTGACATCTGAAGTCTCTGATCAGCAAATCAGGGGGTCAAGGGTTTATGACCAACACCAGGTCCAAGTTCCAATTTATGACCAACTTCCAGCGCTAATTTGACTTATGGAGCTCAGCATCCAGCCCAACTGTTTGCTGGATATTTCTCTGCCGTGAATATTTACTCTTCCACTTATACAGTAAGTAAACAGATGGGACTGTTTTTTTGTGCTGTTTAACAGATACTGAGAGAAGACAACAAAACTGAGTGAAACAGGGTGTATCATAGTACACTTAAAAAAAAAATATTGAAAGAAATATACAAAAGAGTATTTGACAGGTATGGGATGACACAGCGAAGATGTTTAAATACTTATGGCAAACAATTATTAAAATTGCTGTGAGATGGAACCTGTGAATTTATTGGGTGTGGATATGACATGTATGAAAAATCAGTATTATACCAGAGGACACAAAGGTTTGTTTGGAACTAGCGTACTGTTAACAGCAAACTGTGCAGTATGCACTGCATTTTGCCTACTGTGTACGTATATGCCAAATATTTGCTATTTTGCTGAACATTCTGGGTTCAATACAAGATAAGCACAATCGACAGCATTTGTGGCATAATGGTGATTATTTAAAAAAAAAAATCCCAAGTTTTCTTAAAAAGTAAAAATCTGGGTTACAGTGAGGCACTTACTATGGAAGTGAATGGGGCCAATCCTTCCAAAAATTAGCCCCATTCACTTCCATTGTAAGTGCCTCACAGTAACATCGAGTTTTACTTGTCACAATTAAATGTTTTATTAAATAATAAAAAGAGAGAGAGAGAGAGAGAAAAAAAGAGAAAAATCGAATCAAATAATGAGTCAAGATAGATATTGCGGACTAAAAATAAAAATCTTCGAAGATTTGGAGCTAATTTTGAACAGCTCAGATGAATTTATAACTCGTATCATTATTTTGTTTGTTTGTTTTCATCTGTTTGCTTATTTCCATGGTTAGTATTTGTTTAATTATTAACTTTCAGTTTTCATACTATGCCTTGGAAGAAGAAGAAGAAAAAAACACCTTAAACCATCCTAACATGGTTTGCTAGTCTTATCAGGTTTACATTGATCTAGTTGGTCTCCAAGCATGGCTAACCTGGTGTTCAGCTGGTCTTCCAGCTTGACCAGCTAAAAGGTGCCTAAAAACCCACTAAAGCCATCAAACCAAACCAGCCTGACCAGTGGAAACCAGCTTGGTGGGTCAGGTATTTTTTTTTTAAAAACCAAACAAACCTTACATACTGTAGTTCACTTGCTCAGAGAAATGCATTAACCTCAGAGCCATGTGTTTTTGTTTTGCCTATATAGTATTCGAGTGCCCTTCACACAAACATTGACTGTGAATGACTCCACAAAATACGGCCAATCAAAACTCAAGAGTAAAGTATGACGCATTTGATTTATCAGCTGAAGCACTTCAAAAGAATTGATTCAGTAAATAAGATTCAAACTACACAAATGTGCAGCAATAGGTGGCATCTGTAAAATCTACTGTGAGTGAATTGTATCGCATGAAATAACAAAACAGGCTGGGGAAAAGGTCGAGTGGTGTTGATGTACAGTGTAAATCACCCAGGTGCCATGTCCCCTTTCACCTCTGCAGATGGGACAACAGCTTTTCATTTACAGGTAAGTCAAAATTAAATCAGAGGAAAATGGAGGTGCCTGGGGCCTCTGACACCATACGCTCACTGAACAGAACAAAACAAGTGTACAGCCAGGGCCAAAAGACACCTTTCCCACCACAAAGAGAGGGTATACACAGATGAGCCAAAACATTATGACCACTCACAGGTGAAGCAAATAACTTTGATCATCTCCTAACAAGGCCACATGTCAAGGTCTGGGTAGATTAGATGGTAAGCAAACAATCAGTTCTCGTAGTCAACGTGTCGAATGCAGGAGAAATGGGCAGAAGACCTGAGCGACTTTGACAAGGGCCAAATTGTTCTAGCCAGACGACTGGGTCAGATCATCTCTGAAATGGCAAGGCTTGTGGGGTGCTCCCTGTCAGCAATGGTGAGTACCTACTGACAGTGGTCAGAGAAGGGACAAACCACATTCCAGCGATTGGGTGTTGGGCACTTAAGACTCATCGATTTGCTAGGGCAACGAATTATATCCTGTATGGTCCGAACAGACAGAAGGTCTATTTTGGCACAGAAAATTTTAATGATAGTTATGGGAGGAATGTGTCACAACACACAGTGCATCACACCCTGCTGCGTATGGGGCTGCGTAGCCGCTAAAATAATATGAATTATACATTTAAAATATTAATTAATGTATACATCTGTTAGCGTTTCTGTGACAGCTGAAGGGTGTGCGACAGTGAGTGAGGAAATACAGACATTTTTAATTTGAGCAGAAAACCAAAACATTTTCAAGAAAAAGTGATTTAGAAAGTAACTTAAAAGTAAAATAATTAGTAATTTAATTACTTTTTAGATGAAGTAATCAGTAAAGTAATCTGATTACATTGTAGAGAAGTAATTCATATTTTGAATGTGGATTACTTATTTTGAGTAATTTAGCCAACACTCCTGGATAATCCTGTAAAATTAAGGTGAAGTTTATCATTTCAGCTAGTATTCCAGCTAGTTTTCAAAACGGATTTCCCGAACACGCCCTTGGTCACATTTGTCATATTTGAAGCCCTTGTAAAATAGCTGATATACACAGTTTTCCTGACTAACCACTGGGTGGCCCAATGATAATTCTGATTGCCACTGGTTCCGGTTCCATTAGATGCAACGTAAAAACTACCGAAACTAGCGATCCAGTGTGTTAGTTGTGTAAGTTGGAGTAATAATGAGTTCTGGCTCAACTTGTGCAGTTGTTGGTTGACATAACAACATAAATTAGATAATAATATCAACGAACTGTAACTAACCTCGGGCCATCACATCATGTAATCTACCCACTCCTTAAACTTTGACAGGTGAGGCACTTTCATCGCGACTGAAGTATCAGCACTGTGAAGCCACGTTTTTTTTATTGGACAATTTTTACAAATGTAATATGATAAACAACACATTTTCCACTAAAAACAAAAGCTGACGCAAAAACACTGGAGACTGGGAAAACGAAAACAGACTTCCGTTATGAATTGTGGAACAATTCTGTGATGTTGCTTACCATCTATGTATAACTAAACCTGGCATTGTGCCTACCAAAACTCCTTAAGTTTTTCCTTGTCTTGACTTGGAGACATCCTGTTCTGTACTGTATTTTCGCATTACTCCTGTCTTGTGTGTAAATAAAGCAAAATAGTCCTGCACACTAATAGCCGAGCAATATAGCCTGTATCTACTATCTCTACCGGCTGACACATTTCTACTATCGCACGTATATAACATCATACCTTCCAGCCCAAAAATATCAAGCAAATGCATAAACATTTAGTACTGTATGTTGCTGGGGTTTGTGGCCCCTGTCCAACAGCCAACCCTCACTCTTCCTGCCGTGGAGGGCAGTATACTCTCACCTGTCAACCCTTTGCTATTGTCGCATGTGCCAGGCTGGATGGTGAGCAATGGAGAGATGGAAAAAGGGCTAAATTTACAAGTGAAATGGAGTTCTAGGGCCTGTGAGCTCCATTCTGATTCAACCGCCCTCCCCCAACCCCATTCTCCTCACTCTGCACTCCCCGGTGGATCACTCCACATCAGCACATTAAAATCTACCCGCAATTCATTTGACTTTTTATTACTGCCAGAAAAGAGGTGTTGCCATCTGAATTTATGGTGTTTATTCAAATGTCGGAAAATGCAGGCTGAATTATGGCTGCCCATGAAAATATCATTTACTGCTAATCTCCCCCCTTCTCCTGTCATATCTATTTAATGCTTAGATGTATGAGTCCTTTCAGAGCTCCGCTCCATGCGCTACGGTATTGCGAGCGTCCAGGGCAATTATATGAAGGAGAAATAAACAATTTCTAACCACATGGCAGCATACAGACTATGGCTATACTGGGAATAGCATACTAACATACTACTCTTACTATTTCTGCAGACACTCAAAGACACTCAAAGCACCATTTTGGATTCCTCCTCTGCCACACCTGCGGAACCCTCTGGAGATTCTCCAGAGTCCAGAACTTTTTTAGTTTTTCTAATTTCTGCAAGAACTCTAAAGAACTCAGTGGTTCTTTAGAGGACTCAAATGACTGTCAATGGTTCCTTCAGTAACCCAATCATAAGAGAAAAGCTTAAATGGCTCTTAAAATATATCTTTAAGTTCCTTGAGTACATATACAGTAAATAGGATATTTGAGGCTCTTTTAAAGTGTGCCTGGAGTATCTACAAAGGGTTTTGCTGGTGTGGCAGCTGAGAAACCGAAATGGTGCCTTGAGTATCTTTGATCTCTTCAAGTTTACTGTGCAGGTAAAGTGGGATAATTGGTAAAGTGGGACACTTAAGTTTAATAATCTATCATTATAGGTATATTCCATGATTTAAAATCAGTTTAGGAATGACAAATTGCAATGACAAATTATCAGAACTCTATGCCCTATGCATATTTGGCACAGTATATATACACATTTTCTGAATGCACAGAATACCCCAGATGATCTATAACATTTGCCAAAATGTGCAGTATACCGTACAGAATAAAATATCCCACAGTGCTTTAACTGGTGCTTTCAGCGTGATGAATCAACTGGAATTTATTACAGCTGTGATTTTTAAAATCTCTTTTGATTACTTATTTGATCAGACTGCCAAAAGTACATACTTTTACACATAATTGAATTAAAAATAGAAAATAACCATTATTTCCAAGATGACAACTGGACGACACTCACATGTAATTGTCACAAAGGCGAGACAAAGAGACCTAAGAGCAGAGGAACAGTTCAAAGGATTTATTAACAATAAATTATAACTAAGCAGATCCAGGTGAAGTGTGGAGATCCCAGCACCGACTGCAGTAGAAGGTGATGGGTATGTCTGTCGATGAGTGCGTGCCGACAGCGCAGTGAGCAGATCCATAAGGAATCCTTCTTGAAGAGTGTGTTCATATGCAAGATATTCGTTGTGGTAGTCAGGAGCAGATTCACAAGGAATCCTCCGTTGAAGAGTACAGCAAACTGGAAGGCAACCACACTTCTGACACATGGCCAGAGACGGGCAACCAAAACAGATACATGAGACCGGACCAACTAGGCAGAGAGAGCAAGGTGAGTTACTTCAACACCAAACAACAATCTAGCAAAGAACATGACACAACGAAGGGCTTAAATGGGCAGTGAATTAGTGGAGAGACAGGTGCTGCTAGTGGCGTGATCATTGTTCCCATGGGAACAAACAGTGTTCCCATGGAAAGACTGATCACACATGCCAACAGCACCAGAGATATATGAGGGAGAGAAATAACAAAACAAACAGAACAGAATGACAAACTCACTGGAACTATGACAGCAATGTGATGAGCTCATGTGACAACAATGTAGCGTTTTACTCTGCCCTGCAAAGCCAAAAACCAGCATGATCTCATTAAAATTACATGACTGTGGCAGCATTTTTGCTCAATTATATTACATGGTTCATTACTTGTATTGTGGAAGTTCTGAGGTCCACTGTGTGGCGCTAAAAGCGAGTTAAATGTTCTCCCAAACAGATGAAGTTTTTAAGGCTAATGCTCTTTAAATCAACAAAACCTACCTCCGTTCAATTTCTGAACTACCTCGTACCCAGTCCTTTGCATCACAAGTACAGCATCATAAAGTTTAGCTGCCACATTGCTTGATCACACTTGAACAAGCTTGTGAATGTAGTTGGTTATGTAATGCAAATGTTAAAATGTAGGCTTACAAGTCATGCACTATGGTTAAAGTGTTTAGAAGTCATAAGATAGTATTTTATGAGGAACAGAGAGAAAAGCTCTGTATGTGTTTATGAACTGATTATCTGCTATTTTATTTGTGATTTGTGTGAAAGCAAAACAAAAGTCCTTGTTGTTGTAGCACTTCAAATGTTTATTTCACTAGGAAACTACCGCGATATGTACAACAAGCCACTTTAAAATCATTTTGCAAAAATGTAGTTATAGTAACATGATTCCATGAGTGCCAAAAACACAGTAGCTAAACTGACACAACTTGACTTTGAATTCTGGTCTGTTTCTCACCCAAATCTATCGTATTTCTTTAGAAGAGTTGGATTAAACCACTCAAGTCATATGGATTATTTTTATACTGCCTTTATGTCCTTTTTGGCATAAGGGTGAGTAAACAATGAGAGAATTCTACTTCTTTTGGTATACTTTAAGTATTAGGCAATGTGAGAACTGTGGGCACAGACACACGCAACAGACATTAGAGCACATCCTTGCTGAAACTTCTTACATTGTCTTACTCTTTTTAATACCTACTTTCAAGTAAATATTGGTTCCCTTCTAGCATCTAGGGTATATGCTTGACAGGGAATTTAACTCACTCCAAAATGCTTGATTGCACAAATTGATTTGGAGCATCAAGAAGAGAAACATCTCTGGAATTAAAAATTGATATCAAGACAGTGTTTTGGAGTGCTAGAGGTTTATGGGGTACACACAGTGCATGCGTACATTACTCACAGTGAGACTAACATCGGTTGATTGCCATTGGTTGACTACATAAATGATATGCATAATTAAATAATTAAATGTATACATGGTTGAACTATTCAAGCAACACTCACATATGTAGAACGAATCAAATACAGAGAACCAAACATGCAAGACAACTCATACCTTTTAAGTTATGGCACATACACTAGCCAACAGAAATGTTAAATTGTTTCACATATCTATCACAGAGTGCGAAAATCAAGTCTGCCTGAGGCAAAATCTGTACTAGAACATGAAAAAGAACAACGGCTATGTGAATATTTCATAAAGACCAATTTCAGCAAATGCTAAAAGTGAAACTTCAAGCATCCCACAGGTGCTATATAAAAGTGGCATACTGTTAAATTGTTCATCAGCTTTTATGCAGTGCTTATGTATAGCTACATATGTTCTTAGGTAGCAATAATCATTCACTCTTTGAAACTGGTAGGTTAGGTAATTTGCATGCAATTGTTCCTACCTGCCTGATACTTTCCCAAGTTAAACTGCATTATTATACATTGTCACCAGCTCCATGTAAACTATTCATATGGAGCTAATGCCTGGCAGGGGGGTTTATTTTTGAATTCATACACAGTTTGACACCTTGTTCATGGTTGGTTGTAAATGTGTTCAGGACAGCTGAGTAGAGTGTTTAAGGGCTTTTGGTGATGGGTGGGGAAACCAGACAGCTTACAGGATTTTGCACGTATATCTCACCGACTCACCACACATGAGAGTGTTGGAAAAGGTTGCTGTGAAAAAGAGAATTTCTCAAAGGCTCTGAAAATGAAACTATTTGAAGGATGTGGTAATACTGTAACAGTTAAACAGGAATAATGACAAATAAAGTTATGAAAATGATGTAAAATTAAATAGTCGTCCATACCAAAATATAGAACAATGTTTTTCATGCTGTGCCGTTTTTCTTAGAGGCCGTTCACACCGAAAAATTTCTATCCATCTGTGCTGTTTTTTAATTGATTTGCTATGTAAACATGCACCAAACAGACATCTTTGACTTTTACGGTGCCTCTCGTGTTTTAGCATCTTGCACTGGAGCGCCACTTTTTGTAGAAGGGTATAGCTGCAGGCAGTGCTTCAAAAAGGGGCAAGAGCTCCAAACCGCAGTTAAAGATATAGGGAGCCCCTTACCCCAACTCTTTCTCTAACCTTAACAGAGAGTGGAAGTACTCCCCCTTTTGGAGTAACCCCACACTCTTTTGGAGATTCCTCCCCCATTTGGAGTTCTCCGGCCAGCAGCTATACCTACTTGGCTTTTTGTAGACCCTGTCAGGTTAAAAAAAATGTCTCGAGACACCTGTGATCTGTTATTCCTGTATGTGTTGAGCTGCCTCCTATTTTTTTTTTTTTTAGTGCAAGAACATATTTGATTTGCATGGACCCTTATCCTTGACCCCTCCACAATTCGAATTTGCACATCACATTCATATATATATAATTTGAAAAGTTGGTTTCGGTTCACCCACTGATTCAGAAATAAAGGCAACATCATTGGAAGTTATTCTGACACTCCATACTCATTACTGTGATTATTTTACCAGAGCAGGAAATGCTTAGCTATTCATGTTGTCTCAAATTACAGAGTTCTGCCCTTTCTAGTTTAATTCATTTAAACCTACGTGAAGTACAGGATTGAAGGGATCTAGTGTGTAATCACTGCCTTGACTGAACAGTTTTTAATGTTTTGAAGATATTTGTCATGGACCAAGAATCTACTGATGACTGAGATTTAAGAAATCGTTTCGATTTTATGATAATCGCTTTAATCATTCTTAATAATTTATATTCAATAAAATAAAATGCACCATTAGTGTGTTAGGATAAAAGCTTCTGCCAAGCAAATAGAGAAGAAATTAATGTCATGATCTTTTGGTGCGTGTTTGATCCTATTTATGGTGTTTGGTCAATTCCATATTGCTGCAGTTAAGATATAACACGCAGGCGTGAGTGTTACATCGTCTGACGCCACTGCTTAGCATATGCATGGTTGAACAGCTGAGCTACAGAAACCATGTAGCTTGATATTGCTTAAAGTCCCAGGTTAGGAATAGAATGACATGTTATGAATCAAATAATTGCTTATGAACAAAATACAGTGCAGTATACACTGTGCACTGCCTATATTATTTTTAAATATGAAGTGAAACAGTAGGCATTATACTATGTAAACATTTCAAACAGTATTATGCTACATTGTTGTCACATGACCACATCACATTGCATGTGAGAAGCATCCAGTTATCATCATGGAAATAAATATGGTTATGCTTTTTTAAACCCGATTTTGTGTAAAAATCACTTAATTTTTAGCAGTCTAATCTGTCTGCTGTCTAGTAGTCACATTCTCTCAATATGAGTTATCTGAAAGTATCTTCAGTGTGTTTACAGGACTTCTTTCATTTCTAAATCAGTTCAGGGTAAACATTAAGATAACAGACAACAAACTATTAATCTGCAAGGCCATACATGAGTGTTATCAGCCTCATTCACAGACTTCATTGACAAATAATTTATTTTGATTGGAAGTGGATTACATTTTTTCAAACAAAGCCAGAAGAAAAGGACAGTGCTGTGTTTATCTTTATACAAGACCTCTAAACTGTTCCAGCATTTTCTGTTTGAATACAAATACATTTGAAGGCCATATGCTCAGGCCTACAGGAGGAACACAGAGACATAAGAGAATAGAGAAAGGAGACAACTGTATACAGTCATCTTTAAGTAGTTAAAGAGTAAGTGGTTTTAAAACAGACAAGAAACCATTAGGTGTGTTAGACTTGAACTGCATCTCAGTTATCAATTGGCGAGATTTGCCTGTTGAATTCAGGGGAGGAGTTGTAAATAGAGCCCTCAAGCCGGACACTGTCATGTGATGTTTTTTTACTTCATTGCAGACGAAGTGGAATTTAGATGCTTGAATTTTAGATAAAATAATCAGAAACATTGTTCATTTGAAAGGGTTATGTGCTGCTTAATACAGTGCCAATAAATAGCCTAAATTATTTAAATACCAATACCAAATGAGTCAGTATTTTTAATTATTTTGAATATTTTTTTAATAAACCTGATATGACTATGATAAAAATAATATAAAATAATATAAACATGATGTACTGTTATAAGAACATGGATTTGTTAGAGTTTAGTGTCAGAATATACACCTTGGTAATGACATACTTCCATACTACTTTTATTTCTGCCAAAGACTGACATAGCAGTAGTAAGAGTAGTATGTGTAGTATGCAATTGCGAACTCAGCCCATGAAACACACATCATCATTGTCATTGGTGAGTCTGGCCAATTACGAATAAGTTGTCATCACTCAGAGCTTGTGCAGTCACTCTGAAAAAACTGCACCGGCTGCACCACGCGGCTGCTCTCGAATTGCTCTCGTGGTACTATGATAGCATATGTCATGGTGACACGGCGGTGGTGCTGTCTCAAGTCGGAAAAAACATGCACTGCTTGAAGTCCAGTGGCGATTGGTCTGCGCTGTGCTGCATGAAGTCAAACACACCTATTGTCACCTCAGATTGTTTGTGTAACTTCTGCATAATCTTTTCTTCAATGCAAAAAATACACATGAATAGGGTTAATGAATGCATTTACATAAACACCAATATGCTGATTACTACCAATCAGCTTATCAAAACCAGGCATGGAAACCAAGTTTACTTGAGACTTGAAATTATCAGGTTTTTCTCTGCTTTTGACATCAAAAGTAAACAGGTATGCACACAACACTTCAATAATGTCAAATCTCAATCTTAGAGAGTCCACAAATGCACTATTAATGCACTAAGAATAAGTGACACATGTAGCTCTTCAGTTAGAGTAATACCTATATCTAGTGTTGGATTTCAGAAATGTACATCTGCAAAGCTCTGTAATGCCACATCAGGAGTCCAAGCACCAAAGGGATCATAAATGACAGAGATCCCAAACTTGGTAGGATGGTCCAAAATTTCAGGTTATTCAGATAAACAGCCTAGTATCAGTTCGAAAAAGTGGGTTGTTAAAAAAAAAAAAAAAAAAAAAAAGAGAGAAAAAAAGAGAGAAAATATTGCCATTAATATGTTTAAGAGTGGCTTAAATATCCAAATACGGTATGAGGCAATGGTATGTCAGAAGCACTTTTTTTATATAGCATGGGGAAAACAATTCCTGTAGCATCTATATCTCAGTTTGAAATCTAAAGAGCTTTGAAGGTCATTTCTGCTAAAACAGCTATTTGTAAATAACCTTCAGGTCAAAATGTGTTTGCAGTGTCTTGAGATTCTAAAAGTCTCTGGGTAATCAAAAAGATAGTACTGAAAATCTCTCATGGACACATATAGTTCTAACTCTTGTTTGAGAGAAACCAACCTGAACTATATCTGGAGCACAGAAATAGGTAGAACCCAAAACTTTTGATAAGAGATCTAATAAGCCTCCCTGTCAGGTTATGATTCAACATCTCAGTGGATGCTTTAAAAAATCTCATATGCCTTAGGTTTGATGCCTTGAGGGCCTTAGGCACAAACAGGGCAATATTTTTTCAGCAGGGCTAAAATCCAGAGTTGTCTCTGTGAGAGTTTCAAGTATGGAAGAGAAAACCACAGGCACATAAACAAATGAACATCATAAAAGATAGATAAATTCACACATGTAGATTCAGACATGGAAAAAAGTGAGAGAAGTTTCAGAGGTAAGGCACAGTAGAATGAATTACAGGGAGTCAAAAGATGGAGACATAAATAGACAAAGAGCGCTGCCTTACCTGCTGCCACATGTAGGAGGGAACTGAGTCAGTCAGCATGTTCCTTGCATGAAGTAACCAACAGCATTATTCAGCACACTTCCAGTGTGTTTAAAAAGAGCAGCATGCTGCAGTCAAAAACATTGACAGTTAAAAATCCAATATCATTCCTCAAGTTCTCATAAAACTTGGTGGTGAGATCTACCTATGTTAGCAGTTCAGCTTTCACATCTTATTCCAACATCCTGACTTACTTTACTGTAATTAATTTACTTGCGCCACATGGCATGTTACCGGAGACTTCCTCTTGTTAAATTTGGCTCATGTGTTGTGGGAGGAAGGTGAAGGGGTGTTTGCTGGTTTGATAAATTGAGAGGAACTGAGAGGTGTGTTGTGTATCTTCTTTAGGGCCTGTCTGCCTGGAGCATGTGAAAAAGACTTTCAGTTATGATGTTTATTTTAGGAATACAGGCAGAATTTGGAATATTGGAGGAGGGAAGAGGAAATCTGTATGAGAGTGTTTTAACATATTCTGTATCAAAGTCTGTAACTGTTTTTGAGCCAAGTGTCTCAAACCTTTATATAATAGTCCCATATTTATCTGCTACATATTAAAGTAGTTCAGAAACCCATTACTTATCCCTAAACTGTGTAAATTAGTGTCAAGTAATGCTGCTGTTACTACATGCCCCACTACAGTGATGCTAAAAGAAAACATGGACGTTAAAAATTGTGTGCATTAATTTATTGTGATAATCAAATGTACTTGTTACATTTTAATTTAAAATAGTATACAAATAGGAAATTGTTTTTTGTCACTCTCACAATGACAAATATATGCCTACATTAATGGCCGCCACCACCAGTATTGTCATGGCAATATTTCTTTTAGTTTAAGTACTGTTCAGCAATACTACTTTTCTACATTTGTACAGCCATATTAAAGGTATAGTTCACCCAAAAATTCTCTCATCATTTACTCACCCTCATGCCATCCCAGATGCAAAATGCACATAAAGGCAGCATAAAAGTTATCCACATGACTCCAGTGGTTAAATCCATATCTTCAGAAGCGATATGATAGATGTTGGTGAGAAACAGATCAATATTTAAGTCCTTTTTACTATCAATCTCCACTTTCACTTTAACTTTCTACTTTTTTTATTTTTGGTGATTTGCATTTTTTGTGTATATCGCCACCTACTGGGCAGGGAGGAGAATTTATGGTAAAAATGGACTTAACCTTCATTTTTAACTCTGGTAGTTCAAAATAGACATATGCAATCCAGTCCTGACTTTACCTTTCGCATCAGTTGAATCGTTGCCCTAAACTTCTGTCCTGAGACTGCTGGCCTAAAATCTGCTGTGACGCAGTCCTATGGACCACCCTGAACAAGATGAGTAGTTCAAGCAGAAAATGTAAGATGTGAATAAAAATATTTGCAGCAGGTAGTCCACTTTTTTAAGCACTCTTTGGCTTAAAAATTACTGCTTTGTAACATACTGTACATGTTTGATGACACCCTTGCCTATAATGAACACTGTCCCATTTTATGCAATCTTTGAGTGCGCAGTAAAAGTACATTTGGAAAGGTCACCATCTAGGGTGCTTCTCATTTCCTAAATTGTGCATCCCTGTTTCCTTGCTCCTCCATCCTCGAGCCCATTACCTGGAAACCTATCAAAGTCCACCATCGTGAAGGATGTATAAATTCTCTAAATGCACCGTGAGGAGGCGAGGACAGAGGAAGCTTACCGAGGACGCTTGAGCGAGGAAACACAGGTGCATCCTATGCGGAAGACATCTGACACAATAGTTTTAATTAATGTATCACCTTTGCAGTTTATATAAATCATAATTGACACAAACTTCAACAGTGCATCTTGAATTATTTGGATTTATTATGAATATATTAATAAATAAAGTTTCAATAACATAATGGCGAGGTAATGCAGCTGCGCAAAAAAGTGCTCTGAAGTGAAGTATGAGTGAGTAAGACATTTCATTTTACAAATCCGTCTTGCTTTGATTCCTCTGTTCTCGTTTCCTTTCCTTGGAACCTTTAATAATTTCCTAAGAGGGTGGAGCTAGGAAGCGAGGTAAGGATGCAAGGAAAGGAAACAAGGATGCACAATTTTAGAAATGCGAAGCACCCTTAGTCAGCTATGACATTTTAAAGGTGCACTCCGTAACTTTTGTCTTTGTGTCATCTTGGACATACAGGTACCCTCAGTAATATTTTCCTCATTAAAAAAGACAAACTCCTAAAGACATGAATTGTAATTTTGCAATATATGTAGGAAATCATGACCACTCACCTTAAAATGAAGACTCCAGTCATATCAGTAACCTTATAAAAGCAGTTTATTCTACATGGAGAGGGTCCGCACATAAGGTCTGTCATGTTAGAATCACATGACCAGCCGAATACTACTCGCTTAATCTCAGTAACCTTCCATTTATTTATTTTTTCTCCCCTTTTTCTCCCCAATTTGGAATGCCCAATTCCCAATGTGCTCTAAATCCTCATGGTGACATAGTGACCTCAATCCGAGTGGTGGAGGACAAATCTAAGTTGCACGAATCTAAGTTGCCTCCGCATCTGAGACCGTCAACCCGCACATCTTATCACGTGGCTTGTTGAGCTCGTTACTGCGGAGACATAGAGTGTGTGGAGGCTTCACGCTTTTCTCCATGGCATCCATGCACAACTCACCATGCACCCCACTGAGAGCGAGAACCACATTATAGCGACCACGAGGAGGTTACCCCATGTGGCTCTACCCTCCCTAGCAACAGGGCCAATTTGGTTGCTTAGGAGACCTGGCTGGAGTCACTCAGCACTCCCTGGATTCGAACTCGTGACTCCAGGTGTGGTAGTCCGCGTCTTTACTCGCTGAGCTACCCAGGCCCCCCAACCTTCCGGTTATTTGACACTTTCACTTAATGATTAAAGTAATTATGGCTGACTGTGAACACTAAATTTCTACAATAGCATCTGAAACTGAAAACTATTGATTTTAAATTATGTTGCATCCAAGCCGCTAGGTGTCAGTGTAAGTCCAAGGACAAAAGTTACGGAGTACACCTTTAAGTCACATGAGAAAAATAAACTTAGTCAAGTGTGTCCAAACACATTGTAATCATAATAAAATAGCACAATATATTTAAATAATTTTGGTTTAGTCTTCTAAAGAGTTCTCCTTGGACAGTGCTGTTATTAAGGCCACAAATGTTACAGTCAAAAGAGGTTCTGTTCTTCCTTTTGCATCCGTATTGATTTTTATCAGATAAGGGGATGTGCACTATTATAAACATGGTGCAGATGAATAAAAATTGTGGCTTTCTGAACATCCATTCCTGGCATACACAGTCAGATTGGTTATGGTTGAGAGAGCACCTCACCTCTTCAGCAGAGTAAGTAAAAAGATAACTGAGAAAAAAAAAAAAAAAAAAAAAACAGTAAATGATTCTGATAGTGGCATAATGGTCCATTAAGTTTCAGAATTACACTACGTTAGAAGAAACTCCACAACCGCTCAGCATTAGGGAGTCAATTCATTACGAGCTTGGGTAGAAAAATGCTTGCCATTAACAGCAATCTAATGATTCTCAATTAATAAAACACCAACCCTTTGTGCTATGGAAGATGAGATAATGGCAATTTATCTTCTAGATACCTAATCTAGAGGTTACCATTGCCCCATAATGCATCGTACGCGAAGGCACAGTGAAAGATCTTTCGATTATGACATCACAGTGTGACGATTTGAAGCATGGCAGTGTTGCACCTCTGGTTGGATAATTCTGCAATGCCTCTCCTTGCAAAGTGCCTTTAGTAAAGACAAAGTTAACATTCTGTACTATATACTCACCATGTTTCACATGTTCCTGGTTGCTATGCAAACAGCAAGATGTGCTAATACATATCACACTTTTTATACTAATACTCACTATGTCCAATGTATTACTGCAATAAAGTAAATTACTGGTATTTGCTAAGGCTCACTGAAGGCATAATAGCTTTTGAAAAACCCTCGTCCTAAGTATTATATTTTGTGCAAACTCGCCCTGATCCATTTGTTCTACGGTCATGAATAATACCTAAAATTATGCAGCTTTATGATATTCACCAGGAGGGTACCAAAAAACTCCATTGACTTACACTGAAGAAGGGACTATCTGGTGTGTAGTTATGGCCAGAATATCAGACTTTTGACTTGGGCCAGCAAGCAACCATCCAGAACACCCTAGCAACTGCATAGCAATGCCTTGACAACCACACAGAATAGCATATCATTGTGGAGGCATGAACAAGCACAACTCACATTTTCTTTACAATATGTGAAAATCTAGTTAATCTTTTGATGTGGCAAATATATTTAAGAGAGCAGTTTCAGCCTCAAAGTAGAAGTCTTACCTAAAGTAGAACCTTTAAAATAACCTTTCAGAAATGTACAGCAACTTTGATTGCCAAGGTTATTTTTACAAGATAACATTAATGGGGAAAATGAATCTATTGTTGCTCATCCCCCTTGTTTGTTTTATAATAGAATTGAGTGTTCATATATCAGCTTTCTCTAGGAGTCTATGAGATTGCTTGTTAACAGGTATATTATGATGAATGGGCAGCAGGAATGATATAAATGACTTCTCTGAATGTATCATGAAGTAGCGACAGAGTAATCCCGCAATGGCGATCAATTACTATTGACTGATCTTGCAGGTGGTTAACAAAGATGAGGGTTTGGGAAAAGAATAGGGAAAAGCATAGAAAAGAATAAATTAACCCAAATGTCAATCTCATTCACCACCCAGTGCTGAGATTGGGCTATAAATCATAACGGTTTTGTGATTTGATGGTGCCAACAAATGTCACGGCAATTGCATCTGATTGGTATTAGAGAAACGTAGAGTTTGCTGTATATAATACAGTACTTTGATCCCTAGAGTATGTGCATTGAGCATGTCTATTTTTTGCAATAAAAATAAATAATAATATGTACATTTGCATAGCAACAACATACACTTTGAATTAGTGTGTTGATTGAAATGACATTAATCACATCATTACTGTATATTCCACATTATCTTGGAAAACACAAAATCTCTGCATTACAGATCACTAAAACTTCTAATCTTTTTCCGGGTGTATAAGCTTAGAAAGTACGAACTTCAAAACACCTAAGAGGCAGACTAATTGTGTGCTTATTACCATCTCAAAAAAATGCAGAATATGGGCTGGGTAATACACCCCATTTCATTGCAATAATGGTAAGACTTTGGGTGCCTCTGTTGACAGGTCCATTTAAAGTTAACATGAAATCACGTTTGCATCCCATTTCACTTCCGTAACATGACGCATTTCAGAATGAAATAGGATATTTAATGAGAAACAAATGTAGGGCAAGAATTTATTTTATCCATTTGGAATGAATTGGATTGTGAAAAGTTTATAAAAGGAGGGGAGGGTTTGAAAAATAAGAGGGCTTCATGATGTCAAGATAGAGCAAACTGCAAAGGCTTGACACGTTTTAGAGAGAGGTACACTGTGCACAAGTGATGAAAACTGGGCTTTGTCAGATAGAAAGGGGGTCTAGACAGTGTGTGGGCAGACATACTGGTATAGAGGACACTGGCAGCTATATGGGCACTGTGGGTGGGTGTGGACCGCAATAATGATGATCTAATCATGTGTGTGAATGTGTGTGTACAGCTCTAATCAAAATGAAACCCAATCATGGCTTCCACTATTCACTCCCTGACTGAATGTGCAGAATACCAAGAGCTCTATTCAGAAATGGTGCTGAAAATATAATGAGCAAGCCAAAGGCTGAAATCAATAACATATATGCAGGCTGAAAAACACAGGCCTTTAAATACTTCCTTAACAGGTTTATCAGCAAAGACAATTCTCATTAAAGTGGATTTTCTACCTGGCAATCGGTGAATTTCTGCTGTGTATGTATTCATCTCATTTTGCACAGGCTTAAGGGATAGTTCAGCTTAAATGAAAATTCTGTCATCGTTTACTCCACCTCATGTTCTTCCAAACGAGGGTGCTCCCTGTGACTTTCTTTCTTCCATGGAACACAAAAGGAGATGTTTGGCAGAATGTTAGTCTCAGTCACCATATACATCTAAAAAGATGCAATGAAAGTGAATGGTGACTGAGGATAAGATAGATCCTTTTGCAAAAAGGAAAGAAACTAATATGTGTTTAGAACAATATATGGGTGAGTAAATGACAGAATTTTCCTTTTTTGGGTGAACAGTCCATTTAGGAATAAGAGAACTGGTAAGGTTAATGAATGACACTCATTTGACATTTATTTCCTTTTAGATGCAAGAGCAACAACAACATGAATCTACAAAACCACAAATCACAGTCGTTCAGGTAAGGAGCACTCAAAATTAACCTCAGGAGCATGTATTCAAATAGTTATAATTTAAAACCTGCTTCCGTGTTTCTAAAAGCATGTATACATTGGCTTTAGTATTAATTACTGTACTTCACCATGTTTCTCTGCCCTCATTCAGTGCTGTCCTTATCTCTACATTTCAAAGCCAGGTTTTCAATGACAATGTTTGCATTTAAACAAGATGTACTGATACATTAAAGTGCTTTTTATCTGTACCATTATAATACCACAAACTGAGACCGATGACAGATGGCTTTGATTTTGTGCATATCACCTGATCCAATTGAGCACCTCAAGTCAATGTTATAATATAACACAAATATCAACATATGAATGAAGATAAGCTTCTTATGAATACTTCCCTGTGGTGTTCCATTTTCTACAATAAAATTCCTTGAGTAATTTGTCCCAATTTTAACTTGAATAGACCTACCAAATAAAAAATCTTTAATCTATCTAATAATTTTTCCTTTAACTCATTGTTTAATTATCAATCCCTCTTTCCACATCATATCGTACGCTTTCTCAATATCAAAAAATAATGCCACTACGCTTTCTCTGTTAATCTGTGCTCTCCTTACTTCATATTCTAAACACACTGTAGGATCCATTGTACTTCTACCATCTTTAAATCCACTTAATAATTGAAGATATATCCTTTAGTTTCCATATAATATGTTAACCTTTGATTGATCATTTTCTCCATCACTTTACATATATGGGATGTTAAAGCAATTGGTCTGTACTCATTACGGACTGATACCACTAAAGCTTCCTTCCAGCAACTAGGCAATCTCCCCAATTCCCACACCTTATTATATAACTCAAGAAGAATATTTTTTGATTTTGGATTATTCACTTAGATTAATCATCATTATATAACAAGCTTGATCTTTACCTGGTACTGATAGTCTAGTATTCTTAAAGCATTATTTAATTCTCCTATTGTTAATGGAATGTTCAATGTATCATTAGCATTTTCATTTTCTAAAATTAGTTCTCTATTTCTTAATGTAATTTCCTCTCGCCCTCTCTTACCTTCTTCAGTGATATTATCTGAACTGTGAATTTTAACAAATGCTTTCATAAGCATTTCAGCTTTCTTTACCTCAGTTATCGCAGTCTCCTCATTGTTTGCTAATGATGGATATTCTTATTCTTTCCAAATCCCCTTCGTTTTCCTTATCATACCCCACAGCTTATCAATTTCTGTTTCTCCTCCCACTGTCTCACAAAATGATCTCCAATATTCCCTTTTTGCTGTTTTAACCGTTCTTCTTACATTTGCTTGCATTCTCTTGCATATTCAATATTTGACCAGGTCCTCAAAGTTATGAGTTATTTTTAGTATTTTAAAAGATTTGTTTCACTCTTTAACTCCTGTCCCACATTCTTTTGTCCACCACGGAACAATCTTCTTTTTACAATTTCCTAAATGCATTGGAACTGACTGAATTGCATCCTCTATTATAGCCCCACTAATTAACTGGTTTAAATCTTCTATATCATAATTAATATCTATTTCTCCCATTTTTCCATTACTTATTTCCCTGAATTTCCCCCAATCTGCTTTACTAAACGCCCACCCCCTTATCCATTTGCTTCATTTATTTTGGCTCTTTAACCTATTTCTATTAGAACTGAATAATGGTCACTCCCCATCGTGCATTCTTTAGTAACTTCCCACCAACATAACCCTGCTATAGATTCAGATCCAATTATGATATCAACTGCTGTTTATTTCCCATTTACAACTTTTATTCTAGTACCATTTCCATTGTTAACGCATACTAGGTTTTAATGGTCCTATCCATTAATTCCTCTATAACTATCAAATTTTTCCAATGACAGTTTCTTGCATGGATTTTAATAATTTGCTATTTTAATATTACCTTCATTTGTATAAACGTCTATTATGATACATTTCAACTCTCTTCCTTTAGCCACTACCCTGTACTGCAGTTCCTGTTTGATAAGTGTTACACATCCTCCTCCATTACCACTGTCTCTGTCTCTCCTAATACTATCATATCCTGCTTTTACAAAGTCTAATGTTGGTTTCAGCCAAGTTTCTTGTATGTAGAATGTTGGATCAGAGTGATGTTTCTCTCTTAAGCCAAAAAGAAGACAACAGGAGGCTGAGGATGAAGGGCTTAAAAAGAGTGGCTTTTATTAGAGCTCAAGCAAGCATCAAACTAGTATACAAAAAATGAAGAAGAAAAAGAAGAAGAAGAAGAAAAAGAAGAAGAGAGCTGAAAAATAACAGCTGTACTTATACCCCCCTTACTAGGTCATGACTGTGGTTACACAAACTGCTTGGATGCACACACACAAGTCACGAGATATATCTGCTTGGATGCACACACACACACACACACACACACACACACATAGAACCTGTGAAGGTTGTCACACTCCCCCTATCTAGCAAAAACAAGTTTTCCACATTCCACATATCTTCAAGCACACACACACATACAGAAATGGTCAAGAAGAAGTCAGTACAAGAAACATTTATCATCAATATATTGATTATAGATCCATCAAAATTATATCTGGTTTTGTTCCTAAGTCATTAATAAATCCTTTGAACTCCTGTCCATTAGCTAATAAACTTCTTGCATTCCACTGAAGAATAAACATTAACTCTGTCCATATTGGCTGGATGATTTCTCTTCTGATTCAAGTCTTTTATTGATTTGTTCCCACAAAATGTCTTTAACTGACAAGAATTTCTCAGCACCTTTCACAATTACTTTAATTTTCTCTGTTTTATGTCTCACTTGATCTGTACAATTAATGACATATGCCATGAACAAAATGTAATTCACCAGACTCACTGATACAGTGCATCTGGAAATTATTCACAGCGCTTCACTTTTTCCACATTTTGTTATGTTACAGCCTTATTCCAAAATGGATTAAATACATTATTTTCCTCAAAATTCTACAAACAATACCCCATAATGACAATGTGAAAGAAGTTTGTTTGAAATCTCTGCAAATTTATTAAAAATAGAAAACGAAAAAAAAAATGTACATAAGTATTCACAGCCTTTGCCATGACACTCAAAATTGAGCTCAGGTGCATCCTGTTTCCACTGATCATCCTTGAGATGTTTCTACAACTTGATTGGAGTCCACGTGTGGTAAATTCAGTTGATTGGACATGATTTGGAAAGGCGCACACCTGTCTATATAAGGTCCCACAGTTAACAGTGCATGTCAGAGCACAAACCAAGCCATGACGTCCAAGGAATTGTCTTTAGACCTCTGAGACAGGATTGTGTCGAGGCTCAGATCTGGGGAAGGGTACAGAAACATTTCTGCAGCATTGAAGGTCCCAATGAGCACAGTGGCCTCCATCATCCGTAAATGGAAGAAGTTTGGAACCACCAGGACTCTTCCTAGAGCTGGCCGCCTGGCCAAACTGAGTGATCGGGGGAGAAGGGCCTTAGTCAGGGAGGTGACCAAGAACCCGATGGTCACTCTGACAGAACTCCAGCATTTCTCTGTGGAGAGAGGAGAACCTTCCAGAAGAACAACCATCTCTGCAGCACTCCACCAATCAGGCCTGTATGGTAGAGTGGCCAGACGGAAGCCACTCCTCAGTAAAAGGCACATGAAGGACTCTCAGACCATGAGAAACAAAGATTGAACTCTTTGGCCTGAATGGCAAGCGTCATGTCTGGAGGAAACCAGGCACCGCTCATCACCTGGCCAATACCATCCCTACAGTGAAGCATGGTGGTGGCAGCATCATGCTGTGGGGATGTTTTTCAGCGGCAGGTACTGGGAGACTAGTCAGGATCGAGGGAAAGATGAATGCAGCAATGTACAGAGACATCCTTGATGAAAACCTGCTCCAGAGCGTTCTGGACCTCAGACTGGGGTGAAGGTTCATCTTCCAACAGGACAAGGACCCTAAGCACACAGCCAAGATAACAAAGGAGTGGCTCCGGGACAACTCTGTGAATGTCCTTGTGTGGCCCAGCCAGAGCCCAGACTTGAACCCGACTGAACATCTCTGGCGAGATCTGAAAATGGCTGTGCACCGACGCTCCCCATACAACCTGTTGGAGCATGAGAGGTCCTGCAAAGAAGAATGGGAGAAACTGCCCAAAAATAGGCGTGCCAAGCTTGTAGCATCATACTCAAAAAGACTTGAGGCTGTAATTGGTGCCAAAGGTGCTTCAACAAAGTATTGAGCTAAGGCTGTGAATACTTCTGTATGTGATTTTCGTTTTTTTATTTTTAATACATTTGCAGAGATTTCAAACAAACTTTCATGTTGTCATTATGGGGTATTGTTTGTAGAATTGAGGAAAATAATGAATTTAATCCATTTTGGAATAAGGCTGTAACATAACAAAATGTGGAAAAAGTGAAGCACTGTGAATACTTTCCGGATGCACTGTATCTCCCTTGGATTCCTTTGTTCCCCTCCTAACTCCCAGATTCTTTAATCTTTTCTTGTTCCTCCCATTGTTTTCTGTCCTTGAATTATTTTCACTGCCTCTGCATAGCTTATGTTGTTCTGTGTTTTGACTTGCTGGATTTCCACTGCTCTTTTGCTTACTTCACATCCCCCATATGTTACACTGTGATCCCCACCACAATTTTGCCTTCACATTTTCTCCACCTTTCTCGTATCCATGCTCTTCCCCCACACTTTGCACATCTTTGTTTTCCTTTACCTCTGGCATTTATAACACATACTGTAAGTGGTGGTGGAACATATGCTCTAACTGGGTAGCTCATATATCCTATTTTGACATTTTCCAGAAGTTTATCATCTTGAAACTCAAGTAAAATTTAGAGACTTCTCACTCTTTTTCCATTTATTGTTTTATTTAATCTCCTTATTTTCTTTACTTCTCCACCTTGAATGTTCTTTTTGATGTTGTCCAAATCCTCTTCAATTGGAATGCCCCATATCACTCCTTGTGTTCCCCTCCTTCCATTTATGACTTTTTTTTTTTTGTCCACTATAGTCTTTTTGCATATATTTCCAATGAGTAACGCTTTATTTCTCTGTTCCTCTGTTTAACATTTTACTATTATATTCCCATCACGAAGTATCTTTGCCATTTCTATCCCACCCAGCTTCTTTTTTAATTCCTTTGTAAGTGCAATTGGACTTAGGCCTATATGTTCATCTTCTTTCCTAAACACAAAAATGATGCTGAATTCCTCCTTTTCCACCCTTCTCCAAACCGTTCGCTTATTTTCCTCAGAAATATTCTCATCCAGACTCCTTTTTTTTTACTTATACTCTTCCTATTTATATGTCCTTCTTCCTGCCTTCTCCCTCTACCCCACTCCCTTTCACCTCCAACAGCCATCCATTTTTCACTATCCATATCATCTTCCTCATACCAAGATCCTTCCATCCCACCCAGTCACCAACCAGCTCATGCCATCTGCCTTTCTCCAACATGATTCGTGTAAGCTTACTTATTTCTCTCCAAATCAGCGAAAATTCCAGTTTTTTATTTCTAATTTATGATTTATTCACTATTTTAATATAGCTTTGTCCTTTTTGCACTCTCATTCTTCTGAAACATGGGATGTGAACAGGTGTTTACCATTTTCTAGTGCACTCGTTCAGCTGTGGCAATCAGAGTGCATGGACCACAAATTTTCCACGCTTTAAAAAAGAGAGCTGCAAAAACCGGGGCAAATGACAAAAGCAAGATATTATTCTGTTTGCTCTAAAAGTAAGACTTTAGATGCTTGATTTCATGAAGGCAAGCTCTTTACAGTGGCTGCTTTTGAGTGTAATACTGGATTCAACACGCAGTTTTGAGCATGGCATCGATAATGTAACCAGTCAGTTTGACAAAGGACTTCCAGGCACTTCTAGACAGTCTTGAAAAGATTTAAGGTAAGTTTTAGGCAACATTGTTACACATTCCAAAATATATATTTTAGTATTTTTATGTTTGAAGTGGTTTGTAAAATAATGTTTTAATTGGATTGCAAAATGTCTAAATGTTAGGCTACTATTGTGGAGAAAGGCTGTTTGGTGTATTCGCTGTTCTGGTAGGGTCTAAATCAATCTAAATTATGATTGCTTTTTTTTCATTGACAAAACAAGTAGTTTTATGAAGGCTATACATCCGTTGTATGTGTAAGCTAGACTTTATTGCAGGAGTTAGCAGAGATCAGACCAACAGCTGCCTTGACTAATGGGGCCTAGACAAGAGACAACTCAGTGACTGTGGACACAGGCTTTATACCTGCCAGACACCTAGAGAAGAAAAGCAAATCTTACATAGATAGCATTTTCATTTTTCACGAATCTAAATCACAGAACATTCCATTAGACTTCCTACACAAAGACAATACATATGCGATTAGAATAACAGTTGGATACTTTATTGTGAGAAACAGATATAAAGAACAAGAGCATAATACATTTATGGACAGCTCTGGGGCTACAACACAGCATTTGTTCTAGAAGCTATTATCATTTCTCGATGTGAGAATGTGACATTTAGCTATTGGAGGCAGATTGCTGCCATCTGGTGAACAAAATATAAATAACATGAAAATCATGTCATGGCAATAATAGCCAGTAGATGGCTGCAGTGTTCTACGCAGCCACCTACTGTGAAGTCTGATTGCTTGTAAATTTTATATTGTATCACAAGTAATGCATTTGGATATATATATTTAGACATTATCAAACAATTATTTGGCAAAGTTTAGTATTTTAAAATGTATTTGAAGTGTCAGTTTTTGCAGTTAACAAAATCAACTGCAAAATTGTACAAATTCAATTAGAGTATAAAACAGAAGAATCAGAGTAAACCTTTTGCAATTTCAAACTGTCTGAAGTAAAAATGTATTTAAGTCAGTCAGGTGAACAACAATTTTGAACAACTATAAATACATAATAAAAAAAATAAAAAAAACAGTAAACAATAAAAAAACAGTAAAGAATGATGCAGTGTATTTATGCAGTGGCAGTGTTTAGTTGTGTGTTATGTTGTGTGTTCTGCCTCCTGGCTGTTTTAGTCTCAACCATTTATTTCTGTGTGTGTGTGTGTGTGTGCGCGCGCGCGCGCGTGCGTGCATGCATGTATGTGCATGTGTTCTGCATTGTGGGTTTGTTATTGTTATCATTGTGGCTGATTTATTTGTTTTATTTGACAAATTTAAAAAAAATGCTCTGTGTAAGTCTCACCGGTTCATTTTTTTTGTGTGTGTGTGTGTGTGTGTGTGTGTGTGTGTGTGTGTGTGTGTGTGTGTGTGTGTGTGTGTGTGTGTGTGTGTGTGTGTGTGTGTGAGTGGGTGTGTATTTTTCCACTCTGAATGTTTTATTGTCTCACCCTTTAATTTATGTGTGTGTGTTTTTTTCTACATTGTGGCTGATTTATTGATTGTATTTGACGGATTATAAAAAATTGCTCTGTATTATTGTCTTTCCCATTCATTTTCAATAGTTGGTCAATTTTGACTGCAAAGACAAAAGGTGTCGCTTTTTTTTTTTTTTTTTTTTTTTTGTTACGACCACTTAGACTTATCAAATCATGTCCAAATGTATTTATTTATTTATTTATTTATTTATTTGTATGCTCAGATGGCAAGTGGAGAAAAAGTCACCAAGTTTTGTACCGCTCAGATAAAGGAAATCATTTTTATTAAATCAGTGATTATGGTCAAAACTGATCAAAGACCATAGGAGGGTTAAAAACACAGAGGCATTTTTTTTACATGATATGACCCCAATCGCTTGAGCTGCTTGTGTTTGCCACAATTTGTGGAAAACTTTCTCTACAATCAGCTCTTAGTGCCTCAAGTGTACATCTGACAAAACAACTTTATACCTCACACACAGAAATGTGAACAGTATATGTTGTTTTAATGGTGCAATTAACCTGGTTGCACCGTGTAACAACTTTTCTAATGATTCTGTGTGAACCTCCAGGAGTAAGAATGATAAGGCATGCTTATCTTTAAGAGTGTGGAGCACTGGATAAATAAAGAAACCTCAAGCTATGTTCAATAAGTAGATCAATTAAGCCCCAGGATAATCTTGGGCAGAACAAACAAACACAATGGTTCCCCTCGGCAAGTGAGATGAGAACCCCCGTGAACCCCTGTAAGTTCTGCTCCACGGAAGGCAATTACATCCCATACAGTCATTAAACAGATAACAGGAAATGCCTTCAGACAGTGTGACATAAACAAGCATGCGCCAACACTCAACAAAAGCTTTGAATTGGATAGACTCCGGGGTCAGAAGTCAGACACACAAACACAAAAACACACGCACACTTTTTGCCAGGTAGCCTATTCATGTTCCAGAGCTACTTTCTAGCAGGTAACAAAAGGCAAATAAAGTTTTTTTGATGGGCTAGTGGCAGTGTTATTGTCATTAAATGAAAACTAAAATGACAACTAAATGAAAACATTTTCTGGATGTTTTACTTTTACTATTCCCATTGTTTTTAATGATGATTTTAATTACCGAAACACAAGTAATTTTTTACTGTATTACCATAGAAGAATTGCACAAAAATAATAAATATCACAGAAAATGAAAGGCAGTGCCAAGAGAGTACTACTATGACTTAAAAATACTTAATGAGAATTAGGAGGTAAAATGTGTGTAACTGTCATTAAAATAATGTAAGAAAATCACAAAGGCCCTAAAAATAGGCTTATTTTCTATATGCTAAATGTTATTTATTTTACCAGATTCACCTGACAAGATTAGATGACCCTAAGAAATTTAAAAGCATTAAACTAAAATGTAAATGCTAAAGTAAACTGAAAGGACAAATTGAAAATAAAATAGAAATTTACTTCAAAACTTTATTAACCTTAGCTTGTTGTGTAAAGGAGTATCAGTAGCGAATTGAAGGGAATATAAGCTCTCCTCTCTACATAAGTGCCAGTGTATAATAATATAAACCATTCAGAGTGCAAGCTGCCTTATTCCACCCACACTCACTACACTAATGAGACCTCAAATGAAAATTAGCCTTCTCAGATCCCCATTGTAACTTGTTGATAATCCTCAAAAAGTGTCTTTGGAAAGTTATTTGAGTGTGTAGAGTCTGAGCTAACAAGACTAAAGACAAACCATTTCATTATTATTGTCATCTTGCTCTAATCCGATGCCGAAGTTCAAATCCACTTCCTTTTTCACACCATGCAAAAGTTTTATGTACAGAGATGTATCACAACAACAACATACATGCAACTAGATTTTTACATTTTCAGACATTTTCTTGTTGCTAAAGTGTTCTAAGTGGGTTTTAGCACATTGCTCTGCAGTCCCTATGGTGTGCTGGGTGGTTGCTAGGGCATTGCTAGGTGTGTGCTCACTGAAAAGAGCTCACACCCGAGTCTCTGTGATTTTTTTGGATCCTTAGATATGGCTCGGATCCCTCCTTCAATACAAGTCTATTTGAGCCCTAAGTATAAGCAATAGTAAACGTGAAGCTTGCCTTAGCAAGTACAACTAATTAGGCACATAAACATCCATGCAAACAACAAAATAACACATTTAAAGTCAGTTGGAGGTCTGTGGTGGTGGTAGTTAGACATCTGGGCTGCTAATGCAAAGGTTACTGGTTTAAACCCTGGGAGGAAAAAAAAAAACACTAGGCAAACTGGAAAGCTAGTGTGATAATAGTACTGCTGTATTACTAATGTGCCTAAGGCACTTGACTAAATTGCTCTGTTGGGATTGTCTGCTGAAGACCATTTAACCAAGTTTAGTATTTGAAGGCTTCTTGCAATGATCTGTATGTCTCTTGGCTCCACAAAGAGAGCTTTAAGCAAAGTGATGATGGCATCATTACAGAATTATACAACTTTCTAAATGCAAATTATCCAATGTAGGCCTTTTTGCCATCAGCACTTTGATACAACATACACAATGGTTGTAAAAATGCAAAAATAAAAATTATTGTCCAGATCATTTGTTTTTCCACCCAATGATCCAAAAAAAAAAAAAAAAAAAAGAAATGTTTTAAAGGACTGACTGTATTCTTGACCTTGATCACTGACTGACTTCTATTGTCAAGCTTCTCGGTCTTAAGTTTTGGGATACAGACAACACGATCAATGCTCATAATAAAGCACAGAACTCTTACCATTTTGTAATGCACGTGCAACAAAATAGCGAGCCAAATAGTGAGGCAAAAGAAACCTAATAGGTCATCTCTTGTTAGGCTATTGACCAAAATACTTCTTCACTCCTTTTCTCTAAACTAAAGGGTCAGAGTGGACTATTGGATTAATTTATACCAAGAAGAAAAAATTGTTGAATATCTTTTGATTATGGTATTTTTAAGCCTGTTAGTGTTAAAGATGCCAACCGCTGTGCTCCTTTTTGTAAATAATTGTTTATCAGCTGGTCTACTACAGAGAAAATTAAAATATAATGATAGAAAAATATGATGATATGTATTTTTAATCAATGCCATGTCGTTTGGTCTAACACAATGCAATTTGGGTCATTAAAATATCCCAGAGTAAATACTGTAATACTGTAGGAGCCCTTCTGCTCTCTTTTGTTGATAAAAAAAAAAAAAAAAAAGAGCTTGCAAAACTATTTCTTACAACATGCACTCCGGGAGAAAGCTTTTCTTTTTGAGCTGAGAATTCATTGTGCCACTTCACAGGAAAATATCCAAGGCAAGGTCAGTCAAAAAGATTTTACTTTTCTTTAAAAGTTACTGTCCAAGGTGCTGAAAAAGCTGCCACTGGCCAGACTGCTTTAAAATTCAACCTATAAATAAAAAGTAGTGCTTTTGGATGACTCTGGACAAACTTTAAACTTGGAGGCATTTACTGTAAATAAAGATTTTATGCAACAGCCTGTAAAACTAAAAAAAATATTCTCCTTGGCATGTTTACAGTAAGGGTTTTGCAGATAGACAGGTAAATACAGTATATACAATACAGATTAATACAAATATTGAGTAGGAGTTAAACCAAAACAACTAGTCCAGCCTCAGCTTCTCTAATGATATGGACAACATAAGCTCTTGATTGCAACTTAACAATTCAAGGAAGAGGTTTCCAGTTCTATAGAATAAGTGTCAATTTAATGTATTGCCATTCAACAAAATCTAACTTTTGCCATGACGATATTAGATAGATTGTACCAAAAGTGAAAATGTACTTCCATTAAACAATGCACATCAGTAAATGATATTTCTTTATATATCTGATGAATAAATTTATAATTTACTGTATTCCTAAAAATCTGTTTGTAAAATGAATTCTTGGGAAACAAGAGTGTGAATATTTTATCACACTTTTGCATGCAACAGGTGCATACTGTCTGCCATTAGAAGAACACATGTAATTCTTAAAAAATTGTTTCTAATACAAAATATATGCTAACATATGTGAGGTGATATAGCAAGTGCTTTTTGTGCAACAACTGTATTGAAATTTGCCTACATGAAAATAATTTGCTAAAATGAAAAGGCCATTTCAAAACATACAGTATATGTGCATATAAAGAAAGAAAGAAAGAAGCTGTATTTTCTATTCACTGGATGGATGGATGGATGGATGGATGGAGAGAAAGAGAGAGAGAAAGAAAGCAAGAAAGAAGAGGCTGTATTCTCTTTTCAAAATATTCATGCCTGTTCCTATATACTGAATGTATGCACATTCACACACACAGAGAGAACGTTTTTCAGAGGCTTGGATTACAAATGCATTGAGGAGGAGAAGAGAGGACTCCTGGAGCTCACACTGCCAGAGGATAACATGTGATAACATGCTCCTCTGTTGTCTCTGAGTTTGTGGAGGTTGACGAGCTGTTGAACCAAGCTTAAAGCATAACACACCAACATAAACCCCCTGTAGCTACAATCTCCCAAAAATGGTCTTATTCAATTAAAGGGATTGTAATACTTTGACTATTTATCACAGTCCAGAAGCTGCCATACTAATCTTGCTGGATCTGACTTCGACAAGAAACCGGCCAGTGTGAAAATCTGAAGGAGCACTGCCACACATGGCAATGACAATTTAATTGGTTTGCAGGTGTGTGAATGCATCTGTTTTTGAGCCACAGTGAGTGAGACAGGAAAGGGGAGCTCTCCATTTTCCCCATCGCTTGCCAGAAACATCTGAGAGTGTTTAATCACAGGACCATTAGGAACACCATATGAATACATTCACCTCTTCCCTCCTATCAATCTCTCCCCTCCGTCCCTTACTGGGAGCGTTGCCAGACACTCCATACAGCCACATACCCCACATCAATTTTCAAAGAAATATATTATCGTTTAAAAATCCTGCAGTTTACCAGGACGAGACTCAACAAGCTTAATGAACAGACCCCAGCAGATATTGCTTATGCCATTTCTATATGGAGAAATATTTGTTGGATCCAGTGTCAGCGAGCCCAGTAAATTTTCAAGATTAGTTCTCTGTACCAGCGTGCTGTGCTGGAGTCTTTTCATATCCTGTAACCAGCTTTTGCCACTCTTGTCTCCATTAGGATTGTCCTTTCTGCCAGGTCATTGTCACTTGCTTTAAGGTGCAGACAGTTAATTAAAAAATGTTGGGAAATCATCACTGAATCACTATCCATCCTTATGGGATGTCACATCCCAATGTCTCCTCCCTCTGTATACTTGGTGACATATCCATAATCAATTTAAACAACACACACAGTCAGTTACTCCAAGTGGCACTAACTATCGCCAAGAAAACTATTCTCATGAACTGGAAATCAAGGAACACCATACATATTCATCTTGGAAAAACGTACTAATAGATTGCATCTCCATGGAAAACCTGTCACTTCCGTTCAAAACAATATACTAGAATTACATCCCTCTTAGTCATCTCTCATTACCTTCCAACAGTCATGAATCCGCTGAACTTCTTTGTCTGAAACCAACCACAATTATACACCTCCATCTACATCCACATATGATTGTGGGGGGGGGGGGGGATTAGGAAGAGGTAACAACACTGATTAATATTGAACCTAGTTAAATACATATAAAGATAAGTTAATTGATTAATTTTTTTCTCCTCTGCTTCAGGACCCCAGTAGGCTGTGGCATCCCAGTCCATGTCCGGTGCAGTGGGGATTAGTTGTGGGTGGGTGTGGTGTGGGGCCTGGGGCTTGTACCTTCCCGCCATCTCCCCACACTTTTTCTCCCTCGGTTTCTTGTCTTGGGCTGGTTCTGCATTGCATGCCTCGCTTTTTTTTTATGCATCACATATTAGCTGAGATACATACACATCTATTAAGAGCTTAACAAGGAATACATCAGAAAAAGGAGAAAAGGGAAGGGAGAAAAAGAGAAAAAAGAGAAAAAGAGAACACAACAACACAGGGTAAGCGTGGCATTTGTGTAGTGGCCTGGGTTTTCCCTGGGCTGGTTCTACGCTGCACGCCTCGCTTTTTTAATGCATCACACTAGTTGACACACATACACACCTATTGAAGGAGGAGGAGAAAAGAAAAACAACACAGGCATGTGGGGAATGTCTTGGGGGATGGGAGGGGTGGGGGTGTGGGCCTTGGGCCCTGTGCCCCATGGCATCTCTTCCTGACGGCCCGTTGTGGCGTGACATGGGCGGGGGACTAACTTATGGCATGGCCACGGAGGAATCAGAAGAATCCTTGTAAAAATGTATTATTATTATTATTATTATTAATACTACTACTATTATTATTTGCCCTCTTCCTCATCCTCCAACACCCCCACCCCACCCCCCTTAATGAATTGAGTTTATTATTGTTATTATTGTCAATATTATTGTCATTATTATTTGTTGTTTTTATTATTGTTATATCTGTTATACATTTTTAGATGTTCTTTTGTTTATATGCTTCCACCCCAACACCCAGATACACTTATACACTTAAACACACACACACACACACACAAATATATATATACATACAGGAGAAAGACTTTTCATGTTGGCCATTGGTATGTATGTTTGTTTGCCTTGGTTATTTTGTATTTGTTACATGTAAATACTGTCACATTCTTGTTTGCATAATAAAAAAATAAAAAAAAAGGGGGCAGGCAATTATCTGCTACAGACTATTAATAATCATCACTGTATGACTTTCTGTCTCTAAACTGTCTGTGTACTGTTCACAGAGAATTTGTGGTGAGTAAATGGTGACAGATATTTTTTTTTTTTTTTTTTTTTTGGGTAAACTGTCCTCTAACTCTTCTGTTTTGGGAGATAATTCCAAACAACTGTTTGTTCGGGTCAAAAAAGACCCGGTAATAGAATAGTAGATATACAGCACCTCCCTTTAGGTTCTAAACATTAACACTGCCATACTGTATAAGCTTGTTTTTCACACTAAAAGACAAGTTTTTACAATAAAGTTTTATCTGGAAAGAGCGCCACCTATAAATTGATGGTGGTACAATTCTTTTATAGTTGACATAGAGTAAACAATTCATTTTGAATAAAATCATGTTAATTATAATACTTACAAATTGCATCTTTTGAAACAAATACAGAATCATGGTTTTCATTTAAAAAAAATTTGTTTCAAATAACAACTGCAAACTGATACAATATATACCTAGAATGCACTGTATAACTTTGGATAAAAGCACTACTGAATGCATAAATGTTAAATATAATTACAGAATAAACACACACACACACACACACACACATATATACACTACCGTTCAAAAGTTTAGGGTCACTTACTCATTCTTTATTTTTATTGTTTTTTTTTTTTTATTCATATTTTAGAATAATAGTAAAGTCATCACAACTATGGAATAATAGAAATGGAAATATGGGAATTATGTTGTAACTAAAAAAATCCTAAATAAATCAAAACTATGTTATATTATAGCATCTTCAAAGTGGCCACCCTTTGCCTAGTTTTTGCAGAAATGTACTCTTGGCATTTTCTAAACCAACTTCTTGAGTTCTTGGCACTGTATATAACCGATTTGCATTTAGATTTGCATTACGTGTGTGTGTGTGTGTGTGTGTGTGTGTGTGTGTGGGTATATATGCGTATGTGTGTGTGTGTGTGTGTGTGTATATACAGGTGCATCTCAATAAATTAGAATGTAGTGGAAAAGTTCAATTATTTCAGTAATTCAACTCAAATTGTGAAACTTGTGTATTAAATAAATTCAATGCACACAGACTGAAGTAGTTTAAGTCTTTGGTTCTTTTAATTGTGATGATTCTGGCTCACATTTAACAAAAACCCACCAATTTATTATCTCAAAAAATTAGAATACATCATAAGACCAATAAAAAAAACATTTTTAGTGAATTGTTGGCCTTCTGGAAAGTATGCTCATTTACTGTATATGTACTCAATACTTGGTAGGGGCTCCTTTTGCTTTAATTACTGCCTCAATTCGGCGTGGCATGGAGGTGATCAGTTTGTGGCACTGCTGAGGTGGTATGGAAGCCCAGGTTTCTTTGACAGTGGCCTTCAGCTCATCTGCATTTTTTGGTCTCTTGTTTCTCATTTTCCTCTTGACAATACCCCATAGATTCTCTATGGGGTTCAGGTCTGGTGAATTTGCTGGCCAGTCAAGCACACCAACACCATGGTCATTTAACCAACTTTTGGTGCTTTTGGCAGTGTGGGCAGGTGCCAAATCCTGCTGGAAAATGAAATCAGCATCTTTAAAAAGCTGGTCAGCAGAAGGAAGCATGAAGTGCTCCAAAATGTCTTGGTAAACGGGTGCAGTGACTTTGGTTTTCAAAAAACACAATGGACCAACACTAACAGATGACATTGCACCCCAAATCATCACAGACTGTGGAAACTTAACACTGGACTTCAAGCAACTTGGGCTATGAGCTTCTCCACCCTTCCTCCAGACTCTAGGACTTTGGTTTCCAAATGAAATACAAAACTTGCTCTCATCTGAAAAGAGGACTTTGGACCACTGGGCAACAGTCCAGTTCTTCTTCTCCTTAGCCCAGGTAAGACGCCTCTGACATTGTCTGTGGTTCAGGAGTGGCTTAACAAGAGGAATACGACAACTGTAGCCAAATTCCTTGGCACGTCTGTGTGAGGTGGCTCTTGATGCCTTGACCCCAGCCTCAGTCCATTCCTTGTGAAGTTCACCCAAATTCTTGAATCAATTTTGCTTGACAATCATAAGGCTGCGGTTCTCTCAGTTGGTTGTGCATCTTTTTCTTCCACACTTTTTCCTTCCACTCAACTTTCTGTTAACATGCTTGGATACAGCACTCTGTGAACAGCCAGCTTCTTTGGCAATGAATGTTTGTGGCTTACCCTCCTTGTGAAGGGTGTCAATGATTGTCTTCTGGACAACTGTCAGATCAGCAGTCTTCCCCATGATTGTGTAGCCTAGTGAACCAAACTGAGAGACCATTTTGAAGGCTCAGGAAACCTTTGCAGGTGTTTTGAGTTGATTAGCTGATTGGCATGTCACCATATTCTAATTTTTTGAGATAGTGAATTGGTGGGTTTTTGTTAAATGTGAGCCAAAATCATCACAATTAAAAGAACCAAAGACTTAAACTACTTCAGTCTGTGTGCATTGAATTTATTTAATACACGAGTTTCACAATTTGAGTTGAATTACTGAAATAAATGAACTTTTCCACGACATTCTAATTTATTGAGATGCACCTGTATATATATATATATATATATATATATATATATATATATATATATATATATATATACACTATATATATAGTCTATTGTGTATTCTATATATATATATATACTTTATTTTATTTCAATATTTATTTATTATTCAATTTTTAATTATTTGTTAAAAGTCTTGTTGCTGTTTTGTATTGTTGTGTACTGGAAGCTCCTGTCACCAAGACAAATTCCTTGTATGTGTAAGCATACTTGGCAATAAAGCTCATTCTGATTCTGACTGAGGTATCACCCTGGGATGCTTTTTAAACAGTATTGAAGGAGTTCCCATCTATATGCTGGGCACTTAGTGGCTGCTTTTCTTAATTATTCAGTCCAAGTCATCAATTTCAGTGGTAGTGTGTGAGTGCATAATATATATATATATATATATATATATATATATATATATATATATATATATATATATATATATATATATAAAATCTCCTAACAAGGCCACATGTCAAGGTCTGGGTAGATTAGATGGTAAGCAAACAATCAGTTCTCGTAGTCAATGTGTTGAATGCAGGAGAAATGGGCAGGAGTAAAGACCTTAATGACACAGGACAAACTGTTATGGCCAGATGACTGGGTCAGAGTATCTCTGAAATGGCTAAGAGGTGAGTACCTACCGACAGTGGTCTGAGGAGGGACAAACCACAAACCGGCAACAGGGTGTTGGGCACCCAATGCTCATCGATGCTCGAAGGCAACGAAGGCTATCCATCTGGTCCAAACCGACAGAAGGTCTACTGTGGCACAAGTCACAGAAAATTTTAATAATGGTTACGGGATGAATGTGTCACAACACAGTGCATCACACCCTGCTGCGTATGGAGCTGCGTAGCCGCAAACCGGTCAGAGTGCCCATGATGACTCCTGTCCACTGTAGAAAGTACCCACAATGGGCATGCAAGCTGGGCATCGGAACTGGGCCTTGGATCAGTGGAAGAAGGTTGCCTGGTCCAATGATTCCCATTTTTTTTACATCACATGGACAGCCATGTACATGCGCACCATTTACCTGGGGAAGTGATGGCACCAGAATGCACTGTGGGAAGACGACAAGGAGGGAATGTGATGCTCTGGGCAATGTTCTGCTGGGAAACCTTGATCCAGCCATTCATGTGGACATCAATTTGACACGTGCCACCTACCTAAACATCATTGCAGACCAGGTACACCCTTCACGGCAATGGTATTCCCTGATGGCAGTGGCTTCTTTCAGCAGGATAATGCACCCCGCCACACTGCATTTTTTGTTCAGGAATGGTTTGAGGAACATAATGAAGAGTTCAAGGTCTTTCTCTGGCCTCCAAATTCCCCAGATCTCGAACTGATTGAGCATCTGTGGGATGTGCTGGTTCAGCAAGTCCAATCCATGGCAGCTCCACCTTGCAACTTACAGGACTTAGAGGATCTGCTGCTAATGTCTTTGTGCCAGATACCACAGGATACCTTCAGGGGTCTTGTAGAGTCCATGCCTCAGCGGGTCAGCGCTGTTTTGGAGGCACACAGAGGACCAACATCATATTCGTCAGGTGGTCATAATGTTTTGGTTCATCAGTGTATATATATATATTATACTTCATTTTTTTCACATTTTGTTATGTTGCAGCCTTATGCTAAAATGCTATATATATATATATATATATATATATATATATATATATATATATATATATATATATATATATATATATATAAATGTCTGCCTGGCCAACGAAAATTTAGCAAAAATCTCATAGACTTCGTTTGAAAAGGTCCTGGGTCTAGCAACACTCTAGTAATCACCCAAAACACACTGTAAATTGTATCATAAATGCTATAATTTTTTTTTACTTCTTCATTTATTAATTGCTGTGGAAAATCCAAAGGCATTTTGTTAGAATACAAGATTAAGATAAATTTTTCACTGTTTTTATCTCTTAAATGGGTCAAGAGTTCTAAGGCCTAAACTGTTGCAGGAAGAAATGTGTTAAAGGCACAGGTTTCATTATCTGAACATTGTCCGCCCCATAAAGGGTTAGTCATGATCACCAAGGAGACTGCAATGACAAGACGTACAGTGAAAAAGAAGTTATATTTTGGTGTGATCTCACGCAAAACCAATTGGATCGCTTCAGAAGAGATTGATTAAACCACTGATGTTGTATAGATTAATTTTATGTTGACTTGAATGGAGTTCTTAAACTGAAGTTCGGGAGGAGCTTGCTCATCTAATCAGCCAATCAACCTGCAGTTTGCACAGTATATAAGCCGCCACTTACCTCACTCTATCGACAGTCTTTCTGGCATTTGGCCCTGCCCACTTACCCACGTCTGATGCATGAGACAGATGACCTACTATGCACTTTCCACAACAGATCTATGCAGCGAGAGACCTGGATGCAACTCTGCTGTGAAGCACTTGCCCTCTTCAGATAAGCTCCTCCATCGCAAATAATCACATTATTCAACAGACACTGCCACAGCAGCTCTCTATTTTTATACTTTGCAGCATTGGCGGCTGCCATTTTAACTGTTGTGTTCTAACCTGTCTTTCCAATTGCAGCTTTAATTTAAAGAGGCATTTTATTCCTATGCACTCCAGTGTTTCAATCCGGTTCTACCACACAGGTGGTGCCACTCAGCTTAATTACTGAGCTTCTTTGAGCTTAATTACTGAGTCTCTCACTCTCTCACAGCTCCAGAAAAAACTCCTCATGCAAGTCAATCCATTCAATATTGATCGCAAATCCATTTGTCTTGCATATCCATATGCAGCGCAGAGCAGCAGCTCTTTTTATTTTCAGATAATTTTATGCTGTTGCTCACATAATTGTTTCTAAAGCTGTAATTCCCAGCTAGACCATTTCTCCTGCATTTCGGTATGCAGTGCAGAGCTGCAGATCTTTTTATTCTTATATAATTTTACTTCGTTGCTCACATTAAATTGTTCCTGAAGCTGTATTCCTAGGAAGTCGTCAATACTGTATAACTGGTAGTGGATGGAGTTTCAGGCCTCTTCACAATTATCCGTTCATCATATCCCTCATACTGCATCAATTTCACTTCTCAAGCGGCAATATTTCATGTTACTAGATTACTCGGTTCACACCGGTCATGCTAGGTGATCGTGCGCTCTGCCAGCATGGCGGCTGCGCCACGCCGTTGACTGAGTTTTGGTTCACAAATGTTGACCTGTTTACCACAGTGTTTGCATGCCTGAGTGTTCTCCCCAACGGGAATCAGGTTCAAATATTCATGCACACCATTATGCATAATTTCCTCTGTGTAAGGGGTCTGATTACATCCATTAAATTGAGATGATGCTCCTGCCATTCTGCCGGTTGCTGCTATCACACGCCAAATCACAAGTGTTTCTTAACTTCATATGTCTACATCCACTGTTATCCTAGAGGAGAAGTACCATCCATTTCTGTGTGCTCTCTGACACCTCAAAACTGCTGGATTTATGGTGCATTTCAGCGGCTTCTCCCCCTCTGCACCCGTGGAGTGCAGAGAACGCCCCTGAGCGCTTCGGCAGAGCGAAAATAAGAGAGTATATTCAAAAAGAGTATATTTTCATTCACAAAAAGAGTGGCACACACAGAACGTCTTTTTAAAGATGCCCTTCCGTTTGTGTGTTATTCCTGGTAACAGTCGTTATCTCTCCGCTTCTGACGGTAACAATCGCTGTCTTACATGTCTGGGCACTGTCCAAAGCGGAGACATAGTTCGTGGATGAGTCATGTCCTCATGGCGAGAACATGACCATGGCAACGTTGCGGTCGCGGCTTGCTTTCGTAAGAAATGGGACCACCTCCGTCGGGTATCCTCCCATGGACCTTCCATTCCCCAGCACGCTCGCTTGCCCCGGTCGGGCTCTCTGACAAGACCGCCGGCTCATCCCAGGGCAAGTTCGACTTCTCGTTCGGAGCTCGGGAAGACGATGAGTTATCGAGCGCAGCATCAGAGAGCGGGCTCGTCCAGTCTGATGCAGAGGCTTCGGCTGGGCTTCCTCCGTCGGGAATGGTCGCCCAGTCTCAGGCCGATGCGGAAATGATGGACATGCTTTCCCGGGCGGCCGCAAGTGTTGGGCTAGAGTGGAACCCTCCACTCTCCCCTGAACCCTCATGGCTTGACGATTGGTTCCTAGGCTCAGGGCACCGCCCACGGCCATGCCCCGCCCTGGTCCCTTTATTTCTGGAAGTGCATGAGGAGCTGACAAGATCGTGGGAGGCACCTTTTACTGCCCAGTCCCGATCTTTCAGCTCCCCCGCTCTCACTACCCTCGATGGTGGAGCGGCCAGGGTGTATTCAATGATCCCCAAGGTGGATAAGGTGCTCGTGGTGCACTTGTGTCCGCAGAACGCTGCCACCTTGCACGGGCACCCGAGGCTCCCATCCAGGGCCTGTAGATTTACGTTGTCCCTGACAACTGTGGCCTGCGGTGCCGCTGGACAAGCCACCTCTGCCCTGCACGCCAAGGCTCTCCTGCAAGTACACCAAGCCAAGGCGCTAAAAGAACTGCACAAGGGTAGTTCTGACCCTGGATTGAACTGTACTCGGCGATCGACCTCGCTCTCCGGGCGACGAAGGTCACGGTGTGGTCTCTCGGGCAGGCGACGTCCACCCTGGTGGTCCAGGAGTGCCACCTTTGGCTCAACATGGTCGAGATGGGAGAGGCGGACAAGGCACGGTTCCTTGACGCCCCCATTTCCCAGATTGGCCTGTTTGGCGATGAAGAAGCAGATGGAGGCCTTACAACATATCCTGCCCCGGCGTGGCTTAAGACCCTGCACCCAGTCTGCTCGTTGATCCAGGGCAAGCACGTGTTGGTCCGGATGGACAACACAGCGACAGTAGCGAACATCAACTGTCAAGGCGGTCTACGTTCCCGTTGCATGTCACAACTCGCCTGCCATCTCCTCCTCTGGAGTCAGCAGCGCCTCAAGTCGCTACGAGCCACTCACATCCCGGGTGACCTCAACACCGCAGCGGATGTGCTGTCACGTCAGGTTACCCTCAGGGGAGAGTGGAGCACCTTCAGGTGGTCCAGCTGATTTGGAGTCGATTTGGTCGAGCACAGGTAGACCTGTTTGCTTCCCGGGAATCCTCCCACTGCCCGCTTTGGTACGCCCTGACCGAGGCACCCCTTGGCATAGATGCACTGGCACACAGCTGGCCCCCTGGACTATGCAAATACACATTTCCCCCAGTGAGCCTACTTGCACAGACCCTATGCAAGGGTAGGACCTACCATGGTACCTCTCCACATGACATACTTCTGACAAGACTCGGTAAGACCACGTGATGTATTCCACTCAAAATACCCCCCCCCCCCTTTTTGGGCAGGGTGTGGTCTCCGCGGTGTCTTCCCCATGGGAGGGACACCCCCTGACGCAGACACTTATGGCTCCCAGTCGGTTAACAAATTCCATTCTTTTTGGGGAGTAAACAGAGGAAAAGATCGTTGGGCAGTCGACTTGTTCTTGAAGGACCATTCGATGCTCATAAGAGCATTGGGGGAGGTTACGTGACAGCCTGGTGTGCTGGCTACGAGGCACACAGCGGTCTGCCCGTCACATACCACCAGTTCACGTAACACAGTTCAGATAGTTGTGGCATTTTGTATAGGGACCCCTAGTGTCACTACATCGACACATTGTCGAGTGAGTGACAGATAGGGAACGTCATGGTTACTTTCGTAACCTCCGTTCCCTGATGGAGGGAACCAGACGTTGTGTCCCTCTTGCCACAATGCTGAACTACCCGCTGAAATGGCCAGGACCTGGTCTTGGCTCCTCAGCACAAAACCTGAATGAGTGGTTGCATACCAGCTCCTTTTATACCCGTATGTCCGGGGGAATGGAATGCAAATTCCACTCGCCAATTCTCATTGGCCTTTTTTAAAAAAAGCAGAGGTGTTTGGGGCTCCCAAGAGTGACCCCTAGTGTCACTACATCGACACAACATCTCGTTTCCTCCATCAGAGAACGGAGGTTACGAAAGTAACCATGACATTTTTTTCACTGTTTTTATCTCTTAAAAGGGTCAAAAATTACCTGAACATAACTGGAGTTCTAAGGCCTAAACTGTTGCAGGAAGAAATGTGTTAAAGGCACAGGTTTCATTATCTGAACATTGTCTGCCCCATAAAGGGTTAGTCATGATCGCCAAGGAGACTGCAATGACAAGACTTACAGTGAAAAAGAAGTTATATTTTATATATACTTTATCTGGCCCTGCCTACTGGCAGGCTTTTCCCCACCTCTCCAGAGCTGGGGAGGAGGACGATGGGAGGGGAAAAAAAAAAAAAAAGAGGAGAGGGAATGGGCAAGGTGGCACGATAGTGAGAGAGAGAGAGAGGAGAGAGAGAAAAAAACTTGCTCACCAGTCCCAGACACGCCGTTGCCTGGTCCTTGATCGCTCCTCTACCCTCTGGCAGACGACAGCCGCTCCTCCCTGGGTGGACCGGAGCAAGTCCTCCGAACCCTGGCAGATGGAACGCCCCTCCGCATCCAGGTGGCCGGCTGAACAGCCAAAGTAATATTTTAATTTAAGCTTTAACAAAAAGACACACAACACAAATGCATACATGCCAGCTGCGTGTGGCTCTCTCTCTCTCAAACTGCCGCATCCCGCTGCACTTATCCCTCTCCGCAGCTGATTAGCCCGATTGGGGGCCAGGCATGTGTAGTCACGCCCCCCCCCTCCTCGTCACAGTGGTCTTCTAATCAATGGGGATTTATCACAAACATTTGACATTCAAGCTCATTACTCAAGTTTCTACATACAGTTCATTTTCTGTATACTGTATTGATGGTCAAAATATAAGCGCCCCATTAATGCTCTCTATATAAGTTAAACAACATTACAATTAGTTATCAAGTTATCAATGCAATTTGGTCATTTTGCCCCATTCACCACATACAGTATGTGTTCGTGGTCGGGGCAGAAACACTTAATAGCAGGTAAGTAAGGTATTAGTATATCTTTATTGAGATAAGTACAGAGCTGCAGCTGTTTTATTGCCAGATAATTTTATTCTGTTGCTCACATTATTGTTCCTAAATGTTCCATTTTCACAGATTTGTGATAGCTCCAATAGGTTCACCTTCATGTGACTAATTTGTCTTTTCTACAGGAAACTCCTGCAGCTGCGCCATCCTCATGGGCACCAATATTACTCAAGCAGGTGTCTGTGAGAGTCCACTTACATTTCTTTCACAGGATTGTATGCAGGTTTTCTTCCACTTTCTCTATAGGCGTCTTTCTAAGACATTACCGCCACCTTCCAAGCCCCACAGTGCCCATCGTTGGGCCCGTTCCCTCAAGGGTTAGAGGCTCTCGCCTCTTCTGCAACATTGCGAGCCTCATATGATATAATTCACTGTCTCCTTGTCATGGAGGTTGTGGAGGGAAGTGCTTCATCTTCAGGTTTAAAAAATCCTCCAGTCTGAGCTAATACTGCCGCAGCAGTCCCCTCTCACGCTCGATACTGCCGCAGCAGTGCCCCACTCAAATGTAATTGTAATCATCATTTTTCTAACTAACCTTTGCTTCCCTTACAGGTACGTAAACATTTCTATTTTCTCCACAGGCGCTCTCTAACTTCTAAGTTCAATACTTTTATCGAAGTGTATCTACAACAATGGAAGCTCCTTCACTCCTCCATTCTGAGCTTGATACTGCTGCAGCAGTGCCCCGCTTGATACTGCCGCAGCAGTGCCCCGCTTGACACTGCCGCAGCAGTGCCCCGCTTGATGCTGCCGCAGCAACTTCCCACTTGATGCTGCCGCAGCAGCGCCCTACTTGTTACGGCTGCAGCAGTGCCCCACTTGAATTATAATAATTATAATATAATAAACATTATAATAATAATGTTTTCCTAACTAAACTTTTGCTTCCTTTACTAGTATGTACAAACTAAATTGTCACGTTTTCCTTATTAACCTTTTGATTCCCTTACAGGCATGTAAACAGTTATTTCTATTTCTTTACTCAGGCGCTCTCAATTTCTAAGCCAGATACTTTTATCGAAGTGCATCTACAAAAATGGAAGCACAGGAGTGCTCCCAAAGAAGCTCCTTCACTCCTCCAGTTTGAGCTTGATACTGCTGCAGCAGTATCTCATCCATGCCCAATACTGCCGCAGCAGTACCCCCATTCGCCTTTGATATTGACGCACTTGACAGTGCCCCACTTGATACTGCCACAGCAGTGCCCCACTCAATACTGCCGCAGCAGTGCATCGCTCGATACTGCAAGAGCAGTGCCCCACTTGAATGTGTGCACAAATGAAATTGTAAAGTTTCCCTAACTACCTGTCTGCTTCCCTTACAAGCGCTCTCAATTTCTAAGTTCAACACCTTTATCCAAGCGCATCTACAACAATGGAAACACAGCAGTGCTCCCACAGGAGCTTCTTTACTATGCTCAAATACTCAAATCCACTGCCATAACAGCGCCTTAACTCTGCTCCCGCAGGAGGCCCACTTTACTCTACTATTGCAGCAGTATTTTACAATGCTTCTGCTGAAGCCCTTAGTCTTTGCTTTACACCAGCTGCAATGAGCATTACAGATATGGTTCCCATCCCCTCCCATTCATTTATATAACCCATATTTTCCTTTCTCTTCCACCCAGAGTGGACCCTTGCTGACTCTGCAGACTGGTTGCTTCTGTGCAATATTTCCATGATACAGCCCCCTTTTTCTGCAAAAAAAGTCCTTTGGTAAAACTTTCCACCTAGAGCAGGGCCTTGTACATGTTATAATAAACATGTTAAAAGTACATTCTCTCAAAACCTAAATATCTTATGCAGTGTTGTTTCTAAAACAACAGAAATCAAATTGATCTTGTTTTAAGGATTTTTTGATATTTTTGATATATTGTTTTGAAGAAAACAATACAAAATTATTATCAAGAATATGTTTTTTACCCTAATATCAAAGGTCTTACTAGAAAAAAAGAAATTATGATCTAACGTGAATTTTCTTGATAAAAAAATGTGATCGCGCCTGGTAACATATGCACGTAAAATAGCTAGAAATAGCATTTTAGCTTAGCGTAAAGCTGACAATTTACACAAGGTTATACAACAAATTGTATATTTTATATATACTATATATACTATTTTTATTGTATAATGTGTATTCTATATTGTGTGTATGTGTATTCTATATTGTGTGTATTGTATACTGTACGTTGTATACAGGTGCATCTCAATAAATTAGAATGTCGTGGAAAAGTTCATTTATTTCAGTAATTCAACTCAAATTGTGAAACTCGTGTATTAAATAAATTCAATGCACACAGACTGAAGTAGTTTAAGTCTTTGGTTCTTTTAATTGTGATGATTTTGGCTCACATTTAACAAAAACCCACCAATTCACTATCTCAAAAAATTAGAATATGGTGACATGCCAATCAGCTAATCAACTCAAAACACCTGCAAAGGTTTCCTGAGCCTTCAAAATGGTCTCTCAGTTTGGTTCACTAGGCTACACAATCATGGGGAAGACTGCTGATCTGACAGTTGTCCAGAAGACAATCATTGACACCCTTCACAAGGAGGGTAAGCCACAAACATTCATTGCCACAGAGTGCTGTATCCAAGCATGTTAACAGAAAGTTGAGTGGAAGGAAAAAGTGTGGAAGAAGATGCACAACCAACCGAGAGAACTGCAGCCTTATGATTGTCAAGCAAAATCGATTCAAGAATTTGGGTGAACTTCACAAGGAATGGACTGAGGCTGGGGTCAAGGCATCAAGAGCCACCACACACAGACGTGTCAAGGAATTTGGCTACAGTTGTCGTATTCCTCTTGTTAAGCCACTCCTGAACCACAGACAACGTCAGAGGCGTCTTACCTGGGCTAAGGAGAAGAAGAACTGGACTGTTGCCCAGTGTTCCAAAGCCCTCTTTTCAGATGAGAGCAAGTTTTGTATTTCATTTGGAAACCAAGGTCCTAGAGTCTGGAGGAAGGGTGGAGAAGCTCATAGCCCAAGTTGCTTGAAGTCCAGTGTTACGTTTCCACAGTCTGTGATGATTTGGGGTGCAATGTCATCTGCTGGTGTTGGTCCATTGTGTTTTTTGAAAACCAAAGTCACTGCACCCGTTTACCAAGAAATTTTGGAGCACTTCATGCTTCCTTCTGCTGACCAGCTTTTTAAAGATGCTGATTTCATTTTCCAGCAGGATTTGGCACCTGCCCACACTGCCAAAAGCACCAAAAGTTGGTTAAATGACCATGGTGTTGGTGTGCTTGACTGGCCAGCAAACTCACCAGACCTGAACCCCATAGAGAATCTATGGGGTATTGTCAAGAGGAAAATGAGAAACAAGAGACCAAAAAATGCAGATGAGCTGAAGGCCACTGTCAAAGAAACCTGGGCTTCCATACCACCTCGGCAGTGCCACAAACTGATCACCTCCATGCCACGCCGAATTGAGGCAGTAATTAAAGCAAAAGGAGCCCCTACCAAGTATTGAGTACATATACAGTAAATGAACATACTTTCCAGAAGGCCAACAATTCACTAAAAATGTTTTTTTTATTGGTCTTATGATGTATTCTAATTTTTTGAGATAGTGAATTGGTGGGTTTTTGTTAAATGTGAGCCAAAATCATCACAATTAAAAGAACCAAAGACTTAAACTACTTCAGTCTGTGTGCACTGAATTTATTTAATACACGAGTTTCACAATTTGAGTTGAATTACTGAAATAAATGAACTTTTCCACGACATTCTAATTTATTGAGATGCACCTGTATATTGTGTTGTGTGTAATTATGTGTATATTAGATATGTAAATTGTGATGTGTAAATCTGTTTATTGTAAACTGGTATATGTCTCATCACTGTCATGACTGCTATGTTGCTCGGAACTGCACCCAAGACTTTCACCCACTATTGCACTTGTGTATATGGTTGTGTGACAATAAAAGTGATTTGATTTGATTTGAGGTTTATTTCTATTTCGTCTGCTCCAAACTTACTTCAAACTTACTTCTCTGTCTGCTCGTATGAATGTAACACATCCTAAGAAAGTGTTTCACCGCTGTTCAAATGCACTTTGGATCGCATCATTTATATGTAGAAATGTTTTCCATCTGAAAGGACTAAATATTCAATTAAACAAATGACAATAAAATACAAAGTAATCTCTTCAGTAATCAAAATTCTTTTTTGAATATAACTGTATTCTAATTACCAATTATTTAAATTGTAATTGTAGTGGAATACAGTTACTTATATTTTGTGTTTTAAATACGTATTCCCGTTACAAGTATTCCGTTACTCCCCAACCCTGGATAAAACTTTCCTACTACAGCATTATTTGTCATGTTCACATACATTTCTAAGGAGATAATATTCTATAAATATTTATCTAAAAGCACTTATGATCTTTCCATGTGCTTGCGGTCCTTTATTGTAAGCATCTTTATGGGGGGTCAGTTTAGAGCTCGAGCTGAGCCTCTACCTCATGCACCTCCTTTGTGGACAGCAAGCAACATACGTTTACCCTTAACTACTCAAAGATTATATGGGCAGGCGAACTCCTGAAATGGAGTTCTTAAACTGAAGTTTGGGAGGAGCTTGCTCATCTAATCAGCCAATCAAACTGCAGGCTGCGCAGTATATAAGCTGCCGCTTACTTCACTCTAGTGACAGTCTTTCCAGCATCCCTCCACCTCCATCCTCAATCTTCTACAAGTTTTTGCCGTATCATTTCCTCCATATATTAAGTAGTCCCTTAGGGGGGTCAATTTAGAGCTCGAGCTGAGCCTCTTCCTCGAGCACCTCCTTTGTGGACAGCAAGCCACATCCGTTTACCCTTTACCACTCAAAGATTATATGGGCAGGCAAACTCCTGAATCTGCTTTTTGGAGCTTCGAAGGCCTGATCACCATTCAGTTGCATTGTATGGACCTACAGAGCTGAGATATTGTTCTTAAAATCTTTGTTTGTGTTCAGTAGAAGAAAGAAAGTCATACACATCTTAGATGGCATGAGGGTGAGCAAATGATGAGAGAATTTTCATTTTTGGGTGAATTATCCCTTTAACCAGTGAGTGTATCAATGCCTCAAAATAGTTAATAGCTTCATATTTTTTCCGGCTTTCTTTCTGGGTCTGAGTATAAAACAACAATCTGGGTGAGCCCAGCAGGTAGCCTGTTTAAAATGCAAGTGAATAAATCTGGTTTTGATTTCACCTCATGGCACTGTCTAAATGCCCTCTGTTTGCCTATCTTAGTTAGTTGCTCCAAAAGGAAATTCGGGAGCCATTTGCAACTGTTGACGGCAAGTAGGATATTATTGTGGAGCACATGCAAATGCCCATTTCTATTTGTACATATTGCACTGGCACATCTCCAATTCTTTTCCCCACAGTGCACAAAGTGTACTTTTATTTTCTGAACAGGCATGTAGTTTGACCTCTTATTGCTCTGTAACAGTATTTTTGGCCTTTGGTTGCAGATTTCTGGCTGTTCTCTGCAGTAATTTGGCAAGGTTATTGCGCTCTGGCTGCCTACTTTTGTACAGAGACTAAACTTGGAGGCCGAGCAGCAGATTGGTAATCGTAAAGCATGCCCATTTAAGAGGCAAAATGGAGGGCAACCAGTCGCTTCATGCCCAGTCCCTATTTGTAAGCATGCACACTGTGAGGTAAGAGGTCTTTCCATTCACTTTTCATCTTTTCTAGTAATGTTTGTAATATCGAAAAGAGTGTTTAATTCAACGAGTAGAAAGGTGGAATCCAGAGGTGCATGTGATTGTGGGTGATGAAGTGGTATGTACGTGTGTAATTCCTGGCAGCTGTTGAAACCTTTGGAACAAAGATCAAAGCTTAGTCTCATGTCCTTGGTCATTTAGAGGTAGAATGTTTATAGCCAGTAGAATCTTTGTATCTACTCCCTGAATACCCTCTTCTACCACCAAGAGATCAGTATATCCACTGTACCTTTTTTGAGAATTTTTTTGGCTAAGCTTGATTCAGTATGAAATCTTATGGTAGGCCTATATTTTACAAAAGATCTTCAATGTAGCTATCAAATGACCAAACTGCACAGCTGCCCAATGGCTGCAATGATATGGAGCTGAAATTATACCAGAAACTCCTCTCACACCTCCTTTGCTTACTTTGTTTCAACACCTTCTTTTAGGATCCACAGGTTATGAAACCCAGGTTCTCTTTTTATATCACTCTTATACACATAAACCACACTTTAAATCAACACCAGAATCCACAAGGATTAATCAAACAAACGAAAAACTAAAGGAAGTAAATTGCAAGGAAGACTCAAACCAAAGTCTAAAAATGTTTATTCACGTTATCCATTTATATGGGGTTCAATCAGCGCATAAGCTAAAGATGATTTGAGCAGAAACAATGTGCATTACATCAGTGAGTTTCTTAAAGGGATATTTCACCCAAAAATGAAAATTGTCATCATTTACTTACCCTCAAGTTGTCTTTATTTTTTTTTTCATGGAAGCAAACAGGAGATGTGGGACTAAACCTCCCATGACACCACACAACAGCACAAAGCATGATGCAGAATGACAGCCTCAGTATGGAAAAAAGATGCAATGAAAGTGAATGGTGACTGAGACTAATAGTCTGCCAAACATCTTCTTTTGTGTTCTACAGAAAAAGAAAGTCATACAGGTTTAGATCAACCATAAGGGTTAGTAAATTATGACAGAATTTTCTTTTTGGGGTAAACTATCTCTTTAAGGGCAAACTTTAAGTGTTACCTGTTTAAGGCTATCCATTTAATGTCTTCAAGGCCATAAAATATTGTAAAGAAACAGTACTTTCCATTCCACTTGCTTTTTGAAATAATACTTGTTGATTATTTTATTTGTATTTAACTTTTTTGGTCTGACAAAGTCAGACAGAGCTTTCACAAAGACGCAGCTAAGGTTATTCAATAAACTCAAGCTAATTTCTTTAAATTACTTCATCTCCTGCCTGCTCCTCTTCCCCATCATCTGCCTCATGACTGTTAGAAGAGTTAAAATATATATATATATAACCACATAACTTATTTGTGGCTTGCTGTCCACAAAGGAAGTGCTCGAGGAAGAGGCTCAGCTTGAGCTCTAAAGATGAGCTTTAATCAGATGGAAAACAGGTTTAAATAGGTACAATAATGACCACCTGGTGGAAATAATGACCTTACGGTATATACTTCTGATTGGTCAGCAATCATGCCTTAACTTATGAGATGAGAATGTCATAACACCATGTAAATTGAAATATTACATAGCATATAAAAAGAACATCTATCACTCTTCATTGGTCTGTGCTTACCAAAATGCAAGACACTGACCCCAGTGGCCAAGTGGGTAAGTGTTGTTGGTCCTATGGGCAGTGGCAATGCCCTCGATGCTTACAAGCAAAGTGTGACAACTGTTTCACAAATCGCATGACCGAAGCCATGCTCCCAAAGCAGCGCATGAGTCTGAGCTCCACCCAATCAGGCCTTCAGAATTTCTACAGATTCCCTCAACAGTGCAGTGAATAGGCATCTAAAGTCAGATTGTCAGATTCATCAGCCAATCAGATTGATTTATTTGTTCTTGTGGGTGTGGTCTTTAGGATATGTCCCAGTCCAGGCCTCCTAGCGGGCCTTGAGAGAGGCAATTACGCTTTAAGTGATGTACGTAATTTGAAAGCGAAGAGCGCGAGTCGGCTGTCATCACAGCTGGTATTGCCGTTGAGAAAGAGATTCTTATGGATTTAAAAACCTAAGATGTTCTGCATGATCGTGTGATTAATTAAACAGGAAAGGAGGACTGATTTTCACTTCAAGCAAATTGATTAATGCTTTTTGCATTGTTATAACAACATCAGAAATTTTCTAAGTGTAAATTAGGCTGCTTGAGCATTCAGTGTCAGATCAAGTTTTGAAAAGTAACCGTGAACCCTGATGAAACAAAATGTATTGCAAGCAAAATGTAAATCGTAAATATTATTAGAGAGCTTTTTCTTGGTATTAGACCTCCTTGGTTCTGGCTTTCATTCGTGGATGTGTAAAATGTCAATTGGTATTATTAGTTGACTGCCACGTAATGTATGATGGGCATACGGCGTCTTATTCATTGTGAACCTGTTTTCTTAATGGCATGAATCGCACTGAAGACCTAGACTTAAATTGCACGGGCAACGGCTGCCAATGGGCATGTGTGAACTCCATTTTCCATGGGGGTATGGTATATTTTTATTTAATAATTTAGTATGTAACTATATTAAGTGATTATATTATGTTTTGTGCATGTGAATTGAAATAGTAAAACTTTTGCTAGTGTGAGAAAGTATAATAGTTAGGTACTTTGCAGCTAGAAAAAGCATTATGTGATCACAAATTCAAATGGAACATCCTGTTTTTGAGCAAAAGACAAATGTCTCTTTATCATAAAGAGCATGCATCTGATCATATGACAAACTTGGAATAACATAGAATGTATACAAAACCTCCGAATGTGCTCAGCACTGATTATGCTACCATGATTACTTCCAGGTTTCAATGCGGGATGCAAACCCAACGCAGCTGACGCAACATGCTTCCGGTCATGCCGTAAGGGAAGGTAAACACACTTGAGCCAGTGCAAAAATGTCTGATAGGAAATGGCACTTATCAGTGAGTCACCATAACATGCTGCTTAAAAAATAAAAAATATAAAATAAAAATAGTGTTAACCTGACAGCAATGATGGCTGATTTTGAATATCAGACAAAACTCTGATCCAAACATGGATCTAACATCAATATCTGGGTGATCACCATGCTGAGGGTGGAGACAGGATTAGTTAAAAGGGTGAAAAGTAAGAGAGAATGTATAACAACATACAAGTTAAAAAAATCAAGGATATACAAGATTCTGCAAGAAATGAAGATAAAAGGTATTGCAACAAAGAAAAAACAAGAGAAGTGGAAGCAATATATAGGCACAATAGAGACAAGGAGGGCAACAGAGGAGAGATATGAAGTGTGTCTGGCAGAAGGCACGACAGGAGGTCTCCACAGGTGCAGTTATCCAGGAGATTTTAATGGGTGAGGCAGCCAGCATCTCTAAACTCCCACTGAGTTCCTACAGTTTCAGGAGCTCAGCAGCCATCAGATGGGTTGTGCTAATGCTGGGCCACAGATTCAAAAGCTCCATCATAACTAATTTGTTGCACTGGCAGTAACGGATGTGATGTAGAGGGAAAAATGTCTTGTCCCTGCAGTATCATGCTAAGTGGAGTCCGAAGACTAGTAGATTCCATCCAAACATCCTCCATATCTCACCCAAACACAAGCCAAGTTCTGGGAATGCTCCTGTCAGTACCACAACATACAAATAAACATGCAAATTTACATGGCAAAGTTCATTCAACTTGAACCACACGCAAAATTTGCGTAGAGAAATTCTTCGCCACTGGAAGTCCATCAGGCAAAATTCCTGATCACACTGATTGCAATTGAGATGACTGCACTTCCCGCATAGAATTTCACTGTACAAAGGTTCATTTGACTGCACTTTTTCACCGTACAAAGGTACATTTGACCGTGCTTTTAAAGATTGTTCACCCAAAAATCAACAATTTGTCATAATTTACTCACTTAAATTGAATGATCAATTAGCACTTTGTTTTTCTTCTGTGGGAAGGATCTCCTTTAAAAGGAGATGTTAGGTAGTATATTAGCCTCAATCACCATTGACTTTCATTGTATCTTTTTCCCATATAATGAATGTACATGTACCATTTACACCATTTACAATGAATCAATGCTTCTTTGTAAATGGTGAGGCTAATGTATTGCCTTACATCTCCTTTTGTGTTCCCTGGAATTTCATCCCTAAAAATAGGCATGGGAAGTACTGTACAACTTCCCCTAACATTTCATAAAAAATACAGCAATGATGTTTGTATGTTCAAATAGCCTATATATACAGTAAATATACTGTATATTACATATCAACAATAACTGAAATGGTGATATTCATGACTGACAGCGTTGAAAACTGTTAAAATCTCCTGAACACTGATTCATTGCCACAAGAGATGCAGTTAGTTGAAGTCTACAGAAAACGTTTCGTTTAGTGTTTAAAATCTTGACTTAAATTTGCTATTGCTAAATATTGTAAAAAATATGATTCTGAGCTCAGCCAGTTTTTGCCAGCCTAAGCAATGTGTCAGCTGGCTGATTTTTGAGGGGTTTAGGGCATTTGCAGCTGAACCAGCTGAGCACTAGTCTCGTGTAGCATAGGTCTACGGCATAGGTCTTTGTGATGAGGAGGAGGGTATGGCCGGGCCGTGATAGAGCACAGCCGGCACTGAATCAGCTGATTAGCGGGAGACTGAGATAAGGGGCAGCTGCTGACGTCGGTTCGAGAGAGAGAGACACACGTGGCTGCGTTGCATGTGTGTTCGTTTATGTTTTGTTATGTTTTATCATTAAACGTTATGTTTAATGGGCAGTGGTGCCTTTAACTGTTACAGTGGTGCCAAAACCCAGGAGGGAGGAGGGATGCACTGTCGCGGAGTCCTCGCTGCTGTCATCCGCCAGGGGAGCAGCCGCGGTCATCTGCCTGGGGACGGAGGGGTCTCTACCGGTCGACGAGAGCCAGAGGAACCGCGGCCATCTGCCAAGGGATGAGCGAGCTGGCATCCACCAGAGGGCGGAGGAGCAGTTAAGGACTGGGCGACAGCATGTCCGGGAGCCTGCGAGCAAGTTCTTCTCTCTCTCTCTCCTCTCTCTCTCTGGGCCTGGCCACGCCCTCCTCGTCACAGTCTTGGATCTGTAGCAGCTTCAATTGGCGAAGAATAGCCCATTTAGATGGAAAAAGCTGTCTAACTAACATGGTAAGCAACCAATCACTGTTGGTTTTGTCATTACTGGGTGTTTCGGGGCAGGGTTATTGGAGATGTATCATACCATAGTAAAAGACAAAATTTTACAGACATAACTAAGTAAACAAAACAGAAAATGCAGCTCTGCTAGTGGATATCCACTTCACTTTCTGCTACATGCCTCAAATGAAACTTTGAATATCTTTAAAAGATTTGATGTCACTAACCTGGCAAACTTGGACAAATTCTGTGACTATGTCGCCCTCAAAAGTGCTCATTCGATCAACACAGTACCTTGTGAACACAACTCGGCTTCCAGGCGGACTGATGAAACGTCTAGTGTGCGTCTACTCACAGAACATCCATCGAACCAGCCAATCAGATTCTTGGTGAGTTGATTGAGAAAGCCTTTTCCAGTTTGTGTGCTATGTGCATCAGACGGTTAAAAACAGACGGCGGTCCGTGGGTGTGCCATCTGAGGAGACTAGCTGAGCACAAACTTGGCCAGGCTGGAAGACCAGCAAACCAGTTTAGGCTAGTTTTTTTATTTTTTTATTTCACTGTTTAATAGTAGTTTGAAAAGAATCTTTAAGCAACATTTCAGACACCCAAAAAAACAAACATTTAAGTACACATTTTGCAGTATTATGGTTTGGCTTCTGTACACTTGAAAAGCACCATCTGCCACTGAATACATCTGACTCCCCAAGTCCTGCCAGACCTGGGAGATGCATTCAACACAGTCACACTTGAAAACAAAAGGAAATAACCAGAGCAACAGCTTCAAACAACAACAGCCTGCATGTCCAACATGTGTCACCCCACAGGACTTGGTGTGCAAAGTTTAACATTTTTTAATTAGTCCTCTCATTACTGCAGAGCATGTGTTAGAACGCAGCACCTACACAGAGCTTAGCAATTACTGCTTTCAGGTAATTTCACAGCATTTAATTGATTGGCCTTTTTTAAAAACATAATGGACAAAATTGTTCATCAAGGTGTCCACTATTAATGCCACTGTACTTTTATTAATGTCAGTAGTTAGCTTAAAAGTAATTAGCATTTGTCATAGTTTCTGTTTCACTATACAAAAACAATACAAGAAAACTGTAGTCAGTGAAATTAGCTCAGACAGTTAGTGCTTATAATATAGTCAAAAGGAAAAAATACACTTTTTTAAAACTCACAGTAGGTTCGCTATTAACAGTACAGTGATCAACACTATCTAATTTTAACAAAGATTAATAAATGCTGTAAAAGTAGCATTCATTGTTAATGTTAACTATATTTGACCGTTGTGCTTGACAACCTTTATGATACAAGCCTGAAGCCTGATGACTGGGTTTATTTTGCGATAATGACCAGCTCACTGCATGTTATCCCTTAAATATAAAAGCAGGTGATCCTTATAGCTATAGTCCATAAAGGACTTTATGGACTTTATGGATTTGATCTTCTTTAGAGTTTAGAATGTACAATATGAGTTTGAAGAGATATTTGTAGAAATTTTTTGTTTATATGTGTCCTTAAATGTGCAAACACCACACACTGGTAGAATGGTATATAGTGAAAAATCAAAATGAAGCAAAAGCATAAAACTAAGCTAAAGGTGCCTTCAATAAAAATGTCTGTTTAATTGGCAGTGTAGCTCCACAGGATCCACCTGTCTTTGATAAAGATATTCTATGACTTTTGAAGCTTCCTTTAACCACAAATTAATTGCTCTACTGGCAGGCTAACTGTTACTAGGTGATTTTATGGCCTGGCGTGGGCCTTCATTCAAGAGAAATCTTTGTGAAAAGGAGAAAGCCGTGTAGCCTCTGATCTTTAGAATGTATTGAGGCACCATTTCACCTCAACGTTAACAAAATAAAGACAAATATGTGTCTACAACTGAAAAATTATAAAAGGTTATTAAGAGAGCATGAAGAAGAAAAAGTGTAGCTGAAGAAAAGGGTATGAGAAAAACAAAACAGCTGCCTGACCCATTTCACAGGAAACTTCATAATAATATCTTCTGACCAACCCACTCAACATAAAGAGAAAATACAAGAAGAACATTCTAATGTTGCTGCTACTGCTGCTAATGATGGTAATGTCGATGATGTTATTAGTGATGATGGTGATGTTGATGGTGTTATTAGTGATGATAGCAATGATGCTGATGAACAAGGACAATTCATGATGACCATGTCTCCAAAAAGAACAAATTACACTGTAAATGAATTATAAAAATCCCATACCGTTTGTACACTTTATTTTAAGTGTGACAGACAGTGGGTGAGTAAATAATTACAGAATTTTAATTTTTGAGTTAACTATACCTTTAACTTCAGCTTTCTGGCTTCTGTAAAATACTCTACATCATTATTTTTTTATTATTTCTTACCTCTCCTTCATCCAGTTCGCCACTGACTGATTGTTTTAGAAAAGCAACTGGATGAGTTCCACAGGAAATGTTTTCATTTTGTAAATTTAGAAACTCACACTAATGGAAAGTGGGATACTTTCAATGTCAATATTTTTTTTCCCAGATTGTAGACGTATTTATGAGTCTCTGGCATTGATATTTCACTCACATAAGCTGCTGCCCAACCGTACAGAATGCATTAGCTGCGTAAACAATGGATGTGTTACCTTAAGCATTCTTTTAGTTCAGAAGCCGATATATCGTTGTCAAAGTTTTCCTCCAAATCAAATTGTTTGTGGCATTGCATGCAGGCTGTTGTATGAGTCAGGCAGGTAGGGTGAGACAGCTACAGCTCAGGGAGAACATAATTTAAACAGCCCAACAGCCTAGATTTAGATGTTAACGAAGAAATACAAGGAGAAAAAAATCAGTAACAATTCTGAACAAAACAAAATAAGAGTGGTTTTGAAGGTTTGAAGCATCAATGGCGGGGGGAAGAGCAATAAGCTCAAGCAAAGACAAACCCTTGCAAAGCTGCAATCTCATTACCATTTTTCCAGTTCATACAACATAAATCATAACATAAATCATAAATCATAAAACAGCAACTGATCTTACTATGACATCATTTTTATATAATCAGAACCTGAATTTGAAAAAGCCTCCGAATTCATGATCTTGAAAAAAGACAGTGTAATTTGATGTTAATTTTGCTATTAATTTTAAATATTTGAAAACATTTTGTGTGAATTCACCTTAAAAAAATTCAGGTTCAGAAATTCAAGTTTTTATTATTCAAGAGGTGGATTTCAGGTTGTGAAATTCAGGTCTCAATATTCAGGTTGTTGAATATGGGGTGAGAAATTCAAGTGGATGTCAAGGATGACATCCGGGAATGCAAGGAAGAGCAAACGAGCCTTGATGCAATCCATCTCTCTCTTGGACAATCGCAAAGCCATGGAAACAGCTCAAAAGTAATTTTAAATTTATATATCGTCGCTGTCTGATGAAAAACATGTATCTCCTAAAAACACATTTTTCAAGAGCATGGAAAAACTATTTTTCTCATAAACAATCAAACAATTACTTGTTAAACACACAGCCTGATTAAACATCTTTTCGTTGGTCATTTCGATGCACAATTCAAACAGTAGGAAGAGGTCATTCGGTGCATTCTGTCTATGGTAAAAAGTCAAAATTGCCAAAAGTGGAGATTTGTGTTTTTCATCAGACAGTGTGTGTGTGTGTGTGTGTGTGTGTGTGTGTGTGTGTGTGTGTGTGTGTGTGTGTGTATATATATATATATCAGTATATAGCCTATATATAGCCTACATTTTTAATAATATGCAAAACGTCTTATCTTTGATACTTGGCAATTCACACTGAATGAATCGGCTGAAAAGGCAAGTAAAATTATTCACGTGCACGCATACATGACCAGATAACACGACCCCAGATCCCCAGCATGGTCATACAGTGATGTCACATGAAACAGGTCAATATGTTCATACATTATAGTGAATTTTTGGTTTAGGTACAAATTGAGTGTCTTATAAAGGAAATTAATATAATAATACCTGATTAATAATAGCTACAGGAAATGACAAAAAAATACTTTATAGGCATCTGTAACATGGTCTGCTTGAAAATAAACATAATAAATAAGACACTGACAAATCATCAGTAGTCTAAAAATGTAATACATATGAGGTTAGACTATTCAGAATTTTGTTAAAAATATTAAAAAGTGAGATGGCATGCTAACTCAAGCAATCCAGACTGGTAATGTAAACAATTAGGTACAGAATGTGTGTTGCACATTTGAAGTTCACTATATTTTTATTCAGCACTAGTACAAATGTGCAAGAGAATGTGAAATATAATTTTATCAAACAGCATGACATGCAACATACACTTACAAAATGGGTAAAGTTGGCTGTTGTTTCAGTCAGCCATAGGTCTGTATTATTTCACTTATTTACACTAACAACTAGAGGTAGCTATCTACCCGATTCATAATGATTAAACACACTCTGTTGTTCTCTGAAGGTGGAGAAATGTATTACTACTACTACTACTACTACTAATAATAATAATTATATATATATATATATATATATATATATATATACACTGGCGGCCAAATGTTTGGAATAATATACAGATTTTGCTGTTTCGGAAGGAAATTGTACTTTAATTCACCAAAGTGGCATTCAGCTGATCACAAAGTATAGTCAGGACATTATTGATGTAAAAAACAGCACCATCACTATTTGAAAAAATAATCATTTTTGATCAAATCTAGACACGCCCCATTTCCAGCAGCCATCACTCCAACACCTTATCCTTGAGTAATCATACTAAATTACTAACTTATAATTGCAAGTGATTTTCTAATACTATCAAACACAGTTGAAAGCTATTTGGTTCGTTAAACCAAGCTTAATATTGTCTTTGTGTTTGTTTTTGAATTGCCACAGTATGCGATAGACTGGCATGCCTTAAGGTCAATATTAGGTCAAAATAGCAAAAAAGAAACAGCTTTTTCTAGAAACCCATCAGTCAATCATTGTTTTGAGGAATGAAGGCCATACAATGCTTGAAATTTCATACAAAGGTGTACACTACAGTCTTCAGAAACAAAGGACAACTGGCTTTAACAAGGACAGAAAGAGATGTGGAAGGCCAGATGTACAACTAAACAAGAGGATAAGTACATCAGAGTCTCTAGTTTGAGAAATAGACACTTCACATGTCCTCAGCTGACAGCTTCATTGAATTCTACCCGCTCAACACCAGTTTCATGTAAAGAGAAGTAAAGAGAAGACTCAGGGGTGCAGGCCTTATGGGAAGAATTGCAAAGAAAAAGCCACTCTTGAAATGGAAAAACAGAAAGATAAGGTTAGAGTGGGCAAAGAAACACAGACACTGGACAACAGATAATTGGAAAAGAGTGTTATGGATCTTAACCCCAATGAGCTTTTGTGGGATCAGCCAGACAGCCACATCTATAGCAAGTGCTACAGGAAGCGTGGGGTGAAATGTCACCTCAGTATCTGGACAAAATGACAGCTAGAATACCAAGGATCTGCAAAGCTGTCATTGCTGCACGTGGAGGATTTTTTGATGAGAACTCTTTGAAGTAGTTTAAGAAGTTCTGCATTTTTTTTTTTTTTTTCAAATTGTAATAGTAATTTTTCATGTTATTAATGTCCTGACTGTACATTGTGATCAGTTGAATGCCACTTTGGTGAACAAAAGTACCAATTTCTTTCCATAAGAGCAAAATCTGTACATTATTCCAAACTTTTGGCCACCAGTGTGTGTACATATATATAAAATAGTTGAACATTTATATAACAGTGTATATATATGTGTGTGTGTATATATATATATATACAGGGTTGGGGAGTAACGGGAGTAAGTAACTGTATTCCACTACAGTTACAATTTAAATCATTGGTAATTAGAATACAGTTACATTCAAAAAGTATTTTGATTACTGAAGAGATTACTTTGCATTTTATTGTCATTTGTTTCATTTAATATTTAGTCCTTTCAGATGGAAAACATTTATACATATAAATGATGTTTGTGACATCAAAGGTCTTACTAGAAAAAAAGAAATTAGGATCTAACATGAATTTTCTTGAAAATCATATTCTTGATAATTTCTTTATTGTTTTCCTGTAAAAATATCTAGAAAGCCTTAAAACAAGATCAACTTGATTTATCTTGTTTTAGAAACAACATTGCATAAGATATTTAGGTTTTTCAGAGAATGTATTTTTAACATGTGTATTTTGTCTTACTGTACTGGCAGAGTTTTTATAGTCAAAACAATTGAAAAAATCTACCAGTGCTGAAGAAGTAATCCAGAGTATTTAGAATACGTTACTGACCTTGAGTAATCTAACGGAATACGTTACAAATTACATTTTACAGCATGTATTCTGTAATCTGTCGTGGAATACATTTCAAAAGTAACCCTCCCAACCCTGCATATATATATATATATATATATATATATATATACACACACACACACACACACACACACACACACATTGTTATATAAATGTTCAACTATTATCTCACAACCATTTAACAGACATATAGAAATATATCTTTTATTTTTAGATTTATTATTTAATACTTATCAACTACTAAAATTGTATTTATTTTTGCAGACTTGCAGTTCAAAAAGTGGTAGTTTGATTATTCGTGTCCACTGGTAAATGTCCTTTGCCCATGTCATTATGAAATAAGGTTCTTGATGAAACTTGTTGTTAGGTAAAGGATCCAATTTACTGAGGAAGTTGATCTTTTCTTCAAATCACATTAATGAAACATTATAATAAGTATCTGTAAAGTATACCTTTTTGTGTTTTCACAATGTTGTTGTCAAAGTTGTTTAAAATGAATTTTGAGCTGTTTCCATTGCTTTGAGATCGTCCAAGAGAGAGATGGATTACATGGAGGCTTGTTTGCTCTTCCTTGCATTCCCGGATATCATCCTCGAATTTTGCCACCTGAACTTCTCACCCCATATTCAACAACCTGAATATTGAGACCTGAATTTCATGACCTGAAATCCAAAACTTGAATAATTAAAACTTGAATTTCACAACCTGAATTTTTTGTTCAGAAGTGAATTCAAACAAAATGTTTTCAAATATTTCAAATCACAGCAACATTTTTCAATAACATCAAATTACACTTTCTTTTTTCAAGATTATGATTTCAGAGGCTTTTTCAAATTCAATTTCTGGTGATATATGACACCATATCGGAGCATCTCAGCTAGTCTGACTCATCAGGGAACTACAACTAGAGATGAATGTGTTACAGAGGAGTTGATCACTATTTAAATGTGTATTTGTGTTCAATATCATAAGTGTGATTTTTAACTAAAGTGAGCAGAGAATTTGTTCATTTGTCATGGATTGAAGGATAGGACCCAAATGCAGGAAGGCAAGTATAAGGGCTTTTATTAGAAAGAACATAATACAAACCAAAACTCTCATGAGGGAGAGGAACAACAAAACACGGCAAAAACAAAGATAAACAACAACAAGTTCAGGAACTGACTGGAGACAAGACTTGAATACTAGAAACTCACACAATGACAAACTTACTGTCACAGTGTGAACCCCTTTTTGTTGTCTTTTTGTATTCAAGGACTCTTAGTTTGAAATGTATTTTTGTCTTCCTGGTCAAGCCTGTGTTCCTGATTTCATCCCTCATTGTTTCCAGCTGTCCCTCGTTTAGTCATTAGTCTTCATGTGTAAATATAGCCCTCATGTTTCCCTTAGTCTTCGTCAGTTCTTTTTCGTTTGTTAGTATGTTAGTTGATGTACGTAACTGTGGCAGCGGGGGCGTAGTCAAGCGTCCGTCCGGAGAGAGAGAAAGTGGTAAAAGCGCTTGCACCTGAGCTAGATTATGTTTAAAACCTGTTTCTAATTCCAGTGAGCATGGGGAGAGCGGCATATAAGCAGCCTCGCCACCAGCAGAGGAGAGAGAGAGAGTCTGGTACAAGGAAGGCCACGGTGCTCCTGAAGCTGTTATGTTTAATCTGTTATGTTTGTGAAGCTGACGTGTTTAAGTTACTACGTGCTTGTGAAGCTGATGAGTTTGTGAAGTTGTAAAGCATTGAAATGGCTGATTAAAAGTCTTACCTGAGCCTGGAATAACCTGCTTCCCTGTGTTCTCCTTCCCTTCTATTTGTGAAGCTGTGTTACACTGGTGCCGAAACCTGGGATCTTGAAGTACGCCCCATGGAATCCTCCCAGTTGGCAGAGATCCTAAAATCCCTCGCTGGCTTACACCAGTCCCACCAACAATCCCTGCTTGAGCTCTGGCAAGATCAAGATCGCCGGTTCTTCGAGGTCCTTCGGGCTCAAGCAGAGGACCAGCATGCGATCCGGAGCCTTCTCAGCCAGGAGAGAGCCCCAGCCGCGTCCCCGGATAACCACAGCCCCATGCCCCCGCCCATGCTTCTGAAGATGGGGGCGGAGGACGACCCGGAAGCCTTCCTCGACTTGTTTGAATGGACCACTGAGATCTGGAGCTGGCCGCGTGATCAGTGGGTGGCCAGGCTCCTCCCATTCCTGTCCGGGGAAGCCCAGCTCGCAACACAGCAACTGTCAGCTGGTGAATCCACCGGCCACGCCAAAAGCGCCATTGCGCCCCCTTCCGCTGATCAAGGTCCTCTTTGAGAGAATTGGAATGGACCTCGTCGGGCCATTAGAGCGGTTAGCACGCAGACATCACTTTGTATTGGTCCTAGTGGACTATGCAATGTGAAATCTGGAAGCAGTGCCTCTACGCAGCATCTCAGCACGTAGTGTTGCGGAGGCACTCTTCAAAATAATCTCCCGGGTGGGGATTCCGAAATAAATTCTCACCGATCATGGCACAACCTTTATGTCACGGACACTACGCAAGCTTTAAGAATTATTAGGCATTAAATCAATCCGCACCAGCATTTACCATCCACAAACAGATGGCCTGGTGGAGTGATTTAATAAAACCCTTAAAAATATGATTCGTAAATTCATGCACGAGGATGCTAGAAATTGGGACAAATGGCTCGATATCCTGTTATTCGCAGTACGAGAGGTCCAGCAAGCCTCCGCTGGGTTTTCCCCATTCAAGCTGCTGAATGGGCGGCGCCTGCACGGCGTGTTTGATGTCATACACGAAGCTTTGGAGGAGAGACCTTCAACTAATAAAAACGGAATTCAAAATGTTCTTGATTTTAGAGCAAAACTCCACACTTTGGGGCAACTAACACAGGAGAATTTGCTCCAAGCTCAAGAACGACAGAGCCGACTGTAACAGGGGAACTCGGCTGTGGGAATTTGCACCAGGAGATAAGGTACTCGTATTACTCCCCACATCGAGCTCCAAATTACTCGACAAGTGGCAAGTACCCTTTGAGGTCACACGACGAGTGGGGGATCTCAATTATGAGGTTAAGCGAACTGATAGAGGGGGCGCACGTCAAATATATCACCTCAACCTCCTGAAATTGTGGAGGGAGGTGGTCCCTGTGACGTTGGCTATGGTAGTTCCGGAGAGGGCAGAGCTCGGGCTGGAGGTGAATACAAAACACAGTCATTTCACCCTGGTCACTTGCGGAGACCACCTTTCACCGTATCAACTCGCAGAGTTTGCCAAATTGCAACAGGAGTTTGCAGACGTGTTTTTCCTTCTACCGGTCGTACGTACCTCATCCAGCACCACATCGAGACCGAGCCAGGGGTGGTGGTATGTAGCCGTCCCTACCGATTGCCCGAGCACAAATAGAAAACTGTCCGGGAAGAATTGGATGCAATGCTCGATATGGGGGTAATAGAGGAATCCCACAGTGATTGGTCCAGCCCGGCTGTTCTAGTTCTTAAGAGCGACGGGTCTGTACAGTTCAGTAAGCAGTAGCGGTGCTAACTACCACACAAACTAAGCAATTGTGAGGGGCCCCAGATGTCTGGGGGGCCCAGTTGGAAATCAGAGCAAAACCTCTGGCAAAACACACAAAGGGTTACAATGACATGTTGTTTTGTGTTCACACACGGTGGTGCTTTTTTCAGCCGTCTTGGAATGGTTCATGTGCATTGTGAAGGCAAAATGCTGCAGGTTCACCCATTTGCACAAACATTTAAACCCGCTTAAAGTTATTATACAAATCTAAAATGCAACACAGTATTTCAGAAATGTAGGAGGTGACAGCGTTTCATCAACATTCATCAAAGTAAAAGCTCCAGGTGAGGTCAATTTGACAGAAATATATCATTGTATAAAAAATTATTGTATCCTCAAAATAATAATAATTCAGTATCACATTATAATAATAAGCTTGACTGAACAATAATAAATTATATTCATCTGGGTTCCAAACTTGAGTGAAGTTGTAGTTTTTGCACACCCCATTCCTTTACGAAACATATAAAAAAAAATATTTGTAGGTAAATATTTATTTTTTTATCACTGTATTTGGGCATTGTCACAAATTGTGGTGGAGAGGATGATGAAGGATAGGTGAGAGAGGCAATGTATCTATACGCAGGCTTTAATGAAGAGGATGAAGACCTAAAACAACGTGACATGCCATAAACAAAATCAACTAACCAACACAAGCTCTACACGTACAAGAACTGACAAAGAATGAACAACACAGGAGGGTATTTATACACAACAGAACTAATGAGGGGATGGCAGACAGGTGAGGAGATGAGGAACAGCTGGTAGTGATAACGGCAGTGCACTGTGGGAAATGGAGTCCAGGGGGAAACTTCAAAATAAGAGTCCATGGAAAACATGAGGGAGACAGAATGTGACAGGCATATAAATTAGGTTTATTATATTATAAATTAAATATGATTTCTCCTTGTGTTCATTTTACTGGAGAAAAAAAAAACTGTGGAAAACATGCATTCATTATCTTTATCTAGATTTTTGTTTCATTCAGCATTTTGAATGTACTTGGCTACAGTGGCTGGTAAAAATGATATTAAAGTTATGATATAAAATCACTTATGTAATTTTCCCTGGTTGTACGCAGAAAGGGGGCCCCGGCTGGATGGTTGCTTGAGGCCTCAGAATTCATAACTCCGCCTCCGTAAGTAAATGCACACCTCTTCTCAACAAACAGCATGATTTGAGTTATCTTTCATGTCCTTAGCAAGCACCACTAATAGTATACAAGTATGGTTTTAATATGTAGACTTATAAAAGTGTTAAGAGCACAAGAGTGTATAGACCTTTACTTTTTCTATCTCTAAAAAATGGCAGCAAGTACGGGCAAGCAAGCAATCGTTGTCCAGGTTAAATTACCAAGATTCACTGATACCAACATGTGATTTTGATTTAAGATCACTATATTCTAACACTTCTAAAAGCTTTATAGATGCAATCAGGAAATGCACTTCATCCTATCAGCAGGCTGGGTTATGTGTGAATCCCAGTAACAGCTCTTGAGAAATTACTTTATTTTGCTTCAGAACAGGTTGAGTCTCCATGGGTAATTTTGCAACAGTAACAGCATACATGTGAGGAAAGGGGGTAATTCTAATGAAATCATACAGTGTATATATATATATATATATACACACACTACCTGTCAAAAGTTTTGAAACACTTGGCTGAAATGTTTCTCATGATTTTAAAAATCTTTTGATCTGAAGGCATATGCTTAAATGTTTGAAATTAGTTTTCTAGACACAAATATAATTGTGCCACCATATTAATTTATTTCATTATAAAACTCAAATTTAATTAAAAAAAAAAGGTTTTGAAATTGATGACTTGGACCAAATAACAAAGAAAAGCAGCCAATAAGTGCCCAACTCCTTCAATACTGTTTAAAAAGCATCCCATGGTGATACCTCAAGAAGTTGGTTGAGAAAATGTCAAGAGTACATGTCTGCAAATTCTAGGTAAAGGATGACTACTTTGAAGATGCTAAAATATAACACAGTTTTGATTTATTTTGGATTTTGTTCAGTCACAACATAATTTCTATAGTTCCATTTATGTTATTCCATAGTTTTGATGACTTTACTATTATTCTAAAATGTGAAAAAAAAAATTATAATAAAGAATGAGTGTTTCAAAACTTTTGACCGGTAGTGTGTGTGTGTATATATATATATATATATATATATATATATATATATATATATATATATATATATATATATATATATATATATATATATATATTAGTATTATTCTTCCTGTTCTTCTAAAAAAATAGAACTGCAAGAGAAAGAATGTGAACCCTTGGATTTCTGCATAAATTGGTCATAAAATACGATCTGTTCTTCAACTAAATCAACAATAATAGACAATAATAGAGTAACACAGTCTGCTTCTGTGTCATGCACAGAACGGAGGCAGCAGGGGCGCAAGCTCAAAAAGCAAATAAATTATTTTAGTAAATATAATTACTGCTATCCAATAAACAAATATCAGTGCCTTTTTTCATCCTTCCGCCCATGTCTCTGCTAAGGTCTGTGCACGTCACTGGTCTGCTTAATAAATAACATACAAATAAACAGTATGAGTAAATTAATCAAAAAGTAATCCATTACAGCTCACTTATTACTTCTATAAAATTAAGATCACATTACATTACTGATTACCTTAGTGGAAAAGAAATCACATTACTAATTACTTTACTTTTACTTTACTTTCTAAATCACTTTTCAAAGACAAGTTTGCTTTTCCGCTCAACAAATTCAAAATAATGTCTATATTATAATGTCAATACATGCCCTTTAGCTGTCACAGAAACACATACACATGAACATAATTTATGTTTTTAAATGCATTCTACATAAATATCATTAGGAACTATGTGTAACCCAAGTAATGTAAAAGTAATAAACTTCATTGCAAGTCTGTAATTGTTATCTGGTTACAAGAATTTAAAATGTAAATCATTAATAACTACTTATGGAACTAAAGTAATTAGAGTGCATTAACTAATTACTTAGTAATCATACTACACACAACAATACTCATATAATTTTTCCTGCAACTGTAAATCCTTTAGATCTTTATTGATAGCATTACTAGAGGTCAGTTGTGCTATGCAAACCTTATAATTAACACCTGACTCAAAAATCCGATCTGATATCCAACCACTGTGGTCATATTAAAGGTGCACTCAGTAATTTTTTTGAAGTATGTCGAAGTGGCTTACTCTGACACCTAGTGGCCTGGATGCTGCATCACTAAACTGTAGTTTTCAGTTACCAATGCCATTGTAAAAATTCACTATTCACAGTAAACCAGGATTAATTTAATCCATGAATGAAAGCGTCCAATATCAGGGCAATTACTGAGATTAAGCGAGTAGTATTCAGCTGATCATGTGATGCTAACATGGTTGTTCCCATGAAGCGCCCCTACCCCATGTAGAATAAAATAGCTTTTATAAGGTTACTGATATGAATGAACTCTTCATTTCACATGAGTGGTCATGATTTTACACATATGTTTCAAAATTACTATTAATTTCTTTAGAGGTAAAACTTTTTAAATGAGGAAAAAAATTAATGAGTGAACCTTTAAGGAGGTCTACACACTAGAGTTTACGCTACATCAGAAAACGCTGAAAATCCATTGATTTAAATTCGAGATGTTTCATTGCAAGAGTGTAGAAGATAAACGCAATGATCTGTCAAAGTAACATTCTATCATGCTACCAAAAGTTGAGAAAATGTTTACTTTTACTGTGACTAACTCTGACGTAGCCATTTGTTTACCAATGAGAACCTCAGAGGCGGGTCCAGCTTTTAGAAATGTCTCTTTGTGAATAGTGCATCAATATTGTGTCTTCAGTACCCCAAGGGCAGTGCACTATATGGACTGGTCAACCACAGGAATGTTCAATTCTCATGAACCAGAGTGTCTAGACGTGTTTCTTAAACGTGATCCCTCCAGACTGCACATAATTTCCAGACGCAGATGGGGCCACAGTCATTAAGGCTAATTGTGTCTTTGTATGACGGTAGCTCGATAAGGAGTCTTAATAGCCAGTCTTATTTTTGTCTGCCATTTATATTGAAGTAACAAGGGACAAAACAATCAGCAAAATAAGATAGCACACAGACACATTGGAGCCAAAGAGAGAAGGAATACAAGAGAGTGTGAATACAAGCTCTCTCTCTAATGTTTGCTAACTCAGACTGCAGAACACTCATAGGGTGTGTTCACACTTGTAGTTCGGTTCTCTTGGTCCAGACCAAAAAAGAAAATGATACATTTAGTCTTGGTTCGCTTAGCGTTCACACTGGCATTTTTAACACCGAACCTAAAGTTAGGAAACAAAAGGCTTCAGGAAAAAGTCACAACCTGATTGGACAGCTTTTATGTATATAAAAGTATAGTTATGTATATACGTATATTTTGCGACGGAACTTGCAGAACATTCAAAACAATGCTGGCTGCTGGGCTAAATGTGCTCGCTGGATTTATAAATGTATATATGGTGGTATTTTTACCAGCTGAGAACAAACGAAGAGCTAATAAAATGTGTAAAGGAGTCAAAACAGTGCCAGGAATTCCTCCATTGCACACATATACGAAGATATGCTGCAAGGACGGCTGACGGCGGTTCAGACACCTGTACCGAACTATAATGGGCAACATAGCTCCTATGATGAGAAGAACCAGGTATGCTTGAGGTCAATATTAGGCAAATTATTTCTTGTTTTTGGTCCATTTAGACGTCTTTGGTCCATGTTGCGTTCATATATCAGTCGAACCGCACCAGAGTTTGTTTGTAAGCGGACCGAGACCCACTATTCAGGCGGTCTCGGTCTGCTTATTTGGTGCGCACCAAAGTTCGGGTGGCAGCGTTCACACTTGTTTAAATGAACCGCAATAACAGCGCAATCGCACCAGAGTTTGTTTTAATCTAACCAAACCTGCCAAGTGTGAATGCACCCTTAATGTAACAGTTTCCTGGAACAGATGGAGCTTTACTGTCTCAAAACAACAACTGCCTCTTTCTTTTTAATAAACTGTTAGATAGCTCACTGTGTGTTCTTGAGTAGTCAGTTTAATGGTTCTGACACGATTCTTAAAAGAAGCTTGCTCTTTTTGTCTTTTAAGGATCAGTATCTGCCTCCCACCTAATTTGCACATTCTGATTATTAGATAACCTCTTAATTTGTCTGATCAATTAAAGGAAGAATTCACCTAAAATGAAAAATATGTCTTATGTAATTCCAAACAATGGTTCACAACCGGTCTGGGCAATATTTTTCAGCCTATTAACGATATTAGATATATTTCTTGATAATGTTGTATTTACTCTGAAATAGCATCCATTTTTTTTTTCCTTTTTTTTTTTTTTTATCAGAGTTACCTTCATTTCAACAAAACAGCTTTTGAAGCAACGTATAGATTTAAAATGATTAATGCATGAAATAAACATTTTGTTAAAAACAATGAAAGCATGTATTACAGTTCATGTTTTCTATTAACACAAGAAAGAATTATATTTATTCATTTACTTTTATAAATCAAATCAAATCAAATCACTTTATTGTCACACAGCCATATACACAAGTGCAATGGTGTGTGAAATTCTTGGGTGCAGTTCCGATCAACATAGCAGTCGTGACAGTGATGAGACATATACCAATTTACAATAACATCAAATTAACACAACGCAATTTAAACATCTGTTATACATAATTAAACTCAACTTAAAACATCAAATTAACACAACACAATTTAAACATCTGTTATACATAATTACACTCAACTTAAAACATCAAATTAACACAACACAATTTAAACATCTGTTATACATAATTACACAACTTAAAACATCAAATTAACACAACACAATTTAAACATCTGTTATACACATAATTACACTCAACAATATACAAATAATAACATACACTGTACAGTATACAATATGCTGTTTTTGTTTTTTTTTGTTTTTTACTATATAGATACTATATAGATACACATTATTCAATAAAAATTAAAATATATATGAAAAAAGTATATATATATATATATATATATATATATATATATATATATATATATATATAGAATGTACAGTATTGTACTGTATTGACATTCAGGCTGTCGGTAGATAGTCAGTTGTTAAGAGAGACATAATATAATAACAGTAATATAATTTATGACAGTCCGGTGTGAGATAAAAGAGTAATAAAGTGCAGGGCTGATGTATTTTGATCGTGGGAGATCAAGAGTTCAGAAGTCTGATTGCTTGGGGGAAGAAGCTATCATGGAGTCGGCTGGTGCGGGTCCTGATGCTGCGATACCGCCTACCTGATGGTAGCAGTGAGAACAGCCCATGGCTCGGGTGGCTGGAGTCTCTGATGATCCTCCGAGCTTTTTTCACACACCGCATTGTATATATTTCCTGGAGGGAGGGAAGCTCACCTCCGATGATGTGTCTGGCAGTTCGCACCACCCTTTGCAGTGCTTTGCGGTTGTGGGCGGTGCTATTGCCGTACCAGGCGGAGATACAGCCAGTCAGGATGCTCTCCACAGTGCAGGTGTAGAACCGTGTGAGGATGTGGCGGTTCATTCCAAACTTCCTCAGCCGTCTCAGGAAGAAGAGGCGCTGATGAGCCTTCTTCACAACGACTTCAGTGTGGACGGACCATGTGAGTTCCTCATTGATGTGGACACCCAGGAACTTGAAGCTGCTAACTCTCTCCACTGGTGCTCCATTGATGGTGATTGGACTGTGTTCTCTGTCTTTTCTTCTGAAGTCCACCACAAGCTCCTTTGTCTTACTGACGTTGAGGGAGAGGTTGTGCTCCTGACACCAGTGTGTCAGAGTGTGCACCTCCTCTCTGTAGGCTGTTTCATCATTGTCAGTGATCAGACCTACCACCGTCGTGTCATCAGCAAACTTAATGATGGCATTGGAGTTATGTGTTGCCACACAGTCATGTGTGTACAGGGAATACAGTAGTGGGCTGAGAACACAGCCCTGCGGGGCTCCAGTGTTGAGGGTCAGTGATGAGGAGATGTTGCTGCCTATTCTAACCACCTGGCGTCTGCTTGACAGGAAGTCCAGGATCCAGCTGCACAGCGAGCTGTTTAAGCCCAGAGCCCGGAGTTTCTCATCTAGCTTGGAGGGCACTATGGTGTTGAATGCTGAGCTGTACTCTACAAACAACATTCTCACATAAGTGTTCTTTTTTTCCAGGTGGGAGAGAGCAGTGTGTATTGTAGATGCAATGGCATCATCAGTGGAACGGTTGTTGCGGTATGCAAACTGCAGCGGGTCAAGATTGAGTGGTAATACAGAGCAGATGTAATCTCTGATTAGTCTCTCAAAACATTTGCTGATGATGGGGGTCAGAGCAACAGGACGCCAGTCATTTAAACAAGTTATTTTCGATTGTTTTGGAACAGGCACAATGGTGGATGTTTTAAAGCATGTGGGGACTACAGACAAAGAGAGGGAAAGGTTGAAAATGTCCGTAAAAACACCAGCCAGCTGGTTCGCGCACGCTCTGATGACACGGCCCGGAATGCCGTCTGGACCCGCGGCTTTGCGGATATTCACCCGTCGGAAGGATCGGGTTACATCCGCTACAGAGACGGAGAGTGAACTAACCTCTGTAGCTTCGGCCGTGAGAGCTCTCTCCGCGAGGGCGGTGTTAGTTCCCTCGAAACGAGCATAAAAAGTATTTAGCTCATCCAGTAGAGAGGCAGCGGTGTTCATGGCGGAGTTTTTATTCCCTTTAAAGTCCGTGATGATGTTAATTCCCTGCCACATGCTTCTAGAGTTGGTGGTGTTAAACTGTCCTTCAATCTTGCTCCTGTACTGGCGTTTTGCTGTTTTGATAGTTTTTCGGAGGGCATAACTGGCTTGTTTATGCTCCTCCGCGTTCCCGGAATTAAAAGCGGAGGTCCGCACATTAAGTGCCGCGCGAACATCGCTATTGATCCACGGCTTCTGATTCGGATAGATTCGCACAGTTCTGGTCGGAATCACTTCCTCTACACACGTTCTGATGAAACACATTACGCTATCAGCGTAAAGCTCGATGTCGTCATCAGAGGCGGACCGGAACATCTCCCAGTCCGTGCGATCAAAACAGTCTTGTAGCGTAGAGTCTGATTGGTCCAACCAGCACTGGATCGTTCTGAGGGTGGGTGCTTCCTGTTTCAATTTCTGCCTGTAAGCGGGCAGAAGCAGAATGGAAGAGTGGTCCGATTTGCCAAATGGTGGGCGGGGGAGGGATTTGTAGCCATCCCGGAATGGAGAGTAGCAATGGTCCAAAACCCGGTCCCCTCGTGTGTTGAAACTAATGTGCTGGTGATATTTTGGTGAGACTGATTTTAAACTGGCTTTATTAAAGTCCCCGGTCACAATGAACGCGGCCTCAGGGTGCGCGGTTTCCTGCTCACTTATAATCCCATACAGTTCCTTGAGTGCCCGGTCTGTGTCGGCTTGTGGCGGGATGTACACAGCTGTGATAATGACCGCTGTGAATTCCCTCGGTAGCCAGAATGGTCGACACAGAAGCATAAGAAATTCCAGATCAGGAGAACAGAAAGACTTGATGGAATGTACGTTCCTCTGATCACACCAGGATTTGTTGATCATAAAACATACAGCACCTCCTCTAGTTTTACCTGAGAGGTCTTTCGCTCTGTCCGCTCGGAGCATGGAGAACCCCATGGGTTCAATGGCTGAGTCTGGAATCTCCGCAGACATCCAAGTTTCCGTAAGGCAGATAATGCAGCAGTCCCTCGTCTCTCGTTGGAAAGAGATCCGCGCTTTCAGCTCGCAGAGCTTGTTATCCAGAGACTGAACATTTGCCAGTAGAATAGTGGGTAGCGGGGGTCAATTTGCGCGGCGTCTCACTCTGATGAGAACGCCGGCTCTGTTTCCCCTTTTCCTCCTGCGTTTCCGCGGCCGTGCTGCCCAGACAAAGGGCTCCGCTTGCGTATTTGTAAACAGCGGGTCGGCATTGAGGAATGTGAAGTCCGGTTTACGGTGTGAGATCGCTGAACCAATGTCCAAAAGTGTTTGTCTGTCATAGACAATAAGGCAGACAACATCCAAGACAAAAAACATAAGAATTGTAAACAAAACAAACAAACCATTGCTATGTTGTGTCGGAGCTCGCAACGCAGCAGCCATACTCGGCACCATCTTGAGTCCAAATTTGCACTAATAGTACAATACAGAATGACAAAGCAATGTTTGCCTACTTTATATATATATATATATATATATATATATATATATATATATATATATATATATATATATATATATAACTACTTCACTTATTTTTTGGAATCCAGTTAAATATTATTATAATACTGAATTATTATTTTGGGACCCTGTTAAGTTTATTATTATAATACTAAATTATTATGATTCTTATTATTTTTATTATTATGAGGAATAGATTTGTTTGATACAAAACCGGCATATTCTTTAAAATGTCTCCTTTTGTGTTCAGCAGGAGAAAGAAAGGCATACAGGTTTGAAACATCATGAGGGTGAGTAAATGATAACATAGTTCACCCAAAACTGAAAATTATCCCTTTAAGAATTGCAGCAATAATAAGGATTGTTTATATTCATTTTAGCAACATAAAGTTGCAAAGTTCTTTCAGAATATAAAAGAGTTCCTTTAGCTCAAATGGTCAGACTGACCTCACAGTTAAATTGGAACAAGTAGGTTGAATTTTCTTTAGCTAAAATCAGACTGTGCTTACCGAAATGCAAAATACTTCCCCCAGTGGTCAAAGTGGTAAGTGTTGTTGGGCGAATCTGCACGTGTGAGCTCCATCTTCTGGGTGAAATGCACACGGAGGGGCAACAAAAGCGAGTTGTTTTCAGCTGTGCATGATGTAATACAATGAAGAGAATGCATATAAACTGAACACCCCCCCACCCCATCCCCCCCCACACCCCCCAACTCAAAGCCCAAACCTAGTCCTAACCATCAGTGGAGTAAAAATGTAATGTTAGAGGGAAAAATGCAACCTCCGAAATATGCTCAGCACTGATTATGTGAACACGATTACATCCTGGTTTCAATGTGGGATCCAAAAGTGGGTGTCCCACACTTCTGACGCAACACACTTCCAGTCGCGCCACAAGGGAAGGTAAACATGCTTGAGCCAATGCAAAAATGTCTGATGGGAGATGATGCTTGTCAGTGAGTCAGCATAATGTGTTCGATCATTGGATACTGGAACTCTTGGAAACAACATGCTGACTTTTCGTGTGATCATGTTGCAATGGTAGATGTTACTTCCAAGGTCATGGTTTCAGTTTCCAGGGAATCTACATGCTGATTAATTGTATATTTTAAATGCACTGTAATTTGCTTTGGATAAAAGTGTCTGCATAAGGTCTAAATGTGTGAAACTTGAAGCGTGTAATCTCTGTGCCACTAGCACCACCGAACAGAGTTGCTAAAATAAACAGATTTCTGTAAACTTCCCCCATCTGCTGTTGATCGAACAAGCAGATAGTCCCAACCCAAACGTACACACTTCAGTTTTAAGTACTGTTTTCATTTCGATTATAAAAATTAACATGAACTGTGTGAAAACCTAGGCACCATCACTTCATATACCATGCAAACACTCCAACACATACATGTTAATGAGGTAATAAAACATTTTATTTTACATCTGTGTCTCTGTGGTTGGCCTATAGAGAAATACATCTGCATATTTGTAACTCATGTTTGTATACTGCATACTAACATATGGGTAACACTTTACATTAACATTCCCTTTGTAAAGGGTTTATAAAGGGGTTTATTAATGATTAATGAATTATCTATAAATGCATTATAAATCATTTATGTGCAGTTATAACAACATGAATAAAAAGGGTAACTTTCATGCAATACTTGCCAAATAGTGAGCCAATTTTAACTCACATGTTATAAATGCTTAACAAAGGTACTTGTTCATACTTATTTTAATCAAAATCATGAAATGTCATAATTCATCATTTATGTAATGATCCAGCAAAAATAGACTATTATAGAGATTAATAGCTGTTGTGTCTATATTCATTATTAATGTCTAGGACTATGACACTTTCCTGGTAATGTTAATGTAAAAAGAATGGTGCTAGTTTGAGTGGTGCCTTACATAGTCTTCTGCAGGTCTTCATGCTCACACACAGCATTGTTTGACAATTCTAATTTATTTATTGTTTATAAAAAGATTGTTCATGAATCTATAATTTTACACTTTCGGCTTACTAATGTTGGTAACTTATTAATATATAAAGTACATTTTCATAGGTTAATAATATTGGTAATAATTGGTTTATTGTTAACTCATGAATAAACAACATAGGTGTCCATTTTGCATTAAGTTTATTTTCTGAGGTTACAAGGTTGATATATTCATCTTAAAGCTTTAAAAGCTATGACTAAAGTTAGTTTATAAATAGCCAATACAATTAAAGATCATGAACAATCCTTTTATAAACAATAAATAAATTAGAATTGTCAAACAATGCTATGTGTAACCATGAAGACCTGCAGAGGACTGTGTAAGACACCACTCGGAGCAGCACCATTCTTTTTACATTAACATTACCAAGAAAGTGTCATTGTCATAGACACTACAATAATAAATATAGACACAACACCTTTTAATCTCTATAATAGTCTATTTTTTCTGGATCATTACGTAAATTATGAATTATGACATTTCATGATTTTGATTAAAATCAGTATGAACAATTACCTTTATTAAGCATTTATAACACGTGAGTTAAAATTGGCTCACTACTGGGCAAGTATTGCATGAAAGTCGCCCTTTTTGTTCATGTTGTTATAACTGCACATAAATTATTTATAATGCATTTGTAGATGAGTTATTAATCATTAATGAACCCCTTTATAAACCCTTTACAAAGGGAATGTTAATGTAAAGCGTTACCAACACATGTTTGTGTGCAAAAAGAACTGAACAGAGTAGTCATGAGACACAATAGTCATGAACAGGAATTGCTGTCATTTTCAGCACCATAGTGCAGTGTGCAAAACGGCTGTATTACACTCCTCTGTAATCATGATAAAGCATATCCTATTCTCCAGCTTGTCTATGGAATGGAAACAACTTAGGCATTATGAATATAAAAAGGATTCTGTTGTGTATCTGTCAAGCGTTTGAATACGAACCCCAGTCATCCTCTTCCATAAGCTCTTGTGTCTCTCTTACTCTGTCTTTCTCTCTTTCTTTGTCCAGCTGCTATCTTTGAGACGACTTCAGAGGCAGCAGAAATGTTTCAGATGGAAACAGAAGATGGCATTATATTATATTATATTATATTATATTATATTATAGCCAGTGTTGGGGAGTAATGGAATATATGTAACGGGATTACGTATTTAAAATGCAAAATATAAGTAACTGTATTCCACTACAGTTACAATTTAAATCATTGGTAATTAGAATACAGTTACATTCAAAAAGTATTTTGATTACTGAAGAGATTACTTTGCATTTTATTGTCATTTGTTTCATTTAATATTTAGTCCTTTCAGATGGAAAACATTTATACATATAAATGATGTGATCCAAAGTGCATTTGAACAGCAGTGAAACACTTTCTTATGATGTGTTACATTCATACGAGCAGACAGAGAAGTAAGTTTGAAGTAAATTTGGAGCAGAAGAAATAGAAATAAACCTTGTGTAAACTGTCAGCTTTACGCTAAGCTAAAATGCTATTTCTAGCCATTTTATTTGCATGTTACCAGGCACGATCATATTTTTTATCAAGGAAATTCATGCTGGATCATAATTTATTTTTTTCTACAAATTTACATTAGTTTTAATAATAATAATAATAATAATAATAATGATTGCATAGTGATTTGTTCCTTTTTTGTGTATTTCTATTGTTTCCTGCTTTAAAATGTATCCAAGCTCCCTTACATCTGACATATCACAATAGTTAATTATGACCTTAATTTAACTGATTAACATAGAAAGCATAAATTATTAAACTATATAAAATATATAAAATAGTCTTTTAAAAAAAATATGGCAATGATTTTTAAATATATCCTCAAAAATAATTTAAATATTTCAGTATGTATAACTGGGTAACTGGCTGAAATCCATAAATGAATGTTTTTTTTTTTTATTATTTATTTATTTATTTATTTATTTATTTTTGTGTGCAGCATCAAATCTTAATACATCATATATATGTTTCAGTGAAGACTTCAAATCAGGCATAAGATGGACCGGACCACGGGGAATTCTGCCGGTTCTTCCAATGGCCAATCTGGGCCTGATCCTACTGCAATGTGCACAAAATGACCTTCCCTTTCTAGTGTGATGAGTGAACCGGAAGCAATATCAACCACGATTATTAACATCTCCATGACACATTTTTCAGCCAGACCACCAAGTGTTAAGACATTTTTATATCCCAGATTAACTTTTTTTTTTTCAAGATGCAAACTCCACTCACTGAAGTAAACATGCAACATGATGAGGTCATGTGACAATGTAACACAGTACTGACTGAAAATTTATTGTTGCAAAATGCATTCTATTTCACATAATGTTTTTCAGTAATAGGCAGTATATGGTGTATACATTGCATTATTTTATAAGCAGTGCTTTTCCAGTGAGTACATAATCGGAGAGAGTCCACAAGAGAGGCGGGGTTGTGGAGGGGTGGAGCTAGAGGTACCTTGACCTTCGCTCTCCCCTCTGTCCTCACAAAGAAGAAAAGCCTCTATAGTAACAGCGAGAAGGCCTAGTACATTTGCACACAACTAATAATAGTAGGTGACAATTACATAGGACACTAAGCATGATAATGGGCATTTAACAGCTTTCATGGCACTCACATAATGAGGAGAGCATATAAAAGTGTCAAGCTAAAAGTGCAGTAAACCTAAAGAGAAATATTGGCAGGGACAGAGAGATTTTAAAAGCAAAGTTCTGTTGAAGTGAACCTTTCAGGAACATCCAAGCGGAACTGAATATTTCAGACATTTCAAAAGGTGGGCGTGAAAGCACTAGACGTTTGTCAAAATTTTGCAGTCCAAAGGTTTTTAGGTGTACGTCATGAACTGAAAGGAATAGAAGATCAGGTCAACACATTTTGAAGAACAAATTAGACTCTGAAGCTGTAAATGCATAGACTTTTCTTCTATCATTTCACAAATTTGACGGGAATACGGGAATGACAAGCCATTATGGCTGGTTTTTGCTTAGCTTACAGTCCTTCGCTTAAGTACACTTGGTTTTGTGCATCACAGTGTGAATGCCAGAGGAACAAGGTGTACAAGATATTGCCTGATTCCTTTCTTTTGCGGAACACAAAATGAAATAATTGAATAAATGTCCTATTGGCTTAGTGGTTTTTGCTGCACAACACCATGTCATTTGGACGCGCGATGCGCAAGAATCAATGAGGTTTGATGTTATCAATGTAGCTGCCATATTTTATTGAGTGCTGTTTTAATTTTGGCTTAAATTTACGTAAAAATCTGTTCAACATACAAAGTGATCGTATGCCTTCAGAAGATTTGGTATATTATTATTATTATAGTATTTTATGGAAATAAGTGATTTTGATACTCTTTAACATATATCCTTTTGTGATTTGCAGAAGAAAGACATTTGGGTTTGGGACAACATGAGTAAATAATGACAGAATTTTCATTTTTGGGTGAACTATTCCTTTAAGATTTGATCAGCAACTCTCTCACACATCAAATGAGAAACCCAAGATTGCAGGGTGAAACAAGGCGTTGATGGTGTTTCCAGTAAGCCGAGCCAAACTCCATTCCTCTCTGATTGCAGTACTAAATATAAAACTTCAAGGAAAATTGTGAAAGATAGATTATCCTGTTATACATAGCAGATTCTCCCATTATAATTCAAGATGCATTAAATGAGTCAAGGGCCAGTGAAAAATTCCAACACTTAGGTTCAAAATATCCTGCTAACAGAGCCGATGTGACAGGAAGTGAAGGTTTGGAGATGCCGCATTGATTATGTCTGAGTAATTTAACTATAGACCACAATTGCTGAATTAACAAAAACAAAGCCAGGTTTGTGATGGTGTTGATTTGGTGAGGATGGATATTAAAGGAAAGGTTAGAAAGAAAATAATCAACTGCAGTCAACTGAAGTGACATAAGAGGGAAAAAACAGGCTTTAGTGTAACAGGAAACAAATCGACAGATCTTGCTTTTGTGTGCAGTGAATTTCTGTTTTATCAACCATTCAAACATGAATGACCTAACAACCTTCACGGACTAGACTAATGGATTGGATTAAGTGATTTAGTAGCTTACCTCCTCTCTCTCTCTCTCTCTCTCTCTCTCTCTCTCTCTCTCTTACTTTATGTAAGAAAATATTTTCAATAAGACTGCTTTTGCATTTGTAATTAAAACACTTTCACATATTTAGTCCTTGTGTTAAATACAGGCTAAATCTGTATAAATGAAAAACAATAACCTTAATGAGGATACAGTTGCCTTACAATTGTCTTCTACTTGTGAATCATTAAAATAACTACCACATTGTCTAAATAACAATTCCATATATCTATATGTATATATATAAATCGACATCAGGTCTGTAAAACATGCTGTGAGCTACAGGAAAAATGTAGGTGCTAATTAGCAGCTTTTCAACTCTTGATTGAATCATGAAAAGAACTGCATGCTATCAGTTCATACCAGACAGAGACAAAAGATGTGCAAACAACTGCAATTATCACTCTCACTGATAAGGGTGCTTTTTTGTTCTATAGTCACATGGATAGACATATGGCCTGAACTTAAATCTTAAGTGTATTATTCCACCACTACAGTAGTGGCACCATACAGAATTGTAAAAATGCTGTAGTGATGTAACGTTCGTGAACGAATCGGTCTTTTTGAACGAATCTTTTAAGTGAACGAATCGTTCTTATTCATCTCCATACACTGATTCATATTTTCCGTTCAGTGACATATCTCCCTTTTGAAGCCAATGGACTTTCATGCCTGTAAAGACTGACTATAGCACAAGCCAATAGCATTCAAGTGCACACTGGGAAGGAGCATGTCATTGGTTTGACCTGCTAAACGAATACGCCCCAGTTCACTGAACTAGTTGGTCATTTGAGTCTGAACGAGATGAGAGGTGGTTTGTGAATGCACTGAAAATACAAATAAACTCATTCGCGAATGACTCGTGAATGAAGATCTGCTGAACGACTGAATGAGAGGCATGTGATTTTTTCAGTTCAGCATGTGAGTCAATTGCATTAAACAAGGAGAGACAGGGATGAAATACATTAAAGACAAGTTTATAGGTATACACAAAACATAATCCCCAATTTATGAATAAGTAAAAATGACTGAAGATGTACAGTAAAAATTACATGAATTACAGATGAAATGTACTTTGATGCACAGTGTAAGATATTTAGGCTTTTCTTAAACTTCTTCTTTGTCTTAGTAATAATTAAGTCCAGCATTTGACAAAGTATAGGGAAAATAAGACCTGCCATTTGTGGTGAAAATGGTTATGGTGTTTAAACTCTATTTTAAAGTGTCTTCATACATTTGTATACATGCTAATTCCTTTTGTTTTCCTTTGTCTTGCTTGTAAAGACTGACTTCAGCATCAGCCAGTAGCATTAGAGAGCAGGCTGTGAAGGAGCACATCATTGGTTGGACCCACTGAATGAATATACTCCTTAACTGAACTATTCGGTCTTTTCGTTTGTGTTGTGAACAAACTGAATGTACTGGAAAACTCGTTTGTGACCGACATGAGCGAATCAGTCATCATGAACAATGATCTGCTGAGGAGGAGCTGCATGACGTTCGTTCATATCATCAATCTCGTTCAACAAGAAAAGGGGCCGGATGAATTATGGATAAAAGTGAGTGATGACCACACATTACAATGGCATATTGAAACTTATAATTATTTTTAGGCTAGGATTGTTGTCCTTTTTTTTATTTTATTTTTTTTATAGCTTGATAAAAAAGTTGTACTCAGCAGTTCACAGTATGAAAAATATGCATTGTTGTCATTTGTGGGGAAAAGCTTACGATGCTTTAACACTCTGCAGTGCTGAAGTCTCTTAGTAGAATTTTAATAAAGGATCATTAGACGTGTTGACTGCTTTCGGTTCAATGCAATTACTTAAAAGACAGTCATTTGGAGCATCTGCAGGTGCAAAGGCGTAACTTGAAGATCTGGTCAATGAATGAATTAATGAACAAATCTTTTTGGGGAACAGAATCAAAAGAATCAAGTCACTACAATTTATCATAATCACCACCACTTAAATGCTGATTGTTTCCAAACAGGGTTCACAAACACTTCAGCACCTATTCTGCTGCTCTCCCATCTGCCATTGTGCAAACATACAGGAAGTCCCTGCCCAAACCTTTTCCATTAGCTGAACCAGTTGACATTAGACTGCTCAAAAAAACAGAGCAGTGTTTTAAAGGTACCACAAACCCTGTGTTTACTCTCTTATCTCCTGCCAGGCTTAGCACTTAGACCACGCCCTCTCACCAAAACCACACCTTCCTAAGACAGCAAATGTGCAAAATGAGTCACGTGCAAAGAGCTGTTTGGCTAGTTTTAAGTAGGCTTGTCATAGAGTCAGGTGTGATTTCTCAGGACTTTTTAGGACTATTGTAGGAATATCTGTCATGCAGTAGGGACATTTATTGCACTGTATTACAATGAATGCTTATACAGTATTTTCCGCAATTAAAAGTAGAACATTAAAAAAAAGTCATGTAGACAGCTTCATCCAAATGAGATAGAAATATTTATTTTGTTCAAGCATACTATGGCATATATTGACAGTTAGCATTTTGGAAAAACAGAAGTTATACTGATTAATCCGTTATTACATTTGGGGGCTCTGCAGGCATGCTTCCAGGCCTTTAATGCTTTAAAGGCAGTGTTAATTTATGCAGAATACCAGAGCAGGCAATCCAGCCTTCCATTAGGAGAGTATCTGAAGATGCATAATGAAGTATTTTGCATGATGGTGCCAAAGAGGTAAGACAGGGGTGAGAAAATGCTGCGTTTTCCTATCAAACATCAGTTACTGCCAGTGCCCTTCCAAACCCAATGAGGGTTGTAACAGTGCCACTTTTTAAAAGTAATCCCAGCTGAACAGTCTAATGGTTTGAATGTCTAATAAGTCACAAGATCTCGGACAAAGATGCCCTTTACCTGTCACTTTTGCCATCCTTTTGGATATTTCTCAGCTGTGTAATGTGTAGCCAGCATCTGAAAGCTGGTTTGGAATTTCAAGAGACATATAAAAAAAAACTAAATTTTGACATTTTTAATCCTCCGTCATGTTCATAATTTTGCATATTGTGGGGCCTATGCAGTTCATGGTGATATACATATATTTCAATGTTTGATTTAAAGGGCATTTTTGTTTACTTTTGTACTCTAAACCATTTTGGTTAACACTTAACATGTAGGTTCCCTTTGTAAAGGGTTTATAAAGGGATTCATTAACGAGTAATAACTCATCTACAAATGTATAATAAATCATTTATAGGCAGCTATAACAACATCAATAAAAAGGGTGACTTGCATGTAATACTTTCCAAACTGTGAGCCAATTTGAACTCACATGTTATAAATGCTTAATAAAGGTACTTATTAATACATCTTAATCAAAATCATGAAATGTCATCATTCGTGATTTATGTCATGATGCAGCAAAAATAGATTATTATAGAGAGAATAAAAAGTGTTGTCTTTGTATTCATTACTCTAAGGTCTTAACTCGTGTCACTTTGCTTGTCGAGTTGGTGACAAAAGAATGCCATTACTCAGAACCTACATATTAAAGTTGTATTGTCTCAGCCAAACACCTTTCCGGTCTTCATGCTCAACCACAGCAATCTGTACCTGTAACTTTGATTTCTCTTGCTTATCAAAAGTATATCTATATTCTTTATTTCCCTTCATTTTATTGGTAGTTTATGAATAAGTATCAATATCTGTACCTTGTAATACAAGTCTTTTGTAAGGTGAATTTACAACTTTAACAAAGGTACCATAATGCAAACTGTACAACCATGGCCTGTTTATTGAGTTACCCGTGAACCATTTACTGTATTAATGACTTACTAACATTAGTGTTAGAGAGTTAAGTGTAAAGTAGACAACTGTGAACCATTAATTCATGACTTATAAACATTATTAAGCTATGAAAGTGTACCTTAATGTAGACACTAGTAAACCTTTTATTAACGACTTATCAACATTAATAAGATAAAAGTCTACCTTAATGTAAGCGGACACTCATGAACCATTTATTTATGACTTATCAACACCAAGTTATGGAAGTTTAACTTAATGTTAAGTAAACACACTTGAATCATTAAATACTGACTTACCGACATTAATAAGCTATGAAAGTGTACCTTAATGTAAAGTAGGCAACAGTGAACCATTTAATAATGACTTACCAACATTAATAAGCGATGAAAGTGTACCTTAATATAAAGTGGACAATGGTGAACCCTTTACAAAGGGAATCTTAATTTAAAGTGTTACCCAATTGGGGTACTGTGACACTTGATGTCCAAACTTGATGTTATTGTGTTTTAAAAATAAAAACATTTGACTTGAAGGATCATACCAGTGATGGTGTAGTAGAGTTTGTTAGTGGCATAGCTCTGCAGTAAATCTATTATATTTTTAATCTACCCATGGGGCTTCAGTTCAGACAGGCGCTCTACAGGCAGAATGTTCCTGTTCCTCTGTTCATATTTCATTCTCTCTCACGTCGCCAGTCAGCTCAACTGCCTCTGTAATTACACCCTCTTCAAGTGTTCAGCAGCTTTCTAATTGGAGGATGTGTTAAGATGCATGACATTAAGTGAATTTTTTTTTTCAGAACGAGTAATTGAGGACAAGAATTTTCTGTAATTTGGCATCCCCAACCCTCTGCACCAAAATGTTCTCTCACTAATGCGCTTCCACTTCAGATATATGTACTCAGTCAGTCTTATCTTTCCAAAAGACTGCCAATGAGAATGACTGGCATGGACTGAAACTTCTATAGCTGAGGCCTTGATGTTAAAGATAAAGCATCACCAAACGGAACTGCAAAAAAAATGTCCTTGGATTCCCTGTCTTTTGTTGGTCAGAAAAAAAGATAGTCCCACCCAAAACTCACGCTACTGATTGAGCCATTGTTGCTGAGCCACAGTATCTACACTTTTGGGGGAAACTAACCTACTTATAATAAGCCATTGTTTCATCTTACCAGATAACACACCTCCAAAAGACCACGCATTTTGAAGGAGTGTTCTCTGATCAGATAAAACAAAAATATAATGTCTAGCACTATTGTAACAGCTCACAAACAGAAGGGAAGGCGAACACAGGGAAGCAGGTTTTTCAAGGTTCAGGAAGGACTTTTACTCGGCCACTTCAATGCTTTACAAATTCACAAACTCGTCAGCTTCACAGGCACGTAGACTTAAACTCATTACCTTCACAGGCATGTAGTAACTTAAACACATCAGCTTTACAAACATAACAGATTAATCGTAGCAGATTCAGGAGCACTGTGGCCTTCCTTGTGCCAGACTCTCTCTCTCTCTCTCTCTCTCTGCTGGTGGCGTGGCTACTTATATGCCGCTCTCCCCATGCTCACTGGAATTAGAGACATGTGTTACACATAATCTAGCCCTTTACTGCTTTCTCTCTCTCCGGACGGACGCTTGACCACGCCCCCTCTGCCACATATCCCCACCGCCCGACTCAGGCCGGGGAGACATCCGGCCTGTCTACCACTCCCCCCCATTTCTGGAAAGGAAGTCGGCGACAGCCATCTGCGCTCCCGGTCTGTAGAACACCTTGAAATTAAATGGCTGAAGAGCCAGATACCAATGGGTAATCCACACGTTGGTATCCTTCATGCGGTGGAGCCATTGGAGTGGGGCGTGATCCGAGCAGAGGGTGAAGGCCCGCCCCAACAGGTAGTACCGGAGAGTGAGGACCGCCCACTTGATGGTGAGACACTCCTTCTCAACGGTGCTGTACTTAGTCTCCCTCAGCGAGAGCTTGCGGCTAATGTACAGCACCGGGTGCTCCTCCTCCTCCACTACCTGCAAAAGTATGGCCCCCAGCCCTCTGTCTGAAGCGTCCGTCTGCAAGACAAAAGGGAGAGAGAAATCAGGTGAATGTAAATGTGGCCCCCCGCAAAGTGCGTCTTTAACCTGCATGAACGCCTGTTGACACTGCTCCGTCCACTGGACCATGTCTGGAGCTCCCTTTTTAGTGAGATCAGTCAGTGGGCTGGTGACATCCGAATAATTAGGCACGAATCTCCTATAATAGCCAGCCAGCCCCAGGAAATGTCTCACCCCCTTTTTGGTCTTGGGCCTCGGGCAGGTCGCAATCGCCGCAGTCTTGTCAATTTAGGGACGCACCTTCCCGTGGCCCAAGTGGAACCCCAGATACCGTACCTCCACCTGCCCAATCACACACTTCTTGGGGTTTGCTGTGAGTCCCGCTCGTCTCAGTGATCTCAGAACCACCCTCAGATGCTGCTTGTGCCGCTGCCAATCATTGCTGTAAATGATGATGTCATCTAAGTAGGCAGTGGCGTAAGCTGAATGCGGTCTGAGGATTCGGTCCATGAGACGCTGAAACGTAGCAAGGGCTCCAAACAAACCAAACGGAAGCATCACAAATTGGTGTAATCCAAACGGCGTGGAGAAGGCTGTTTTTTCACGGGAAACTGGTGTCAAGGGGATCTGCCAATAACCCTTTGTCAAATCCAGTGTCGAATAAAATCGAGCAGTGCACAACCAATCGAGCAACTCATCAACGCGAGGCATTGGGTATGCGTCAAATTTAGACACTGTGTTGACTTTTCTATAATCCACACAGAACCGTACCGACCCGTCGCTCTTAGGAACTAGAACAACTGGGCTGGACCAATCACTGTGGGATTCCTCTATTACCCCCATATCGAGCATTGCATCCAATTCTTCCTGGACAATTTTCTTTCTGTGCTCAGGCAATTGATAGAGATGGCTACGTACCACCACCCCTGGCTCGGTCTCGATGTGGTGCTGTATGAGGTTCGTACGACCCGGTACAGGGGAAAACACATCTGCAAACTCCTTTTGCAACTTGGCAACCTCTGCGAGTTGATACGGTGAGAGGTGGTTTCTGCAAGTGACCAGGGTGAAATGATTGTGTTTTGTATTCACCTCTGGCTCGAGCTCTGCCCTCTCCGGGACTACCATAGCCAACATCACAGGGACCACCTCCCTCCACAATTTCAGGCGGTTGAGGTGATATATTTGACGTGCGCCCCTCTATCAGTTCAATTTACCTCATAATCCAGATCCCCCACTCATCGTGTGACCTCAAAGGGTCCTTGCCACTTGGTAAGTAATTTGGAGCTCGATGTGGGAAGTAATACGATTACCTTATCTCCCGGTGCAAATTCCCGCAGCCGAGTTCCCCAGTCATACAGTCGGCTCTGTCGTTCTTGAGCTTGGAGCAAATTCTTCTGTGTCAGTTGCCCCAAAGTGTGGAGTTTTGCTCTAAGATCAAGAACGTATTGAATTTCATTCTTACTATTTGAAAGTCCCTCCTCCCAAGCTTCACGTTTAACATCAATCATACCGCGCGGGCGCCGCCCATACAGCAGCTTGAATGGGGAAAACCCAGTGGAGGCTTGCGGGACCTCTCATACTGCGAATAACAGGGGATTGAGCCATTTGTCCCAGTTTCTAGCATCCTCGTGCACTAACTTACAAATCATATTTTTAAGGGTTTTATTAAATCGCTCCGCCAGGCCACACAGAGTAAACGCTGGTGTGGATTGATTAATGCCCAATAATTCGTAAAGCTTGCGTAGTGTCCGTGACATAAAAGTTGTGCCCTGATCGGTGTGGATTTCTTTCGAAATCCCCACCCAGGAGATTATTTTGAAGAGTGCATCCACAACACTGCGTGCTGAGATGTTGCGCAGAGGCACTGCTTCTGGATATCGTGTTGCATAGTCCACTAGGACCAATAAAAAGTGATGTCCGCGTGCTGACCGCTCTAATGGCCCGACGAGGTCCATACCAATTCTCTCGAATGGGACCTCGATCAGTGGAAGAGGGCTCAATGGTGCTTTTGGGGTGGCCGGTGGATTCACCACCTGCAGACATCGCCGCCAATTCCCAGCCAATAAAAATGGGCTATTAGGCGGTTCAGTGTTTTTCTTTCCCCTAGATGACCTGCCATGGGATTATAATGAGCCACCTGGAAAACCATTTCCCGACAGCTCTGCGGTATTAAGAGCTGGGTTGTATCTTCCTTTGTTTGAGCATCCTGCATCACTCTATACAACCACTCGTTTATAATTGCGAAATAAGGATATGAAAGGGCGACATTTGGCTGGAGTTATTGACCATCGATCACTCTCAATTGGTCAAAGGCATGCTTGAGGGTTTCATCTCGCGACTGCTCCAAAGGGAAATCACCTTCGGGCAATCCCCAGAGGACGGGAGGGGCTGCAGCCTCTCCCCCTCTCACGTCATCCTGACGTGGAGCAGACAAAGACAGCCCTGGCTCCACCTCCCCTGCCAGAGCATCGCACATTTCACATCTCATTGCTTTAGTGCAGGACCCATCCGCACATATTCCCTTTAATACATTTCTAAATTCAGGCCAATTAGTCCCCAAAATCAGCGGATGGGTGAGGCGGGAACTAACCGCAGCCTCCACTCTATGTTTTGTTCCCCAAAATTTAATCACAAGGGTCACCACAGGGTAGTTGTGAATATTCCCATGCACACACTTCACCCTCACCGTTTTAGCTGTGCCCAAAGCCTCGTGTTGAACCAAGCATTGGTGGATAGTGGTTTGATTACAACCCGTGTCCACCAATGCTTGGTGAGTACCCCCCTTGACACTTACCAGTATCAGGTACGCCCTGGCCCGATCGGGGGCAGCCTGCGGAGTGTCGGGGATCCGGGCTACCGTTCCCAGCTCCATCACAGGTCATTGATCCCGGAAGTGTCCCAGATCCCCGCAACTCCATCAGACCAGCCTAGGTGCCATGCCCGCACCTGCATCAGCGGAAACTTCCACCTGGGGGGAGAGTGGCGGGGCACTGTCGCTACTGGGGGCAATGCAACACCCCACATGCGGGGAACTGGCTTCGGTGGTGGGACTCCTCACCGCCGCTGGGCAGGAATGGGCTCTGGGGTGAGAGCAGCGTGAGAGAGAAGAGGGGAGGGGGAAGAGAATGGGAAAACACAGGGGGAGGGGAGAGAGAGTGGGAGGGCTCTTCTGCCCTCTGGTATGCCACCATATGGTTCTCTGCCAATCGAACAGCCTCCTCCAGCGACGCTGGGCGGTGGCACTGGACCCATTCCGCCGTTCCTCACGGTAGCCGATGGACGAGCTGCTCCAGTACCACTTGATCGATTTCAGAGATGCCATTGAGAATGGCATGAGAAGTTGGGTGCTTGATATTATAAACAGCTTTATTAAAGAACAACCCTTTACACTGACTGGTTTGAGAGTAGCATCGCATTTCTCCAAGATTATTGTAAGATCTATGCATCATATCATATTGTAGTTGGACTTGGGAGCATAAGGAACATCTGCCAAAAAAAAGAAAAACATCTGTTTATAACTTATAAACTCTGTGCTTTTTTTCAGTTTTAGTCAGTTTACAATTGGTATGTGAGTGACACAATATTTGTTGTATTCTATTCGAGAACTTTCTGATCTGTGTGATGTTTTGACCGTATGTTTGACAGTATGATGTACAGTAAATAATCATATTTCATAAATTATAAATTGGAACATTACTTATTTATCAGAAAATTAAAAAGCACCTGTTTAGAGTTGGTTATATTGCCTATTTGCATTGCTAAGTCCAGCTTTTAAGCTTTAAAATGGCACCCATTATGTTTTGACCAAGCAAGTAGTTATTAATTAATTTGAATTTTTTTTTTCAGCACTGAGCATAAAAAGTATGCCAAAATATTTATTTAATATTATTCAAGCAACTCAAGAGCAAGCATACAGTAAATGCTTGATTTTAATTTCTCTCTGCATGGCAGACAACGTTTAATAAATAATATATATTTAAATCTCTACATGTTTTTAATGCTACAGTAATTTAAGAAATACTTTTGAATCCACAAATTTCATTGCTTTTGTTTATTTATGAAATTTATAATTATTTCAGAAATAAAGACATTTTCTCAATATACTAGCAGTTGGCTGTGTACTCACAAAAGGACCCAGACACACCAACACAGAATTATAAATGCGATCTGCCGCATACGGCTCCGAGTAGTGATGTGAAAGTGGAGATTTATGGCAAAAAAGGACTTAAATATTGATCTGTTTCTCACCCACACTTATCATATTGCTTCAGAAGTTATGGATTTAACCATTGGAGTCTTATGGATTACCTTTATGTGGCCTTTATATGATTTTTTAAACTTCAAATGTCTGGTCACCATTCACTTGCATTGTAAGGACCAACAGAGCTGAGATTTTCTTCTAAAAATCTTCATTTGTGTTCTGCAGAAGAGAGAAAATAACACACATCTGGGATGGCATGAGGGTGAGTGCATGATGAGAGAATTTAAATTTTTAAGATTCAGCCCAGTAAAGAAGATTCAGATTGTTTGTTGCTGATTAAACTGTAAATTAAAGATTCAAGATTACCCTTTGGTGACCATCCTGCGGTTAAAATAATAGTTCACCCAAAGATGAAAATTATTTTATCCAGTGGCAATTGCTTTAAAACTACATAGCAGAGTTTGTAGTTGAAGAATTTATGCATTTCTATGCCCAGCCTTATTATTTTGAAAGTTTTTGAACCTGTGCCAGCTCACAGCAGATGGAGTTACCCGCGCGGTGCCGAAAATAGAAAACAAGTGATCAATAGAATGTACCATTGCTCATCACTGCTGGTTAGGACAAAAACATTGATTAACATAGATAAGATACCTTTTATCGCGTATCATTTGCCGTCAGTTTAGGGCATGGTGTGACTGTGGCTGCCTGTAGCCTCCTCTATGTTTCTGTTTGATTTCCAAGTACTCCGTTCAAAAAAATAAGGTTGGGTGTAGAAATGCATTAATTCTTCAACTACAAACTCTTCAGACATTTTTTTGTAAGTTCTGTTTTCTGTTTTGTGTGCAGCTGTGTTGTCTTCTTTTGTCGCTATCACTGTGGCGGACCTGTTTTTAGATAAACAAAATTAGTTTTCTCTTGAACGCCCCATTGTCACGAGGGTGCTGCATGAACTGTTGCTATCATGTCCTATCATGAATGCACACAGGAGATCAACCTTATTCAGTGAAAATTTTCACTAAATAATAAATTAGATTTCAGTTTGTTTCTCACCAAACCTTATCATATGCTTTCATAACAATCATGAGTCTCATGGAATAATTTATTTGACTTCTGAATTATACTTTTGCATTCTTTTGAAGCTTGAAGAGGTGGTCACCATAAACTGCCACTGAATGACAATCACTGAGCATGATTCACAATTTCTCCCTTTGTGTTAAGAAAAAGAATGAAAGTCATATAGGGTTATAACAACACAGGGTGAGTAACAAATTATTTAATTTTGATTTTTGGGTGAAATATCCCTTTAATGTTTTTAATGCAAGAATAAACTACAATCCCATGATGCACAGTGAATGACATAATTAAATAAAAAAGATAGAAATACTGTAAATAAATCTGTTGATTTTAGGTTGCTGATTATAAGTATAGAAACAATATATTTTAGGTTTACTGCTAAATAGTCCTATATATATAAATATATATGTAGTTAGAGGGTGTAGGAAGACCGACTGGCTTTTGTATATGATGATTGGTCAAGCTCTCAGGGTCTTCACAACAAACGGCCAATAACTGAAACAGAGATGTACACTACGTGGTTGAGAGCATATGAAATGTAAAATCACCACTGTCAAGCACAGTGTTCACTCTTCAGCGGCTTTAAGATACACACCCAGTATTAGCAATTTAACGTAACATTTCTTTTAGCTTCCATAACTGGACATTTGACCTATTTTGTTGCAAAAATAGATATTTTAAGAAATTTTACTGTTTGAATAGTAGTTTGAGCTGCTTTCGCAGATCTTCAGGTTATTCCAAACCTATAGGCTATAACTTTCTTTCTTCTGAACACATAAGGAGTAGTTTAGAACAATGTTCATTCAGCTCTTTTGCATACAATGACAGTAAATAGGGATTAGGGCTGTCAAGCTCCAAAAAGGACAAAAATGCACCATAGAAGTACTTTATTCCATTTAGAGAAGACTTGAGTAAGATTGCAGCTGATAAAATCAAAGATTAAAATTATGTACTTTAGTAGTGTCCATATGCACTTCATGCTAATAACCCTGAAGCAAAGACATCATAAAGCCATGAGGGTGATTTAACTGACATACATAGAAAAGAAGAGGTACTGGAGTCGCTTTTCCATTACATTTCATCACCTCAAAGAGAGGCACTGAAAAATATGATTCACGAGAATGAAAGACATATTTCAGAAAGTCACCAGGGTTTTGTCATTGAATTATAGTTTTCATGCTCTTTGTATGTCCCCAGAACCAGTGAGACGTTTCAGCCTTCTCTTCCTTTTTCAGTCTAAATCTATCAGCTCATCTTCAGTTGTGCATTTCTATCCATCCTTTGAAAATGCCCACTGATCTTACACTAGATCTCTTCTCCTTTAATAACCTGATAATATTTCTCTATTGCCATGCCACTCTGTCCCTCTCTGGCTTAAAAGGAAAGAGAAACCTCTGCCAAACATCTTCTTTTGTGTTCCACTGAAAAAAGAAAGCCATAGGGGTTTGAAACAACATGGGGGTGAGTAAATGATTACAGAATTTTCTGTCTTTTTAAACTAACAATTGTGTTACATATTGTCTATATTTTTCTTTTTCCTACATCTTGTGTAACACTGTGTCAATTTTTTATGATACTTTAATCTGATACTGTGCCTTCTTGACAATATAATTAGCATTGTGCTTCAAAGGCACATGGCTTGACTGTTCTGAAACCAGTTTAGTATTACAGAGGGAACATAACAGTGATTTTGATTCCGATTGTGATTCTAAAAGAAGCAGAGATTGTTGCATCACTTGCTGCCTTCATATGCCTTCTTATCAGCTGCTGCAGGGATAAATGGGGAGGATTTAGTCTTACAAACTGATTTCAGAGTTATTCTGCCCTGCCAGCACCCAGCTATAAACAGACATCCAAACATGACTCGTGACACCAGCGAAATGATGCAGATAGATATTAGGTGACGGCACATAAAAGAAGCAGTTAATGAACTGGACCTAAAATGAGAGAGCACGCTATGTTAAGGCAACCTGGTGTTATTGAGCTTGACAGTTGTGACAACTCGAATCACATCAGCAATGAATGAGCAATTTTAGTATGAGTTCAGATTCAAGCACAGATTACTTGTTGCCAATTAGCGATAAACTAACAGTTATTAAGTAATTAAATTATCGCATACGGTCTATGTACTGGCAAGGCTTGGGCATCTTAATAAGACAGATACTGATAAGTCCTGAACTGCAGCATATGGAAATATTCTCATGTCTGTCAGCAGTACAGTAGTCTGTTTAATATTTAAGAAGGTAAGTAGAGGTGCAAGAGGGTGGATTCACTAACCATCTTGTTTAAGCAAGCGGAATAAGCACTGAAATTGCGCAGCATCCTCAGTATTTAAATTAAGTCATTGTAATTCCTTCCTGCACAAACATGCCCTCTTTCTATGTTAATTAGGCTCATTATAGATATACTTGCATTGTAAGTGCCTTACTGTAACCATGATTTTTGCTTTTCTTTTTAATAAATGAGGGATGCGTGGAAATTATTTTTTGTGGAAATCAACATTATGCCACAAATGCTGTTGACTGAGCTTAACTTGTATTGAACATGGAACATTCTTTTAAAGGTGCTATATTTAATATTTTTACTGTACTAAATCATAAAATGACCATAATATGTCATTAGAGAATTAGGAAACATGCTAAGTTGAAATACTGGCTTCTCCGATAACAATGCTATAGCAAGTATATTTTACTTTGAAGTTTCCATTCCGGGCTGGAATTTCTGTTTATGTTTTGACCTGTGTGATCCCGCCCACTGCCCACTCACCAACAGTATTTCGACACCGTCAGGTTGCCAGATTTGAATAAGTTTGCAGGCAAACAACACTGCGTGCTGCAGCAATGGAAGCCAGCAAATGAACTGGATCAGAGATAACAGATTCCACCCGACCTAAAAAGCCTCACTATCCGTCTAAAAACTACCATGACCAGAGGCATAGTAAAACAAGGATAAATATTGGAGATGCCTTTGGAAGATGGAGACAGCTTAAAGCCCAGAAATCCTTTAAAACGGATGATGAGTTGGTTAATTTGCGTATCAACATTCTGGCAACCCACATGAGCTTCGAGTCTGGGGCGGGGCAGACAACTCTCCAATATTTTGAATTTGGACTGCAGTACCCATTTCAAACGCTTGTTGTCAGTCTTACATATAGCACCTTTAAGTACTTGAGGAGAATTTACTGTAATTTAATTCCTCCAACCCTCTCATTCCCTTGCTCTCGAATGTTCTCATGTACGAATACTCTTCTACTTAAAAAACAGGGCCTTATTCATGAAATGATTTACATTATTATGTAAATTAAGAATAGTTTTACAAACAAATTACACGCAAATTTGTTCTGCTCGTGTTTCATGAATAGGGCCCATTCTGTGTATATTTTAAAACAGACAACCCAAAAGCTTTCCAAAAGTGTGCAAAAGTGAATGAGTGGCTTCTATAGGTGAGCCCTTGAGATTTAAAAGATAATTCATTTCTCAACCTCCAGAGTGCTTTTTTCTCTCTCCCCACCTTAAAATCTCACACCATTGATTTTAATTAACTTTACACTCCTTATTTGTTGCCGCTTTAACAGATCGTTGAGACACAGAAGTTTGCATTTATTTTTCCAGATTTTAATAATAACTTAAAGAAAATTTGAATTAGAAGTGTCTGGGTGTGGTGCAGGGAACACAAACTCAATACAAATCCACTAAAAGTTCTAAAAGAGGTAATCCTTGTTCATTACATTAATTGTTCATTAATTAAAGTTTGACTCATATAATCATAAGGATTTTGAGCTATTTTGAGAGAAAAAAACAGAATTAAATTCACTAACAATACAATACAAACAACAGATTCAGAATAACACCTCACCAGTTTTATGGTAACCTATCATGATAGTGTTAAAGTGTGTAATTTCTGCGCAACTAGTGGCAACAAACAGAATTGCAAAAATAATGTCAGCTTTTTTAGAGAAAAAAGACATATAATTCGGTCCTATCATTCAGTCCAAACTTTTGATGTTATTTTACTTTCTCTGCATGTGTCAATCTCATTCTCCCCCGCTCTCTCCATCTCCCTCACTCTTTTTTCAGTTGGATATGTTTGATATCCATGTGTGTGCTGAGTGGGAGTTTGTCTAGATATGAACTCCATGGAGATGGGTTGTTTTAAACTCTGCCAGGAGAATGCCAGCAGAAGACAAGGTGAGATGAAACAACCTCTTCTTTTCTATTGCTTTCTTCTCTTCCTTCTGTTGCAATGCGAGGAGGGAATGCATGACTCTAATTGCATCCAGCATTTCAGAGGAGTACTAAACAGCCATATATATATATATATATATATATACACTATATTGCCAAAAGTATTCACTCATCTGCCTTTAGACGCATATGAACTTAAGTGACATCCCATTCTTAATCCATAGGGTTTAATATGACGTCGGCCCACCCTTTGCAGCTATAACAGCTTCAACTCTTCTGGGAAGGCTTTCCACAAGGTTTAGGAGTGTGTATATTTGACCATTATTCCAGAAGCGCATTTGTGAGGTCAGACACTGATGTTGGACGAGAAGGCCTGGCTCGCAGTCTTCGATCTAATTCATCCCAAAGGTGCTCTATCGGGTTGAGGTCAGGACAGTCAAGTTCTTCCACACCAAACTCGCTCATCCATGTCTTTATGGACCTTGCTTTGTGCACTGGTGCGCAGTCATGTTGGAACAGGAAGGGGCCATCCCCAAACTGTTCCCACAATGTTGGGAGCATGGAATTGTCCAAAATCTCTTGGTATGCTGAAGCATTCAGAGTTCCTTTCACTGGAACTAAGGGGCCAAGCCCAGCTCCTGAAAAACAACCCCACACCATAATCCCCCTCCACCAAACTTCACAGTTGGCACAATGCAGTCAGACAAGTACTGTTCTCCTGGCAACCGCCAAACCCAGACTTGTCCATCAGATTGCCAGATGGAGAAGCGTGATTCATCACTCCAGAGAACGCGTCTCCACTGCTCTAGAGTCCAGTGGCGGCGTGCTTTACACCACTGCATCCGACGCTTTGCATTGCACTTGGTGATGTATGGCTTGGATGCAGCTGCACGGCCATGGAAACCCATTCCGTGAAGCTCTCTACGCACTGTTCTTGAGCTAATCTGAAGGCCACATGAACTTTGGAGGTCTGTAGCGATTGACTCTGCAGAAAGTTGGCGACCTCTGCGCACTATGCGCCTCAGCATCTGCTGACCCCGCTCTGTCATTTTACGTGGCCTACCACTTCGTGGCTGAGTTGCTGTCATTCCCAATCACTTCCACATTGTTATAATACCACTGACAGTTGACTGGAATATTTAGTAGTGAGGAAATTTCATGACTGGACTTGTTGCACAGGTGGCATCCTATAACAGTATCACGCTGGAATTCACTGAGCTCCTGAGAGCGACCCATTCTTTCACAAATGTTTGTAGAAGCAGTCTGCATGCCTAGGTGCTTCATTTTATACACCTGTGGCCATGGAAGTGATTGGAACACCTGAATTCAATTATTTGGATGGGTGGGCGAATACTTTTGGCAATATAGTGTATATATATATATATATATATATATATATATATATATATATATATATATATATATATATATATATATATATTATATATATATATATATATATATATATATATATATATATATATATATATATATATATATATATATATATATACCTCTTTCATTCTTTCTTCGTGTCCCTCCAAAACAATTATAACTGAAACCTGTAGTGGCCTCTGCATTGCCTTCCACTCCATGCTAAATGATGACATGAACAACATTGATGATGATGATAATATACATTCTTCCTTTTGTTCTACTTGTAGAGTATGGTGCTGGCAGTGCCATGGGTTTGAAAAGTATTTATAATATGTGAAAAGCCAAACTGGCACTGGCCGACCAAATGCACCCAATTTTAAGTTGTAGAATAAGCTAATTTACACATGAAAGCAAAGATGCAATTTGCTAAACAGCACTCTCTCAATTACACTGGATGAGACCACCGTGACATTTACAGCTGCCAATATTGCCCACATCTAATCTGAGACAGAGAGAGAGGGGGAGATTTGCAGGAAAGGTAAATGGGGGAGCAGGTCAGGCAGACAGTGACCTCTGCTAGGAAATGCTATTTCAAAAACACAAAGGGTTAGATAACCCGACCTCTCCAATCTGAGAGCAGGCCTTTTGAGTAAGAAGCACACCATCTACAATCTGCAAAAACACCTCACCTCTCTCTCTCTCTCTCTCTCTCCACACACACACACACACACACACACTTGCTCGTTCAGTGAATCCAAATCTAGCCTTTAAGTTAACGATCCCACCAGAGCCCTTCCCCATTCAAAAACCTCCTATTACTGCTGAGCCCACTAAACACATATCAAGACACTACAGAATATCTGAAGTACTGAAATATGATGTTTATTTCTTTTTTCCACACTCTCCCTCTTACACACACACACATGCACACACACACATATACAAACCAATTTTTCCTCCTTACTATTTTGCTATTTCGCTATACTCAACGCTTAATTAAAATTAACTTAAACCCATTGCATACTGTTCAGGGCACTTTAAGGAGTCATTTAAGGGTTAAACTTCTGATGCACAGAGTCATGTGACTAAACACCATGGCGTCGATTTCCATGAACTGCTTCTATGGGTGCAGCGCCAACAAAAGCGCCTCTGATAAGAAACCTCTTCAAGTTTTTTCACTGAAACCTGTTTGGTTGTAAAGAGAAGCATCTCTAGTTTCGTTTGATATGCTGCTTTAAATATTTTGTTCATTTTTCTCACTTTGGCATGCTGATAAACATGAAGTACTCGGATGTGTTCATTATTTTGAATAACTATTCACAGTAACAAATCTGTGGGTCATTTCGCTTCATTTTAATCTAAATGTTGTTATATTTTTGTTAGTTAACACTGAACAATAAGGTGCTATTCAATAACATTAATAAATGCATTATTATATATTTACTCTGCATTTTCACATTGAGAATAAATCTATTCATCCAAAAGCTGAAAAATGTTGCTTTCAGAGGCTTTATATGGAAATAAGTTGCATTTCAAACTTTTCTGAGACCTGTGCAGACAGACAGCACACTGGAGGTTAATCCATTAACTAAATAGGGAGCAAGGGTGCATCCAATGGCTTTCCTATGCAACTAAGTGTATTCAATCCTAAAATCCAACCAAAAGTTCAGTTTCAGGCTGCAGATGATATTTGGACCACTCAACATGTTTGGCAGACATGGGACAATGATAATCTGTACATAGATTCAGAATTTTATGATTCAGACTTTTATTTTAACATGGTTGGCAGTGATTTGATAATGCTGGCCATTACTTTTAATCAGAATTATGTGTTCATCTTTCTAGAAAATCAGCTGTAATGTCTATAATGTCTCAAAAACATGAATAACCAACCCTCCTGGAGACATAATAAACTATTTGATGTAAAAAAAAAAAAAAAACTTTTTCTATAGCTTGATATTTCTTACAATTTCACAACTTAGTCCCAATGTTCACATTTGAGGACATCAATTTTTAGGAAAACTATTTGCTCTAGAAAAAAAAAATTGTTTTCCTTGTTTATTAGGTGCAACTAGTTACAAATCAAAAAATGAAATGGAAAATGCACACAGAAGTCATGCGGGGTTCTCAGGAGGTTATGGATACTGTTCCAAGCTGGAAACGTGTGTTTTAGGTCTCATGAATTCTTTTAATGACTACCCTCAAAATATGTTTTCTTCATCTCTCTCATCTTATCTGTCTCTGAACTCCCGCTGAGCCGTCATATTAATATAAAAGCAATAGCTGTCTGCGATGCAACAAATCTCAGAGGTTGAGAAGGAAATAGATCGATGGCATATGTGTACGAGCAGAACACTATGGAGAGACAGACAGTAATTATGTTCAAAGAGAGTAGTCGAATAAAAAGAGAATTCAATCAAAATCTAGTTGAGGCTTTAGATATAACAAACAACATTGGCCCCTGAATGTGTAAATTGATCCACTAAAACAAAGGGGCCATTATCACCTGCCCTTACCCCTGAACTGGGGCCAGTGAGCTAAAGAATATGGACTGCTTCCGAATTCCCATACTTTCACACAGAGGTTGACGAAGGACATGTGCTAAACTAATCTCCCAGCTTAACCAGCTTGGTGAGACTGGGAGACCAACTTAAACCAGCTAAGACCAGTCAACTGTCTCAGCATAGTTTAAGATGGAGTTTTTTTTATTCAGCAGGGAGGTTGGTATTTTCTTCTGAACCATGTGTTTTTGACCTTAGATGTACTAACAAAAAACACTAAAACAATGTATTTGGGTGTAGAACAAGTACAATTTAACCACAAGAAACAATTATTTTAGAATCTATTGCACTTAAACTTGAAAATAGCCACCTGGCTCACAGTTCTTCGCCATTAAAAAATAAATAAAAATAATCAAATCTGACACCCCTTCAATTCCCGTGGCCTTAAGGCCAAAGTATAATTTGGTTGTTTGGGTTGCTGATCGGAACACGCACTGTATGCATGACGCAAATTTTGTCATCATACGCTGATCTGCCCAGATTTTCTCGACGCATGGACAGTCCTTGTCTGTGCGTATCATCAGCGCATGCACCAGCCACTGACTGTACTAAAAGAGTATCACAAGCAGTCGTAGTGTGCATGTGTCAAATGTGTTTGTATTTGCTTACAGTCAAAAGAGTATACTTTGAAAGGCAACGCAGTTGATCGGGCACGATCCAATACGGAATGTAAAAAAATGAAGTATACCTGGGCCTTTATGGGATGGCAGAGAGCCACCTAGTTGTACACTTCAGAATCTCAACAGATGCAGGGTATTGTTTGCCTTTTGTATCATGAATACTATATATCTGAGGTACTGCTTTTTCATACTGTATAGCACGTAAGTATGCATAGTCAGACACCATCAACAGAACTGCAGGAACCGCAAAGGAACCGGTATCCACATCCCCAGATTAATTACCTGCATGGATCTCAAAATCTTTATATCACCAAGCCCTGATTTCAATAGGTTAGAAATCCTATAATATGCAACACAGTGACCTCAAACGCCCTCTGAGAAAGTTGAAAAATGACAGTATAATCCGATGCTATGTCACAGCAGTCACAAGGTTAATAGGGAATATAATCCAGTCTGTTATGGGGAAAAAACGTAAAAATGACAAACAAGAGTATTACAAACACTTATTCACAGATTAATAAAATGCCTGCACTATAACCACATTTGATCTGGGACAGTATTATAGCCATCCTGTCTTTTCAAATTGGAGTCCAATTTAGATGGATGCCTTAGTAGGAAAACACTAATTCCATTGTGGTCGACTGTGTTGAGTGACTCCTTGACTCTTCATTATGGCCATTGTTTGATCTTTGCTGTAAAATGTCCATACATCTAGAACAATGGTTCTATGTTTACCACTGCTTTCAGTCCTCCTTTGATAAAATGATAGTAAATTATGCTGTAATGGACTGTGCTGCATTATAGACTGTCCATGCTTAATTTCCTACAAACAAAGATCTCAGGAACATAAACAACATCAGGCAGAATTACCACTGAACATAATTTAACTACAACCCTAATTCCGAAAAAGTTGGGAAAGTATGAATAAAGCTAATAAAAACAAAAAGATTGTAAATTATATTCACCCTTTGCTCTATTGAAAGCACCACAACTACACATAATATGATGTTTTACCTTTATTTTATTGTTTTTTGAAAATGTACAGTGTGGTGATGGGGGGCGTGGTCATGTGTCTGTCTTCGGGAGAGAGGGAGTGGTGTGGCTTGTCAAACTGGTTGACATGATTTCTAACAGCTGTTTCTCATTACAGTGATAGCAGAGAGACACCTTAAAACAGTGGAGCACGCCAGAGAAGGGACAGAGAGAACGAGTGTGCAGCATTGCCAAACTGCTGACATTGTGTGTACTGAAGCTGTTGAGTGTTTGTTTATTTTCTGAGAGTGAATTATTGAACTGAGTAAAAGAACCTGAAAAGAGTGCATCTGCTGCACATTACGAGGAATAAAACATGACCTAAAGTGTGTCATTGCTCCCCGTCTCCTTCCCATACCCGAACTTGGAGCTATTGTTACATACAGTAATTTCAAATCAGATGATTGCAACACGCTCCAAAAAAGTTAAACAGGTGAGGCAATTGTGTCAGCCTAGACCTTCATGATCAAGGATCGTTCAAGATTTGTCAATTTGCCAACAGATGCTTCAGCAAATAATCCAGCACTTTGAGCACAATGTTCTCCAAAGACAAACTGGAAGGATTTTGGGCATTTCACCCTCTGCAGTGGACAGTATAGTTAAAAGATTCAAGGAATCTGGTCAAATCTCGGCGCGTAAAGGGCAAGACGAAAACTACTTCTGAATTTGCGTGATCTCCGATCCCTCAGACATCACTGTCTTAAAAACATCATTCATCTGTAATGAATATCAAGAACATGGGCTTGGGATTACTTTAGTAAACCTTTGTTAGTCAACACCATTCGCCGCTGCATCCAGAGATGCAAGTTAAGACTTTACGATGCAAAGAAGAAGCCCTATATCAACACTGTCCAGAAGCACTGCCGACTTCTCTGGGCTCGGTCTCATCTTAGATGGAAAGTAGAACAGTGGTACTGTGTTTTTTGGTCTGAAGAGTCCACATTTAAAAAAATAAATTAAAACACAGCCGTCGTGTTATCCGGGCCAAAGAGGAAAGGGACCATCCAAGCTGTTATTAGCATCAGGTCCAAAAGCCAATGTCTGTATGGGCCAGGGGTGTGTCAGTGCCCATGGCACTGTCTAACATGAATGCAGACAGATATGTACACATTTTGGAGCAACATATACTGCCATTCAGCACCTTCTTTTCCAGGGATACCTGGGAAAGCACACCATCCGGCAACGAAGACCCCGTACAATTGTGCAGCTAAAGACCTACATAATGGATGAATGGGGGAAACTTCCACTTTGTGACTTAACAAACGTGTGTCTTCAGTGCCCAAATGCATAATAGGTGTTATTAGAAGAAATGGTGATGTTGCACAGTGGTAAACACTCGACTGTCCCAACTTTTTTGAACCGTGTTGCAATCATCTGATTTAAAATTACTGTACATTTAAAAAATACATATATGAAATTCACAGGGTAAAACATCATATAATGTGTAGTTGTAGAGCTTTCAATATAGCAAAGGGTGATTATAATTTAAAATCACTCATTTTTGTTTTTTATTAGCATTTTCCGTACTGTCCCACCTTTTTCGGAATTGGGGTTGTACTATTCATGGAAATGGAAAGGAATGAAACATCATACGGTCCAACTTTTTTCATACTTGTGATTTTTTTCCTCTACTTTTAGAAAGACTGTTTTAACAAGCAGTGCTCTTTTTAAATTTTTTTTTTTTTTTTTTTTTTTTTTTTTTGCTGTGTAGAGAGAATGAGTCTGTGAACCCATCAAAGACGAATTGGCCAGTGTTGGGAAAAGGGCAGTTGATCGATCAACAGCATTTAAGACCACAATGAACAAACAAGAATGACATCTCAATACCTCTAAAATGAAAAAAGCAGCTTTATGGCACCTACCATTAATTTCACAGACAAATAGTATCTCGCTGAAAAGAATCTGTTCTGAGCAAGTGCAAAGTGGATTTAAAAGCTCTGCTTAGAAAATAGCAGTGAGACAAACATTCCTAATTCATGTTGTTTAAAGAAATATTAACCTAAAAATGAAAATTCTGCCATTATTTACTCACCCTCATGTGCAAACCTGTATGCTGTTATACTTTGCTTAGAACAAAAATTGAGAATTTTTGAAGAATCTTCATGCAGTTGTTTTCCATACGGAAAACAACTGCTTGAAGATTCTTCAAAAATTTACCCATAGTGACCGCATCCATCAAGTTCCAAAAAAGACCAAAAAGCACCATAAAATTAAAATCTTCCCCTCCGCTGCAACTCTCAAATATCATTCTCCATTCTGCATATCCAAACAGGTGCATCGCGTTCAATTATGACACTTTTTAAACCAACCTGAACATGGACTGAAATGATATTTCAGAGTTTCTGGGAAGGGTTTAGATTATCAGTGAATGATTATCCACTTAAATTTTGGTCTGTACTTAACACAAAGCTATTGTACTGTATGCATTCAGAAGACTTGGAAATGTACACCACAAGTTGTCTGGACAACCTACTGTACATGGTGCTTTAATGGTGTTTTGTCCTTTTGAACTATTGTTGTTTGGAAAAGAGCAGCATAAAGATTCTCAAACCTTAAACCTACACCTACCGATAGTGTTATAAAAAGCAAATGTGAGATAAAAAAATGATGAGGCTTTTGAGTTTTACATAAAAGCAAATGTGAGATCAAAAACGCAATCGCTGAAATAACCACATAATTTTGTGGTGATTGCAACACTTTCAGCACATGTGCAACTCGCATGCTCAGTGGGACTCGAACCTCAAGTGCAACGCTTTATCAGTTAAGCTGCCGGGCAATTTGATCACATTAAAACAAGCTTGTTAATATTGTTGGTAATGTGATGCAACATTTTAAAATGTACTTTAAAATTGTATTTTAACGTCTCTAGCCTTGTGCCACCCTGCGTACACACGCGTGGATGTTGTATTTTGGCTTTGCTATACGTAATGCAGAATCAGAATCAGAATCAGCTTTATTGCCAAGTATGCTTTATTGCCACAGGAGCTTCCAGTGTACAACAATACAAAAACAATACAAAAACAGCAGCAAGACATAGATAATAATAATAAATAAAAAATAAAACTAATTATACACATACGTACAGACACACACATACATACATACATACACACATACACATTGGTAGTGCAAATCTAATAAAATCTGTTATGTACAGTGCAAATACAAATCTGTTATGTACAGTGCAATTTGTTTTTTGTTTTTTCAGAGGAATGAAATGGCAGAAGAGGTTGGATGTGTTGGATAAATATAAGAAAGACTAAACTGTGTATTGCACATAGTTATTGCTCAATGGGGCAATTTAACAGTTCATGAGATGGATAGCCTGAGGGAAAAAACTGTTCCTGTGCCTGACGGTTCTGGTGCTCAGATCTCTGAAGCGTCGGCCAGAAGGCAACAGTTCAAAAAGGTATTGGGCAGGGTGAGTGGGGTCCAGAGTGATTTTTCCAGCCTTTTTCCTCACTCTGGAAGTGTATAGTTCTTGAAGGGGGGGCAGGGGGCAACCAATAATCCTCTGAGCAGTCCAAACTGTCCTTTGTAGTCTTCTGATGTCTGATTTCGTAGCTGAACCAAACCAGACAGTTATTGAAGTGCAGAGGACAGACTCAATGACTCCTGAGTAAAAATGTATCAGCAGCGCCTGTGGCAGGTTGAATTTCCTGCTGGTGAAGGAAGTACAACCTCTGCTGGGCCTTTTTCACAATGGAGTCAATGTGGGTCTCCCACTTCAGGTCCTGTGAGATGGTAGTGCCCAGGAACCTGAATGACTCCACTGCTGCCACAGTGCTGTTTAGAATGGTGAGGGGTTTCAGTGTTGTGGTGTTTCTCCTAAAGTCCACGATGACTTTAGGAGAAACGTTTTGAGCATGTTCAGCTCAAGGTTGTTTTGACTGCACCAGCAGTCTACAACCAGCTGTTTAACCTCCTTTCTGTATGCAGACTCATCATCATCTCGGATGAGGCCGATGACAGTGGTGTCGTCTGCAAACTTCAGGAGCTTGACAGAGGGGTCCTTGGCAATGCAGTCATTGATGTAGAGGGAGAACAGAAGTGAGGAGAGCACGCATCCCTGGGGGGCACGAGTGCTGATTGTACAGGTGTTAGAAGTGAGTTTCCCTTGTCTCACAAGCTGCTGCCTGTCCGTCAGAAAGCTGGCAATCCACTGAAGATAGACATGGGAACAGAGAGTTGGTGTAATTTATTCTGGAGTATAGCTGGGATGATGATGTTGAAAGCTGAACTGAAGTCCACAAAAAAGGATCCTTGCATATGTTCCTGGTCTGTCCAGATGTTGCAGGATATGATGCAATCCTTTGTTGACTGCATCATCCACAGACCTGTTTGCTCAATAAGCAAATTGAAGGGGATCTAGAAAGGGTCCAGTGATGTTCTTCAGGTGGGCCAACACCAGTCTCTCAAATGAATTCATGACCACAGACGTCAGGGCGACAGGTCTTTAGTCATTAAGTCCTGTGATTTTTGGTTTCTTTGGGACAGGAATAATGATTGAGCGTTTGAAGCAGCATGGGACTTCACACTGCTCCAGTGATTTATTGAAGATCTGTGTGAAGATGGGGGCCAGCTGGTTAGCACAGGATTGAAGACACGCTGGTGAGACGCCATCTGGGCCTGAAGCCTTCCTCGTCTTTTGTTTCCGAAAGACGCGGCTCACATCATCTTCACAGATCTTAAGTGCAGGTTGAGTAGCAGCAGCGGGGGGGGGGGGTTGCAGGAAGTCTCTTTGGCCTGACGAAGCTGCCTGAGCTCTGCTGTAAACCACGGTTTGTCATTGTTAAACTTTAAATAAGTCCAAGTAGGAATGCACATATCCTCACAGAAACTGATATATGATGTAACAGTATCTGTGAGCTCGTCCAGGTCTGTGGTTACAGCCTCAAAAACACTCCAATCCGTGCAATCGAAGCAGGCATGTAGTTCCCGCTCTGCTTCATTGGTCCATCTCTTTACAGTCCTTACTACTGGCTTGGTTGATTTTAATTTCTGCCTGTAGGTTGGAAGAAGATGAGTGATAAGAGAGTCCCAAAGCTGCTCTAGGGACAGAGCGAAATGCATCCTTTATTGTTGTGTAACAATGATCCAGTATGTTCCTGTCTCTGGTGGGGCATGTGATGTGCTGTTTGTATTTGGGCAGTTCACATGTGAGATTTGCTTTGTTAAAATCCCCAAGAATAAAAATAACTGAGTGCGGGTATTGTTGTTCCATGTCTGTGATTTGATCAGTCAGCTGTTGCAGCGCTGTTCAAACACACGTTTGGTGTGATATACACACACACCAGAATAAACGAGGAAAACTCCCATGGCGAGTAGAAAGGCTTACAGTTAATAAAGAGCGCTTCCAAATTAGGATAGCACATCCTCTTTAACATTGTTACATCTGTACACCAACTTTCATTGATATAAATGCATGTTCCACTGCCTCTCGTTTTCCCCGTTATCTCCGTGATGCGATCCGCTCTGAACAGCTGGAAGCCCGGCAGATGTAACGCGCTGTCTGGAATGGCTTCACTCAGCCAGGTTTCTGTGAAGCACAAGGCAGCAGAGGTTGAAAAGTCCTTGTTTGTGCGGGTGTGGAGATATAGTTCATCCGTTTTGTTAGGAAGAGAGCGGAGATTCACTAAGTGAATACTCTGCAGCGCTGTTCGAAATCCGTGCCGACGGAGTTTGACCAGCGCACCGGCTCGTCTCCCTCGCCTGCGTCTCTTGAACAGCAGAGCTGCGCCTCCAACTGAAATGTCCAGCAAAACATCTGAATATTCGAAAACCGGGAAAAGATTGTCTGGTATATGCTGTCGAATGTTCAGCAGTTCGTCTCTGTTAAAACTGACTTGAAAAAGATTACTAAACACAGGACAAACAAACAAAAACAAAAAAAGAACTGAGGAGCTCCACACTGAGGCAGCCATCCGCAGCGCCATCATGATGAAATGCATAATATAAATTAATTTAAACCTACTGATCTCAGTTCAGGAGACTCTTGACTGTCATAAAGGGTTAAACTTTCGACGTACGTAATCATGTGACAAAACAACATGGCGCTGAACACAGCTGAATTTGTCTTTGGGAGAAACGTCAACAAAACTACATCTGGTATGAAACCTAATTAAGTTTTTACATTGAAACCTGTTTGAGTCAAAAGATTAGAGTCTCTAGTTTCATCTGATGTGCCTTTTTTTTTTTTTTTTTTTTTTTTTTTTTAGTGATTTATCATGAAACGCCATGCTGTTAAACACAGTGTAAACTAATGTGTACTGTGCATTTTTTCCTTAGAAATCATATATTAACAGTGCATTATAACTGTCAATGTGTTCATCTAAAAGCTGAAAAATGTTGCTTTCAGAGGCTTTATATGGAGTTAGGATGAAAATAATGTGTACTTCGAGATGTTCTGAGACCAGTGCATACAAATAGCACACTGGATGTTAAGTCATTCACTAAATTTGGAGCACAGCTCTCTATGCAGCTAAGTGCATTCCCTCCTAAAATCTGACCAAAAGTTCAGTTTCAGGCTGCAGATGATGTTTAGACCACTCAACATGTCTGGCAGACATGGGACAATGGTATTCAGTACATAGATTCAGAATTTATAATGTACAATTTTATTTTAACATGGTTGGCACTGATAGGATGTTGCTGGCCATAACTTAAGTATGCTAATTTCTGATGTATTGTCTGTAATGTCTCAAAAACATGAATAACCAGCACTCCTGGAAACATAATAAACAATTAAATTCAAAAGAAAATCTGACTTGACTATGGCTTGGTATTATTTGAAATTTCACAACTTAGTCCCGCTGTCCACATATGATGCCATACATTTTTAGGAAAACTATTTGCTTTAGAAATAATTTTTTTATTATTTAATTTTTTGCATGTTTAATAGGTGCAACCAGTTACAAATCAAAAAGGGAAATGGAAAATGCACACAGCAGTCAGTCTCGGGTCTCAGGAGGCTAGAGTAGAGGAAACTGATATGTACAACGAGCCACGTAAAAATCATTTTGCAAAAATGAAAGGCTTAGAGATATGTTTTATACATGTGTTTTATGTTAATTAAAGTAATATTGATTATATAATACAATAATGATGCTAATTATGTTCATGCAGAGTTTAATTACATTTACAGTTATTACATTTAATTGTAGTAAATACAATTTTTTATTTTTCTTGTTATTTTCTCTACATGGTATGCCCCTTATATACAGTATGTAGACAGTTAGGCTACAGCTTTTCCTCAGCAATTCAATCCTATCTGCACTTCTCATTCCTTAAAGTCATTAATTAAATGTACTCCAGTGCATGTTATTAGGAATCTAAACTAATTGCAGTTGATCAATTGTACCCTGATTAGGCCCAAGGCGTTTTATCATGCTGGCTAGTTCCTATAGCTCTCATAGATGTGGATTGCCAATTGGTACCTGACACTGCAGGTCATGCGCCTTAGCCTTCCGTTGCTACATCTCTTCATCCTCTAGTTCTCATCACCGGCAGGCATATCTATTAACCTGACAGCACAGGAACTTCCGAGCACAACTTCCGTGACCTCTGGGCTAATTATAAACCCCATTATGTGCTCCTGTCAAATTAGGAGACGGGCTGTCGTTTGCCAAGCAATGTGTAGAAATAGTGGAGTCAGGGCCTCATAGGACACACAAGACCAAATGACATGTGAGTCAGCCTTGGTGCCAGGTATGTTCCACATGTGTTGTGGCATCAGGGAATGTCATGCTCTAAGTAGCTGACAGGAGAACATACAAAGTTCGGAAGAGAAGTGAGATATTCATTAACACTCTGATTCATGGTGTCCACTTGAGTTTAAGACCCGTAGCAGAATTGCAAAGCAATGAAATACTATCCATTTATTTATTAAAAATGGATAAAAACTACACAATCAAGATTTTTATAATCAGCGGCTTCCTGAAAACACTTCAAAGGAGGAAAAAATAAAATATATAATATTTATCAATATTAATGTGTCTGTGAGTGTTGAAAGCCATTTTTAACAATTCAGGGTGTGGTTACATCCAAACCAACATGGGTGATTAGTTTTGACCCTCTCTCATAATTCTATATGACTTATGTCTTTATATGTAATTGTGCTTTTTTAATAAAAAAAATTAAAAAAAAACTTTTTAAATGACTTATGAAAGTGAAGCAACAAGTACCTCTAGAATATCTAGATAAAATATTTTATTCCAAGAGATATATGTAAAACATATTTTCCAATAAAAATAGATCTTAGTAACACTTTTATTCATGTATCATTCATGTATTTGTTGTAGTTTGCTTTCTATAACAAACATTCATCTGTTCACTATAGTGGACACCATGCATTTAAGGGTATATTTGTCCATGTCAAAGGCAAGAGTGAGACAGAGACCCAAGAGCAGAGGAACAGTTCAAAGGATTTATTTACAGTTCAAAATAATAAATTTCAGCAAATTAATGAGGAATCCTCCAATGAGCGCTCCCGCAGGTGATCGCGCGCGCCATGACGGCGAGGAGCAGAGCCGCGAGGAAACCACTGCTGAAATGCAGCTGACACGTAGCAAACTGAAAGGCAATCACACTCCCAACATGCGGGCAGAGATGAGGAATCCTCTGTTGAAGATTCATGACCACAGAGAACACACGCACAGCAAACTGGAAGGCAACCACACACCCGACACGCGGGCAGAGACGGGCAACCAAGCAGATACATGAGTCAGGACCAACTAGGCAGAGAGAGTGAGGTAAGTTACTTCACACCAAACACACTTCAACACTAAACACATTCAACAATCCAGCAAAGAACATGACACACGAGGGGATTAAAATAAGCAGGAACAAACAAGGGACAGGTGCTGCTAGCCAGCTGAAAGTTGACATGATCAGCATTCCCATGGAAACAATCAAGGTTCCCATGGAAATGCTGATTCTATATGCCAGCGGCACCTGAAACACATGAGGGAGAAATGACAACACAATGAGACCAATAAAAAAAGAACATGGAGCATGTGTGTCCGGATCCCGATACAGACCGAAACCGAACCATACAGGAAGTCAGGATCCATGAACACCATGCTCTGGACATGAAACAAGACTGACCGAAGAGTGCACGGCGGTAACTCACACCCGGACACAAAGACAGGACATGAAACACAAGACAAAACATGAGGCGATGATGTCACTGTACCGTCAGACAAAAACCCAACCTGACAAAATGACAGGACCATGACAGTTCAGTTGCCATTTCAATAAGAATTTCCATTTAGCCCTACTGTGATTATTTCTAAGACATTTTTCTCTCTTCAAAAAATGTTTTTTTTTTCTCTACTCAAAAAATGCATGCGGTACCAACCTTGACCACCACGTGCCACTATCAGTAAACATGTAATCTTATGCTTTTAATGCTTTCTCTGTTGCTATATAGACAAATTTAAACGTAAAAAAAAATGTAAGACTTAGGCTCAGGAAGGAACTGAGACACTATTTTTTTTTTTTCACTCTTATGTTTTTTTTCACCGTGCGGTTCAGAGCTTCCGTAAGATGTATAGTGAAAAAGGAGTTATATTTTGGTATATTTTATTGAGATACAACAGTATAGAGACACAATAAGGATGTGCGCCAAAGCAACAAGAAAATGTGCATGTGTCGATGTATGTAACACTGTGCATGTTGTGGGAGTATTGTGTATGTGGTGATAGGAAGGTTGTCTATGCACATACAGCCTAACTTCAGTCCTTCAAACACCTCAGATCCTGATACAATCTAAAATGTTTTCTACTCAGAATATTCTTTGTTTGTCTACACATTGCCATTGGTTTACATTACATTACAACTCTTAATGCATGGTGTCCAATACAGTGGACAATTGTGTAACCCTTTAAAAATGCATAATTAAAAAAGATAATATTTGTATATTTTATTATTACTTTATATTTTCTCTTATATTATTATTATATTCTTGCTTTAAAGTTAAAAAAGATATATCAAGATATCTTTCTTTGTGATTTATTAATTCATGCATCAGAGGGTTAATAATCCTGTTATTCAGAAAAAACACATTTTGTATATAATGATGATTAGCTAATAATAAAAAGATTTTTGGTTATGAAACAAAACATCACTGCATTCCTGATACATAGTTGTCCACAGTAATTAAACAAACTTTTGTATAAATCTGAAAAATAAATTAGATAGACTGAGAAGAAAACTACTATGAGCTACGGGAGCCACACAAAGTGACAGATTATAAAACTCAAACTGATCCAAAGATAGATGGATCTCGTTTTTTGAAGCATAAAAAAATTCAATTACACTTGCTTTGTAACCATAAAGGACTTTGACAATTCAAGATAAATAGTAAAGGCAGCTGCTGGCTATAACCCAAGCTCTGAAAGTGGAGGTAAGGTTTTGCTGAAAAGCCTATACACCCATCAGTTACTTTGTCCACAAAGAACTGTGGAGCCTCTAGGGGACACGAGGATTCGAGTGAATTTTGTTACACCCAGATCGAATCCCAGGCGTCAGTCGCACTGACCACACTCACAGCACCATTATGCAATTAAGGACATTATTTAATTATCTATTTATCATACTCCGGATGGTATGCACACAGGCTAATGGCCTCGCTTCATTACCATCCATTAGGGGCACGGCACAAAACAACACAGCGAAGTTAATATCTCTCATGCAGCTCCCAGATGAGTTTTTATTGAGGTAGATGTGACAGAGGCCTATGCTAACTGCCTGCCCATTATAATGCTGGTATCGCTATTACTGGTTTATTGTGCTGTACTGGCACATGAGGCTAGCAGATCTGCAGGCAATAAGAACTGTTTTTGTTTGTGCTAAAAAAAACTAAAAAAAAAATGGAATGTATTTGAGCATTTAAAATAAGCACAACATTTTTTTTCCCTACTACCCGAGAGATGACGTCTAGACTAGGTGCCATGAAATTGAACAATTGGTGTGACAATCTAAGTCTCTTTAAACAGCAAAAAAGAATCTGCCGTGTCAGCCAATCATAAAACTTGGAGGTGGCTCTTTGCCAGTGGCCTAAGTTTAAGTGTATTTACTGTTTGTAAGAACAATGGAAGACAGGAGAAGTGTTTGTGAAATCTGTTTGGAATTACTTTTATTTTATTTGTTTACATTTATTTACAAAACAGAAGCGATTTCTGCTCCACCAGTGGCCCCACAATTTCAAATTACAGCACCAAAGATTTGCCGTTTGCAATTTTTATTGCCGCTAGTACCGCAAAAATACACAAAAACAGGTTTAACTTGGGTTTTTATTCAATATATGTTTGCGTCATAAATAAAAAGAGATGTGTTATGGTGTATACAACTTATCACAAGTGCACACACACACTTGATAGCTTGCTTACAACCAGAATTTTCCTATTCACTCTTTTTAAAAGATCTGAAAAAAGCTGTCTTGTAAACACTGTTGGCAGTAGTTTACCCAAAACCTCCTATGTTTAACATTGGCACATACTGTACACTGAATCATGGCCCACATGAGCATATCAGGCCCTCAGCCGTGGTGTGAGAAGTTAAGTATGGCTAAGCTGCGGTTCCTCTTAAATGAGATATTCTTACCATACTCACTGATCCGGAAAGAACCAGCCACATCTGTGTGCAAAAATGCAAGAGATTTAACCGCATATTCAATAAGAATGGCCTAGGATTAGTAAGTCTGCAGCACAGCTAAAGTGAACAACAATAAGGACAACAATTTCAGTTGTGTAAACAACCAATGCTTGGCGCACAAGCTTTTCTGCTCCCAAGGAATGTTAAATAAGCTGTTAGTGGTCATTTAGAATAACAGAGCAAACTGTGGGCAATGGTCTGATTCAACTGTACATCATCTGTGTGGGTATGCAATGAATCTTGGCCTCATTTACCCTGAGATACCATCTTTTAGTAACACAAGTAATGCATCTCAATGCAGCTTTTCTATTACGATATACTTTGATTTTAACCCAAACCAACAAACACAGCAGATGAGTTGGATTAAATGGGTAATGGAATGCTCTTTATTTATAATTGTATTCTCTTCCCTGAGGTCCACTGATAATGTTAGTAGCATTATAATATTATACTATAATACTATAATATTAATTTATTAATATATGATCATTTTCCACCCTGTTTCTGGCCCTCTGTCTGAAATGCTCGGCTTTGGCCTAAGTACCTCCTTAAAACTTCAATGTAAATGCCCACTGTTATGATTGGCCAACATCATGCAGCCCCTCAAATACAGCCATATTTGAAACTCAATCGGAAGAGAATGAACAAGCTCAACAATATTATAAAACTACATTTCAGGGTTTACACAATGCACATCCAACACATTGCATTCAAATATATTAAACTGTTCATCTCAAGCACAGCAGCACCATAAACTATCAAAGAGTCATGACATTTGAAATAGTCATGAATGAAACGGTTTACTTATATATTTGATCAGGTCCAACCATTTGTTTTTAACTTCCCCATCCTTCAATAACAGTTCCTTTGCAAAGCTTTAATTGTATTATGACTTCACAAGCAATTGACTCTGATATGAGCCAAAAAAAAAAAAAAAAACGCACATGCATAGTCCAAACCACGGTGAATAGACGCACACACATACAGTATCAAATCACTGGAAATATATCAAAATGGTCACAGACGTCCATCTAATGCATGGTTACATACACCAACAATTAAAAATAATGCAGATGAGTGAAAGAGCACATCCATGTCTCGCCATCTGAAATACCAGGGTGCTCTCTGTGCAAAACTCGTTCATAGGCATGGGCCTCAGCAATTAGCGGTGAGTTTAACAATGCTCATTAGCACGTGCAACAGCATTCAGCTGTCATCAGTTGTCCATACCGGAGTGCGCGTGTAGCTTTTCTGGTGATAGTTTAGTTACACTGCTTCGCTGAAGATGGATCGCACAGTATATGTGAGTATTTGATAGCGTCTTTTTCAATCAAATGTATGTATATAAAATTGTTTGGTTGTGTGGAATGTGGTCAGATCTACAGATGTAAAAAAATTATCACCACAGTTGTGACAAATGTTGTCAGCACATATGCACATTAGGCAACAAAAGCAATCGATTATGAAAATTGAACATTTAAAGAAAATGCGCTGAAAAGTTTGCTTTTATTCACTATTCTTTAAGTGTCAAACAATCGTGTCTCATCTGTTCAGGGTCTGTAGCGCTTGGAAAAAATGTATAACGTGATACTGAACCCACAAATATCCTGATAATATTTGGTTCGATATTTGTTTCTATACAGCTGTGAGTCAGCCCTCTCAATCACAAATAGCAACAACTCAGTTTGTTCTTTTGCCAACGATTATCTGCACAAAACTCTGGCTCTGCACTGGCTATTGTGTGCAAATTCACAATATTTGCAGGACTCATTTTTCCTCACTTGTAACGAGGCAGATGAGAAATGAGGATCTAAACGCAGCTTTTAATGTAAACAAAAGATGAACACAATAACTCAGAATGATATGAAAAGAATACACAGGGAACTAGGTACGGAACATGACAATACACATGAAGACTGACAAGAGAAACAGGGAAAACAAGGGCTTGAATACACAGGGGTAAACAAGGGAACGAGGAACACCTGTGGAAACAATCAGGGGAAAACCAATCATAAAATGAAACTACAAAAGGACTACAAACTAACAGAAAACAGGAACTAAACAAGAATTTCAACATAAAAGTCAGTACAAAAAAACAGGGAATATGTGACCACTGAATGATACTTTATAGAGAAAATGGAAGAATAGACATTTTATCTCTTTTTATTTTATTTTTTAATTTTTTAAAGAAAATGTCATTTAAATGCATTCTTAAGTAAACATGACATTTTTATATTACATTGTTTTCATATGTGGGTTGATAATGTGAGAGGGCTTCAGCAGGTCTAAATCTTTCTCCTCAGTTTTAATAATTTATAAACAATAGCCCTAAAATGTTAAAATTATTATTATATGTTCTTTGTTTTTTTGTTTTTTTCAAAGTAAAGTTGATCGAAAATTATTTGTTAGTTAAGAGTGTAAATCATGTTTGTTCTTCAGCCAGATCTTATGAAGTGGCGATTTCTCAGAAAAATGTATCCAATCAGAATTTATTCCTCAATGCTTACAAGCAAAGTGTGACAACTGTTTCACAAATCGCATGACCGAAGCCATGCTCCCAAAGCAGCGCGTGAGTCTGAGCTCCACCCAATCAGGCCTTCAGAATTTCCACAGAATCCCTCAACAGTGCAGTGAATAGGCATCTAAAGTCAGATTGTCAGATTCATCAGCCAATCAGATTGATTTATTTGTTCTTGTGGGTGTGGTCTTTCTGATGCTAGTGAAACTTTGTAATATGGCACTTTTCCATCTTCTTAAGATGATTCGCTTATGTTTTCCTCTTTTGTAAGTCACTTTGGATAAAAGTGTCTGCCAAATGAATAAATGTAATGTAAATATGTCCCAGTCCAGGCCTTTTAGCTTGCCTTGAGTGATGCAATCAAGCTTTAAGTGATGTACGTAATTTGAAAGCGAAGAGCGCGAGATCTTGCTGTCGAGTCAGCTGTCATCACTGCTGGTATTGCCATTGAGAAAGATATCCTTATGGATTTAAAATCTAAGATGTTCTGCATGATCGTGCGATTGATTAATTAAACAGGAAAGGAGGTCTGATTTTGACTTCAAGCAAATTGGTACATGCTTTTTGCATTGTTATAGCAACATCAGGAGTTTTCTAAGTGTAAATTAGGCTGCTTGAGCATTCAGTGTCGGATCAAGTTTTGAAAAGTAACCGTGTACCCTGACGAAACAAAATTTAAATCACAAATTAGAGTGCTTTTTCTTGGTATTAGACCTCCTTGGTTCTGGCTTTCGTGTGTGGACGTGTTTTTAAAATGTCAATTGGTATTATTAGTTGACTGCCACGTAATGTATTATGGGCATACGGCATCTTATTCATTGTGAAACTGTTTTTTCTTAATGGCATTAATCGCACTGAAGGCCTAGACTTAAAATGCAAGGTCCGTGGCTGGGAATTTATGGCCTGACATTAAAAAATTATAATTCAATGTACAGTATACCCTGTGACTATTTTTATATGAATAAATGCACAGTATTAAGGGTGTTTTTTAAGTAACATGTTACTTACGATGAAAGTGTTAGCTAAGATAAATACGGAAAAAAACTGGGCCCCCGCCAAGTTTTCATCTGGATAATCTGGCCCCTGCAAGAAAACAGCTGAGCCCTGATGTAGAAGTCACGGAAGTAGAGAATGAGGCATTTTATTCTACATGGAGAGGGTCCGCACATGGGGGCTGAATACTACTCACTTAATCTCAGTAACCGTTCTGTTATTTGACACTTTCACTCATTAATTAAAGTAATCATGGCTGACTATGAATACTAAATTTCTACAATAGCATATGAAACTGAAAACTATTGATTTTAAATAATGCTGCATCTAAGCCGCAAGGTGTCAGTGTAAGTCCACCTTTAAGTTTTGAGTTTTTAAATTTACAGTATGTTTTTACAGTAGAATGACCTCTTATATGTCAACATATCAAGGAAAATTTGATTCCTCATGACATGACCCCTTTAATGCATTTCAAATAGGCCTACTCTGAAAATAGTCCTGTATTGCATGTTTCATGAATGTTAAGACAAAAAAAGTGTCCATATGATGTTGTCATAAGTTTAAGACATGTAAAATGTACATAAAGGGAACTATTTTCACAAAACTTTTTTTTAAGTTACTTAGTTTTAAGTTACTTAATCTAAGTAGGTATTTGTTCAATTATAGCAGATTTTAAGTAGTTGCAAATTGCCATTTTAAGTTCAGTCAAGACATTTACTTAAAATAATTAACATAAATGAACTCAGTGCAAATTGTTGCCTTTGTTTTTCTTCAAGTTCTTCAATCACCTAATTTTTAAAGTGCAGTTTTAGATTCATTAAAGGGATATTTCACTCCAAAATGAAAATAACTTCATGTTCAACCCTCTTGTTGTTTCAAATTTCCATTACTTTCTGTGGAACACAAAAGGAGCCTCAGTCACCATTCTCTTTCATTTTATGGAAAATTAAAGTGACTGTGGCTAGCATTTTGCCTAACATTTCCTTTTGTGTGCAGTGAAGGAAAAAAAGTCATATGGGTTTGTAACAACATGAGGGTGAGTAAATGACAAAATATTATTTTTTGGATGAACTATCCCTTTAAACAGTGGTGCAGTGTCAGAAGATGACAGAGGTGTTTCACAGAAGACATGTTGACAAAACATCATTGACTATCTAGAGATAATTGTGATAGGCAACCTTAGGTGTAGCTGTCAGATGAAATATCTTCTCTTTCCAGTGCAGAGTGGGAGTGGAAATTCGATTTGCGTAACATCATTTTGATTGTCTTTCCTTAGTTTGTGGATATTTCTGTTTAGTTCCAACTCACTGCTTTTGTTTATGAAGCAAAGCATGTTTGCTTCAACACAATTAGATTAGTTTCTCTCCAGTGTCAATCTTAAAACGTTTATGCAGGGCTCTATGTATATGAAATAAATATATGAAAATAAATATGTAACTAGGCAGAGAAGTGAGATAAAAATCTAATTTTCTAATACAAATTTATTTTTTATTTAAAGACATTGAGGGGCTGTTATGTAAATTAAAATTGGGCTGCATCTGTCTTTATTATCTTAGATGCATCTTAGCTAGAATGACAAAATGAAATGGAATAAATCTGATTGGAATGGGACTAAATGGAATAAAATGGAATGAGAAATACAAACTCAACTTGGACTGGAATTAAGAATAGGGTTCAAATGGAATGGAATTATATTGGGTCAAGGGAAACAAACAGAAATTTTAACATGATATTTAATAGGATTTGGAGTTAAATAGCATAATTTAATCTATAGATCCAATTAAAACAGAAATAAATTTAATTAAATTTTATGGGGAAGGAATTAGGAACTGGTATCAAATTGGTGGAATTGGTAGTGTTAAAAAGTTAAAAATGTCATTACCATTACACATCACAACCATCACACACAATACCAACATCCACCTGAAGGTTGATCAAGGCAATGATAAGATCTTAATTCCAAGATCTGTGATAAATGTATCAACAAAGAAGAAACATTTTCGAGATTTCAAGTACAGTAGTCAAACGTGCCCATAGAATCACCCATTTATATACAAAAAATTTGATTTTTACAGTTTAGGAACCATATAAGCCACTTTTTCTATTAAAGAGTGCATTGTTTTCCGTAGATCAATAAATGCATCTCACCAAATAACAACATGAAGGAAACATATTTGTTGTGTCTCTGTGATTGAGTATGTGCACACCCTCAACGCTGATCATTCACATCATGGTAAATCCCTTGGTTCATTTACAACTCTGCTTATGAGGCGGAGTCAGTGAAGAAGAAATACATTATTTAGCCCAATACATAGTACCTTGTGAGACATATACAATGAGACGACTTAAGCGTAATGTTCCACAATGTATTCATGATTAATAGATGAGGACCCAAGTTATGTTGGAAGATATAATGACCTGACCACATGTCTAGTTCAAACCAATCAATACCACTTTCCAAGACACAAATCACTTCTCATCACAGAGCAACTGTCTGTACAGCAATTGTACTGTACAGCAATTCTGTGTACAGTGTGTGGTTCAACAGCACTATAAGAGGGGTTTATTATTTATCACATTTTTTTTTTCTTTGTATAATTCTGATTATTAAACCTACCACCGAAATCACTACAATAATCATTAAATGCAAACATTTATAGCTTCGATAGACTGATTAATCCAAAATAAAGATGTGTGAAAACACTTTTCATTGGTGTCCATGTTCCATATAACACATATTAATATACTCAATTACAATAGCAATGTGCAATCACAGGCTGCCTTACAACATAATTACACATTAGGTACATGCTGTTCATAACAATTGTATCTGTTTCATCTCTGGGTAATGTGAAGGGACTATGTACTATTGAGTATTGTCAACATGCAGCAATTGTAAATGAAGCCATGCTAACGGCTAACTTGGTAACCTTTTATCCAGTTAAAATAGCACCAAATCCAAGTGGCATTTGATTGAATATACAGTATAACACACAAATATTGCATAAGGATACATGTGTTTAGCCAAATGAGGTATCTTTTAAGGGAGCATAATTATGCTTTCTACCTTTTGGAACTGTCAGGAGCTTGCCAATGATGCCTTAAAATACTGTCTAGGTAGGGGGCTCATTAGGTTTTTGGAACAGAGCCAGAATGTTCCTTAGCTTTAGGTATGAAAGGAAGGAAGGGTTGAAACCAGACAGTAATTTCTGACAACTGAGGAGTCTTAAATTGGTTTTTTTGAGTACCGGCGTTTTGCAGCTTATTTTAAAGTCTGATTGGACCACTCCGCTAGATAAGGATGTTGACTGTGGAAGAGACACAAGGCAGAAGATCATAGGAGATCTCTCAGAGGAACAGGGAGGGGATGAGTTTAAGGAGACAGGAAGTTGCATGGTGACAGGACTAGGTGGTGGGTAATGTCAGGGTTCAGTGAGAGTGAGTTGCAAATCATGGACATTTTGATAGTTAAAGGGATAGTTCACCAAAAAAAAATGAAAATTCTGACATAATGTACTCACGTTTATGTTGTTTCACACCTGTATGACTTTATTTCTTCGGTGAAACACTAAAGAAGATTTTAAGCAGAATGTTAGCCTCAGTCACCATTGAATGACACTGACATACAATGAGAGTGAATGGTGACTGAGGCTAACATTCTGCTAAACATCTCCGTTTGTGTTCCACAGAAAAAAGAAAGTCAACTGGGCTTATAACTACATGAAGGTGGGTAAATAATGAAAAAAATTTCATTTTTGAGTGAACTAATGTTTAAAAAACCATCTGTATCATAGTTTCAGAAAATGTCATAAAGGTGAAGTGTATAATTTCTGCACCATAAGCGTCACCCAAGAGAATTAAAAAAATAATGTTTTCAAACACGTTTCCCGAACACTACGTCCATCTGTCATTGGTCAACCGATAGTCCCACCCCAAACTCACACCATTGGTTGAACCAATGTTGCTATGTCGGGCTGGTTGAGTGGCTCAAACAAACACAGCAATGTTTTGATAGCACAAAAGAGCCAAAGTGTTTTGTGCTGAGATTGGAGAAAGTGTTTTCATATAACAAATATGACCTTTGAAAAATAATTCTGATATACAATACCATACAATGTAGCCTCCTACAATGAAGATGTCCTTGAAGGACATTTCTATCCTGATAATGTCTGGTCTCAGGTACAGGCATATGTGTAAGAATTAAAGCAAATTAAGGTTAGGTAAATGCCGTGTTTATTCAAAACTGAACTCTCAGCATATTTAAGAGAAGATATCTTTAGTCATGCTTTCACTCTCTCCAAGTATGTGAATAGACTCAAATTGAACTGTACTTTGCCATTTTCACTCAGAAGAATTTGTGCAAATGATTCGGACACAATAGGCTTTTGAAAGAAATCAATAAAAGCAGAGGAGTTTTTCTACTATTCATTATGTCCTTTCATGTAATAAAGGCATCTGTGAAAACATATTGCTGCATTCTATACAAGTACAGAGGGCCCAATGGGAGAAAGAGCCAGGGAACATCACACATATCATGATTACATATGCAAATTAAACGTTTCATGCATGGACAGTGTAATGGGTAATTTAGCGCCTGACTTCCCCCATTCCTATTGACATAAGAGATGCATAGACAGACAAGAATTTTATTCATTTCTCATACAAACATCATGTTTGCTTTTTATCAACACGGTGATAACACATTACTAAGGTCATTGTAGAAACATGAGTTTTGTCCTTTGGTGAAAAGCCAAAGATTATGGATAGTCCAGAAGAGGAGGAAAAAATTAACACATTGTGTAAGACATGTTGGATAAAGCCATATGCACTCAAATGTGATTGTAGATTTACACCCAAACACCCATATACACCCATAAATCACTTGACCGTGTCTTACAAGAACTTATTGTAATTACCTTAACTCTCTCCAGAGGAGAGCATGAGGTCTTATGTCATTCTTTCGTACACATAGTTACACAATTAAGTAATGTAACATACAGTTACATTTGTGTTTGTGTGGAGAGAGAGAGTTTAAAATGGAGTTTTGTGCCTTTTTCGTCCATGTGTGTTTGCTCTGAGGCCATCTATATCATAGTGCAGTCTTAAACATTGAATTTTTTTTTATTTTTTACTTTTAACAGATATTGGCATTTAAAATTTTGTTTTTCTCTTCCAGGAAAATTAACCAAAAATGCTGATGACTCATGTTGCACTACACAGATTTTTGTCCAATCAAATGCTCCTAGAATAAGAATGTCCCTCCCCCTTCAACCAACAAGCAAAAAGTAAATAATGGTTTATGGCTATGACATAAAAAAAAAATAAAAAAATAAAAAAATAAAAATAAATAGCCAATAGGTTTAGTTAACTATTTTTGCCCAAATTTCCTGTTTAAATAGTAAATATGTCAACACAGGACAGAAAATAGTGCTCATCAAGCAATTTTATGGGGTCTTTAAAGGTGCAGTATGTAACAATTTTCATGTAATATTCACCTTTTTGTTTGCCAATGTGTGAATGGCTTGTAACACAACTTAAAAAATGAGCCCTTCCTGGACTTCCTAGGTTGCCTATTAAAGCCAGTAGACTGATTTTCATGCGAAGGGAGCAGGTCGGTTTTGCTGGGAAAATCCAAAGGATGTGACGTTTATGCACACTCCTGAGAGCCTTGCCTTAGTGCTTCTCTTCTGCTATTCAACAGTGACAACAAACAGTCTGCAACACTAGGTAACGTTATCTTAGAGATGGAATCCAGCTAACGGCCGGCTCCCAACACATCACTTCTAAACAAACTCAGAGTAAGCCAAAAAAACAAACATTTATCTACTGAATCCTGTCTGGCTAAGCGGGAATGTGATTGTGTTCGAGCAAAAACTAGAGTGAACATCGGCAGGGCATTTGATTCCTGGAGGGAACTTCATACGGTTTTGGGGATCAAAACTGACCCTGAATTGGCATTCTTCTTATTGGACAGGTAAGCTTACATAACTGCAAAGCATGTGAAATATAGTGCCATAAGGATTGATCTGTGTAATTTTAGCTAAACTACAATAACACATGAAATGAATGCTAGACAATGTTCAAGATAATGCAAAAAGACCCATTCATTAGTGTAACGTAACTTGGTTATAAAGAAAATATATACATTCTATTATTATAAAACAACAGCGCATCGATATATCAAAATGACAGTTGTGATGGAATCACATCAATACTGAATTGTCAACATATTTATAATGTACAGTCTATTTTATGAACAGCTACTGTCATCATCAACCAAATTTAGCTAACAGCTAGCTAACGCCGACATCGTATAAATGCAGTCAATGTATCATGCAAAGAAAAGTGATTACTTCAAACTACAGTCTGGCATAGCCAGACCAATGTCCACACTTTGTTTTAGCCCTGTTCCAGCACTGGAGACTCAAATATAATATACAGTCTCAAAGTTTGTAGTAAATCAATCATAACTGTGTAATTTTAATTATGCTACCTCATCTGTCAGCATAATGCCGTTGAATCACGTTCAGTCTCTTTGTACGTTACGTCATTGTTTTGGCCGATGCTCGCTCACTCGCGTCCCTATGGAGTGTGTACACGAGCACGAGCAACAGGTAGATGGCTGCAGTTCACTTAACAGCCACAGGTGTCATTAATAACAAGGGTTTCTGAATCTTACAACCTGCACCTTTAAAGATGGCGTGTGTTAGTTTTTCTATAGACAACAATAAGTAGCCTTCCCAAAATCGTAGGTTGATTCTCAAAAACTATAAACACTGTAGATATCTGTTTGTTTGAGCATCCCAACCAGCCCAAGTTAGCAACTCTGGCTTAACTAATGACATGAGTTTGGGGCAGGACTACCTCTCTCTATGACCAACAGAAAATGGGAGCTGTGTTCACAAAACCTGTTTAAAACAATCATTATTTTTGTGATTCTATTTGGTGACATTAGTGGTGCCAAAATTACACTTCACCTTTAACACATTACACATTACTTTCACTTGGCAGGTAACCATCTAGACGTAGGTAATTTAGCTTTAAAATCTATTCAGGCTGTATTCATCAGCAGCAAATGTGTTTATGTCTATATCAGCATGTGTGAGTGTGAATGAGAAAGTATGAGCATGATACTGAGACAGAGAGAAACAATATTATTTCAGTAACAGAATTATCGCATTATCCTCATCATCTCAGTTGGAAGGTGTATACACTTTGGTCATTTCCTGTGTGATCCCTAGCTTACACATGCTCATAAAATAGACTTAAATTCTTTCAAATTGGATATATTAGCACAAAGTGTATTTATGTATATTTGTGTGTGAGTGTATTTGTGTGTGTCTAGTAAAAGCCTGGCCTGAATAAGATGCAGAGAGAGAGCAAAGTAGAGAAAAAGAGAGAGTGAGAGAGAGAGTGAATACAGAGCAGAATAGGATGTGACAGGCTCTATTCACTACCTTCAGCAGTAAAGTGCGATGCTCCTCTTATGAGTTAAATACCTAATGATGATCTGATCTAAATCTGATGTATGCTGTAAGTGCACTGAAGTGAAGGGCTTGGGGAAGCAATGCTGGGGAGGATGTATGTTACAGTAAATGTTAAAGGGATAGTTCTGTACTAGACGTGATCATTCCCTTGGTCCCCCTCGCCTGGAGTTTGGGCACTTGGCTTGCGCTTTCCAACCCATCGCGATGGCTGACCCGGACCGTCCGACTCGGCTACGCGATTCAGTTCGCCAGGCACCCGCCCAGGTTCAGCGCCATCCGCTTCACCTCGGTTACCTTGTGTGTGGAGATTGCTACCCTTCTGCGCAAGGGCACGATAGAGCCTGTCCCTCCAGCTGAGATGAAGAAAGGGTTCTACAGCCCTTACTTCATCTTACCGAAGAAAGGCGGTGGGTTGCGACCAATCCTGGACCTGCGAGTACTGAAATGGGTTTTGCACAGACTCCCGTTCAAGATGCTGATGCAAAAACGCATTCTAGCGAGCGTCCAGCATCAAGATTGGTTTGCAGCGGTAGACCTGAAGGACACGTACTTCCATGTCTTGGTCTTACCTCGACACAGACCCTTCCTGCGGTTTGCCTTCGAAGGCCAGGCGTACCAGTACAAGGTCCTCCCCTTCGGCCTGTCCTTGTCCCCTCGTGTCTTCACGGAGGTCGCAGAGGCAGCCCTTGCCCCACTAAGGGAAGTGGGCATCCGCATCCTCAACTATCTCGACGACTGGCTAATCCTAGCTCACTCTCGAGAGTTGCTGTGTGCACACAGGGACCTCATGCTGCGGTACCTCAGCCAACTGGGGCTTCGGGTCAACTGGGAAAAGAGCAAACTCTCCCCAGTTCAGAGCATCTCTTTTCTTGTTTTGGAGTTGGACTCAGTCTCAATGACAGCGTGTCTCACGAACGAGCACGCACAGTCGGTGCTGAACTGTCTGAAGGCGTTCAGACGGAGAACAGCGGTTCCACTGAAGCTTTTTCAGAGGCTCTTGGTGCATATGGCATCCTCAGCCGCGGCCACACTGCTCAGGTTGATGCATATGAGACCGCTTCAGCACTGGCTTCAGACTCGAGTCCCGAGATGGGCATGGCGCTGCGGAACACATCACGTGGCCATCACACTGATCTGTCGCCACCTCTTCAGCCCTTGGACCGACCTTGCATTTCTACGGCCAGGGGTTCCTCTAGAGCAGGTCTCCAGGTGCGTCGTGATTACAACAGACGCCTCCAAGACGGGCCGGGGCACCGTATGCAACGGGCACACAGCCACCGGCTCCTGGACTGGCCCGCGGCTGCGTTGGCACATCAACTGCCTAGAATTGTTGGCAGTTCTGCTCGCCCTGCGGAGGTTTCGGCCACTGATCCAGGGCAAGCACGTGTTGGTCCGGATGGACAACACAGTGACGGTAGAGTACATCAACCCTCAAGGCGGTCTACGCTCCCATTGCATGTCACAACTCGCCCGCCATCTCCTCCTCTGGAGTCAGCAGCGCCTCAAGATTCGGTCGAGCACAGGTAGACCTGTTTGCTTCCCGGGAATCCTCCCACTGCCTGCTTTGGTATGCCCTGACCGAGGCACCCCTCGGTATAGATGCGCTGGCACACAGCTGGCCCCAGTGAGCCTACTTGCACAGACCCTGTGCAAGGTCAGGGAGGACGAGGAGCAGGTCGTCCTAGTAGCACCCTACTGGCCCACTCAAAAGAGGTTCTTGGATTTCACGCTCCTCACGACAGCCCCCCTGGCAAATTCCCCTGAGGAAGGACCTTTTTTCTCAGGGATGGGGCACCATCTGGCACACGTGACCAGACCTCTGGAATCTCCACGTCTGGCCCCTGGACGGGACACGGAAGACCTAAGTGGCCTACCACCCGCAGTGGTAGACACAATCTCTCAGGCTAGGGCTCCCTCTACGAGGCATCTGTATGCCTTGAAGTGGGGTCTGTTCATAAGTGGTGTTCTTCCCAATGTGAAGACCCCCAGAGATGCGCAGTCAGATCAGTGCTTTCCTTCCTGCAGGAGAGGCTGGAGGGGTGGCTATCCCCTTCCGCCCTGAAGGTGTATGTAGCCGCCATTTCGGCTCATCACGATACAAAAGATGGTAAGTATTTGGAGAAGCACGACTTGATCATCAGCTTCCTGAGAGGCACTAGGAGGTTGAATCCCTCCAGACCGCACCTCGTCCCCTCGTTGGACCTCTCTGTAGTACTTCGGGGTCTACAGGGAGCTCCCTTAGAGCCCTTGGAGTCAGCTAAGCTTAAGGCACTCTCTTTGAAGACTGCCCTCCTGACTACGCTCACTTCCATCAAAAGGGTACGGGACCTGCAGGCATTCTCTGTCAGCGAATCGTGCCTGGATTTCGGTCCAGTTTACTCTCACGTGATCCTGAGACCCCGACAGGGCTATGTGCCCAAGGTTCCCACGACCCCTTTTAGGGATCAGGTGGTGAACCCCAGGAGGAGACAGACCCAGCCTTGGCATTGCTGTGCCGGTGCAAGCTTTACGCATTTATTTGGATTGCATGCAGAGCCTTAGAAGCTCCGAGCAGCTCTTTGTTTGCTTTGGTGGACAGCGGAAAGGAAGCACTGTCTCCAAACAGAGGATCGCCCACTGGGTCACTGATGCCATCACGATGGCATATCAGGCTCAGGACGTGCCATCCCCTGTGGGGTTACGAGCCCACTCCACCAGGAGTGTGGCAGCCTCCAGGCCTCTGGCCAGTGGCACCTCTTTGGCAGACATCTGCAGAGCAGCGGGCTGGGCAACACCCAACACCTTTGTGACGTCCTACAATCTCCGGGTTGAGCCGGTGTCATCCCGTGTATTGGCAGGTACGAGCAGGTAAGTTCCGGGACAAACTGGCCGGTTGTACCGCTTGCACACAATTACCCTTGAGATGAAAATGTGCGCTCTTGACTCCCAGTCGTGTTCACAGACTGTGATCTCTGGATGACTTTCCTCCTTAGCCCCCTGGCAGTTGAGTTTGCAGAGAAACTCGCTGACCGGCCCAGTATGTGCGCTAATGAGCCCCTGTACTGAGGTAGGTGCTCCACATGTGCTGGTTCCCCGAAGGCGACCCCATGTGATATCTTCTGCAAAATTGACGGCAAACTGCGTCTTCCTTGGGCAGAGGCCCCTCTGCCCCCAGTTGCCATGCTCTGTAGAAACTCCAACCCCCTTTGGGTAGGACCTACCATGGGACCTCTCCACATGACATACTTCCAACAAGACTCGGTAAGACCATGTGACATATTCCACTCAGAATACCCCCCTCTTTTGGGCAGGGTGTGGTCTCCGCAGTGCCTTCCCCTTGGGAGGGACACCCCCTGATGCAGACACTTATGGCTTCCAGTCAGTTAACAAATTCCACTCTTTTTGGGGAGAAAAGAGAGGGAAAAGAGGCCTCGGCTGGGCTAGCCTGCCCCTATAGTTGGGCAGCTGACTTGTTCCTAATGGACCATTTGACGCTCATATCTGCAATAGCAAGATTTACAGTGAAAACGTAGTTACATCTTGGTCTGTTTTCACCCAAAACCAACTTTAAAAGACATTGATTAAACAACTGGAGTTTGATGGATTATGTTTATACTGACTTTATCTCTTTTTTGAAGCTTCAATGGCCTGATCACCATTCACTTGCATTGTATGGAACTACAGAGCTGAGATATTCTTCTAAAAATCTTCAAGTAGCCAATCATCTTCCATCTCTCTCCTGGTCTTTTATTTAAATGGTTCAGATTTGCAGTTAAGCTGGTTTCTCTGCAGGGTGAGTTTTTTTTTCTGAAACCCATCTCCACCCCAACCTAACTTTCACCTGCCTAGATCTGCTGCAGGGGGATTGTTTAAGTCTATTTGTGCAGCAGTATGTAACATGCTCGATGCAGCATGTCTGGCATTTTGTCTCATTGTGCAGCAGCAGCAGCATGTCCACATGCTAACTCAGTATGTATGTGTTTTTCTAGCAGTAGCAAGTTTCTGTACTTGCTCTGCAGCAGCAGCAGCATAGCAGATCTTGTCCGCCAAGACCAATATCGTATCAATATTGTCAAATGCACTTTAACATGCTAAATCTTTCCGAGGGTGGCATGACCGAACTACAGTCTTGACAAACACAAAATAGGTTAGAAGCTCTACTTTAAGGCCTCAATATACTTCCGGAGGAGTTCTTAATTGTTCTTTGTTTAGAGGTAAAAATAAGTTTTTAAACAGATGAACAACAGCATAATGTTTGCGGACACTCTGATACTCGCCACACCGCTGTGGAAGGCGTTTAGAGGAGCATTTAAATATGAGGATGCTAATGTGACATTAAAATGAGTTATCAATGACTTTATGCCTCATTCTATGAGTAGAATTCACATGAGGTCAGTAAAAGAAGCTGTTAACCACTCGATGATGATTTAAAGTAATATATGCTGTAGACAATTTTTAATTTGTCTTGTTTACTTTTTGAATTCATGATGCTAATGTGCTAACATGATATACCATAATAATATACCATAATATGCACCAGTTACACTCTGTTATTGTAATTTATGATAAAACTGATACAACTGCAAAGATGAATGTATAAAATTTTTATGTGCAGAATAAAGAATGTGCAGAGGTGGGTAGAGTAGCCAAAAACTGTACTCAAGTAAAGGTACTAAGTCTTTATGTCTGTCTGTGTGTTCAGTGTTTCAGCTAAGAAGTCATATTGAATGCAATAAATGTCTCACGTGGATTGTTCAGCTGGCTTCCGCTTTCTCCTTCATAGGAAAGGCAGAGGTCTTCCACATTGGTGCCGAAACCTGGGATATGGAAGAGGAAGGCGCTGTTATGGAGTCCTCGCCACTGGCTGAAGATCGCGATGCTGAGGAGAATCCCGATCCAGTGGTGCTGGAGTGGTACATCGGCCGAAAGGGACGGGTCCAGTGCCATCGCTCGGCATTGCAGACGGAGGCATTGCAGCTGGCTGAGGACCGTTTGGCAGCGTGTTCGGGGGCCGGCAAGCCTGTCTCTCTCTCTCCTCTCTCTCCCCTCTCTCCGCTCTCTCCTTTCTCTCTCTTTCTCCCTCTCCTGCCTTCCCCTCTCCTTTCCCTCGTCCTGTTCTTATTCTCAGAAGCCATCCTGCAGCGTGGCAGCTGAGGCACCAACACTCCCTCTCTAGAAATGGGGGGGTAAGTCACAGGTCAGATGACTCCCTGGCCTGTAGGGCAAGTAGGGCGTGGCCGAGCGGTGTCTGGGCAGAGCGAGGCCGGAGAGATAAGTGGTGAACGAGTTCCACCTGTGCACTACACCGGTCTCGCATTCTAATGAGGAGCATCGGGAGTATTTAAGGAGAGGAGGCAGCAGCAGAAGGGGAGAGAGAGATGCACGAGCAGGCCCTTCTGCTCGCGTTCACTTTCTCATTCGCTCCAAGTGAGTTGATCATACTCTTAAATGTCGATCAATCAATCTGTGATAAAATTGTATCTAGAGTACTGTAGACTGTAGAGTATTGTAACATGGATGTGCTTATATCAGACAGTTCTGATGAAAATTCACGAGAATTATTTCTCATTTTTTAACCACTCCACAGATTTCTAATTAGCAAACTATAGTTTTGGCAAGTCTTTTAGGACATCCACTTAGTGCATGACACAAGTAATTTTATTGTTTACAGACAGATTGTTTCACTTTTAATTGACTATATCACAATTCCAGTGGGTCAGAAGTTTACATACATTAAGTTAACTGTGCATTTAAGCAACTTGGAAAATTCAAGAAAATGATGTCAAGCCTTTAATCAATTAGCCAATTAGGCTAATTGTATAATTGGAGTCAATTGGAGGTGTACCTCTGGATGTATTTTAAGGCCTACCTTCAAACACAGTGCCTCTTTGCTTGGCATCATGGGGAAATCAAAAGAAATGCCTGAAGGTACCACGTTCATCTGTACAAACAATAGTACGCAAGTATAAACACCATGGGACCATGCAGCCATCATACCGCTCAGGAAGGAGACACGATCTGTATCCTAGAGATGAATGTAGTTTGGTGTGAAAAGTGCAAATCAATCCCAGAATAACAGCAAAGGACCTTGTGAAGATGCTGGAGGAAACAGGTTGACAAGTATCTATATCCACAGTAAAATGAGTCCTATATCGACATAACCTGAAAGGCTGCTCAGCAAGAAAGAAGCCACTGCTCCAAAACTGCCATAAAAAAGCCAGACTACAGTTTGAAAGTGCACATGGGGACAAAGATCTTACTTTTTGGAGAAATGTTCTCTGGTCTGAAGAAATAAAAATTGAACTGTTTGGCCATTATGACCATCATTATATTTGGAGGAAAAAGGGTAAGGCAAGCCGAAGAACACCATCTCAACCATGAAGCATGGGGGTGGCAGCATCATGTTGTGGGGGTGCTTTGGTGCAGGAGGGACTGGTGCACTTCACTAAGAAAACTAAGTTTAAATTTATTTGGCTAAGGTGTATGCAAACTTCTGACTTAAACTGTATACTCAAACACTCAAAGAAATTTGTAGGATACTGCTACCATAGAAATGTGCCTCGGTGAAATGAATTGAAGATACTAATGTACAGATAGCTTAACTGGGCATGTATTTAGTCTATGTGAAGGAATGTTCATCCACAAAAACACTGTAGAACAGTATCTGACAGTGTCAGATGCTTTAACTTGTGCTATGTTAGCCTCAAACTTTGGCTCTCCCAAAGTATCATAAGTAAAGCACTTTGGAACTGTCGTAGTTCTCAGAGACCTTCTGTAGTCTCCATCTACTTCACTACAGACACCTTGTTCTGTGCCACACTCTACATCATTTGAGAGTTGTTGTGCATCCTCTGCATCATCACAAGAATCTACAGATCTGACCAAGGTCTGTGAGTCATCTGAAAGTCTCAGAGGAGGAGGCCTTGTGTCAGAGTCTCAAGATTCATCAATCTCAACTCTTTCAGCAATTTCAACTATTTCATCAAATGTTCTTTCTGTTTTTCAATGTCTTTTTTTAGACTCTGTAACAATGTAAATGACAGGCTGCTGTCCAATTTCTGCCCATTAGGAAGAAGATGGAAACCCATAGGTCTTTTCAACACCTAAGTGGCTAGAATTATCATGTATTGACCTGAAAACAGTATCAAGGAATTTCTGAGGCAACAACAACTGTTTTCGTTTTTGTTTGTTAGGTGCATGAGTGCAAAGAAACATCACTCCATCTTCCAATTTGTACTTCTCCCACTCTCTCATGAGCAGGGGATGGTCCTTATGGGCTTTCTTATTGACATTGTTGGGGTCCCCTTCTTTAAGAGCTCTCCACAATTCACCAAAACAGGGATCTTCCTGCTGGGAAAATGTTACATCAGAAGAACTCAGCCTAGGAATAAAAGCAGTATTAAATTTGGCTAAGTTGCAGTATGCTGTAGGGACTGGTTTTGGGGACAACTCTGCAATTGTTTGAAAGGCAACTTGACTCGTCAAGCCCTGGCAGTTTACACATGGCTCTCACCCCAGAGGATGAGATATTTGTCCAGCGCTCGTCTCCCACCAGACTCCGGTGAGGACGGTGAGACAAAGCATCAGCATCTATGATTTGATTACCAGGCCGGTACTCATTGAAAGCTGCTTCACATTTATCATTCCACCTGTTGCCAAATGGATCAGATGCTTTGTAGAAAACCTTTTCTGGGTTCTTTTCTGTTTTGCTTTTTAGGTTTTTGTATGGCAAGCAACCCTGCAACAACTTTGGAATAATATTTTACAAACCATCTATAATACCCACAGAATCCCAAGAAAGAGTGTAGTTCAGTTCTGAGGTCTGAGCCAGGAGCTGAAGGCTTCTATTTTAGAGGGATCAGTTGAGACACCATCCTGAGACACAATGTGACCAACATAGTTTGACAGAAAGTGCACTTGTCTAGTGATAATTTGAGTCCCTCACTTTGCAAGCGATCAAATACTTTGAGGAGCCTTTCCTCATGTTCCTCCAGGGTTTGCCCAAAGATGATGAGGTCATCTAAATACACCAAGACTTTCATCAGGTTCATATCTCTGACTCTTTTTTCCATGACTCTTTGAAAAGTCGAAGGAGCTCCAGAAATTCCCTGTGGCATCCATTGAAAATGGAAAAACCCAACTAGACAGATAAAGGCGGTCTTTTCTTTGTAACCTTCACATAGAGGGATCTGATAATATCCACTGTGAAGATCTAATACACTAAACCACTTGCTGCCATTTAGGCAGGCAAGAGCATCTTCAATGTGAAGGACTGTGTATTGATCTGGGATGGTGCGGTGATTCAGTGTTCTGTAATCCACACATCCTTTTCTGACCGTTCTTTTTCCTCACTACTATGATTGGTGAGGCGTAAGGACTCCGTGACTCAGAAATTATGCCAGCATCCTTCAGCTTTTCCAAATGCTGTCTGACATCCTCAATGCCGGCTGGTGCAAGCAGTCGAGATCTTTCACGAAAGGGTTTATCCTCAGTCAGTCTGATGTTATGGTGAGCACTTTTTGAGGGCCTACATCAAATTCATGACAGGAGAAAACATCTTTCCTTTCCAACATCTTTTGAGACAGCCTTTTCTTCCACTCCTCAGGTACAGGTGAATCATAAAAATTGAAGGAGCCCAATGTCACTTGTGTTTCAGAGCTGCTTTCACATGATGAAGAGGCAGAAGGTACAACATCAACAGGAAACACATGAGCAATGGGCATACCTTGCTTAATAGTGACAGTGCGAGTGGAGACATTTCTGACAGTGACACCAATTCTCTTAGAGTGTACAGCAGTTGCTGGCTGCAATTCTTCCCTCACCAACAACTCTGGACTTTTCAGGTTGATCCAACAGTGTTTTAGTAGATGGCTCACTTGGGTATTTTAGGATTCCTGTTACCCTTGCACTTTCACCTGGGGACAATTTCAAAGGCTTTAGGCATGGGAACCACACAGTACCTCAATTAATATATTGGCCTATCTGTAATGGTGATAACCCACTCATATGCATCTTTAATTATAGGATGCACAGACAAAGTCTGGAGAAAATCTTGTCCCAGTTTTTCTTTGCATGCCTCAATCAGCTTTTACAACACTGAAGTGTTTGTTCCCAACAGAATAGTGATTTCACCTTTCATAAATGGGTCAGGATAGACCAACAAAAGTGCATCAATGGTCTCAGCCACTCCAGCTATAGATCCTGGAAACTAAAGCTTCAGAGACAAACATCCATCATATGGGTACTGCTGAGAACTTAGGTCCCATATTTCCAAATTCTCAATTGGCATTAATGGCAGGTGCTTCAGATACTTGTCATTAAAGGATCGATACAAAAGAGTGATTTGTGATCCACTGTCCAGCAAAGCTTTTGCATAGACCCCTTCTATCTGAATGGGAAGGTTAGAGCAAGGCCCAACTAAGTCTGAGGGGAGAACAGCTTTCTCTGCTTTTACTTTCTTGCACTTTGTGGAACGTGTCTTACCCGGAGCTTCAGGCCATTCCTCTACTGAGCCCTGTGGTAGTTTCCTGGCTGCCGTTTCAATTTGATGAAATGCTGATTAACTTTCCTCAAATTTTCTTCATTCCCACAATCATGTTTTAGATTTCCATCTTCTCCATATTTATAGCAGAAGTAGTTTGTGCTAACCCTTGTTCTGTTTGGTGCACTCCTCTTAGCAGTTGCAGCTAAGCTATGCATCTTGGGAGATTCATGAGCCACAGGTTCGATTTCTGCAGTCAACAAATGAGACACTTCATTCTTTAACTCTCTAACTTCCTTCTTTAGTTTTTCAACTTCAGAGTCAGCTAAATTAGTTTTAGCAGAAGACTCATTCTTATTGGAAGTTACAGCAGATACAGCTACACTAGCCTGAACTGAATTTCTGTTGTGAATCATGTTCTCTTCTTCTCTCACCTCTTTCAAACGTTCAGTGAAAGATGGTGGGTCACACAGCATGTGTGTCATTCTCAAGCGAAGAGCTAACATGTCATTAGGAAGAGCTACTCTGATTATTTGCTGAATGCGAAGCTGATTCATTTTAGAGAACTCAATGCCTCTTTTGCACAATACACTGTGCAACAACTTGTCGAATCTCAATATATACATTGAGAGCTTTTCACCTTCATTCTGAAAAGTACTCCTAAACCTCACATCAGATCAGCAGCATTTTCTGTGGTACCAAAAGCTGTCTCAAGTGCAATGAGATAATCACTAGAAGTAGCTGAGGGATTTCCAATCTTTTCAAACCTCACAATATTTGCTGACCCCTTAGACATTCTACAAGTCTTTGTTTCCTGATATTGTCAGAACACTGTCATTCTTCAAGAATGTGTGTGGTCTGTTCAGCCCATATTTCATGCTCATCTTCAACATTTGGTGTGGGTGTCACCCCTGAAAAGGTACAAAGTTTTCTGTAGCTTGGACCTTCAGCAGGTGAAACCAAGTGACACTTATGAACAAGAGAGTTAATAGCCCCAACAAGTTTAGTACTAAGGGGAAGCAAAGAGGAAGCCATACTCTGTACGTCAGCTAGGGATTTTCCCTCTTGCTGTAGAAAAGAGAGTATCTTAGTGTGGAACTCATCACCTCTATTGTGCACAGGTGTTTGAGTTGTGACACTAATAACATGTGTGTGCCATGAACCTACATTGGGTGCTCCAATTACAGCAGGGAGAGAAATTTCAGAAACCTTTCTAGAAGTTTCAGTCAAGACAAACTGCTGCCGTTTAGTCACATCAGAGCGATGGCCATGCACTTTGGACTTACTCATGCCCGGAATGGCGTCGAGCACATTGTACACAAATTTGTCTTTACAATCTGAAGGCACATTGCTCAGCATAATGGCATTCTCAAGTGCAACACGTTCCTCATTATACCAAGCAATGACCTCACTGACATCCAAATTGCTCACCTGTCTCTTTCAGCAGTAAGACTATGTGTGCAGAAAAACATGTGAGTAGGCATAAAATAAAAAACTGCTCAGCATTAAAGATTGTTCACACTTTGCCCACAAAAATTCAGAAAATACACAGGGTGCTTCTCATTTCCTAAATTGTGCATCCTCGTTTCCTCACTCCTCCGTCCTTCAGCCCGTAACCCGGAAACTGATCAAACTCAGCCATGATTAAGGACATATCAATACTTTAATCATACCAAGAGGAGGCGAGGATCGAGGATGGGAGAAGTATCCCGAGGACGCTTGAGCGAGGAAACACGGTGTATCCTATGCAGAAGTCATATTGCTCAAAGCACCTGAGGCATGCCTATAAATTCTCCTCCCACTTCACATCTGTCCTTTTCCAACAATGGCTGAAACACTGATGATTCATAAATGTAAGTAGGCCATTTAAACTTCTTTTGTGTTTAAGCAAATATTAAGTAACATTTAAAAAGCCACAGATTATTTTTGTTAAATTGCCAAGATCACATATGCAACCTGTTAAATTAATTCATGAGCATTTTTCTCAAATAACGGGAAAAAAATAATCCCTTTATTAACAAATTTAACTCGCTGTTGTAACGTTAAACGTTGTGTGATCGATATGATAAAACTGATTGCGACTCTGCCTTTTATGTGTTTATCATGTAGTCTGCCATTCATTGTCTAAGCGCTTCCATTTTTTTTTTTTTACAACCATTACTGATGTTGCATATGCTCCTCATGTTTCAGCACAAAGGGGCATATACTTTCTTTCTAAAGAAGAGGCTTGTAAAGCTATATATTTTTTATTTAGGTTAAAGATGTAAGTATCCCCAAACAGACAGAATGTGACGATGACTTTGAATTGAACAACTGTAATGTGAGTTATTTCTTTCATGGACTGATGAGGAGACCCTAAATTTAATAAGGCTGAGGACTGAAAACCATTTAGACTTCACTGGGAGGAGGCACAGTGCTAAAAAAAAGCCTGGGCATAAGTTAGTCTTATGCTGTATATGAAAAGATATGTTAACAGTTTGACATGTAAAGAGGTCTTAACTAATACCTCTATAATATAATAAAAGTTATTGATATCTATTGTAGGAAATCTAAAAATGTACATATAAATATGTATGACAAACTTCTTTACATTGTGAGATTATTGTATCACATTTTTCTGTGCCTTGTAAAATGTTTTATATTGTACAGTGACCCAGTGGAGAAAATGGAGTGGCGACTTGACGTGGCTACATGGCATGACATGGTAACATGGTATGGCAGTATCCTGACTTGGCCATGGTAGGCGTGGATGCTGACTCGTTAGCCGTGGCAGGCGTGAGCACTGGACCATGGAGCAGAGGCGGGCCTGGATCATGGAGCAGAGGCAGGCCTGGACTGTGGAGCAAAGGCTTGCTTGTCACATGGCATGGAGCAGTCTAGGGCTTGGCTGAGATATGGCATGGAGCAGACTGTGGCGCTGCTGTGACATGGCATGGAGCAGGCTGAGGCACTGCTGTGACATGGCATGGAGCAGGCTGAGGCGCTGCTGTGACATGGCATGGAGCAGGCTGAGGCACTGCTGTGACATGGCATGGAGCAGACTTAGGCGTGGCGGTGACATGGCATGGAGCATGCGTGACATGGCATGGAGCAGGCCAAGGCGTGACATGGCATGGAGCAGGCCAAGGCGTGACATGGCATAAAGCAGACTCTGGTGTGGCTGTGACATGGCATGGAGCTGACTCAGGATCAGGGGCAGAAGGTGGCGCAAGCTCTGCGACCGTGACGTGGGACCCTGGCTCATCGACCGTGACGTGGGACCCTGGCTCATCGACCATGACGTGGGACTTGTGTCCACCTCCCCCAGAGTGAACGATGAACCACATATCAGTAGGGCAAGGTCGATAAATTGAGTCAGGCTGTAGGTACTCCAGCTGCCTGGCATCAAGAAGGAGATTGGCTCATTCAGCCCAAAGCGAAAACAGTACTTGAGGGCAATCTCATTAAAATCGACCCTGCTGGCCAGAGCACAAAAGTCCTCTACAATTCCCCTAATGTAAATGAAGAAGCTGAACTGCTGGGTTCATTTTGCGGTCAGGTATTCTGTAACGAATGCTGGCAATGACAGGCAGACGAAGACTATGGTGATGTGAAGAACCCAAGTGCAGTTTATTCATAAACGTGAAATCCAAAAACATGGAAACAGGGAATCACATGACATGGCAAAGAAACAGGAAATAACATGACATGGAAACACTTTTCAAAATAAAAGACATTAACACAAAACATGAACAAAAACACATCTAGATGTGACACATCAATATTTGAAAGGATTCTGTACAAACATTTGAAGAACACACACAGAATTTGACTGTTGTAATAAAATTATATTCATGGTTTAAGTTACAGACAGTGATAATAACATGCTATCAGTGGAAACAGTTTGGGGAAAAGTTTCACGAAAGAAAATATTTAGCAATTACAATACTGCCCTACAAAGGCAAAAGACCTTAACTCGCTAGAGTGTGGAACTGAGAAAAATGACTTTAAAGTTTTTTAGTTGTCCAGCCAAATGTATTATAGGTAGGACACTGGAAATCTGGCAGTTAGCTATTTTAGTAATGAAATTTATCTACATAAAAAAAATCTTGAGCTCAAACTTTACTTTTGACCCCTATTTTGAAGTTACTGTACTCTGCCTTTGTATTGTCTGCAAAAAAGTGAGAAGTCATGCCAAGGCAAAAGGCAGTAACTTCCACATTATCAATATTTGGTTGCTAATCACAATTAACAAAATCATTATAGTAACACCTGTATAAACCTAGTGATCATGGTATTTATTTTGGATGATTTACAATGACTTATAGCCATGTACTTATTGCTATCCTGTGCTTTGTTTGTATTCTGATGGCATTTTAAATACATTAGACATGACAAATACCTCCATAGCGGTAAAGAATATCTTCAATTGGTGTGTAGCAAAACTAACAGGTTGACTGCAGATAGGTGACACTTAATTATATGAATAAATACAAGATAAGCATATTTCTAATGAGTAAACATAATAATTTAATTAATAATGGAATGCAAAGATATAACAAATCATGTACAAATTTAAAATGCATGGGATTGGAATAAGAGATAATAAATCATGTACAAGTAAGTGAACTTGGAATCCTGTTTATTTCTTGTTGTTTCATGGTGTTCTTACTCGTCATCCTCCACAATATTGCTCACAGGCAGTGAACACCAGAAAGCTCTCCTGTTTTGGGGCATAAAAGGACATAGATTTTTTATGATGTCCTTCTTCTTTGCCTCTTCAATCCCCCGGTCATGTGGTCTCAGGAAAGAGGGTACGTTCAGCTCTAACTTAGCCCGGAGGAAGTCCAACTCGGTAAATTGAGCATCCGCATGGGTTTGTTTGAAGAACAGGCTCCTGGAGCCACGTCGCAGCTGAATCACTGCCATCTTGACCAAATTTGTTGCCTTCTTGGTCTTAACACTGGAGTGGCCATCCTTCCAATTCAGCACATTAGCATTCTTCATTTCGACCACTTCCACCTTCCTGGAATTTGAGCTTGACACAACACTTACAAAATCCTCAAAGTCATACACCACTCCTCCAGGACGATTTCTCATCTCCTGCTCGACACCATGGTGAAGACTGTCAGCACTCATGAAAGTGTGTCCCTTCTCAAAATATTTTAGAGTGATATCCTCCACAGAGGTGGTATAGCAGGCACCAATTCTTGTTTTGGGCAGAACAGTTGTCCACCCAGAAGATGCTGTGGCATATGTCCCTTTCTTTCTCTAGTGCAGTCACATAGGCCGAGGTGATCTCTGCTGCACTTCGCCCTGCCGTGCCCTCATTCCAGACCACAGAGATGGTGGTTTTTTTATTTTTCTTCTTGCCTACAGAGGCAAAGGTCTCATGGAATGCCACGATACGCTTCGTGAAGATTGATGTTTTCAGCCCAGGCATACGAGGCAACATGATTACTTTTTGAAGGTCCACACTCCTCACTGATGTGTCCTCTGGCCAGTCATTCTCCGCATCAGCCTGGTATGTCATCCTGCTCTGCACGGCAGACTCCTTATGCCCATGCCACCTCTGGCACTGCAAGCAGTCCATGACATGGCCATCCCCATCATGGTCATTTTTCATGTGCTGATCCTGCAGTAGGCACTCCTCACATTCCTCCTCTTTGCAAAGCTGATGTTCTTATGCTTCACAGCTTTGCGGTAGCTTTCATAGGAGCAGCTGCTGCCTTTTTCCAAATAATCAGCATACATGAGCTTGATGTTAATGTCACTAGGGAGGTAGCGACGATGTGGGGCATGCTCCCTTCGATAGTGGCTGACTGATGGGTGGAAGGATTCAATATGGTCATATACAGGCTGCATGTCCAGTTTGTTGGCCGGTGTATGTCTTCCTCTTTGGTCTCTTGGGATCACTTCATTTCCTATCTCCTTCCCCATCACAGAGAGGACTAGGCTGTCATTCGCTGGGTGGTACCCCAAAGTGGCCAAAAAGAATGTTTTACAGACCTGCAGTGGGACCTGATCTTCATTCTTTAGCCTGTAAACAAGGGACCTGCCACGCCGACTTGTTTTTCCATCCACACACAGTTTTGCTGTTGGTAACTGGCTGACACTGTGGAACATGAATGCACGTCTGTCTGTGTATTCCATGTCCCAGTACCTGTTCCAGATCTCCTTACGCCTCTCCTCACTAAATTTGTCTGTGCATTTTCTTCTGCATTTCTGGCCACACGGATCTCTCATTGGTGGGGTTTTGGATGGAGTGAGGGTGGGCTCTGGTAGTAGAGCTGTGGCTGGAGCGAGGTTGGGCTCTGGTGCTGGTAGTAGAGCTGTGACTGGAGTGAGGGTGGGCTCTGGTGCTGGCAGTGGTGCTGTGACTGGAGCGAGGGTGGGCTCTGGTGCTAGCAGTGGTGCTGTGACTGGAGTGAGGGGAAACTCCATAAGAGCAACAAGGGTGGTGTCAGGTGTGCTGCAGCACAGCTCATCGGAACCAAACGCCGGGAAACTAATATTCAGACAACTATCAAGAACTGTCCATGTTTTTGGTTTTGGTGCTGGATCACAATCAATATCCCCACAAGTAACTGAAATGAACAGAACAAATTGGAGACATGCATGGGAAAATAAATGGAACACAAACATGAAATATTTGAACAATATTTGATTAATTAATGTCAATGTTATCAAATTGGGGAAATGCCTACCACTGTCCAGAACAATCTTTTTTTTTTTTTTTTGGCTGCAGTGCTTCTGGACCGCAAGGAATATTGCCACAAGGAACTGAAAGGAATAGAGCAAATAATAATGATGATGATGATGATGATGATGATAATGATGATAATATTATTATTATTATTATTATTATTATTATTAAGGTATGGAAGGAAATAGGAATAGGAAATTATATTTTATATATATATACAATACACATAGGAAATAATATTGTAAGGTCCATCAAACATTTGTTTTTACCAATAGGCTATTTGATTAATCAATGTCTATTTTAACAAATTGGGCACGGCCACAGGCCTACAAGGTAGTGCCACAGCTGGTTAATCAAGGGTTAAGTGCACAGCTCTCTGACTGGTGGATTGGATTGGCCAATCTCAAAGGCTATAATATAGAGTAATGTGACTATATTAATTGTTTTTCAGAATCTGACCGTAACTGACATCCAGACAAAAAGTTATACATGTGGTTGGATACCATTTTGAAACCAATTTATTTATTGCAGTGTTCACTAACATAAAAGGATACAAGACATAAGTTAGCCTAAGTGCTTTTACATCGAACTGAATGAAAGTAGCCTAGCCTAAAAGATCGATTTGTGGATTGATGTGAATGCCAGCAAGTAGGAATAATGCTCAGAAATCAGAATGCTTGTGGATTGTTGTGGATTAAACATCTGCGATGACGTTCATTGCTATGGATTTTATCGGGTTACTAAAAAGATAGGACAGATTTAATTTGCGAACTGTTACTACTTATTTTATGTGTGATCATGCTACAGCCTCAGACTGTCACTGACACTGATGTTGACAGCTGTCACTGACAGGCTGGCACTGACTGAATAATCTGCATTATGAAATAAAAAAACTTTGAGAATATTTATGATTACTTATTGCTGGTAAATTTTCTAGTCTTTGCTTGTTTACAGTGCTTTGTTATATGGAGCAGTTTGGTAGCCTATTCTTTGGATAGCCAAGTAGCCTATTTACGCTATTATAGGCTGCTAGCTAGCTAAATGAAGTAGATTGCGATCTATCAATCTAATTTGTTTGTCTAATGCATCTTTTGTGTTACACAATTTCTTACCTTGACCCTGATGTCGACGTTTCATAGCCATCTCAACCATCATTTTCCCTCGAGAGGCCATCCTTAAACACTATAGTAAAAACACTCAACAATATTTCTTTACTACACTTTTATTAAGGTATCGTGTGTGTCAGACTGCTTCAGTGACAGATGTATGACAGTTACAGGCTACACCGTAATTTAAACGTGGCAAACTTTAAAAACAAAGGCAGAGTACAGTAACTCAATGCCAGCACAGTAACTTAATTTTGACGCACAGCTAAACAAAGGCAGAGTACCCTAACTCAATTTGAGCATTCCAAAACAAAGTCAAAGAGCAGCAATTGGAGTTACGGAGTTCTGCCTTGGTTTCTCCTGGGCTTTTGGAAGTTACTGTTAAGACAACCCATTATTTTCTCGAAAAAACAATGAAATTGACTCAAGATACTTATCCACATGATAAAGGAGGATATCTAAAAAATATCAATAACTCATTTTCGACCAAAAACGAAGTTTCGGCCTTTTGCCTTTGCACAGCAGAATACTTGTGTGTGAAACAGGTTACCATCTTAAGGCACACTAGAATAATTTGGAATCATAGACTGATACGAAAATGTATGACATGTCATAACATTACTTTTATACATGTGTGTGAAATATTTGAAAGTAGTGTAAACATTGAATGTGTGGAGTTAGGCTGAAATTGTATATACATATTTAGTAGTGTGCATACAGCAATGAGTGTAAAAAAGGCTACAGGAAATCATGTCAAAGAGAAAGTATTTTAATGACCATACATACACAATCACATTGTGGGGAAAATAAATCATTTGAGTCAAAACAAAAATAAAATCACAACTACAAATAATCATGCTCATTTAATTCAACAGGATACACCTGCGGAGCTGAGAGTTGTGCCACCATCCTATCTCGCCAGCCATTCCCACCTTTTTCCCCTCTCACTGGATGAGGTGGAGGCTAACCAATGTCAACTACAGCTTCAGTGGCTTCAATGATGTCACCTGTTGTCAGACAGATGTTATGCAGGACAGCACAAGCCATGATGATTGTTGGAGCAAAGGTGTGGTCTACTTCAAGAGCCTTGAACAGCAAGCATCTCCAGCATGTCTTAAGCATACCAAAGACCCTCTTAATTATGCTGCGAGCCTTGGCATTATGGCAATTGAAGTGAGCCTGTACTCTCCCTTGGACTGGCTGCCGGTATGGAGTAATGATGGCCATAGAATGGATCATGCAGGGGTAAACACCATCTCCCATAATGAAGGATCCTGGTTGAGGATACAGAGCCTCTCTGTATATCCTGCTGTTCTTCAGGAGTCTGGTGTCATGGACAGAACCAGGATACCCAGTGAAGATGTTCAGGAACCTGCATTTTCCATCACATATTGCCTGCATCTGGATGGATAGGAACAGCTTCCTGTTTATGTAATCCTGGCCACTTGGTCCAGAGGGGGTTTTAAGGACATGGCATCCGTCTATGGCTCCCACACACATTGAAAAGACCAGCCTATTGGCTAGATGTTCGAACCCAAGGCCAACTTCATTGAGCTCCTGAGCAGTGGGCAATTCAATAGTCTGTTGCCATAGAGTTGCAATTTTGTTGGTTCCTGTGTGAACAAGCATGCACACAGAGGCTACAGGCACCTGAAATGCCCGAGACACCAGCTAGTACACAGTTATCAGGACAGTAATGTGGTGTCCCCAGCCATGTGTGCCATCATGGGGCAATGTACTTCTTAAGGTTTCCAAAGAGACCTGACTTTAATCCACCATGAAGTCTTGCTCCCCATCAAAGTATTTTTGTAGCACTGGAACAGTAGCATTAATTTGAGTGTAGACTGGTGCAGGTGTGCTTTCAATCTGTAATGTAAAAGACCTCATATTAATGTGAATGAAGAGGTAACATTCAACAACGAACACTATGGGTGGCATTTATTGTGTGGTTTCTTGCTTTTTTTAACAGGTCTATGTGTTGGCTAAAATTCTGGGAATAGCAGTTATTCAATGATGTACAGGTGCATCTCAATAAATTAGAATGTCGTGGAAAAGTTCATTTATTTCAGTAATTCAACTCAAATTGTGAAACTCGTGTATTAAATAAATTCAATGCACACAGACTGAAGCAGTTTAAGTCTTTTGTTCTTTTAATTGTGATGATTTTGGCTCACATTTAACAAAAACCCACCAATCTCAACAAATTAGAATATGGTGACATGCCAATCAGCTAATCAACTCAAAACACCTGCAAAGGTTTCCTGAGCCTTCAAAATGGTCTCTCAGTTTGGTTCACTAGGCTACACAATCATGGGGAAGACAGCTGATCTGACAGTTGTCCAGAAGGCAATCATTGACACCCTTCACAAGGAGGGTAAGCCACAAACATTCATTGCCAAAGAAGCTGGCTGTTCACAGAGTGCTGTATCCAAGCATGTTAACAGAAAGTTGAGTGGAAGGAAAAAGTGTGGAAGAAAAAGATGCACAACCAACCGAGAGAACCGCAGCCTTTTGAGGATTGTCAAGCAAAATCGATTCAAGAATTTGGGTGAACTTCACAAGGAATGGACTGAGGCTGGGGTCAAGGCATCAAGAGCCACCACACACAGATGTGTCAAGGAATTTGGCTACAGTTGTCGTATACCTCTTGTTAAGCCACTCCTGAACCACAGACAACGTCAGAGACGTCTTACCTGGGCTAAGGAGAAGAAGAACTGGACTGTTGCCCAGTGGTCCAAAGTCCTCTTTTCAGATGAGAGCAAGTTTTGTATTTCATTTGGAAACCAAGGTCCTAGAGTCTGGAGGAAGGGTGGAGAAGCTCATAGCCCAAGTTGCTTGAAGTCCAGTGTTAAGTTTCCACAGTCTGTGTTGATTTGGGGTGCAATGTCATCTGCTGGTGTTGGTCCATTGTGTTTTTTGAAAACCAAAGTCACTGCACCCGTTTACCAAGAAATTTTGGAGCACTTCATGCTTCCTTCTGCTGACCAGCTTTTTAAAGATGCTGATTTCATTTTCCAGCAGGATTTGGCACCTGCCCACACTGCCAAAAGCACCAAAAGTTGGTTAAATGACCATGGTGTTGGTGTGCTTGACTGGCCAGCAAACTCACCAGACCTGAACCCCATAGAGAATCTATGGGGTATTGTCAAGAGAAAAATGAGAAACAAGAGAACAAAAAATGCAGATGAGCTGAAGGCCACTGTCAAAGAAACCTGGGCTTCCATACCACCTCAGCAGTGCCACAAACTGATCATCTCCATGCCACGCCGAATTGAGGCAGTAATTAAAGCAAAAGGAGCCCCTACCAAGTACTGAGTACATATACAGTAAATGAACATACTTTCCAGAAGGCCAACAATTCACTAAAAATGTTTTTGTTTTTTATTAGTCTTATGATGTATTCTAATTTGTTGAGATAGTGAATTGGTGGGTTTTTGTTAAATGTGAGCCAAAATCATCACAATTAAAAGAACCAAAGACTTAAACTACTTCAGTCTGTGTGCACTGAATTTATTTAATACACGAGTTTCACAATTTGAGTTGAATTACTGAAATAAATGAACTTTTCCACGACATTCTAATTTATTGAGATGCACCTGTATATACAAATGTGAAATGTACATATGTTTTAAAAGTGATGGCCATAGTTATTTTTCTCTGGCAGACAGATAAAAACTTGAGCATATAGTGAATAAGTATCATCACTTCATCTTTTAAAACTGTAGTGCATTAAAATTGACCCATCTCCAAAAAATTTACCTAAGACATGAGCAATGCAATTCGAAGAAGTCAGGCTTTCCACCGTCGTGGACGACAAATCTGGTGTCCTGCCAGGGTGCAACACAGGCCTTTGTCTGTTCTCATCTTTATTTCAGACAAAATCACTGTAAACTGCATTGTATAAATAGACATTGTAATTAGGATAACCCACACCTGTTACTTATGTAGTTGTAAATGTCTGTTAATTATGTGATTTGATGTTATGTGTTAATAGGCCTAGAAAATTAGTAGGCTATTTGATTTACAATTTTTATTCATTTAATCATATTTTCAATTCTTAAGCATCTTATTTATTTATTCACTATTTTTTTCAGATGAAGAAAACATTTTCAAGTACTGGGTAGTTACAGTAACAAAGGCTGAAATGTCAAGAACATAACATCCCTTAAGTGAAGCGAGATAATACAGCTGTTCAATTTGTCATTAGAAATCAAAGGCGCGCTGCAGAGGTGCATGAGCGAGACATTCCATTTCACAAATCTGTCTTGCTTTGATTCCTCCGTCCTCATTTCCTTTCCTTGCATAGTTTCCTCATTTCCTAAGAGGGCGGAGCTAGGAAACAAGGAAAGGAAGCAAGGAAAGGAAACGAGGATGAACAAGTTTTGGTGTGAGTGTTACATTTGTGAGGGCATCGTCGTCCATGATAGAGTACTGTTTTTTAATTCTTTCCTGAAATTGAAAAGTGAAAAACTGTTCTTCCCCAAAACTTGTTCATCCTCGTTTCCTTTCCTTGCTTCCTTTCCTCATTTCCTAAGAGGGTGGAGCTAGGATCGAAGAGCCCGGATCTCAATCCCATTGAGCACGTCTGGGACCTGTTGGATCGGAGGGTGAAGGCTAGGGCCATTCCCCCCAGAAATGTCCAAGAGTGGGGTAACATCAAGAACTGGCAAATCTGGTGCAGTCCATGAGGAGGAGATGCACTGCAGTACTTAATGCAGCTGCTGGCCACACCAGATACTGACTGTTACTTTTGATTTTGACACCCCCCCAATACCCCCCCTTTGTTCAGGGACACATTATTCCATTTCCATTTCTGTTAGTTACATGTCTGTGAAACTTGTTCAGTTATCTTAGTTGTTGAATCTTTTTATGTTCATACAAATATTTACATGTTAAGTGTTCTGAAAATAAAAGCAGTTGAAAGTGAGAGGATGTTTCTTTTTTTGCTGAGTTTAGAGAAACTATTATTAAATTAAACTACTAGTGAGATGCACATCTAAATAATTAAAATAAGAAAAATTTTCAACACAGAATATTACACAGAAATACTCAATATCCAGGTTCAAATTAGACGTGCCACGGTATCATAATTTTCACACCGCTGTGGTGTTCACGTTCAAACCGACTAACACTGGTATTACCACTGATTGGATGCTAGGTGGTACTATGGGGTCATTTTCATTAAGCAATAGCCTACACAATAACGCAAGGCAGCTTGATTCCTTTTTTTTTAAAATTTGGAATTCCCAATGCACTCTAAGTCCTCGTGATGGCTCAGTTGCCTCCGCGTCTGAGACCATCAATCCGCGCATCTTATCTTGTGGCTTGTTGAGCAACACTTGTTGTGTGGAGGCCCACGCTATTCTCCGCGGCATCCACGCACAACTCACCACGTGCCCCACCGAGAGCAAGAACCACACATTATAGCGACCACGAAGAGGTTACCCCATGTGACTCTACCCTCCCAAGCAACCTGGCCAATTTGGTTGCTTAGGAGACCTGGCTGGAGTCACTCAGCACACCCTGGATTCGAACTCGTGACCCCAGGGGTGATAGTCAGCGTCAATACTCGCTACCCAGGCCCTGATTTCAAACTTTGAACTTTCTTTTTCATTTTAACAAAAAATTCAAATGAAACTGAAAAAAAAAATTAAGTGCCAGACAGCTTTTCAACAGTTGTGAGAGCAACATCTCTTTGGCAACTAACCAACTTCATCTGTGCATTCTCTCCATCATGGGCTACCGGTCGGGTATTTCATTGTCCGGGCAAATACATCACATACTGTGGGTTGTTGCGGGTTAAATGTTGGTGTTTTATTACCTTTCAACCCAGGAGTATTTCACATGAGTATTCTAATCAAAGGTGGCCAAGGATACGGCTTGTAAAACCAATAAAATCACACCATGTTATTTGAAGTACATGGTTGGATTGAACTATCCAATCACAATCCCCCATCAATAGACGTCCAGTTAGTGAACTGATTGAAGAGTCCATTCAAAAGAGCACACAGATGAAATTGCAGCTGGAAAAAATTCAAGGAAGCATGCATGTACATTTAATGAGGATCTTCAAAAAGAGTTTACATTTCTAAAAAAGGAGTCACAGTCAGAGCCTAGTAAATTGAGGTGTGACATTTATGGAGCTCGCTTTTCCATTGCCCATGATTGTGCTGCATGTTCATACAAAAAAGCATGTGGATGCTGCTAAAAGTAAGTGTGCCACACCAAATGTTAGCTATTTTTTTTGACTGCACTGTGAAATTGATCAAGAAATTGTATGATCTGAAATTTTCTTATGCCCGCACCAAACCTGAAGTCATATGCAACGTATTCGCTTTTGTGCAGCTGGACTATCGGAAATTACTGTAGCATGGCAACACATGTTTCCTCTCTCTTGGTCCAGCTCTTGAAAGAATACTACACATTTTCTTATTAACAATTTTTTTATTGATTCACTTATTAAACACAGAAAAACAAAACATATATACACAGAATCAACAATTAACCCCCACTATTACCTCTCCCTCTCCCAATCCCCAACCCCACCCTGGCCCCAACAACATCCCAGTGGTCATTCATGATTATAGGCACACACATTTTTATATATAAAATAAAATAAAATAATATTCACACATATTGACAACTACACCTCTCTCTCCACTGCCCCTCCCCGAAAGCCCTCCAGAAATGACAGATATCTGCCCCATTTCCCCACAAACAAGTCCAATTTCCCCAGTCTTCTAAATGACCCTTCTTCAAAGGCTGCCACCCTCCCAATCTCCGACCACCACTCCTGAAATGAGGTTGCTCCAGCCGACCTCAATCCCCTTAAAACTATCTGTCTGGCAATCATGACACTGGTTAGAACCCAACTCTTTATGTGCCTATTCTCTACATCGATGACTGCCCCATCGCCCAAAATACAGAGTCTGGGGCAAAATGAAACCCGAGTGCCCAATACATCACATACAAAACTCTGAACCTTCAACCAAAACTCCTGGATCTTAACACACCACCAAAAAACATGGGTTATGTCTCCATCCTCTGATTGCCATCGCCAGCAGGTGGGTGTGTCTTTAAGACCAAGCAATGTAAAATATTGAATTGCATAAGGTGCACCCTTGCATCTCTAGATGCAGACTTGACATTTTTTAGAATCCTAGCCCACTCTCCCTCCTCCAATACCAAGTTTAAATCTTTCTCCCATAGTCTCTTGATAGAAGTTAAAGCACTGTCCCCCAGACTCTGAATTAGCAGGGACTAATACACTGATGCCTCATGACCTTTTCCAAAAGCAGTAATCACCCCTCCCAGAGTGTCTGCCACTTTAGGGGGTGTATGCTACTCCCAAAAATAGTACAGAGCAGGTGGGACAGCTGTAAATACCTAAAGAAATGAGATCTGGGAATCCCAAAATGTTGAACCAAATTTTCAAAAGATCTCAACACTCCGCTCTCATATAGGTCACAGAGTGTAGTAACCCCCCTCACAATCCACGACTAGAAGAAAGGGGACTTATTAATACATAATTTTGGGTTCAGCCATACGCTCATGGCAACATTTAAATAAATGTCCGAATTAAACACTCTGGACACTTTTAACGAGGTGTAATTTAACTTCTCTAGTTAGTTTGATAGAAAGGCTTTGCAATGGCGAAATAGAGGCAAGAACTTCCTTTTCAATACAAAGACAGGGAGGGGCTCTCTTAGGTGGAAGCGACCAATGAGCCAAATGTCTGAGACCGAACGCATAATAATAAAACACAATCTTGGGTAGGCCTAGCCCACCTTTGTCAATCAGCCTATGTAGCTTACTGGAATGTAATCTGGGACGTTTACATTCCAAATGAAGGACTTCGCTATGCTATCATATTGCTTGGAATAAGAGAGGGGGACATCTATAGGGAGTGACTGTAGCAGCTAGTTGAATTTTGAAATACAATTAATTTTAATAACAATAACCTTCCCAATCATCGATAAATGTAATGAAGCCCACCTGCCCAAATTTTACTCTAACTAAATCAGACAAATTTGCTGGGAAAAAAATGCTCAAATACTTAATGCCCTGTTTGGGCCACTGAAAGGCACCCGGCTGAGAAGCCATTACCAGGCAGTACGCTGTCAGAGCCAAAGCTTCCGATTTAGACCAGTTAACTCTGTATATGTAGAAAAGGAATTTACAATTCTGTGGAGGCAAGGCATAGATCTAGAAGTGTTGGAGATGAATAATAAAATAGCATCTGCGTAAAGCAAAAGCTTATGCAGCACACCTCCCACCATCACCCCTGGAAAATCATCCTCCTTTCTTATTGCGGCTGCTAATGGTTCTAGAACAATAATGGGGAAAGAGGGCAAACCTGCCGGGTGCCCCAATTCAGAGTAAAGTAATCTGAAATAAATTTTTTGTACCGCCGCTACCGGGTGTCTATAAAGTAACTTAATCCATCCAATAAATGTATTTCCAAACCCGTACATTTCCAAAATCTGAAAAAGATAATCCCATTCTGCCATATCAAACACCTTTTCGGTGTCAAGTGAGATGGCAGCAACCGGAGTCTGATCATTCGCCACTGACCACATGATATTGATGAAACACCTAATGTTATCAGAAGAGCTACAGCCCTGAATAAACCCCACCTGATCTATATGTATATGAGATAACTTCACTTAATCAGTTAGCCAAAATTTTTGACAATATTTTAACATCTAGCTGGATCAGGGAAATTGGACAGTAACTCTTACACTCGCTTGGATTTTTGTCCTTTTTAAGAATCAGACTGATCTGGGCTTGTGTCATGGTTGGCGGAAGATTTCCATTCTTTAATGATTCTGTATAAACTTCTAGCAAATGTGGAGCCAATTCTGTAGCATAAGATCTAAAAAACTCAGTGGAAAAGCCATCTGGCCCTTAATTACCTTGCCAAGCTCCTCCAAGTTTATCTCAGAATCAAGTGAATTTTTTGCTCATTTGTCAGTTTAGGGAGTTCTAATGGTTCCACAAATTTTCTGATATCTTCATCAGTAAACGAAGACATGGAACTACAGAGATCAAGATAGAATTCTTTAAAAGCATCTTTAATATCAATGGCCAAGGTAAAAATTTCACCACCAGCAGATTTCACAGAGGGAATGGTAGAAAAAGACTCTCTCTGCTTTATATATCTAGCCAAAAGCTTCCCTACTTTGTCCCCTGACTTAAAGTGTGACTGTCTTGCCCTGAATAACCAAAACTCCACCTTCCATGACAAAATAGTATTATATCTGTATTTCAATTGGGTCAATTCCCTGAGGCCATCAGACAACATTCGGCACTTCTAATATTCCCTTCCAACTCCACGAGTTCTTGTGCTTTGGATTTTTTTGATGAATGAGGCATACTGTATGATCCGACCCCTAAGAACCGCCTTAAGTGCCTCCCAAGCCATGCCCACAGAGGATACTGAGGATCAGTTGTACTGGTTATTTAGATCAGTGTTACTATCAGAAATAATTGATAATTATTTCTTTAGTTATTAATTATTATTTTAATTAATTAATTAAATCTAACTCATTAAAATTTCATATGGGGCTCCTGTAAATGTAGTGTGCTACGTTTAGGAGCGGGTTTGGTTATTAGCAATAATTAATAATTATCAAAGATACTGTCAGGACACCGGTTTGATCAGCCTAGTTGTGTTTGTGTATGTGCCGTTGTTCGTTCGGAATGCATGACTGTCTTGTTTTGTCCGCCCACGCGCTTCGGCGTGTGGTGTTTGTGTTCATTCGCCTGCACGTGTTGTTCTGTTGGGTTTGCCATGCGTTCAACTGTCAGTTTTCGTCCCGCCCTCTTGTTACCCTGTTAGTTCATTATTACACTCATGTGTTACCCCTCATTAGCTTCCCCTTATATTCCCTTCATGTTTTTTGTTCTGTGCCAGATCGTGTTTATGAGTCTAGATAGTTACGTCTTGTCATCTTTCCGTTCCTGGTAGTCTAGTTATCTAGTCAAGCCTTATTTTCTTCAGTTTTGATTTTGCTTTGGATTCCAAGTTATTTCTATTTTGCTTTTCTTTTGCTGTGTCTTGAGCTCTCTAGTTATCCAGCTTGGTCTTGATTTTGTTAGTTAATCCAGTTTATTTACTCCTTCCTTTTTCTATATTTTTTACTTGGCATATTTAATAGGTTTTTTCATTTTTTATTTTATTTTTTCTCCTGTGGCTTGCCTTCAGATCTGTTTTGTCTTTTTTTGTTTTATTTATTTATTTTTTATTTTATTTTTTTTCTCTCCTGTCTCCCCGTCTTATGTTCCCGCCACCTCCGGCTTCCCCGCTGCCATCTCCCTTCCCCCCATCTCACCTGCCACCACTGCCCGTTGCTCCCCCTGTCTTACTCGCCATCGTCCTTGACCTCCTGTGTGGACCGCTCTTGGCTGGGCGTTACCATTCCATGGACTTTGTCTATGTTACCTGAGGCCATCATTGACTGTGGACCTTATCCAGTCTAGCCCTTGCTTCTGTTTGTCAACCGCCTCCTCCCCCCCCCAACTCCCGTTTTCCCAATAAACTGTGTATTACCCTGTAAATTGAATCCTCTTCTTTCTGAACCCTGACAACATCATGCTAGAGGAAGTCAATTTGGTCAGGTTACTAGAACTAGGTATAGTGCCAGATATATGTCAATCCTATTTTCTCATTCTTCTGTAACTGTCAAAGGCAGCTACAGAGGCAGTACAGAGTATGTAACAAATCCATTTATTGCAAAAAAAAAAAAAACAAAAAAAAAAAGTCTGTTGTACATATCACATTCAAAGCTTGAGGGAATATTCCAGGTTCAATACAAGTTAAATTCAATCAAAAGCATTTGTGTCAGTGCTGATTACCACCAAAAAAAAAAAAAAAAAAAAAAAAAAATCTTCCTCGTTCTTCCTTTTCTTCAAATAAAGCACAATTTTGAGGTTACAGTGAGGCACTACCAATGTAAGGAATGCGGCCAACCTTTGGAGATTTTAAAAAAAGGCAAAAATGTGAAGCTTATAATTACATAAAAACACTTACATTAAATCTTCTGTTAAAACGTGTCATATTTGACCTGTTAAAGGTGCATTCAGTAACTTTTCTGTTTGTGTTATCTAGGACTTACACTGACACCTAGCGGCTTGGATGTAGCATTATTTAAAATCAATAGTTTTCAGTTTCAGATGTGTCATGTGTGTTTTGTTGATTCATGTCTTTTATTTTGAAAAGTTTAGTTCCTGTTCCCTTGTCATGTGATTTCATGTTTTCCCTCCATGTGCATGTGTCATGTTTTCATTGGTTTATTGGTTAATTGTCTTGTTAGCTTGTTATCAGTTCTGTTTGTTCATTGGTTTAAGTTCTCCCATGTCTTGTATTTAAGCCTCATGTTCACCATTGTCTTTTGTCAAGTACTAAATGTGATTGTAGATGTTTAAGTCAAGCCACATTTATGGCAAGCCATGTTTTACGGTTCACGTTTGTAGTTAGGGTTATTTGTTATCACGTTTGGATTACTGCACTTGGGTTCTCTACACTTTGTCATCATCATTGCCAGCAGCTAGCAACTACGTTACAAGATGCTATTGTAGAAATGTAGTATTCACAGTCAGCCATGGTTAATTTAATCATTGATTGAAAGTGTCAAATAACAGGATGGTTACTGAGATTCAGCAAGTAGTATTCGGCTGGTCATGTGATTCTAACATGGCAGCCCCTATGTGTGGACCCTCTCCATGTAGAATAAAACAGCTTTTATAAGGTTACTGTCATTAATCCCGCCTTTGTTGTTCCTCCCACCACCAGAGGGCTTCATCTGGGGATTAACTTTAACTCTCTGGACTCCATTTCCCATAATCCGCATACTTGTCACTGATTACCTGCGCTGCTGTTTCTCATTTACTAAGCTATTTAAGTCTCACTCTCACTCTCTGTCATTGCAAAGTCTTGTTTTGCCTTGGCTGACATTTCTAAGCGTTCTGAGTTTTTGAATTATCTGTGTATGATCCTGGAATGTTTACCCTGTTTTGACCCATTGCTGCCTGCCTACTACTACTGCCTTGTTTACCTGGAAATAACCTGTGATTGTCTGCCGCCTGCCCTGACCTCTTGCCTGTTTATTTTCTACCACTCTGGATTGCCTTTGTTAATACTTTCTGGTGATTGACCCTGCCTGTCTGTATTATGACATTTATCATTATTAAAGCTGCACATGGATCTCAAATCTGATGACTCATTACAGTTACTGATATGACTGGAGTCTTCATTTTAATGTGAGTGGTCATGATTTCCTACATATATTGCTAAATTACAATATTATGTCTTTAGGAGTTAAACTATTTTAATGAGGAAAAAAATTACTGAGTGCACTTTTAAGTTGTTTAATCATCACTTTTACGGTCATTTTAGGGATTACAGCATTACATCATGGCAACGAAATTGTAAAATTTAATAAAACTTTACACAAAGGTTAAGAAGCGATTTGTCACAATAAAATCATGTTAACACACATTGTTTACGTCTTGTGGCTATACTTTTGATGGTGAGTATTTTAATGTTTACAGATTGGCCCTATTGACTTCCATTGTAAATGCCTCACTGTAAACAACTTTTTTGCTCTTATATAATAAATAAAATAAATACAATTCCACGTGGAAGGACAAGATGAATTGTATTTATTTTTTTATTTTATTTTTTTGTAATCAACATTTTACCACAAATGCTGTCGATTGAGTTTAATTTGTATTGAACCCAGAATATTCTTAAAGAATGCAATACCAATTTACAAAAATGTAAAATAAATTTTTTTTTTTTTAAAAATAGCAAACTTATCAATCCAATATCTGCAGGAGGATCATCAACATTACAACCTTCATGCCTGGTGACAAAATTCCCAAGGATGTTTCTTGAAAATCAATCTGAGGGCTGAAAAACATTTAATCCTGTAAAAGAACAAGCTACATTGTTATACACCATCAAGCTTTTATTTCTATACATTAATTTCACACAACAAGAAATGTTCAAGCAACTATACCATGTACTCCTTGATGAGGTTGTCAGGATCCTCATTTTGGCAGACAAACAGGGCTTTGATGATACATTCCCTCTTAACATCAATGCATTTTAGAAGGAGATTTCAGCTCTTTAGGTCCATACAATGCAGGTGAATGGGTGCCAAGTTTTGAAGCTCCAAAAAGCAAATATAGCCATCATAAAATGAATCCATATGTCTCCAGTAGATTAATTCATGTCTTCTGAAGATGGACATTAGTAATGTGTGCAGTTATCATACCAGAGAAATTGGCCCAAGAAGTTCCCAGATCCTTCATCCCTGAACTCCCCCTCGCTTGGCAAAGATTCTTCAAAGGTTTTGGAGTGTGTTGCTCTAACTTGAAGAATTTTGACAGTAGGGGTACAGTTGTTATGCTCTCAAAATCAGCACATACATAAAACAGAGATAAAGAACAAGTTACAATTTTAAAGTACATTTAAAAATCCAGTTGCTGCTCCTGTGAATGGTGTTATAGATTGTATTTTGTACAATATAGGGTAATGCAAGACAAACAACAGAATTAAAAAAACAACAATAACCATTTATTGTAATTATAAAAGAAGGTAATCTGGTCAAGCAAAAAAATAATAGTCATAGAAATCCATTTAAATAAAGTTTAAATGTGTAAATTATTCTTAAGTAAAATGAACTCCAATAATCCTTGCAGTGCCCCCATTGAAACATTAAAATTGTTAACAAACTCATAATAATAAAATTGCAATTTAATTACTTAACATCAAATTTATCTCTTCAAATGAAAACACTTGACATCTGCTGTCGACTGTCTCAACTGTTTATTTTCTGCTGCCAGTTGCCCTTTCTGAATGAGCTACTTAATTGAAACGTTCTTTCAAATGAAAAAATTGAGTTAAGCTAAAGAGTCACCTATTCAAGTCAGTTTAACATGATGCAATGGTGTTTGAACAAGAAACCTGATACAATGATGTTAAATCAAAATTAATTGTTTAAATAAAGTGAACAGCCTCAAAAAATAATTTGAGTGTAGATAAAACTTTGTTACTTGCAGAATTTAGTGAAGAATTTATTACGTTTTTTTTTTTTTTTTTGTGGTTTCTCACATTTAATACAGTATTATCATCAACAGTTATACACCACGCTGTGTCACAACAACTTTTTTGTTTCATTTTCATTTTTTAATTTTCATTTTCACCATTCAAGATTGCTAAAAGCCTGAATGGCTGGAAATAGATAAGCATTTATATGAAAGTCTGGCAGGGCTAGAAGAGGAAGAAACTTATTTAGAACTATAGCTGCACCTCCAAAAAAAAAAAAAAAAAAAAAAAAAAGTGATGTCCGATTACTATGCACGCTGGCAGGAAAAATACATTTAAGAGAGATGAAAAAAAGAGCGATAGGTGGCACATTTTGTGGTGAACTAAAAGGACAGAAAGCAGAGGAGATTGAGGCCAAGAAAAGAACTAAAGTTTGCTTGCTTCCTTCTATTATTTACCGGAACAGAGTCATCAGCTGTGTCTTAAAATAAGGCCAGTCAGTCTATGACTTCACAGGCAATGTTTTGTGTATGACGGCAGCTCGTAAGGAAACATTTTTCTGACAGCTTTCTAAAGGCACCATAAAGTCATGTCTAAATGATCTAAAACAAATTTGACTGAGCTGTAGAGATACCCAAGCAAATATTTTGCAACTACAATGCTTATTTCTTGATAAAAATGGAAGTTGGTCAAATGAAAAACTGTACATTTATAAATCCATTTACTGCTTTTAACGGCTCCATAAGATGCCATTTTTGGTGGTGAAAGAGATATCTATTCTGCCTTCAGAAACTGACCAGATAAAGACATCATAGGCCCTGTTCAGACCTTGTTTTACCATCCATCTCGGGTAATCCGATCACAAGTGGTCAGCACTAAATACAGGTGCGAAAGGGTGCAAAACATTTTGTTATAGGATCACTCAAACCACAGGTCAGGGACGCATATGGCCACATTCCAGTTCTAGTGTGAACAGCAAATATGTCCTGATGTGTATTCGACAACACAAACAGAAATTGCATCATCTGTGTTGGATTTTTAGGGAGGCTGTGAATAAAAGGGTGTTCTTTAACAATGAACATGAATGCTACTGAAAATAAATAAAATATAGACACTTGCTTACATGACATGTTCACGTGTCCATCTTCCTGTTTACTTAACAATAAGAGTGACATAGTTTTCGTGCGAAGCAGACAACAACATCGAGGGGGAGGGTCTCTCGATCAGAACAGAAGTGGTGAATTAAAGGAATATTCAGGGTTCAACACAAATTAAGCTCAATCGACAAAAATTTCTTTTGACTTGTCCCTCCTTTTCTTTAAAAAAAAGCACACATCTGACTCCAGCCAGGTCTCCTAAGCAACCAAATTGGCCCGGTTGCTAGGGAGGGTAGAGTCACATGGGGTAACCTCCTCGTGGTCGCTATAATGTGGTTCATTCTCGGTGAGGCGCGTGGTGAGTTGAGCGCGGATGCCGCAGTGGGTGGCGTGAAGCCTCCACACGTGCTATGTCTCCGTGGCAATGCTTAACAAGCCACATGATAAGATGAGTGGGTTGATGGTCTCAGATGCGGAGGCAACTGGGATTCATCCTCCGCCACCCGGATTGAGGCGAATCACTACGCAACCACGAGGAATTAAAAGCGCACTGGGAATTGGGCATTCCTAATTGGGTTAAAAAAAACAAAAACACATCTGGGTTACAGTAAAGCACTTACAATGGAAGTGCATGGGGCCAGTTTTTTAATGTTAAAATACTCACTTTTTGCTATAGTATAAGTATAGCCGCAAGACGTAAACAATATGAGTGTTAACATGGTTTTAGTGTGATAAAATCACCTACTAACCTTTTCTGTGTAAAGTTATAGCCAATCGAAATTATTTTTTGTGGTAATCAGTATTTTGCCACAAATGCTGTCGACTGATCTTAACTTGTATTGAACCCAGAATATTCCTTTAAGACACATTGGAGACACATGGTGATGCCAGGTGCAAACTGCAATATGTCACAGCTGTCCACTTGTGATCGGATCACCCGAGACGGGTGTTACACTGTAAGCACTAATGTTGTAATTACTGGAAAAAATCAAGTTGTCTTAATTAAACATTAATTGAAATTTTTGGGCTCATAACTTAAATGTCTATGCTCTAACTTATTTATCTTAAAAATCTATAGACTTAATATTTTAAGTGTCAATAACTCAAACAAAACTGAGGCTATGGGGAACACCCATAATTCCTTGCGCTTGAATTATTTAATTATGTTTTCTTGGTCAAAGGGAAATTCTGGAGGCATTTATAAAGTTGTTATTAAGAATTCATAGAGCTTTTAGCTCTTTTGTAGTATTAAGTTTTTTGCAAATAGTTGTTTCGTGTGATGTCCCCATTCAAGTGATCTGTGTCCCCTTTTGACCAGTTGGACCCTGTTAACTCTATCTCAGTTATCCTTTTGCATCAGTTATAATCTTCTTTATTGTATGATCTAAATTTTAGTAAATTCAATTACAATTATTATGTATAACAACAATATTTAAATAGCAAATCTGAGTTTAGTCTACTTGCATCTACCTTAAATAGTTAATTCTGTATGAACACCAAGTTAAGTGAACTTAGTTACACAAGAAGCCATTACACAATTCAACTGAGTAAACGAGTTTATTCAATCAATTGAGTAAAGTTAATTTATTATGCTTTTCAGTGCAGGTCTGAACACGGCCTTAGATTTGGATACACCTTGATGCCTACCTACCTCCAAATGCACCATTTGTAGGCAGCATTTTTTAGGTTTTGGATGCAGCCATCATCTTCCCTTCATTAAACCAGCTGATGAAAGACATTCATGGGTAGTTCTTTCTGGGTGTCATTGTGTGCTGGTGCCGTAAACATGTTTGTCTGTTTATTAACAAAAGTATTTGATAACATGTTAAAAGAGGTGTTTAGTGTACCATGGCAAATTGTTTTTGGTAGGAGGCAGTGTAAAATGCCTAAAGGGATGGAGATTTCCTTTTAGATGCTTTCTGAAAAACATGAATCTTTAAAAAGGCTTTAAGATCCACCTAGAATCCAGCACAACAGCATTATTGCTGAGTTTAGGGTAGCAGGTCTGCACAGGAACACTTGGAACGAATGTTAGCAATGAATTATTTATTACATTTGTGTAAATACTTTACAAAGAGAGAGGGAGAGAGATGTACAAAAATATTAGTATTTTTTTAAAGGAAAAACTATTTCCATGCAACGTATCTATTTTCATACAAGGTGTATTTTTGTCCTTTTTGGAGCTTGACAGAGCATGTAATGTTGCTATATGGAAAAAGAGCTGCATGAAGATTATTCAAATTACTTTTTAGTGTTCCATGGAAAAAAATAACAGCATATGGATTAGGAATGTCAGAATTATAATGTAATTAATGACAGAATTTTTATTTTTGGGTGAGCTATCCCTTTAACAGTGTGAGATCTATCTTTCTCCTGAGTCACATTACATTATGAGTGGATTGATAAAGCTGCTTTGTTTGAAGCTGCGTTTCACTGCTTTGATCTAAGAAACATGAAAATTTTATAAGTAATAATTGATCATGCTCTGACAAAAGTCCATATATATTGCTTTATCTTTCTTGATATAGTAAAGCCCTAATGACAGTAAGAGAGTTTGGAGGAACAGAAATGTACACTAGCGGGACGCAAGATTTATCTTCCATGTGATCTGTAGCATCCTGCTCTCTGAGTGTTCATTTGATCAATACAGAGCGCTCACACATCATGCATTATGGAACATCCATAACTTCTTGGCGGCACCTGGAAGCTGACCAGGACACTGAGGTGCATTGTCGCCCTGGACCTTTTGAGTCCCCCTTTTATTAACCCTATCTGATCCACAGTGTTTAGAACCTAATACTGTCTCTAACTGGTGTGGATGGAGGGGTCGGAAAATGCCATCAGCAGCCTAAATGAGCTTTAATTACAGCTGATATCCAGAAATAGCCAATCTGTCAATCTCAACACTTGCCTCTGTCAGGCGGAGGCAGGGGGAGATGAAGGGGATGGGGGCAAAAAGGCTGGATTTAAATAGTGATCCATTAATTATATCTGTCCACCAGAGTGCTGCTGAGAGTAGAGAAGCGAAAGATAGGAAAAGATTAATCTAGTGCCACAATGCCTTTCAAATTGTTTTGCTGCAGAATTTGGATTGTGGAGTGCTGCTGCCCTCTGTATGTCATGATCAACAGTCACCAATATTTTGCCAATATAAGAATCAAAATGTTGTTGTTGTTTCTGGATTAACATTCCTTTCAAATAAGCATAGTCCTGTCCCTGACCCTAACCATAATCTAAACCTAAAAGGAGATGTTAGGCAGAATGTTATGGACCAACATTCACATATCTTTTTCCCATACAATGAAAGTGAATGGTAACTGAGAATAATACTCTGCCTTTTCTGTGCCACGTAAGAAGTCATACGGGTTTGGAACAACATACGTTTTAGTAAATTAATTTTCAATTTTGGTTGAACTATCCCCCTTTTATCTAATCCTCATCCAGCAAACTTATCAATCTTTCTCTCACTACTTGTCGGACTTTCTATCTCTCTATCTTTCCATGCTCTGCATTGATTGTGCAGTCACATTCAGAACATACATGTACACCCAGACTGCACACAAATCTACAGAGAGCAGGCCAAGCACATCTGCAGAAGAATTTGAATTATACACATGGTCATACATCTTTGTGATACTTGTATTTCTCTGGCTCCAACAGTATGAGAACTGTTTTGATAAGTGTAGAATAATGCCATCACATTCCTTGAGTGTGCATAAATGAATAGATAAGTGAAAAAGTACGTTTATGCACATATGTGATCAAAATGTTAAGCAATGAATGAATGGAGCGAGTTACGAAAAGCAGATGTTTTGCATGCACTTACGAAACACAAAACCCCCAAGGTGTTTTTTAAAAGCGCTGCAGTTTTTTTCCCCTCATAGTTTAATATGCATTTGCCTGGCCCAGAGCAAGTGCAGTATGGGAAGCTAATGAAGCTTGCCATCTGAAAACATTAAAAATCATCTAACCTGAACCTTGCTGTAACAGGAACTGTATGCTTGTACATTAATCAGCCCCCATAATGTAAATCAATATAAGTTCAGTTCTCTTGTGATTCCTCTGATGTAAATGTGGTCTGAACCACAAAAAGCACAGAGTAGGATGCATAGGCTTTGAGCTATGTAACCAATTTGGACACTGATGCACAAGTAAAAGGATGTCTGTGGGATGGTACATGATTGAATCAGCATGTCATTTTCATTACTAATGAATTGCTCTGCATGAGGTCTGCGCAGTCACCAGCGGTTCTATCATAATATCATGTCAGCATGAATTCTTGATGGTTTAAAGAAGGGGTCGGGGGTAGTAAAACATTTATTTTCTTCAATAGATTGAAACTTGGGAAACATTTTCTCTTTAAGTATGCCTTGAATTTTAACTAGATATGATCATGTGTGATAGAATGCTGCTCTAAATTCCATTATTCTCCTGTGTAAGGTGCAGATTTCAGTAAGAAGAATATTAAGATAGTTTGCTGTAGTCATGACAAATCTTTTCACCCCTGGAGACTACTTCTCTGGAGACGACGCTGACTGGTGAACTCAAGAGGGAAAAACAAGTAAAACGACTACAATTATAGGTCATTGACCTAGCAAATGCAACTAATTGAAAGTGAACCAAAACTCACTGTGGTCTATACAAACCCAACAGTTAAATCAACTACTTATTAAAAGGATAGACATAGAGATAAACCACTGACAGGGAGTTCGGAGACCTTAAACACTTTCCTGGGATAAATGTTACCGGTTTCAAACATGGGAGCATGAGTTAGTAACTGTAGAAAATGATGAGAAACAACACAATTTAACATCTGCAGCGTTCTGGCGCTTTCTTTAATTGCTTTGACCTTTTGCCAGAACGTAACTTCCCCATCAATATAGCGTAATTCGCCACCTACAGGCAATTTGTAGAAGACACTAAACTTAAATCCATGTAACTCTGGAACACTTAATAAAGACTCTGATTTATATAATAAAACTGAAAAAAAAAAAAAATTGGGGTGTCTAATTTTTTTAATTATTATTATTATTATGTATTTATTTATTTTTAACCTTAACTTTGTCTTTCACTATCAGACTTATTTCCAGTCTGTCACATTAAGGATCACCCAAAGGAAAATTTTATTACTCCTAGATTGCTCTTTCATAGCTCAGTAACAAACATAACAAATAGAAACAAATTATACTATTGCTGACATACAGTATAGAGCTATAAAATAAATATGTATAGCATAGCTCAGAGAATTTGGTTTTGTGAGAATTTGATGAGAAATGTTAATATTGAAATCTCTGACTTTTGATTGCAGACTAGTATCTGACTACAGTTTGTGACATTGTTGAGTTCTTGTTTGAAACTCTGAAGGTGAAACTTTAGAGATTATTTTGGAAATATCTGACAAGCAAGACACTTAGGTAAAGGTCACCATTTGCACTCAGTGGTCACCATAATCTTGATTCTGTCTAGGAAAAACAAATATGAATGTAAGCAATGAACAAGGAGAGAGAGAAGTTAGTGAACCCAAATGCAGTGTTTAATGAAGAAGACGAATATACCAATACAAATAACACAAGGCTTAATGAACAAAAGGACTACTTAGCTTCAATGCTACTATGGACGCGACTAGACTAGGAATAACTGAACATGAGGGTATAAATAGAGGCACAAATGAAGGTAAACGCAAAACAGCTGAACACAATGATGATGGAGGACAGGTGAGGATGATAACCAGGCATCTTGGGAAATGCAGTGCAGAAAGTGATTTCAACATAAGAGTCTCTCGCCCCAAAAGGGGCGGCTCCCGACTCCCAAATGAAGATGGTTGGTACTAAGGAAGGGATATCAGGCGGACGGCCGGGTCTGATGATCAGGAGGCCAGGGATGAGCCTGCAGACAATCAGGAGGCCAGGAATGAGCCTGTGGACGATCAGGAGACCAGGGATGAGCTACAGGGGGTGGAGCCACATTTGGAGTTGAGACTCAGGAGGAGGAGCCAGAGGTGGAGCATGCGGAGCCGCAGGAGGAGCAGGGATTTGAGTTCCAGTAGGAGGATCCGGAGGTGGAGCGGGTGGAACCGCTGGAGGATCAGGGCTTTGAGATTCAGGAGGAGGAGCAGAGATTTGCGTTTCAGGAAGAGGAGCCAGAGGTGGAGCAGGCGGAGCCACAGGAAGAGCAGGGATTTGAGTCTTGGGAGGAGGAGCTGGAGACGGAGTGGGCAGTGTCTCTGGGGGAGTGGATGGGACAGCTGGAAGAGGAGAGGGTGGAGTCGTGGAAGACTCAGAAAGCGGAGTCATGGAAGACTCAGTGGGCGGAGTCGTGGCAGACTTAGAGGGCGGAGTTGTGGCAGACTCAGAGGGCAGAGTCGTGGAAGACTCAGATATATAAGTCTCAATATAGGATTGTTCTCTTAGGAAAGTCGATGTCTAGAGAACATCGACATTCAAAAGGAAAACAATGACTTGAATCCGAGCACTGACATCCCCTGCCAGCCCTTGACACAGGTGCATGCAGAACAATACTAAAATATTTCTCTTTAAAGTATAACAAAGTTTACTGATGCAGTAATATCAGTTAATAATCAATACAATGCAGTCGATATCTTCCAACTTCCAACTACAAACTAAACAGTAACATGATTAGATATGGTAACAAATAAGCCTATAATACATGAGAGGAAGGTATGTTTGTGTGTGTGGGTGTAAGGAGAGAAGGAGGGCACAAAATGGCGGACGTGGTTCTTGTGTAGAGTACGTCACGCGAGGTTTCTGGCCAGAGAATGTGGCCGCGAATGTGGGCGGAGAAACTGGTTAATTGCGCCTGCCCATTTAACGCTTGTCTCCGCTGTTACGATAACTGACAAAGCTGGGCTCTATCACCAAGTTATCTGCTCGCCAAATGTGTGTGTGGGTATGTTTGTGAGGGGACGTGTGTGTGTGTGGTTAGTATGAGAGTGAGAGAACAGAGTGATGGCACCGAAGCCACTATAATCTAAAGCGATTTTTTTTAGATTATAGTGGCGAAGAAGCACCGAGAACCTTTTACTGCATGTTGAGAGTAAATGTTTGGTTTTACTTATTCCGTGTAATGTGTATCTAAAGACGAAATTCATGCAATCCATTCACATTCTTTACAGTCAAAAAAAAAAAAAAAAAAAAAGCATTTAATTCTAATCACACATATGTGGTAAAGAAGCCATTCGAATCCACTCTAGTTAATGTGCGCTCAACCGAAATACTTCTATGACGCCTGCTGAACTGCCAAATTCTTGAAGAGACAGTACTGTTTTAGGACATGTTCTACAGATGAATGTAAATACTTGTAAATAATAAAATTAAGCATGTAAACAATAAACATGTTACAAAATATATACCGATAAGTCAAAACATTATGACCACTCACAGGTGAAGCGAATAACGTTGATCATCTCCTAACAAGACCACATGTCAAGGTCTGAGTAAATTAGATGGTAAGCGAACAATCTCGTTCTCGTAGTCAACATGTTGAATGCAGGAGAAATGGGCAGGAGTAAATACCTGAGCGACTTTATTAAGGGCCAAATTGTTTTGTTCAGACGACTGGGTCAATGCATCTCTGAAACGGCAATGCTTGTGGGGTGCTCCCGGTCACTAGTGGTGAGTGCTTACCGGCAGTGGTCCGAGGAGGGATAAACCATAAACCGGTGACAGGGTGTTGTGCACCCAAGGCTCATCGATGCATGAGGGCAACGACGGCTATCCCATCTGGTCCGAACTGACAGAAGGTCTATTGTGTCACAAGTCACAGAAAATTTGAATGATGGTTACGGGAGGAATATTTCACAACACACAGTGCAACGCATCCTGCTGCACATGGGGCTGTGTAGCCACAAACTGGTCAGAGTGTCCATGATGACCCCTGTCCACTGTCAAAAGCGCCTACAATGGGCACACAATCATCGGAACTGCACCTTGAAGCAGTGGAAGAAGGTCGCCTGGTCCGATGAGTCACGTTTTCTTTTACATCATGTGGACAGCCATGTATGTGTACGCCGTTTACCTGGGGAAGTGATGGCACCAGGATGCACTGTGGGAAGACGATGAGCCGGTGGAGGGAGTGTGATGCTCTGGGTAATGTTCTGCTGGGAAACCCTGGGTCCAGCCATTCATGTGGAGGTCAATTTGATACGTGCCACCTTCCTAAACATTGTTGCAGACCAGGTACACTCCTTCATGGCAATGGTATTCCCTGATGGCAGTGGCCTCTTTCAGCAGGATAATGCACCCTGCCACACTGCACACATTGCTCAGGAATGGTTTGAGGAACATGATATAGAGTTCAAGGTGTTGCCCTGGCCTCCAAATTCCCCAGATCTCAGTCCGATTGAGCATCTGTGGGATGTCCTGGACCAACAAGTCTGATCCACGGCGGCTCCACCTCGCAAATTACAGGACTTGAAGTATCTGCTGCAATTGTCTTGGTGCCAGATACCACAAGACAACTTCAGGGGTGTTGTAGAGTCCATGCCTTGGTGGGTCGGTGCTGTTTTGGCAGCACAAGGAGGACCAACATCATATTAGGCAGGTGACTATAATGTTTTGACTATAAAGCTTAAAAAGCTTAAATGTGACCAAAATGATGTCAAACTAATGATAAAATAAAATGTGTAATGTTAATATTCTCACAATGTACCTAGTTATATGGTGTCCTGTATAAATAACAGCTGGGGTTAGAGTTTAACATAAAAAAGATGCTCATCACAAGTCTGAACTATCCATTTTATAATGCAATGTATTTTATGCAATGTACTGACCAATGTAAGGAATAAAGCTGCCTTCATAACTGCTCAGTTGTTTGTGATTCACTGTAATTCCCATACAGTAGATGCATGGACTGTCCAAAAGTCTTTTAAGTTTCCACTAATCATCATTGCGGAAAGACATAAAAGAGAAATCCAACCACCCACTGTCTCCCCAGACCATCCAATCACAATAAACATCAATCTTTTGTCAAGCAATTTCTTTTGGGATGTTTAAAACTTCCCTGTCTGATTAAAGAACAAAAGGAAATGGTTAATTATTTTTAGATGTGGAATGGGCTCCCACAAAGATGAGTTTAATCAATTGTAATTAATTCTGTTGGTTATGGCCAGTGGAGCTTGACGAGTCAAAGAAGGGGTTGAGGATATTGAACTCCATTGAAAACCCATTAATGCCTAATAAGAGAGGGGAAGTGGAAAAACTATGGCGAGATATAAAAGGATACAAACGTACAAATCTAAATTTGCTTTTTCTTTTTTGACAGATCTGGAACTTGAAGGTTCACCTTTACTCATGCATTCATCATGAGTGATTGTTAGAGATGACAAAATGGCCTTGATAGACTAATGCTTACAGTGTACTTAGTTGGGCCTCCGTCTTTTGGTTGCTCCCATTCTGTCAGTCTGTCCACTGCTTTGGAAATTCTGGACATCCCAGTCACAGCTAATTATCAAACATTTATTCTGTCTTTCAGGCTGAACAAAGGGAAATTGGTCTATACAGAACACACACTACCTACAAAGGCATGCTGACCTTGCCTTCACTTTACTTTTCATTAATTCGTTTAGTTTCGAAACTGGAGGGATGCAGGCTGACAATAGCACTTGAAAAATAATTAGGTGCTTTCACAGATGCTAATCAGGTCCATATGAAGTGCCTCAAATAACTTTTACATGTGCTTATTGCAGCATGTCATAAACAGTACAATAAAATGGAATGACTGATAAAGAAAGGTGTAAGGTGCTGGATATCAACTTAAGGAATGGCATGGTGCTGCTTGTGATGTCAGGTTGACTATAAAACTATTAAAATAATTAATTAAAAGCATATAGGGTCACAAAAATTAAGTAAAAAATAAATAAAAAATACCCTATAACTGCAGAATTCACTAACACACATATGCATCACATATCTATCTCCTGAACTGCCATAAAGTTAGGCTAATCAACTTTTTAATGCCAATCAAACAGCCAGCATCTGAAGTGCACCCAGCTTCTGCAGTTTGAGATCAGTAACATTATAGACATTACAGGCGTGACGTGACTCAAAAATATAGCTAGCTAAGCTACCACCTACTCTACAGAAAAATTCAGTGAAGTACCTTAAAAACTACACTTTACAGAAAGTAGCTAGTTACACTACAAGCTGTACGGCAAAAGTAGCTAAATTGCTACATTTAAGCTACTTTATTTTTTTATAAAAACTATATATATATATATATATATATATATATATATATATATATGAAATATCAAAAACAGTTAGCTGTATAAAAAACATCTCCAAACAGTTGTATCTTACACTGTGAATTTCACAGTACCAGTATTTCCTTTCAAAAAGTAAACTACTATGGCGTTACCATGGTAGAGTGATGGTATTGGATACCATGATATTCTGATGGACAAACATACTGAATTATTATTACCATTTGCATGTATATTCATGTTTCTTCAAAGAATACCATGGTACTACCTCGTTACATGTCAAGCCATAGTAATATACTTTGATGCATGATTTTTTGATTTGCCACACTTTTGTCTGGAATTTTGACTACCTATAGTAAAGAGTCGTTCGCAAGCTGCACATACGGGTGTTGAGTTTAATGATCTACTTCGTCACTGGCACACAGTATGATGCAGGTTCAGTTTCATTGCTTTTGGGTAAATATGTAAGAGATAATCCACGGCTAGGTGTGTGTTAAATGATTTTAATGCATGACGTGAAGCGGAGGATAGTTGCCTCTGCGAAGTGCATTCAAATGGTTTAACACACACCTAGCCATGGAATATCCCTCTTATACCATGGTCACTTGCCAGCATTGATTAATTACAACTGTCATGGATTTTTACCGTGCAAATTTTGACTGGAAGAATGACAATAATTGTTGAATTTACCTACGGGTCGATCAAATTTAAACAAAACAAACTGTTCTAAATCAGACACAGAGATAAAGTAGTGAGATAATATATCATTTATTTCAATGAATTAAATAAAAAGCTGTGCGAACAATTGGAAAAATAGACGTGAGTTTTTTTGAGACCAAACACTCTTTAAAATCCAGCAATAATAACAGCCACATAATGTAGAATGGATGGCACTCCTCAGAACATGTAATATTTAATTCCTTTTCTTTGTCCCACTTTATCCATCGCTCTTGTTTTTATCTGTGTTCCAAAGAATCCGTTTGCTGTTTTACGGAGTGAGAAACAACTCCAAATGAACAAGTTCGTGAGTGAGTTGTCCAAATGATTCAGACCGAATTGTGAACCGATTCAGACCGCTTTATTAAGCCATTTGACCAATTCATTCTTAAAGAGATAGTTCACCCAAAAATGAAAATTCAGTCATTATTTACTCACACCTGTATTGGTCTAACCCCATATAACTTTTTTCTTAACACAAAAGGAGATTTGGTGTGAAACAAACTGAAATCTAATGTATTATTTAGTAAAAATGTTCACTGACCGTTATTCTCCTCTGCGTGTTCATGAGTCTGCATGCAAGCTTTAGAGCTCTTTGCACGAGAGCAACAGTAGTTATGTAGTACACACAAGATGGGGCGTTCAAGTGAAAACACGTTTTGTTTCATTTCAACAGGACCACCTGTGATATTAACAACAGAAAACACAACATAGCTGCACACAAACCAGAGAACAGAACTTAAAAACATGTCTGAAGAGTTTGTAGTGAAAGAATAGGTACATTTCAATGTCATATGGGGTTATAACAACACAGGGGTGAGTAAACAATGACTGAATTTTAATTTTAATATTTGGGTGAACTAATCCTTTAAGAACCAATTCAAAAGAGTGATTCATTAACAAATTGGACATCACTTGTTTTAGTTCTGATTCTAAGCAGCCGAAAGAAAATTCCAGACAGACAACTTGCTGAAATTTTGTCAGGGAACATGTAACACTCTAGCGAGTATAAACGCTAACTTTCATTGCCTTATTCATGAGTTATGGTTATGGTGCAGTCAGTAACTTTTGTCTTTGTGTAATCTTTGGTCAAACCAGTCTGTGTGGAAACTTTTAAACCGTAAGTGTTAAAACTAGCCCTGCCTTAGTTTGTGCCCCGCTCTCCCTCTACATTCAAATTACACTTATATTTGGGAAAATATGTTCAATGAATGAAAACAGACGTTTTGTAGTATTTTGAAATATATGTTGCATATAGTATGTACAAGTACATTTGTGGCCATAAATATTGGCACCCTTGGTAAATATGAGCAAAGAGGTCTGTGAAAAATATGTCTTTATTGTTTATACTTTTGAACTTTCATTAAAAATATTCACAAAAATCTTTCCTCTAATGTATATCAAACAACAGCAAACACAGCAAAAATGTATTTTATCAAATATATGTGTGGCACAATTATTGGCACCCTTTTATTCAATACTTTGTACAACCTCCTTTTGCCAAGATAACAGCTCTGAGTCTTCTCCTATAATGCCTAGTGAGGTTGTAGAACACCTGGCAAGGGATCTGAGACCATTCCTCAATACTGAATCTCTCCAGATCCTTCAAATTCCGAGGTCCACGCTGGTGGACTCTCCTCTTCAATTTACCCCACAGGTTTTCTATAAGGTTTAGGTCAGGGGACTGGGATGGCCATGGCAGAACCTTGATTTTGTGGTCAGTGAACCATATTTGTGTTGATTTTGATGTGTTTTGGATCATTGTCCTGCTGGAAGATCCAACCAGGGCCCATTTTAAGCTTACTGGCAAAGGCAGTCAGGTTTTTATTTTTTATTTGTTGGTATTTGATTCCATGATGCCATATATCGAAACAAGATGTCCAGGACCTCTGGCATAAAAACAGCCCCACAGTGTTAAAGATCCGTGGGCATGAGGTACTTTTCCATATGGCTACTTCTCTGCGTGAGCCAAACCCATCTCTGATGTTTGCTGCCAAAAAGCTCCATTTTTGTTTCATCTGACCATAGAACCCGGTCGCATTTGAAGTTCCAGTAGTGTCTGGCAAACTGAAGATGCTTGAGTTTGTTGTTGGATGAGAGCAGAGGCTTTTTTCTTGAAACCCTCCCAAACAACTTGTTGTGATGTAGGTGACGTCTGATTGTAGTTTTGGAGATTTCTGACCCCAAGACCCAACTAATTTCTGCAAATTTTCTAGTTGTGTTCCTTGGAGAATTTTTGGCCACTCAAACCATCCTCCTCACCGTGCGTGGAGACAATATAGACACACGTCCTCTTCCAGGCCGATTCTTAACATCTCCAGTTGATTGGAAGTTCTTGATTATTGCCCTGATGGTGGAAATGGGTATTTGAATTCTTTAGCTATTTTCTTATAGCCACTTCCCATTTTGTGAAGCTCAACAACCTTTTGTTGCACATCATAACTTTATTCTTTGGTCTTACCCATTGTGATGGATGACTAAGGGAATTTGGCTTGTTGCCTCATATTTATATCCCTGTGAAACAGGAAAGTCATGGCTGAACAATTTCATGTTCCTAGTCACCCAGGTGTACTAAAAAAAAAAAAAAATATATATATATATATATATATATATATATATATATATATATATATATATATATATATATATATATATGAATGGGAATATACTTCAGATATATTTTACTCATAATAATTTCTAGGAGTGCCAATAATTGTGGCAAACGTGTTTTGGAGAAACAATTCAAGTAAACTTTCAATTATTTTACTTGAATTAAAGGTTAGATTTTTGTGAATAATTTGAATGAAAGATCAAAAGCATAAACAATAAAGACATATTTTTCACAGCCTTCTTTGCTCATATTTACCAAGGGTGCCAATATTTTTGGCCACAACTGTATGTGACTTTTTTATATCAGTGAAAACCTTATATGAATAAACATATATTTCAGATATGTGTATTGCATATATTGGCATATATCAGACTGCTGCAAGACAGTGGAAAGGATTTCTGGTTAAATGATTTGGAAGTGTGTCTTTGAAATGTCCAGGTAAACCCATTACATGAAATAATAAATATAGAATGATATTGTTGAACTTGAATACATGGTTAAGGCATAAAGCAGACAGAATAATAAAAAGAGAAAGACAAGGTACTTGGGAAAGAGGTTCTGAGTGAAGAATCTGGCATCAAAGACACAAGATGGATAACCAAAATCACACACACACGCACGCACACACACACACACATGTTGGTGTGGCTATCCTTATTAGGACTCTCCATAGACATAATGATTTTTATACTGTACGAACTATAGATTCTATCCCCAACCCTAACCCTAACCCTACCCCTAAACCTAACCCTCACAAAAAACTTTCTGCATTTTTTTAATTTTCAAAAAAACATCATTTAGTATGTTTTTTAAGCAATTGAAATTATGGGAACACTAGAAATGTCCTCATAAACCACATTTATAGCATAATACCCTTGTAATTACCAGTTTGTAACCTAAAAAAAAAATGTCCTCGTAAATCACCCAAACACGCCCACACACATATACACACACACACACACTTAATTCTTATTTGACACCTCTATATAGCAGCAGGTATCTACTCACAAACTTTAAAGCACTGATATTTTTATTTTATTTATGTCATTTTTTTTATTTAAGAACTTTCATTATCAGATGGACAGAGCTGTTAACCAATCTAAAATGTATGTTCTATGAGTGCCATCTGGTGGTGGGAGGGTCTCTAGCTCCAGTGCCAACTGAAATGTCATGCCAAGATTTGGAAGGTCTGGGCCAATTTAATACACTGTAAAAGGTTTTATAGTTGGTAATGGGTATATCCTACAGACTCTAATTAAAACCTCCTCTTTATATTTCTTTGAAATACGCATGAATCACTTGAATTGACGGGAATAGCTTTGGCCTCTCTAAAATAATTGGCACAGCTAATGAGTGCAACAAATGGGTGTTAAATCACCATATAGCTCTCTCTTAATGAAAGATTAATTAAATCCCAGCTTGTCTCACTCATTCACATGTCTGAGGTCAGCAATTCTCATAAATCAAACCTGTTCTCAGTTTCTTTCTTGCACCGTCAGTGCATCAACATAATTTCACTTTTTCTTTTCATGCATAAAGGACAGATTTGTCCACTCTACACTCCATCCTAACAAACCACAGTTCATATACCATTCTGACAGGAACTCATGATTGACGATTCATTTAATGAATATACAGCACAGGGATTTACTTAAATGTTTAATATTTCTTTAAAATGCATTATACCTGTGTGTAACATGGTTAAAATGGGAAAGGAGGCGGGAACCGGCTGAACAGTCAAAATAATGTTTAATGAAAACTTAAAAAGACACAAACATAAACACACACGGCAGCTGCATGTGGCTCTCTCTCTCCCGAACTGCCGCATCCGGCTCAGCCTTATCCCTCTCCTTGGCTGATTAGCCCGACTGGGGCCGGCCGTGTGCCTTCCTCCTCTTCACATACCTCCTTCCTTTGCCTCAGGCCGGGGAACACCCGGCATGACGTACATCCCACCCCTCCTTTCTGGGGGGGGTAGTTCTCCTTCCTGCCGCACCTGCCGGCAGACTTTCCCCTCCTTTTGAGACCTGGGAGGGAGACAAGGGGAGGGAAAAGAAGAGAGAGAAAAAAAATTGCTCGCCGGTTCCCAGACACGCCGTCGCCTGGTCTTCGACCACTCCTCCACCCTCTGGCGGACAACAGCCACTCCTCCCCGGGCGGACCGGAGCGAGTCCTCTGACCCCTGGCAGATGGAATGCCCCTCCGCCTTCTGGAGGCCGGTAGCGAGCCCCTCCGTCCCTGGCAGTGGCTCCACCGCTCCAGGCAGCCGCAGCGAGCCTCTCCTCCCCTCGCAGATGGCGGCCGTTCCTCCGACCCCTCCGCATTCTGGTGGCCAGCAGTGAGCCCCTCCTCCCCTCGTGGACGGCGGTCGTTTCTCCGCGTCCAGGCAGCTGGCAGCAACTCGGCTGCTCCTTTGGGCGGACGGCAGTGGCGAGGACTCAACAACAGCGCATCCCTCCTCCTTCCCGGGTTGCAGGACCAATGTAACATGGTTAAAATGGGCAAGGAGGAGGCGGGAACTGGCTGAACAGTCAAAATAATGTTTAATGAAAACTTAAAAAGACACAAACATTAACACACACCGCAGCTGCGTGTGGCTCTCTCTCCCGAACTGCCACATCCGGCTCGGCCTTATCCCTCTCTTCGGTTGATTAGCCCGATTGGGTCCGGCCGTGCGCACTCATGGCCCGGCCCCGCCCTCCTCCTTGTCAAACTGTGCAAGAGGAATGAATTATGGCTCTGAAATTTAAACGGAAATGAATCAACTTGTGACAGGGGAAATCCCATGTGTATAGTTATATATCTAAAGTATGTTTCACCTCATGCAGTACTTCTAATTGTATGTTAAAACTGTAGTAAGATTGTATATGATTTATGTATTTATTACTGTTAGAATATTTGTTTTACACAGAAATACTCTATATTGCTATGTCAATTGCTTAATAAACTCACTAAAAAGCTATAATGTTTTTATATTGAATTATATAATTATATTTTATAATGGTCATTATTCTTTGTAATGGCTGCTTGGAATTTGGAGCAATTTGTCTTGTAAAAAACACTTTAAAATAAAATATAACTGACATGTATTGAATTTAATTGAATAAAAAATAAGACAGTCAGCAAATAAGAACAAATGAAGGTGATGGTACTTTTTCTATTTTTGTAGTGGCCAATTAAAAAAATTTTTATAATATAATATAACATTTACCGTATATACAATTAATGTATAATATAATATAATATAATATATTCGATTTACCCAAATGCCTTTATTTTGAAAATATGGCTTTTATTGTGAAAAATGAAAACGCTTTTCCGGTTGACGTCAAGTAGCGTCACTTAAGTTGCCGAATTGTTTTTTCCGCGAATGCGCACTGTCTGCAGTCAGTGTACGGTTTAACACACTGGGCTGAAACAGATTGAGATTATGACCAGCTGAAGTTACAACTAGCATCAAGAACAAGTTTAATTCGAGTTCATTGCTGCAACTACAGCAGAGTGAGTTTAGATGTTTTAAAGTAGTATTCATGTTCAAATAAGACAATTCTGAACTGTCTTGCATGTTGTTATTTCCACAGTTCTGTCTGGATTTTTCCGACAGCATGTCAAATCCTAAAACAGCTGGAGCTGATGCTGGATCAGTGGTGTCGGACCCTCAGCACTCCCAAAAGCTGCTAAGGGCCCTTCAGTCTTTTAGGCAAGATGATTGTTTTCAAGATGCAGTGCTTGTTTTGGAAGGTGAAGAGATCCCTGTACAGAAGAACATTCTTGCTGCTGCTAGTCCATACATAAGGTATGATATAGTAACCTATAACATTTGAAAATCTCCTACATGTAATGGGTCTTAGACGTGTTTTTGAAACAGTTATGTTTGGGAGAGATCAGATGTAGAACTGGTGTGATTGCTCAGACATGTAGCAGACCCTTGAGCAATGTGTCATGTGGGTGTGCCAAACAGCCCCACCTTGCCTGTTTCTGTTAGTCAGTACTTTTAAAAAGTGTGACCTAGTTTTAAATCCACCTGACTAAACTTTAACAATAAACAAAATATTTTAGTTTCTGTTCTTTGTTTCATCTTTGTTGCTTTTGAAGCCTAAGAATAGAAATACCATAACCCAAATGTACATACAGCAGTCAGTGTCATACCGGGACAGAGAGGAGGGGATATACTCGAAGGATGGATGCATGACTAAATGCCCTAATGTTTTTGTTCTGTATTATAAACACAGGCTTCGCTCGCCTAGAGTGCTTTACTTCATTCAGGAGAAAAAAATTTGGTTTCTTCTATTGTATAAATTAGGTTTAAGGGTTTCCACAGTCATGGAAAAAAACTGGATTTCCAGGCCTGGGAAAATCATAGAAATTAAAGGTCAACTGAGAGTGGATTTTGCCGATGCTGATAACTAAGCTGTTGGAAAAGGCTGATAACTGATTAATCGGCCAATAGCTTTTTTAATGGATTTATTGAGTGTTTAAAATAAATATTTAGTCTTTCCTTACTGTGACAGGCACAATCATAAATGCAACAAGAGTCTAAAATGAATGAAATCCCAGATGCAGTTTATTGTGCAACCAAAATCCCAATAAAAACCAGAAAAAAATAAGACTTGGTCCATAACGCAGGGCTTTTATTTATAACCAAGACCAAAATACACCAGGACTGTTATTTAAAAAAAAAAACAAAAAAAAAAACAATTATGTGCTCCCAGTTCACACAACCACATACAGGAAACAAAACATTCACTCTTAGAATCATTTAAAATGTATTGCAATAGGCTAATAAATACTGTAGCAGTAATTCTTCAACAATAGATCATCATTTATTAATAGATCATCAGCGATTAGGTAATAAAAACAGACATTTTCCCTTTTCTTTACGGACCCCATCAGTCAAAATCAACATGAATATTAACATTAACATGAACTTATCATTAAAGTATATCTACTTAACAACAAAACATCTTTGGAGTTCTTATTTTATAACCATTTATAAATAATAATTAAAAACCAAAACTATAAAGGGAATAGAAAGAAAACAGAGAGATGAACAGGAATGTGGAATATGTTTGAAAAATAGACTCCTCGTGTGCTTTTTATGGGTTTTGCCCATAAACTTTACATGTGACCCTAACTGCTCACTCACATTAACATACATAAAGGGTATTAGTTTTATGTATTTATTTGTCTGCTATTATTAGTAGTAGTAGTATAATTAACCCCCCTTTTTTTCCTCTTTGAATCAGAGTAACTGAAACTGTTAAGTACTGTTTTGTGTCATTTATAATCTAATGTGGTGAGGAATTAAATTTATTTTTGCCCTTGTTTTTGGAATGAGGTACTCTGTATGTTTGTTGTGAGGAGATCTGTTTTTATAGAAGACAGGAAAATTTATAGGAAGCAATCAACGCAACAATGCTTTGCGGTTCTTCTTCTGTGTCTTTATTTCTTTCAAGAATGTGCACTGTACATTATGTATGATGATACTGATTATACATATCATTAATAAACCTAAAAAACCTAAAACTATTGGCAACTATTGGCTTTGATTTTTGCCGATAACTGATAGTTCCAAAAAGTAATAAAAGTTCTCAAATACAGTATTTAATCAAATAGAAATTGCTCTTTGTATGTAATCTTTATAAAGTAATTTATGAAAATACTTATCCAGTGATCACAAACGACAGGAAAAGTAATGGAAACTCATTGGTCAAAAGGGTGTGTGAACCCTGTAATATATTTAAACAATCTCTTTCTTGTAGATCAAAGATTTAGACTCATTGTACAACCTGTTTCTAGGACCAAATTAAATTACAGCCCACCAAAGGAGGATGGATCTGTATACAAAATTGAGTTACAAGGGATCTCTGTGCCCACCATGAGACAGATCTTGGACTACATTTTCAGTGGAGAGGTGATAATATTCATTTACATTTACATGTATTTATGACTGTGTCAAACTATTTGCATGGCTCACACGGTCATGGAATTTAAATTTTAATTGTAATTTACAAGCCTGTAGGTATCTGGGCATTTTTAATAAAATATTAAAAAGTCATAGACATTTCTGTAGTGAAGTATGCTCAGGTAAAGAATTATTTATCGTCAAGAAATAGCTCTTTGTGAGTGTAACATCTATGAAATGTTATTAAGAGTCCTTGTTAATCACAAATAACTGGAAAAATCATGGAAATTCATTGGTCAAAAGGTGTGTGGACCTTGTAGATAGTTTCCATTGTCATTTTGACAATCTCAGTTGGATGACTGTAAAGAGGGCCAAACAAAAGTCAGCTCTTTGGTGGTCTGATTTCTAGATTACCCTGAGTGAAGACACCATCCAGGATGTGGTCCAGGCTGCTGATCTTCTGCTCCTCACTGACCTCAAATCTCTGTGCTGTCAGTTCCTGGAGAGCTGCATTACCGCAGAGAACTGCATTGGCATCCGGGTCTTCTCCTTGCATTACTGCCTACACCATGTCTACCATGTGGCCACAGAGTACCTGCAGACACATTTTCGAGACGTGGCCAACACGGTGGAGTTCTTGGAGCAGCCGCCGGATCGCCTGTGTGAGCTGCTGTCTATGGAGAAGCTCAACGTGGGGAATGAAAGGCACGTGCTGGAGGCCGTGGTCCGCTGGCTCGGCCATGACATTGAAGCTCGGCGAGTGAGTGGGACGGGGGTTCTGGAAATGTCCCTAAAATTCTATATGAACCATTTAGGGATTCACTGATTTGTATGTAATCAGTGCATATACAGATATTATGTACAGTTGAAGTCAGAACACTTAGGTTGTAGTCATTAAAACCAAATTTATAACCACTCCACAGATTTAATATTAGCAAACTATAGTTTTGGCAAGTCGTTTAGGACATCTACTTTGTGCATGATACAAGTCATTTTTTCAACAATTGTTTACAGACAGATTGTTTCATTTTTAATTGACTAAATCACAATTCTAGTGGGTTAAAAGTTTACATACACTAAGTTAACTGTGCCTTTAAGCAGCTTGTAAAATTCCAGAAAATGATGTCAAGCCTTTAGGCAATTAGCCAATTAGCTTCTGATAGGAGGTGTACTGAATTGGAGGTGTACCTGTGGATGTATTTTAAGGCCTACCTTCAAACTCAGTGCCTCTTTGCTTGACATCATGGGGAAATTAAAAAAAATTAGCCAAGACCTCAGAAAAAAAAAAAAATTACTTTTTGGAGAAATGTCCTCCAAAAATGGTCTAGTGAAACAAAAATTAAACTGTTTGGACATAACCATCGTTATGTTTGGAGGAAAAAGGGTGAGGCTTGCAAGCCGAAGAACACCATCCCAACCATGAAGCATGGGGGTGGCAGCATCATGTTGTGAGGGTGCTATGTTGCAGGAGGGACTTGTGCACACAAAATAGATGGCATCATGAGGAAGGAAAATTATGTGGCAATATTGAAGCAACATCTCAAGTCATCAGCCAGGAAGTTAAAGCTCAGTCGCAAATAGGTCTTCCAATTGGACAGTGACCCCAAGCATACCTCCAAAGTTGTGGCAAAATGGCTTAAGGACAACAAAGTCAAGGTATTGGAGTGGCCATCACAAAGCCCTAACCTCAGTCTGATAGAAAATTTGTGGGCAGAACTGAAAAATCATGTGCAAGCAAGGAGGCCTACAACCTGGCTCAGTTACACCAGTTCTGTCTGGAGGAATGGGCCAAATTCCAGCAAGTTATTGTGAGAAGCTTGTGGAAGGCTACCCAAAATGTTTGACCCAAGTTAAACAATTTAAAGGCAATGCTACCAAATACTAACAAAGTGTATGTAAACTTCTGACCCACTGGGAATGTGATGAAAGAAATAAAAGCTGAAATAAATCATTCTCTCTACTATTATTCTGACATTTCAAATTTTTAAAATAGAGATCCTAACTGACCTAAGACGGGGATTGTTTTCTCGTGTAAACGTCAGGAATTGTGAAAAACTTTCAAAATTCAAAAGAATTGAGTTTAAATGTATTTGGCTAAGGTGTATGTAAACTTCTGACTTCAACTGTGTGTGTGTGTGTGTGTGTGTGTGTGTGTGTGTGTGTGTGTGTGTCTAATATATATATATATATATATATACAGGTGCTGGTCATATAATTAGAATATCATCAAAAAGTTGATTTATTTCACTAATTCCATTCAAAAAGTGAAACTTGTATATTATATTCATTCATTACACACAGACTGATATATTTCAAATGTTTATTTCTTTTAATTTTGATGATTATAACTGACAACTAAGGAAAATCCCAAATTCAGTTTCTCAGAAAATTAGAATATTGTGAAAAGGTTCAATATTGAAGACACCTGGTGCCACACTCTAATCAGCTAATTAACTCAAAACACCTGCAAAGGCCTTTAAATGGTCTCTCAGTCTAGTTCTGTACGCTACACAATCATGGGGAAGACTGCTGACTTGACAGTTGTCCAAAAGACGACCATTGACATGTTGCACAAGGAGGGCAAGACACAAAAGGTCATTGCAAAAGAGGCTGGCTGTTCATATAGCTCTGTGTCCAAGCACATTAATAGAGAGGCGAAGGGAAGGAAAAGATGTGGTAGAAAAAAGTGTACAAGCAATAGGGATAACCGCACCCTGGAGAGGACTGTGAAACAAAACCCATTCAAAAATGTGGGGGAGAACCACTACGCACAGACGTATGCAAGACATGGGTTTCAGCTGTCGCATTCCTTGTGTCAAGCCACTCTTGAACAACAGACAGCGTCTGAAGCGTCTTGCCTGGGCTAAAGACAAAAAGGACTGGACTGCTGCTGAGTGGTCCAAAGTTATGTTCTCTGATGAAAGTAAATTTTGCATTTCCTTTGGAAATCAGGGTCCCAGAGTCTGGAGGAAGAGAGGAGAGGCACACAATCCACGTTGCTTGAGGTCCAGTGTAAAGTTTCCACAGTCAGTGATGGTTTGGGGTGCCATGTCATCTGCTGGTGTTGGTCCACTGTGTTTTCTGAGGTCCAAGGTCAACGCAGCCGTATACCAGGAAGTTTTAGAGCACTTCATGCTTCCTGCTGCTGACCAACTTTATGGAGATGCAGATTTCATTTTCCAACAGGACTTGGCACCTGCACACAGTGCCAAAGCAACCAGTATCTGGTTTAAGGACCATGGTATCCCTGTTCTTAATTGGCCAGCAAACTCGCCTGACCTTAACCCCATAGAAAATCTATGGGGTATTGTGAAGAGGAAGATGCGATATGCCAGACCCAACAATGCAGAAGAGCTGAAGGACACTATCAGAGCAACCTGGGCTCTCATAACACCTGAGCAGTGCCACAGACTGCTCGACTCCATGCCACGCCGCATTGCTGCAGTAATTCAGGCAAAAGGAGCCCCAACTAAGTATTGAGTGCTGTACATGCTCATACTTTTCATGTTCATACTTTTCAGTTAGCCAAGATTTCTAAAGATCCTTTCTTTGTATTGGTCTTAAGTAATATTCTAATTTTCTGAGATACTGAATTTGGGATTTTCCTTAGTTGTCAGTTATAATCATCAAAATTAAAAGAAATAAACATTTGAAATATATCAGTCTGTGTGTAATGAATGAATATAATATACAAGTTTCACTTTTTGAATGGAATTAGTGAAATAAATCAACTTTTTGTTGATATTCTAATTATATGACCAGCACCTGTATGTATGTATATATATATATATATATATATATTAGTATACATGTGTGTGCATCTCATGAACGAGTGTGCACGGACCATTGTATGGTGTCTGTTTCAGTTCAAACTGAAAAAACATTACCACTGAAGTCATTTCATTCCCTAGTGCATCATGGTAACTCGCCACTGTCTGGCTGCTCTAGTAACATGGACAGCGCCAGCCTTCTACCAACAGGGTGTTATGCTGGGTCAAGTTTCAGAAAGAAAGTGCTGACCACAAATGCACCAACACAGGTTGTGTAATGCACACCCGACTTTCGACACCTGGAAACAGGTGCGAAACGGTTGTGACATGTCAACCGCCTAGAGCTGCTGGCTGTCTTTCTAGCTTTGAGAGCTTTTCATTCCGATATTGTGTAACACCACATTCTGATTCGTTCGGCTAATAGAACAGTTGTGGCGTATATATGTCGCCATGTCGCGCTTGCCCACGTATGGCCGGCGAAACGCAAGTATGTGCTTCCCCCAGTGAGCCTCCTTCATTCTGTCATCAGCAAAGTCCGAGTGGACATGGAAACAGTTCTGTTAATTGCACTGAAATGGCCCAATCAGTCCTGGTTTCTGGAGATGGTAGAAATACTGGACGGGCCTCTATGGGAAATACCGCTGAAGAAAGATCTTCACTCTCAAACACAAGGCACGGTTTGGCATCCCCAGCCAAAGCTGCAAAGCCTACACGTGTGGCCTTTGATGGAGTGTGCTAAACACGCCAGAACTGATGCATTCAGTCATGAACATCATTTTATAGGCCAGAGCGCTGTCCACAAGATGCCTCTACATGCTAAAATGGAATGTATTCACTGATTGGTGTTTTTCACATGGCAAAGACCCAGTAAACTGACCCGTACATTAAATTCTCATATTTCTTCAAGAGCGATTAGATGCAGTACTCACTCCATCAACTCTCAAAGTTTATGTAGTGATTATATCTGCGTATCACGCACCTGAAGCCGGCACCACTATAGGCAAGCATGATTTAATCAAAGTTCCTTAGAGGAGCAAAATGATTAAATCCACCTCGTCCCAACTTGGGACCTAACTTTGGTCCTAAAAGCTCTCACAGGGCCCCCTTTCGAGCCTTTGGACTCTGTTTATTTGCGCATGCTCTCCATTAAGACCGCACTACTGCTGGCTCTGGCCTCAGTAAAATGGGTCTGTGACTTACGTGCACTATCAATTGACAATTCATGTCTGGAGTTTGGGCCCCAGTCTTTCAAAAGCTACTGTCAAACCCAGAAAAGGTTATGTGCCTAAGGTTCTAACCATGCCCTTCAGAGTGCAGGTGGTTCACCTTCAAGCCTTTTTCCCTCCTCCGTTTAATTCGGATGAGGAACAATCCTTGCATTTGTTATGCCCTATGCGGGCGCTATGTGCTATGTTGAGTGCACCCTCCAGTTCAGACTGTCTGATCAGCTCTTTGTGTGCTCTGGAGGATGCACAAAAGGAATGCCTGTCTCCAAGCAAAGACTTTCTCACTGGATCGTTGATGCAATTGCCCTAACTTACGAGTCACAGGGTAAGATTTGCCCAATTGGTGTTAAAGCATGCTCAACTAGAGGCATGGCCTCCTCATGGGCATGGACGAATGGTGTGTCTTTACAAGACATATGTTTTGAAGCTGGATGGTCTTTTCAAAACACATTTGCAAGGTTTAACAACCTAGATGTAACGTCTCTCTCTACACAAGTCCTCTCTGTTTAGAGCGCTTGCTATTTTATTTGCCAAACATATACTTATGCCCCTCCCTTTAAGTACAGCTCTCCATCATTTTACACAACCGCCTGCATTCAGGCCGTTGTAATTTTTCCATAAAGTCACAAGCACTTTCATTATAAATAAACTCCCTTCCCGACTGGGTTCATGAAGGGGTTAATTCATACTATATGACTATAGTTCATATACACATTCTGAGTGCTCCCCTCATGGCCCAACATGAGGGTCACTCACTTGTGGCATACTTATGTCGGTCACCGTCCCGCAGGACTGCGGCATCATGTTTCCTCTCTGGAAGGTTATATCGTGTAGTACAGCATGATGGGATTATGTTCCCCATATGCATTAGCAAATGCAGTGTCAAGTGTACTGAGTCATAAGGGAATGTTTCGGTTACGTACATAACCTCGGTTCCCTGAGACGAAGGGAACAAGACATTGCAAACGCTGGCCACAATACAAGACTCGGAGATCTTTTGAGGTGCGAGCGATGGGCTCCTTGTCCCTCAGTCAGAAAATTCTGAGGAATGGTGTTTGCGCGCCTGCTTTTATAGTGAACAGCTTTGCGTCTAAAAGGATGGGGCTCAAACACCATAGCCAATATTAGAATATTGGGGTTATTGTAGAGAGGTTTCAACTAGGGTCATGTGGAAGGACACTCCCTATATTCGTTAGCAAACGAAATGTCTCGTTCCCTTCACCTCAGCGAACCGAGGTTACATACGTAACCGAGAAGTTTTCTTGACCAGCGGACGCGGTCCTCATCTGTGTCCTCGTCTGTGCGCATCACCTGTGCATGCGCTGGCCATTGACTGTAAAAAGAGTGTCACAAACAGTTGTAGTGTGCATGCGTCAAACGAGTTTCTATTCGTTCGTGTTCAGAAAAGTATAAGCAATGCGGTCGTGCGGGCATGTCTCTTTGGTGCAAAAAATGCGGGTCATTTAACATAAACAAGCCCAAAACACACCAAGGACTCTTTATTTTGATATGATGGAGATGTTGCTCTGTTATTATGCTCTATATTTAATAATTTACCAAAGAAACCTTTTTATAGCCCAGTGGTGAATTCACAGGGCCAGCAAAGCCTTCTCTGCTGGCCTAACATGCCAAATAAATAACAAAATTTCATCCTTTTATTCTCAATCACCTTTTTTCCTATGTATTTTTAATCGCTTTCCACTCTTAATTAATCTACAAGCAAATAGAGAAAAATTAAAAGTTTATCCAGTCAGAATTTATTCCTTGATGCTTACAAGCAAAGTGTGACAACTGTTTCACAAATCACATGCCCGAAGCAGCGCGTGAGTCTGAGCTCCACCCCTCAGGCCTCAGAATTTCCACAGAATCCCTCAACAGTGCAAATGAATGGGCATCTAATGTCAGATTCATCAGCCAATCAGATTGATTTATTTGTTCTTGGTGGGTGTGATCTTTAGGATATGTCCCAGTGGAGACCTTCTAGCTGGCCTTGAGTGATGTAATCATGCTTTAAATGACGTAATTTGAAAGCGAAGAGCGCGAGATCTTGCTGACGAGTCAACTGTCATTACTGCCGCTACCGCCATTGAGAAAGAGATCCTTATGGATTTACAAACCTGAGAAGTTCTGCATGACCATGTGATTGCTTAATTTATTAATCGGGAAAGGAGGACTGATTTTCACTTCAAGAAAATTGGTTAGTGCTTTTTGCATTATTGCAACATCAAGAATTTTCTAAGTGTAAATTATGCTGCTTGAGCATTCAGTGTCAGATCAAGTTTTGAGAAGTAGTGCTGCTTTCCATTCAATTTGGAAAGTCGGATTTTACAACTTCCTGAGAAATTCTCAACTCCGATTTCGCCGAGATGCAGGGGCATAATGTCACACAAACATGTCGACACTCAGGGAGATATACAAAGTAAGTGATAAACATTCACTTTATTAAGTAATATCGATAAATGAGTTCGTTTCCACATTACATGATATTAAAGCTTGTTTAACAAACGCCTGCAGAAACAGGTGTATAAAACATGGTAAATTATAATCTCTTTTGATAATCGTACACCTGAAGCACAAATGTTAGCGCTGCAGCATTGTTTATCAGTTGGGTTGCTAGGAGACATCTCTAATGAGAGTCAAACCCCTGCTAAGCTAATGGGAGTGTTGCAGTTCCGAATATCAGGGAATGGAATGCATTTATGGTCGGAGATAACAAGTAGGAAGATCTCACATCCGATTTGAATGGAACGCAGCATAACCATGTACCCTGACGAAATGAAATTTATTGCAAGCAACATTTAAATCGCAAATATTATTAGATAGATTTTTCCAGGTATTATAGACCTCCTTGGTCGATTTATATGAAAAATGATGATTTTTGAATGTCTGCTCGGGAGACGTTCATTTCACAAAACGGTCATGCTACAGTTAAAATTAGGCTTGCTTGAGCATTAAGTGTCGTTTCAAGTTCTGGTTTTCGTGCATGGACATGTTTTTTGTGATTAACTATTTTATTGATTTTTTTTTTTTTTTCCAAAGCAAACAAACAAATCATATATACAATAAATCAACATTAACTCCCACTACTACCCCTCCCCAATCAAGAACCCCACCCGACCCCAAACGAACATCCCTATGGTCTTACCAAAGTACACATTTATACAATGAATAAAATAATAACAATAATAAATAAACAAAAAACAAAAAAAATAATAAAATACACATACATACATATATATATATATATATATATATTCCACCACACATTCCCCTTCATTCACCCATCACAACCATTATTATTCTATAACACCCATACAGATATAGTCTTTCTTAAAGAAACTCATCTCTCCCTGCAGGAAGCTGAAAAATTTGGGAAGATTTGGGGTGGGCATGTTTTCTTTAGTGCTGGCTCAAGTAAGAGTAGGGGGGTCATTATAGTGATAAACATCTACAATTCAAATTTCTCAAACAGACTAAAGATAAATTAGGAAGAGTCATTATTGTTTTAGCTGAAATTCAGGGGCAAAGGTTGATTTTGGCTAATATTTACGCACCTAACATTGATGATCTGGGCTTTTTTATAGATCTTGAAGGGATGTTGCAAGCCGCTGGCACCCCTCATGATATAATATTGGGAGGATACTTTAATCTTTTGATGGACTCCTTGATCATAGTGAAACAAAAGTGTGTAAGCCCCCTAGAGCAACGGTGACACTTCACAGGATGTGGTCTTATAGATATTTGGAGACTTTTAAACCCATCTGGTAGGGATTATACATTTTTTTCCTCAATCCATAAGATTTATTCTAGAATAGATTTTATTTTTAAATATCTAAGTCCCTCATTTCATCTGTTGTTGATTGGTCAGTTGGAAAGATTTTAGTCTCAGATTACGCCCTGGTGAGTTTAGAGGTGTTGCCACATACGGAGAAAAAGAAATCATATAGTTGGCACTTTAATGTATCCCTTTTGCAAAATCCTGATTTCCAACAAATGTTAAAGACTGAAATCAATGTTTATATGGAGACCAACTGGTCCTCAGTATCTTCTGTCGGTGTGGCTTGGGAGGCACTTAAAGCAGTATGCCTCATTCACCAAAAAATCCAAAGCACGAGAACTTGTGGAGTTGGAAGGGAATATTAGAAGTGCAGAGGCAGAGCTGAAGCACAGAATGTCGTCTGATGGCCTCAGAGAATTGACCCGACTGAAATATAGATATAAAACTATTTTATCACGGAAGGTGGAGTTTTGGCTATTCAGGGCAAGACAGTCATACTTTGAGTCGGGGGACAAAGCAGGGAAGCTTTTGGCTAGATATATAAAGCAGAGAGAGTCTTTCTACCATTCCCTCAGTGAAATCTGCTGATGGTGAAATTTTTACCTAGGCCATTGATATTAATAATGCTTTTAAAGAATTCTATCTTGATCTTTATAGTTCCACGTCTTCGTCTACTGATGAGGATATTAGAAACTTTGTGGAACCATTAGAACTTCCTAAACTGACGACTGAGCAACAAAATTCTCTTGATTCTGAGATAAACTTGGAGGAGCTTGATGAGGTAATTAAGGCCTTGCCTACAGGCAAGTCTCCGGGGCCAGATGGTTTTGGCTGATTTTTTTAGATCTTATGCTACAGAATTGGCTCCACTTTTGTGTTTATACAAGTTTATACTGAATCATTAAAGAATGGGAAGCTTCCTCCAACCATGGCACAAGCCCGGATCAGTCTGATTCTTAAAAAGGACAAAGATCCAAGCGAGTGTAAAAGTTACTGTCCAATTTCCCTGATCCAGCTAGATGTACAAATTTTGGCTAACCGATTAAGTAAAGTTAAGACATCTCTTATACATATAGATCAGGTGGGGTTTATTCGGGGCCGTAGCTCTTCAGATAACATTAGGCGTTTCATCAATATTATGTGGTCAATGGCGAACGATCAGGCTCTGGTCGCTGCCATCTCACTTGACGCCGAAAAGGCGTTTGATATGGTAGAATGAGATTATCTTTTTAAGATTTTGGAAATATATGGGTTCGTGAGTACATTTATTGGGTGGATTAAGTTACTTTATAGACACCCTGTAGCAGCGGTACAAACAAATTGATTAATTTCAGATTCTTTTACTCTAAATAGGGGCACTCAGCAGGGTTGCCCTCTTTCCCCATTATTGTTCTGTCTTGCCCTGGAACCATTAGCAGCCGCGATAAAGGAGGATGATTTTCCAGGGGTGAGGTATGGCGCATAAGCTTCTGCTTTACGCAGATGATATTTTATTATTTGTCTCTGACCCTACTAGATCTATGCCTTGCCTCCACAGAATTATTAATTCCTTTTCCAAATTCTCAGGATACAAAGTCAATTGGGCTAAATCCGAAGCTTTGGCTCTGACAGCATACTGCCCATTAACGGCTTTTCAGAAGGGCACCTTCCAGTGGCCCAAACAGGGAATCAAATATTTGGGTATTTTATTCCCAGCAAATTTGTCAGATTTAGTTAGAGATAATTTTTACCCTAAAATAAAAAGATTTGAGCGATGTGGACAGGTGGGCTTCATTACATTTATCGATGATTGGGAAGGTTAATGTTATTAAAATGAATTGTATTCCAAAATTCAACAACCTGCTACAGTCTCTCCCTGTAGATGTCCCCCTCTCTTATTTCAAGCCATATGATAGCATAGCGAAGTCCTTCATTTGGAATGGAAAGCGTCCCAGGTTACATTTCAGTAAGTTGCATAGGCTGATTGACAAAGGTGGGCTAGGCCTACCCAATATTTTTTTTTTATTATTATGCATTCGGTCTCAGGCATTTGGCTCATTGATCGCTTCCACCTGAGTGAGCCCCTCCCTGGTTTCGTATTGAACAAGAAGTCCTTGCCCCTATTTTGCCATTACAAAGCCTTTCTATCAAACTAACCGGAGAAGCTCATTTGCACCCTGTTATTTTGCATTTGCACTCAGTATGGACAAAAGTGTCCAGAGTGCTTAATTCAGACATTTATCTGAATGCTGCCTCAAGCATTTGGCTGAACCCAAAATTATGTATTGATAAATCCCCCTTCTGCTGGTCAGAGTGGATTGCAAGGGGGGTTAATACACTCAGTGACCTATATGAGAGTGGAGTGTTGAGATCTTTTGGTAATTTGGCTCTACATTTTGGGATTCCCAGATTTCAGTTTTTTAGGTATTTATTGATGGGCGGTCATCAACGTAGGCAATAAATACATAAAAGATTGGGTCCTCACCAGTGTGATGATAGGCAGGCAGATTGTGATCTAGGGGGCTTACACATTTTTGCTTCATTATGATCAAGGACTGAGTCCATCAAAAGATTAAAGTCTCCTCCCAATATTATATCATGAGGGGTGCCAGCGGCTTGCAACATCCCTTCAAGATCTATAAAAAAGCCCAGATCATCAATGTTAGGTGCGTAAATATTAGCCAAAATCAACCTTTGCCCCTGAATTTCAGCTAAAACAATAATGACTCTTCCTAATTTATCTTTAGTCTGTTTGAGAAATTTGAATTGTAGATGTTTATTTATCACTATAATGACCCCCCTACTCTTACTTGAGCCAGCACTAAAGAAAACATGCCCACCCCATATCTTCCCAAATTTTTCAGCTTCCTGCAGGGAGAGATGAGTTTCTTTAAGAAAGACTATATCATGTTTCTTATGTTTAATAAAATAAATAACCTTCCTTTTTATGGGGTGCCCCAGCCCATTCACATTCCTTGTGGAGAGAGACAATCCACTCAAATTAACATTTGACATTTTGTTATAGTAGAAAAAATAAACTGTGTGTCAAAAATAAGATTATACAGACCACATTCCCCATTAGTACAACAATAAAATCCCAAACTTCCCCCCGAACAAAACAAACTGAAAAAAAAAAAATGTGCGCATTGTGCGCGGGGTTAATGGCGCCAACCGGCATCAATCCCTCTAAACTCAAAAGGTCCATGTTCACAAAAGAGAGCCCCCGCGACAACTTTGCCATCGGATTGCTCAAGTCCAGTGCTTCTGCGCAAATTTTGTGAGGCAAAATTACATAACAGAAAATACTTTGTAAAACAGACCCCAGCCAACAGGCAGAATAAATCGAAACAACATGTAGATTCATTCACAGAACTGTCTCGAAGGTGTGTTCCTCCACAAAACAAATTCTAGCTGATATAAAGCCGTTCAGTTTCCACGGACAGACAAACAATTGTTCAGTGAGCCGGCTGTTATGAGTGCAGCAGATGACGTAATCATTCTAATGTCCCTTAAAAACTTTCCACAAAAACAAACTCCAGCCAACAGGAGGCATAAGCACAAAGAACGAACAGATTCATCCACAACACTGTCCCGAAGCAGTGTAATTCCACAAAACAAACTCCAACCGCTAGGCGAACCAGCATAAAAAGAAACAAAATAGACATTCCGGTTCCTCGGATGATCAAGTGTGTATTGAGCGAGTCAAATTCACTCGGAGGCCGCGTAAAAAAAATACACATTGACTTACTCAGTCTGTCAACTTTATAAAGGACGTCCTTTATGTGAGCATGTAGATGTTTTGCGGTCATCCATAGTGACCATTCTCAATCTGGCCGGGAACTTCAGTGTAAAAGCGATCTTCCGTCAATGCAAAAGTTTCTTGGAGTTATGCCACAAAACAAACTCCAGAAAATATTGTGATACTTCCAAGAAAGCTTTCCTTTGCTCCTCGCCTGGCGCAACACGAAATCTTTATCGGATGATTTTGGCCAGAATTGATCGGGGCCTGTCTCCGTCAGCAGATCTGCAAGCCGGGACTCTGTGAGCTCACTCGATTTCCAGTTTATGGTCTGTTATGTCGAGCAGACTCGGGAAGAGCTCGTCCAGGAATTCCACCATATCTCTGCCCTCTTCATGCTCAGGAATTCCAACAATTTGTATGTTATTCCTTCAGTTCATATTTTCAAGATATTCCAGTTTTTCCAAAATGTGTTGCAAGTCTATTTCGAACGCGGGTGGATTAGCGGATAATTCCCTCTCCGATGATTCCAGATAATCGATTCCTTTTTCAACTTCTGTCACTCTTGTGACCAACTCGGAGAATTTTTCTTCCATCGCCGTAATCGATCGACGTATTACAGCGAGATCCTCCAAGTCAGCAACAACCTTCGTCAGCATCACCGAGATGTTGGACAGTTGATGCTGGATTTCTTGTCCCGAAGTGCTTTCCAAATCGAGTCCCCAGCTCGCAGTCCCATCAGAGGCCTCAGCTTGAACACGTAAGTGTCTTTTAATGTCTCCAGAGTCTGAGGATTTTGACTTCTTTGCCATGTTTACCTCAAAGAGCAAATATGTAACTGGGTGTATCAAATCTCACCGGATTATAACATAAAAATAATAAAAAAAACTAGCAAAGTGCACAGAGCCAGTCGCTCACACGTATGCTCCTCGCATGGCGTCACATGAGCCCCCCCCCCGCGTGGACGTGTTTTTAAAATGTCAATTGGTATTACTAGTTAGCTGTGACAAAATGTATGATGCCCAAAGGCACAGGGTGTCTTATTCATTGTGAAACTGTGTTTTCTTAATGGCATGAATCACACTGAAGGCCTAGACTTTTAATGCACGGCCCGCCACTGTTATAGCCTATATATTTACCAGACAAAGGGTTTTGTGTGTGTGTGTGAGAGTGTGTGTGTGTGTGTGTGTGTGTGTGAGAGTGTGTGTGTGTGTGTGAGAGTGTGTGTGTGTGTTTATATATATATATATATATATATATATATATATATATATATATACATGAGGTTTAAAGAGGTATAAACTATTATTATTCACAAGAAATGAAGTTGCAGACACGATGACAGAGTGCTGACAGAGCACATTTACCTTATACACACATTTTCTTTGCATACCTTTGCTTCAGTTTAGAATACTTGATTATCTAATCAAAATTAAAAAAAATGGATTGGCGTGAGGATAAAAATATGAATGAAAATTGTCAATGATCAAAGATTTAGATACAGCAAATCCCCACATGGTGTTAGTGATTGTTTTTATTTCACCTCTAGGGGCAGATGTTCTAACTGTAGAATCTTCTCACATTGGCCAGAGAGGAATAAAACAAAGAAAAAATTGGCATAAATATTCACCGATTATCCAATATTTCCAAAAAGCAACTTAATAAATTAATCGGTAAAACTGATATATACCGGTCTACCTCTGGCTGCAATATTGCCCTAATCAGGCAGATGCTGATCATTTATAAAACTACTACTAGCCGATACCGATATGGCCAATATGCCATACATCCCTAGTCTAGATTCTTTACCAGATTTAGCAGAACTTATTGTATATTCAGGTTTTTTTTTTTTTTTTTTTTTTGGCCAGTAGTAAATTAGGTTATTTCATTTGTGTCTCATTTTATGTCAAATCCCATGGTCTCTAAAGCAGGCATTTACATACAACCTAATTAGAGCATATGAAGGTGCAAACATCCCTACATTTTAGCAACTTTTTCAAACCCTCTGAGAGTTGCTTATCTGTGCCTTCTCTCTAGGTCCAAATGAAGGAAGTGATGTCTGCCGTGTGGATTAAAGGTCTGGACAAGAGCTACCTCCAGGACCAGATGCTGAGAGATTCCCTGATGAGGGAGGTGATAGGGAAGTGCTGCATGGAGTCTCTGGGAGGAGCAGATCAGCAGGGGGAGGCACTGCTCGCTGCATTTAAACCCCGCGGCTACTCAGAGTGTATCGTAATAGTGGGGGGTGAGGAAAGGATGTGAGTATTAACATGTGTAATATAATTAAAACTTGATTAGGAGAGATCTGGTTGATTTTACTGTGTTCCTTTGTGTATTAAGTGAAACTTCAGAGTGAATGTTCATGAATTTTTTTGTCCTGTGTTCGGTTTGTAATCCAGCTCTCGGAAGCCCACAGCAGCAGCACGCTGCATGTGTCCTCTTTATGACCGCAGCAGGCAGCTGTGGATCGAATTGCAGTCTATGAACGAGAAGCGCGTTGGACACGGGGTAGTGTCAGCAGGTGTGTTAAAATGCTTATTTTTAACTTTCAATTTAGACAATAATTAAGACATGTTTGGATGTCATGTAAATTATTAAAGGGATGGTTCACCCCAAAATGAAAATTCTCTCCTCATTTACTCACCCTCATGCCATCCCAGATATGTATGACTTTCTTCTGCAGAACACAAACAAAGATTTTAAGAAGAATATCTCTGCTCTGTAGGTCCCAACAATGCAAGTGAATGGTGACCAGAACTTTGAAGCTCCAAAAAGCACATAAAGGCAGCATAAAATAATCCATAAGACTCCAGTGGTTAAATCCATGTCTTCAGAAGCGCTATTATAGGTGTGGGTGAGAAACAGATAAATATTTAAGTCCTTTTTTACTATCAATCTCCACTTTCACTTTTACTTCATCTGTTGTTTTTGCTGATACACATTCTTCTTGTATATAGACTGGGCAGGGAGGAGAATTTATAGTAAAATTTGACTTAGGTGTGGGTGAGAAACAGATAAATATTTAAGTCAAATTTTACTATAAATTCTCCTCCCTGCCCAGTCTATATACAAGAAGAATGTGTATCAGCAAAAACAACAGATGAAGTAAAAGTGAAAGTGGAGATTGATAGTAAAAAAGGACTTAAATATTTATCTGTTTCTCACCCACAGCTATCATATCGCTTCTGAAGACAGGTATTTAACCACTGGAGTCTTATGGATTATTTTTATGTAGGCATGCATCGTCCATCCTGAGGATCAAAGTGCTTGCATCCATATGTATTACTGGTATAATGGTGGCTTGTCTCTCCGATTAGAGGGATACCTGTTTGCAATAGGAGGAATGGATGAGAACAAAACTGTGTTGAGCAGTGGAGAGAAATATGACCCAGAAACCAATACCTGGACACCAATCCCAGCAATGATGCAGGTATTCCTGCCAAACATGCACAGAACATCCAAAAAAGTTTGCTGGCCTTAGCTGGTCTTCTAGCTTCGTCGGGCTGATCTGGTTTGCTGGTTTTAGAGGGGTTCTGGGCACTTTTCAACTGAAGATGGGCTTGACTAAGCTGGGAGACCATCTTAGACTAGTTAAAACCAGCTTAGGCTACCAGCTGATGTGCAGGCACTTAATAAACAACATACATAGTTAATTTGTTTAGAAAGAAACATATATTTTATTTGGATTTGATTATGCTAAATGTATTCTTATTTAAATGGTCATTTTGATGTAGTTCCAGATACCAGCAGGTGTCAGAATTGTGCTACTGTTTTTTCTTGTTTCTGTTAAGGCCCGACAACACTTTGGAATTGCAGAGCTGGATGGTCTGATTTATGTTCTGGGTGGGGAAAACAAGGACACTGAGGTTCTGCTTACGATGGAGGTGTTTGACCCCCATTGCAACGTCTGGAGAACCCATCCAAAAATGACCACAGTGCGCAAGGTGAGATTTCGCTGTTTTTGCTGTAAAAATCCTCACCCTTACATTGCAATACTCTCCTACATCTCTTACTTGTGTGGATGTGTGTATCTTCATTTTCCAGTTTGGTTGTTGTGCCACCATGAAAAAGAGGCTCTACGTGATGGGTGGTGGATCGTACGGGAAGGTGTATGACTCTGTGGAGTTCTATGACCCCAAAACTCAGCAGTGGACTACAGTCTGTCCTCTTAAGGAGCGGAGGTAAAGTGATACATTTACATTTATTAGCTGTATCACTATTACTATTCCTCTCACTTGGTGCTAAAAGTTTTAACCTTCGGCCCATATGCTGTTACTCTTATAAGTGGTAAGACTTTCGATATTTCACCTCGTGGACGAAAATCCCATAGACTGGAGGAGGTACCTGAGGTATATCTAGAGACCAGAATATGATAGAGACTTTGGGGTGGGATCTTTTGACTTTGGACAGTAAGCACTAAAAAAACAGTCGTAACACTGTTTTTGGCAACCACCCACAATACTGCATTTAATTCAGGAAATGTACAATTCTAGTTCATTTAGCAGACACTTTATGCAGCTTGACTTATAAATGATGAATTACATGAGCATAAGCACAGTAATCTATTCATATGTTATGTTAAAAATAGACAAGAATTTGATTTATGATCAATGAGGTGATTTTATTTTCTATGTATCATTCACAAAAGTCCCATTTTAGTATCTAAAAATAAAAATGTGTTCGCAATTTTGTGTAAAGGTCTATATTTTCTATATAAGGTCTATACAAGGCAAAAATGTTTCAAGTTACAAATCCGTCCCCTAGAGTTTCATTGTAGAGCATCATTTTTACTTAAAAGACAGTGATGTAATTTTATTATGTTTAGGTAACCAGATCTTTAGTGTAGAAATGTGAAAGAGGTTACATTATTTTTAAAGGGATAGTTCACCCAAAAATTAAAATTCTCTCATCATTTAGTCACCCTCATGCCATCCCAGATGTGTATGACTTTTTTCTTCTTCTGAACACAAACGATGATTTTTAGAAGAATATTACAGCTCTGTAGGTCCATACAATGCAAGTGAATGATAGCCAGAACTTTGAAGGTCCAAAAAGCACATAGAGGCAGCATAAAAATAATCCATATGACTCAAGTGATTAAATCCATATCTTCAGAAGTGATATGATAAATGTGGGTGAGATCAATATTTAAGTCCTTTTATATTATACATTCTCCTTCCTGCCCAGTAGGTTGCGACATGCACAACGAATGTGAATCACCAAAAACCAAAGAAGAAGAATGTGAATGTGGAGATTTATAGTAAAAAAGGACTTAAATATTGATTTGTTTCTCACCCACATCTATCATATTGCTTCTGAAGACATTGATTTACCCACTGGAGTCTTCTGGATTACTTTTATGCTGCCTTTATGTGCTTTCTGGACCTTCAAAGTTCTGGTCACCATTCACTTGAATTGTATGAACCTACAGAGCAGAGATCTTCTAAAAATCTTCATTTGTTTTCTGCAGAAGAAAAAAGTCATATACATGTAGGATAACATGAGGGTGAGTAAATGATGAGAGAATTTTCATTTTTGGGTGAACTGTCCCTTTAATGGGAAAACAGCAGACTCAGTCATTCAGAGCAACTTGGGCTCCATTCATTTCAATCTGCAAATATTTTGAACGCTCAAATTGGTATGCACTTTGTAAATGTGAATTTAGGGAATGTTTTTTTCCCCACCCAGAGAAATGTCATAATTTTAAAGGGAAGGCAGCATGTCTTCATAAGGGTCTAATGACTGTGAATGCTTAGACACACCCTGTGATGTGTGATGCCTTGCAGATGTGTCTTTAGAACAATAGTAGACAAGGAAACTATCAGTCTAAACCCATGGAAACTGGAACTAACTGGAAACACTTGAGCTTTGACCCATCTGCATAAAAATAAATAGTCATTTTTCTTGATGTTCTTGTCTTGTTTGTGATGTAGAGTAATCATGTCCATGTGTGTACTTAAAAATGCAGTCAGTTTTTTTTGTTTTTTTTTATAATTGCTAAACTTTCAAAACATACATGCATAGTAATAGTAGAATAGTTTTAATATATTAAATATGTTTAAAATGATACACACTCACATGAGATGAAGACTTTTAGAGAAAAATTGTTAGTCTACATATGGTGCTGGGTGCTTAATATTACTGGATTTATCACAATGATCACTTGTAATTGAACTCTTTCACTTGCAGAATCAGTTAATCATGGCTGACTGCAAATAAATTCTGTCCACAGATTTGGAGCGGTAGCATGTGGCATTGGACTAGAGCTCTACGTGTTTGGTGGTGTTAGGAACAGAGACACTGACAATCCAGAGTCCAGCCAGATGACCATCGCCAAGTCTGAGTTCTTCCATGATGAATTGAAAAGGTGTGTTCTTCAAAACAACACTCAGACAGACCGGAGTCATGTTCATGCAGATGCTAATCACTCATTCTTTCTTTCATTCTCTCCAGGTGGATGTTCTTGGATGACCAAAACCTCTGTATACAAGCCACATCATCCTTTGTGTATGGAGCTGTTCCCATTGGTCCCAGTATATATGTAGTAGGAGAACTTGACACAGGTAAGCTTATAAGCGTTCTTTCTTTGAAATCCTCTGTCAAGGAGTTTTCTTTTTATTTATATTTCTTATTTAATAAACAAAATTTTCCTGGAAAACCAAAAAAGTACCTTAAAGCTCTGTTACTGGACCATTCTGGGAACATTCGATTTTGATTCCCAGAACGGTCCAATAACAGAGCTTTAAGGTACTTTTTTGGTTTTCCAGGAAAATGTTGTTTATTAAATAAGAAATATAAATAAAAATAGAAGGTAAGTGTTATATGATTCTTGTTTGCTCTTCACATCTGTTCATTATAATGCATTAAAAATCCCATAAACTAAAGTTAAATGAATGCTCTGGGTTCAAAACAAGCTTAGTTCATGCTGTTTTTTTTTTTTTGTTTTTTTTTTATCACAGAAAATATTTTGTCCTGCAGTTAGGGTTGTGTGGTATACTGGTACTAAAAAGTACTGCGGTACTGAAAGTCAGGGCCATTTCTGAGCATATGGGGGCCCTAAGCGAATTCCTACTTGGAGTCCCCCACTGTATCAAGGCCCACCCAAGAATGGCACCACAATACAGTCTTCAACAAATTTGAACTTAAAATTGGAACATATAATTTACACAAAATGCAAACAATGAACAATAAATTACCAATAAAGATCAATACAAATGAACAATAAATGACTATAAATAACAATATATAACTATATCCCAACAATTTAAATAAAATGTTTTTATATGTTTTTTAAAAATGACCTTGTATTGCAGGGCCCCCCAAGTGGTCGCTTATAGCTAGAAACGGCCCTGCTAAAAGTTTACCATTTAGATATCATTAAGCAAATTTCGGTACCTGACCCGGACGACAATGTGCTGCTATTCAACACCGTTCTGGCAGTATAAACAAGAGGTTTTCTTTGTTTTGTTTGTTTTTTCATTTAATTAAATAATATTTAACTAAATATTTATTTTGCTACATGAAATGCCGCACAGGGACTTCTGGGAACACTGTTGAATTAATCTGTGACTTGTTTTTAAAGTGAGTTCATTCAAATGAACTCTCTGAAAAAAAAAAAAAAAGAGTTCACTAAAACAAATCTTCCCAACACTATTTGAGAGAGAGATAGTATAGTCTAGGAAAGTATGTTTGCTTATTGCCTCAACTTGGTGGATTATAAGGCTGCGTGTGCAATGTGATGAAGAAACAGCGATGTAACCTTTAGCAAATTATTTGTTTTTACAACAGGTTAGTAGCAAAGTATTTTGAAAACTGCTGATATACTGTCGCGCTAATGTAAAATGTAGTAAAATGTTTTAGTATCACTACTTTTAGTTTCTTACTCCCCAAAACTGCTAAGCGCACAAACTGGTATACCTGTGTTTGTGTAGAGCATACTTACTACGTTATATATATTTCTTGAGTTTTTTTTTTTGTCTTCAGGTACTAGTTTTGACTATGTCCGAGAGTTCCGCAGAAGCACAGGGACCTGGCACCCTACCAGACCACTCATGCCTTCTGATCTGAGTAAAACGAGCTGTGCCGCCCTACGCATCGCCAACTGTAAACTGTTCCGCCTGCAGCTTCAACAAGGCCAGTTCCGGATCCGGGTTCAGTCCACATAAACAGAATTTACATCCTCACCACTGAGTCCTACGTTATGTCACTCCTCCGTCATCTGCTGGTATAGAGGAGGATGCCAGGGGTTGTGGAATTGAAGTGGCTACAGCTGAGGTTTGGTTTTAGTAAGAAAAAGGGTTGAATGAACTGGGCTTTTTTTTATGTTTGTTGTCTTTTGTAAGGGAATGAATTGGATGTTCCCTTTCTATTTTGAGTGATTGTGACAAAGAGTGGGCTGGGGGGAAATCGATTCACGATTTTTTTTTTTCAAAGTGTTCTGAATCAGTCCACCAAAAGTCATAATCTGAATTTTAAGTTACTTATTAATAATTGTGTTCATTGAAAAACATAAACAGGAGAGACTGTTACAGATAAAGATAGGTGCCATCCAATGCGCTGTATTGGGAAAAACATGAAGCGAAGGGTGCATCAGCAGCCACAAAAAGGTATGCTTATTCATGCAAACAAACAAACTCATGAGCCTTCAAAACATGCTTCGTTTTACAACGTCTTGTAAAACAACCAGCTAATTCTCTTTTTCATAATCTTTGAATATGTTTTTCACAGGAATCAATGTCACAAGACACAGTGAATGGAGTGTTTTAAAGTTGATCATTCTCTTGCACAGCTATTGAAAAAAAGATGCACGTTGATTAAGAACTAGAAAGTTTAAGATTGCTCTTCTCTGATGCGTTTTTTTTCATTGACGCAGAGCCACCTATGATACTACTTTATGATACCGCTTATTTTATTTTTATTTGTGGGTCAGAGCAGATATATTTGAGTCTGGCTTTAATGCAGAATATTTACACAGAATCTGGCAACAAGCCACCTTCTCTCACACAAGGTTTGCACGCATATGCTGTTGCTGAAAAACTGAGATTCATCAAGGATAATTTTGGAATCAGATTATGACTCCCTGAATCAAAATCGTATCGAATCATGAGATGCCTAAAAATTCCCACCCTTATTTTTGACTCCTATTCACAGGAAACACTGGTAGAATAGGGCCTGTTCTCAGTTTTCAGTTTTAATGGTTTATTTGAACAGTTTAAAATAGGATTTACCTGTCTGCTGCTTGTTAAACTAACACTTAAAAATTAGTGAGGGAGGTTAATGTTGCCTTTTATATACAGTTATAGTTGAGTATTAAATGTGGGTGCAGTAATAAGGGAACAAATCAAACACTTATCAGGGCTAGTGGTACATAATTTGTTGCTAAAGTTTCTGTCTACTGTACAATCAGTGTAGAGAAGGAGTGTCAGATTACTGAAATGGTTTAAGATGTCTTAATATTAGTACTGTTAGTGTTTTTTTTTTTTTTTCATTTATTATAGCAATTTCACTTTTTAAATTTGCATAAATATATTTTATTTCAAAATGCAGTGCATTAATTTCTAAGGCATTCAGTTAATTGGTGGCCTTCTCATTAACTGTATTTTAAACTTGTTTTGCAATATGAAGGCTGGTAATTACATTTAATTACATTACATTTGTTAGTGCCATCTATATTTAATTAGTAAATACAGATTGTTTTGTGTATTGAAAACAGAAACCTATGGTCCTGTTCTTATGCAGTCCATTTGTTAGAAAGCAAACAGAACAGAATGAAGCAGTTTTAATGTCAAATAGCTTAAATGCATTGTGTTATATAAATGCCATAAAAAAAAAAACTTAATTAATCTTAAAAGTTAACATGCTAACACTTGACAATAAGGTTCCATTCATTAATATTAGTTAATGGTATCATGAACAATCAACAGTATATTATTACAGAATGTGTTAATCTTTGTTCATGTTAGTTAATAAAAATAAAATTGTTCATTGTTAGTTCATGATAGTTCATAGTGCATTAACTAATGTTAACATACAACTTTTGATTAAAAATATGTATTACTATGTTGAAGTTAACATTAAACAAGATTAATAAATGCTGTAAAAGTATTGTTCATTGTTAGTTTATGTTAACTAATATTAACAAATGGGACCTTATTGTGAAGTGTCAACGTTAACGTTACCTTAGGCAGTCATAGTTAAAAATTCAAAAATAAAAATTCTCCTTATGATGAAAGTGAACGGTGACTGAGTCTGTCATTCTGCCTAACATCTCCTTTTGTGTTCCATGGAAGAAAGCCATACAGGTTTAGATCAACTTGATGGTGAGTAAATGATGACAGAATATTCGTAGATGTGTTTTTGATTTGACACGTGTGTGAGAGTATCACACCTGCCCCTATTAAGAGTTTTAGAGTATGTACACTAAGCTAATGGCAGATGTGTTGTATTGTCAAAATGGCAACCAAGGGTGGTGGAAGTTTGCATATTTTATGTGCCTGGCTGGCTATATTATAATCTGCCCATTTTATCTGATCAAATTTAGCTGTTGGTTTCATATCCAGGGACTCTGAAAGCCACAACATGTCAGAAATAGATGCAAGTCGCAGTTCTCACCCTTATGTGGTGAGATGTATTTTGTGAATGACCCCTGAACTGGCTTTCCTGTCAGTGTGGATGTTTTTTGGCATCTGGTGACCCCATTTGTTCTGTGCATGATTTAGCTGCTGCTGTCTGTTCTATTTGAAGGGACAAACATTGCATATTCACCACCATGGAAATGCACACCAATAGCAGAAATATAGAATAGAACACACTGGGCACTCTCATTTGTCAAAAATGATTCCAAAGCAAGGATTTCCTGAAGAAGAGGAATGTAGACACACAAAATACTAGGGCCAACTATTATTTTTGGCGTCCACACCAAGTGCACTGGTCACTAGATAGAAGGTATGCATTGTGCAACAACGTTTAAGTGGAACAGTGTTTTCTGTATCATAACAAAAAATGCAGTTGTTATTGACATCTAATTTCAAGTTGATCCAAAGTACTGTCCGATTGCAGAATACAAGAACTATGTGTTCATGGCCAAGACTCCATACACAATACTTGCTCAAGGAAATGATCAAGACAGTCACTTTATTATAAACATTGTCATGACTCAATTTGCACAAAACACTAAAACATTTCATGTCTGCCAGAACAGTGTGATTTAATCAAATGTAACAAATGCAAAGTGGTATTCTGGTGTTTTACTCTGTACTTATTTAATGTTTATGGATGTTTTGGCGAGCAAGTATGGCTATTAAATTGGCCTCTAATGTAGAAATATCTGTCTGCCTCTCAATAAAATATGATGCAGAAGTTCTTGTTGTTTCTTTTCCATGTTTATAAAAAAAATTGCATGAAGCCTTTAGATGTGAATCAAGAAATAAAACAAAGAATTAAGACTGTTTACACAATCTAAACATTTGTATTCTAACTTGTTCACCCAAAAATGACATTTCTGTCATCATTTACTCACCCTCATGCCATCTCAGATGTGTATGACTTTCTTTATTCTACAGAGCACAAATGAAGATTTTTAGAAGAATATCTCAGCTCTGTAGGTCCATACAATGCAGTTGAATGGTGAGCAAAATTTTGAAGCTCCATTGGTTTAATTTGTCTTTTGAAGCAATCCAGTCAGTTTTGGATCGCTATATATAGTAATGATAAGATTACTATAATCTTGACATCAGCAGTCACCTTTGCGATCATAATTTCAAGCTTGATTACTCTTACTAGCACCATCTAGGGCTCTGCGCATGCACTGGGAAATGTAATTGAGCTTGAAATCATGATTGTGCCTAGAGACTGCAGTGGCAAGATGTACAGTGAAAAAGGCTTCAGAAGACGTGGATTAAACCACTGGAGTATTATGGATTACTTTTATGCTGCCTTTATGTGCTTTTTGGAACTTCAAAATTTTGGTCACCATTCACTTGCATTGTATGGACTTACAGAGCTAAAATATTCTTCTAAAAATCTTTGTGTTCAGCAGAAGAAAGTCATACACATCTGGTATGGCATGAGGGTGAGTACATTTTGAGAGAATTCTAATTTTGGGGGGAACTTTTCCTTTAAAGAATTGCAGTTATAAACTGGTAAATGTCTCAACATTTCAAGAACACGTCTGGGTCAAATTTCACCCCAAAATCAAAACAAATATATACTGTATATATTATATTATATCATTTTGTCATTAAAATAAAGACAAATATTGACCCCGCCCAAAATAAAAACATTTAAATTAATTATTTATTTAAACTTCTGTCTCTCTCTCTGTCATTGTATTACAGTAATGGCAATGAGAACTTTTGGGTGAAATGTGCTTAATTTTCATGAAAATAAAACTGCAAAAATAATAATGGCTCTAAAATAGACTGGATTTTCTTAATGCAAAATATTGTGCATTTATTTTTTCCTTTGATTTTGGGGTGAAAATAGACTCTTTTTTTTTTTTTCATGCCATTCACTAATACAATGATAAATGGCATAAATGCAAATATTTTGCATTCATACTAGCTTTGAGAATGCCAGTTTACCTTGATCAGACCCTTTTAAATTTTTCCCCTTTTGAACTTTTTATTTGTAAATATTATAGATTCCCCTCCGTTATTACAAGTAAATGTTAGCAAGAGCAAAAATCCTTCCTTCAGGCAGAATGACAATGTAGTGAGTACAGTATTCACTGAGTACACAAGCGGCAAGCCAACCTCTCGTAAAACTGAAACTCGTGAGGAATTTAGTAATTTGTGGATTGTTGCATAACTCTGGTATGTTACCAAAGGTTGGATTTTTTTTTTTTTTTTTTTTTTTTGTGGTGTAAATGATGATGTGTTTGATGTGTACGAACATGTTGTGTCATGTGTGTTTGTATGAATAAACAGTGCGGGACAGGCGCATTATTAACAGGATTACTGAAGATAAACAGGATGGAGTAAATTCTCTCAAACTGGGCCGCTCACATGATGGCACGTAATTTAACCAGAGGTCTTATGACACTGATGGGTAGCTAGTGTTGTTTGGACAGACACTGGGTTTCTCCTGGTTCAGACTAGGTGTGTGGGGTCTAAACATGTCCTTTTTGACCCACGGCCCTGTCCACAAAAAAATCCTGAATATAAAATAAAATAGGGTTGACCAGAAACGTATGTTGATGTCCATCTGTTAAAAGCAATCCTATCAGGATCTCTGAAAATCCTGCAAGTATACATGGACTGAAATGTTTTTTTCATTCAGTGCAATGTTTTAAATTAAAGATTTGATTATAAGATTGTAGCTGAAGTTGTAAAGCATAGTGCCAGCAATGCCAAGGTCAAGAATTCAATTCCCAGGGAAAGTCGCTTTGAAAATGTGGAAATACTGCATGTTTGGATGCAGTGCGGTTCAAAAATCCACGTTGAAAATTTGGGATTCAAAATCTATTTGAAACCTGGACATAAAGTTTTACAATTTAAAATGTTTAAAACAAACAAATGACTGAAAATGAATAAGAAATAAATAAGATCGGTCACACATTTCCATCAGCAAATTTGTGACATTGACCATGTTCACTCCTTTATACTGTACAAAAGGTCAGATTTACTTTCTTTTATTGAAGCACACAAGATATTCTGTGGAACATTCTCAAATCATGCTGGGAAACATGAATCAACAGGTTTTGCATAATCTTGTGGAATCCATGCCAGCTCAAGTGCATGTCGTCATTATAGCAAAAGGGAGACATATGAAATACTAATAAAATCTGAGTTTCGTGTTCATTTTATGATGCTATAATACTATGTAAAAAAAATAAAATAATTTTAAATCTTGTCAAATTAAAAAAATGCTACATTTTCCAACATCAAACTCTTCCAAATGAAAACCTTTGGATCTCACTGTAAATGTGGAATATCTGCCAAATGTATAAATGAAAAAGCAGATTTTCTAACGTAAACCATCTCTGTGCAAGTCATTGTCATAAAAAGCATCATGACCGTTCTTGCCCATAAGAATGAATATAACTTCTAACTTACAATTGACAGCATTTTTATAGACTGCCCAAGATGTATGGGAGAAAAGAAAATGATTTGCATACTGGAGGGTTTTCCTGTAAAGACTTCATCATCAGAGAACCAACCAACCACAGACAGCTGTTTCACTTTCGGTCACAACATGTGACTCTATATTTACAGTTTGTGAATGGGTATTGCATATTTGGTCAAACACATGATAAAGAGCTTTTTTTTATTATTATTATTGGTCAGAGCAATGCAACAGTGACCGTTTACAAAAAGACCACAGCAAGAAGTACGTCTTGTTTCATTTAGTCTGCATGAATTTCATTGCATTAAATAACAAAATATCAAACCATGTTGTATCTGCACACAAATGATGAAAGACCTTTTCTCAGAACTCACTTCGCTTTTATGAGCAGTTTTTTTGCTAATAATTTAACTATCTATTCCCAAGGTGACTTTTGCATAGATGCATAAACTCAGTTCCTCTCAAGTTCACACAGGTGCCCTAGCAGAGTAACCACAGGTGTAGTTCACATTGTAAAAGTGTCCAAATACATAAAAAATGAAGTCATTACCCTTAATTTCATTTGAGAATTTATTTTAAAAGCAATTTAATTTCTTTCATTCAAATTAAGTCAGTTTCATTCAGCCTACATTATTTAGTTGAATTAGGTCAAATCAATGTACTATAGTAGTTTAACTCAACTTTATTAGGTTCATCAGACTAAATTTACTCATGTTTAATTTAATTTTCTTATGTTGGTCCAACTAAATTTATTAATTATTAGTACAGTATATGCCAGGTGAAAAAGTATACTGTCAATTTGATAGCAGAGAGCTAAGCAGCACTCAAATCAAACATCATTTGAAAGTGAAAGTCTGTCCTCAAACTAAGCACATGCGCCATACTTCACCACAATGGTAACCCTCAAAACTCCAGCCTAACAGACACTCTTTTTAAATACCAATAGAACAGAACATTAAACATTAATTTATCTGCTCCGATTCTCATCTTACTCAAAAATGCATAAAATAACACTTAATTTCAACTTTCGTCCACCCCATCCAGTCCCATGCTGGGAAATGGAAATCCCCTGTCCAGTTTCATCAATGCTACAAAAAGTATTCATTTAGTCCACACTCAAATGGATTAAATTTGACATTTGAATGTGGATTGCATTAGTTCATTTTAATTAAGTAAACTGACCAACCTGCATAAATCCTTTTTATAGTGTAATTTTGAACAATATATCTAGTGTTTTATCATTTGAAACCTAAAACTTTTTTTTTTTTTTTTTTGTGAAATGGATTGCTTTAAAAATGCATTTATGCTTTATTTCTTTAAAACAAATGCCATTTGGTTTTACATTTTGTTAATGTTATACAGTGCATCCGGAAAGTATTCACAGCGCTTCACTTTTTCCACATTTTGTTATGTTACAGCTTTATTCCAAAATGGATTAAATTCATTATTTTCATCAAAATTCTACAAACAATACCCCATAATGACAACGTGAAAGAAGTTTTTTTGAAATCTTTGCAAATGTCTTAAAAAAAACAAAAAAAAAAAACAACAAAAAATCACATGTACACAAGTATTCACAGCCTTTGCTCAATACTTTGTTGAAGCTCCTTTGGCACCAATTACAGCCTCAAGTCTTTTTGAGTATGATGCTACAAGCTTGGCACACCTATTTTTGGGCAGTTTCTCCCATTCTTCTTTGCAGGACCTCTCAAGCTCCATCAGGTTGGATGGGGAGTGTCGGTGCACAGCCATTTTCAGATCTCGCCAGAGATGTTCAATCGGGTTCAAGTCTGGGCTCTGGCTGGGCCACTCAAGGACATTCACAGAGTTGTCCCAGAGCCACTCCTTTGTTATCTTGGCTGTGTGCTTAGGGTCGTTGTCCTGTTGGAAGATGAACCTTCGCCCCAGTCTGAGGTCCAGAGCGCTCTGGAGCAGGTTTTCATCAAGGTTGTCTCTGTACATTGCTGCATTCATCTTTCCCTCGATCCTGACTAGTCTCCCAGTTCCTGCTGCTGAAAAACATCCCCACAGCATGATGCTGCCACCACCATGCTTCACTGTAGGGATGGTATTGGCCAGGTGATGAGTGGTGCCTGGTTTCCTCCAGACATGACGCTTGCCATTCAGGCCAAAGAGTTCAATCTTTGTTTCTCATGGTCTGAGAGTCCTTCAGGTGCCTTTTGGCAAACTCCAGGTGGGCTGTCATGTGCCTTTTACTGAGGAGTGGCTTCCGTATGGCCACTCTACCATACAGGCCTGATTGGTGGCGTGCTGCAGAGATGGTTGTTCTTCTGGAAGTTTCTCCTCTCTCCACAGAGAAATGCTGGAGCTCTGTCAGAGTGACCATCAGGTTCTTGGTCACCTCCCTGACAAAGGCCCTTCTCCCCCGATCGCTCAGTTTGGCCAGGCGGCCAGCTCTAGGAAGAGTCCTGGTGGTTCCAAACTTCTTCCATTTACGGATAATGGAGGCCACTGTGCTCATTGGGACCTTCAATGCTGCAGAAATTTTTCTGTACCCTTCCCCAGATCTGTGCCTCGATATAATCCTGTCTCGGAGGTCTACAGACAATTCCTTGGACTTCATGGCTTGGTTTGTGCTCTGAAATGCACTGTTAACTGTGGGACCTTATATAGACAGGTGTGTGCCTTTCCAAATCATGTCCAATCAACTGATTTTACCACAGGTGGACTCCAATCAAGTTGTAGAAACATCTCAGGGATGATCAGTGGAAACAGGATGCACCTGAGCTCAATTTTGAGTGTCATGGCAAAGGCTGTGAATACTGATACACGTGATTTTATTTTATTTTTTTTGTTTTTTATTTTTAATAAATTTGCAAAGATTTCAAACAAACTTCTTTCATGATTGTCATTATAGGGTATTGTTTGTAGAATTTTGAGGAAAATGATGAATTTAATCCATTTTGGAATAAGGCTGTAACATGACAAAATGTGGAAAAAGTGAAGCGCTGTGAATACTTTCCGGATGCACTGTATAATGCAATGACATTCTATGTCCAAATATTATTTGGGGCCCAAGCAAGCCAAAAACAAGAGACTTCCTCTGTTTAGTGTACCGCAGTCAGTTACGTGACCACGTTTAAAGTCATGGTGAATTGCATCATGACTGCATATGATCTGGTAGGCCTGATTCATTTCCTTGTTGATGGGAAATGCATCACTTGAATTGTAAATCAAGTGATGCAGATTGCTTTTCTTCTGTAATTTTGGTTGCTTACACAGCACTTTTACCACAGTATTCCCAGCAGGCATATTATACCTTTATACCAGCAACTGTACTTAGAAAAAAGTTGTCAGCAAAAGGCAGGCCAGCGTGCTTGAATGTTCAGATCTTCCTCCAGGGATTAATCAGGCTAGTATCAGTCCTTGAGGTGGTGATATCATTGTCTCCGAAATGTACACACTTTGTGTATCAGCATAATAGTCAGTGTAAAATTTAGTGGTCCCATCCTCTCCAACTATGTCATTAGGAATGGAGGCCATTTAAAAAGTAATTTGTTATATTTTTGTGCCAGTGACATGGTACACCAAGGAATATCTTTTAGCACAGTGTTTCCCAACCTTCTTGTCTTATGTACCCCCAAAACCCCTCATCATTAAGGCTCAAGTACTGTCATCAACCTCAAATCAGAAATGTGTTCATATTATACTAGATATCATTTAGCATTTTGATTAATATTATTATTCACTTTAAAAAAATAATCAATACTGTGGGTAAAAAACTGACTCGCAAAGTAGTACATATGTTTTGCTAAAATCATGAGATTATTTATTAATCAATTATTTATTTTAATCCATTGAAAGCCCACATATTTTAAAGTCGTAATTTTTCAAAACAAAATCATAATCTGTCCAAGAGCCTCCTGGAACATGTTTAAAGGGATAGTTCACCCCAAATTGAAAAATATGTCATCTTTTACTCACCCTTATATTGTTCCAACCCCATATGAATTTCCTTTAGCAGTAGAACACAAAAGGAGATGTTTGGCAAAACTTCAGTCCCCATTCACTTTTATTGTATATGTAAAAAATATGCAATGAAAGGAAATGGTGACTAAGGCCTAACATCTCCTTTTGTGTTCCATGAAAGAAAGGAAGTCATTTGGGTAAATGACGGGACTGTAATTTTTTTGGGAGAACTATCCTTTTTTATGTACCCCTTGGGTTACATGTACCCCTAGTTAAGAATTACAGTTTTAGGACACTAAACCCATAGCAGAAGAGTCAGATAAGCCACGGGTCAAATTTATATTGCACTATAATCACTAGTATATGCATTGTAATCTATGACAGAATGAGAGAGAAGATAAGAATCTCACTTCCCTTTACCTTACTGACATTTCATAAGTCATTTTACATCTCTGAACATTGGTGTATTTGAATTAAAGGTTTTATGCTTTGAATTTGTACAGTAGGTGTATGAACAAACACTGTTTCTGTTGGTTTTGGTTATTTTCTCTGCACTGTCACAGCTCTTGCTGAAAAGATATGTTGTCACCAATGCATAAATAAAGATTACAAGCACAGTAACAAAGTTGTTCTAGGCATGGGAGTGTTGTTTGGAGGGTGGGTTGCCCTGCTTACTGCGTCGTCCCAAGTAATCTCGTGCAGTTAATGAGAAATGTGAGCGGTCAAGAGAAATATCCTAGTTGAATAAATACCCAACACAAATGACCAAATGTGGGCCTATTTATTTTCAGACATTGCAGTTTAAGGCAAACAAAAGTCGAAAAGAGTCCTGTTAACTAAAACGCAATGAGAGGAATTTCAAACTTCTTAATTTTATAAGCATATTCCTTCCGTTCTATTGGTACACAATGGTAAAATCTAAAATTAATCACATATACAAACATACTTTGAAGCATATAGGCCTATATTAAATGGCTATATTTCAGCATCTATGTTTTGAGTAAAATATCCAGTTGCATAAATGTTTGTTTCTCTATTGGTAGATATACAGTATATGGTATGGTTGTATACAGTATTTGTATGTTATATACTGTATACAACTATCTTAAAGGGGTCATGAAATGCTCTTTTTTTTGTTTTGTTTTATTATCTTCCCTGAGGTCCATTGATAATGTTAGTAACATTTATTTATTTATTTCATTAAAACTGTCATTATTTAGTAATATATGATCAGTTTTCACCCTGTCATTGGCCATTTGTCTGAAACGCTCAGTTTTGGCCTAAGTGCCTCCCTAGAATTTCAACGTAAACACCCACTGTTATGATTGGCTTACATTGTGCAGCCCCTCAAATTCAGCTATTTTTAAAACTCAATCGAAAGAGAATGAACAAGCTCCACAACATTGTAAAATTAAATTTCAGGGGTTACACATAACGCACATTCAACACAATGCATCTGAATATATTAAACTGCTCATCTCAAGCACAACTGTTAACACTCACACCACACCAGACCCGAGAGTCGTGTCACATCAAAAGCAATAGAACCCATTACAATCAATGATGCTGTCTACCATGGAAGGGTCCGTTGCGGCACGTTGCGCCGACAGTAAACGCATGTCCCGTTCCATTTTGCGCTGCATGGCTAGTGCTACTACTGCCATCAACACAAATAAATGGTTTAGAAAATTTGTGTTGACACACTCAGTGTATACAGTCTCAAGCCGTTGCGTCATGTCAATGGACGTGCCCGGTGTAAACAGGGTGTCAGCTCCATAAACTATCAAACAAGTCATAACATTTGAAATATTCTTAAATGAACTTTTTACTTACTGTTTTGCATCGGTTCCAAGTGTTTTAACTGCCCCATCCTTCAATAACAGTGCCTTTGCAAAGCTTGAATTGTTTTATGACTGTTCACAAGCAATCCATGCTGAAATACACTGAAGACACATCCACGTGACATACAGAGTTCAAAGCACGGTGTAAACTACGCACACACATCCATTTTCCAGTATCATTCTGCCGGAAACACATCTAAATGGTCAAATACCATTGTTTTCATACACCAACAATTAAAAATAGCACAGATGGGCGAATGAACATTTTGTTGAACATCCCCTCTTCAGGGTTGTAACTTGACACTGCATCTTTTAAAAGTGGCGCAAGATATGTATTAAGTGGTCAAAGAAGTCTGTCTAGTGCATGTTTAAATACAAAAATAATTGAAAATAGTCCAGATGGGTCCCTTTTAGTGGTAAGGAATAGTTAGGTTACAGTAGGCCTTGTTGGTCCTTCACTCTCAGTTTACGAACTGAAGCACCAGAGAGCGGGCCAAGGGTGCGATGATGTGAAGTAGGCGTTGATGTTTTTGAGCTGTAGAGGCGGTCATAAATTAATGTACCCCCTAGTGACATAGGGAAGTAGAGAACAAGGCATTTTGCAGCTTGGTTTCATTTAATGCTTTTATTGCATTGGGGATTAAGTTCTAAATTCTGAAATTGACAATGTTTTTATGGTAGAAAGACCTCTTATATGTTAAAATGTCTAGGAAAATGTGATTCCTCATGACATGACCCCTTTAAATTTGCCCACTTTTTGTGAATTGTATCTAATATACAAGACTAAAATTGTAATAATAATATATTTTTAATAGCTGTTGGGTAAACAAGTAACCACAATGAAACCACATTGGGATATATTAAGACCGGGTTAGGGTCAGGGTAGATTTTGGTAGATTGATGGTAGATTTTAATCGAAAAGCTGAACTGTGTACTCAAGGTGTGGGCATTTTTCATATAAAGGTCAGGCTGGGGGAGTTTTTCACATGTTTATGTTGTAATTTTAAAGAATTCATTCATTACAATTTTGTTTACCACAAATGGTTTGATATACGTATTTCTTAGTTACCCTTCCAATTTTTACTGTCATGAATTGCTGTGCATTTCAAAATGGCTTTACTACCTAAAATGAGCAGAAAGCCTAAATAGCCCATAATGCATTTTAAATACAAGCAGACTTACCCCGCTGTAGGAGCATTGGTCACAAAAGGTCAGTGTGTGTTAAATTAATTGTATCTTTTTCCTGGGCAATAAAGGTGAAATGTTCAATAGCTTGTTTTGTATTCAAGACTTAAAGATGTGTCTATAGAGTAAAATAACCCTGTAGTAAAATTGTGACAGTTAGATCCAGTCTACCCTGATCTCATTCAGTCAATTTTTTTTTTTTTTTTTTTTTTTTTTTTACATTTAGGTGACATTCAAATGTTGTCAAATCAGCCTTTATCCAGCTGAACTGCGTATAATTTACGAAAGCTTGTGTTCCACTGGACAGATTGCTCATCTTCAGCAACAAAGAAGCCCTACAGCACCAATGTGGACAGAAGACAGTATGACATAAATCCTACGCTCTCTTTCTTTTCTCCATTTTGCGCGAGAGAGGGGAAGTGCGCGCTCCCTATCAAACAGAGACAGTGGCGAGAAAAAAAACGCACGGCGCGCATCCGTTCACCTCCCCATTGACGTCACTCCGGTATCACATGAACGAGCCGGGACCAATCCACACACAGTCCTATCGAAGCACTCGGTTCCTACTCTGAGATAGGGAGGAAAAAACGATAGAAAAAGCGGAACCATGACTCCCAGCATCTGAAGAACAAAACACTCTGTATGCGGTTATTGTTTGACATTTTTGCGAGGAAGACTGGAATAATATGCTGTGGACAGAGACGGAATGGATATGGCAATGGGCCGAACGTATTAAATAAAGGAAAGACATAAGGAAACGTTGGACTACATCGAACCCTTCCTCGTTTGGACGGGCTTGTTTAATGGCTTCATTTCTCGCCGTCACCGATTCTAGCCTTTTCTGTTCCACCAGTGTTATTAAACGCACTGAGGTCGAATCACGGTGGATCGCGTGAGCCAAACACTGGGACGACCATTAGGGGCTGTTCAAACCGAACGCATTTTTGTGCTAAACGACAAATAGAACGGAACGCAGTTGTCTCGAGACGCGTTTTTGATAGTTAACCTTCTTTTTTTTACCTGACGCGACGTCCCTGGGAAACAAAAAACAGCGCAGACGGACGCTTAAACGTGTTTGGTGTGAACGGCCCCTTATTCGGCATCGAAATCAGAAGACATCCACCTGATCTTATCCAACGCCCTCGACTTTCCCTCAGCTTCAACATGGATTTTAACGGCAGCGGCGGGGGAAACGAATTGCACAACAATCAGTTTTATCCGTCCGAAGAGAGTAAGCCGCTGCTCGGAGAAATGTCCGCGCAGCAGCCGCCGCCGCTGGAGGGGAATAATAATCACAAAGCGGGGCCCTGCAGCAAGAGGACCCTTCTACACTGCAGCAGCAGCGGGATGAGATACAAACTGCTCCAGGAGGGAGACATCCAGGTGTGCGTGGTCAAGCATCCGCGGACCTTCCTCAGTAAGATCCTCACCTCGAAATTTTTACGGAGGTGGGAGCCGCACCACCTCACCTTGACGGACAGCAGTCTAGTGTCTGCCACGGTAAGATCACCTCAGGAGGGCTTGGTTTGACGTATAAGCTGTAAATGCATCATGTTAAAATGAGGAAAAAAATAAAGGTTAAGTTTGGCGGATGTGTTTCGAAATAGGCTTGCAAACACATGTTGACGTCATAACAACAACTGAAAAGTTCCCCGTTACATTCTCTCCTTGTTTTCCGGGTTTGTGTATTATGATTTGTTAATTCATGGTAACATTATTGCAGATGCTTCTCTTTTTTGGGGGGCGGCATTCTCCATTACATCTCCACACAAAGTTTATCCATTCAGCATTAATGAATAACATTTCTCTCTCTCTCTCTCTCTCTCTCTCTCTCTCTCTCTCTCTCTCTCTCTCTCTCTCTCTCTCATGCATCCAATATACTCTTATTGTGAACAGACAAATACTGTCATATTAACATTAGTGCCAAGATACGAATCCAAAGATTACCGTCCAGAAAACTGTATTCATAAACTAAGAAACACCTGGGCTTGTTTTTCTGAGCTCAAATATGTTCACTGGCCTCAATTGGAGGACATTTTCTTTGTCCATGTATCTGTGCTAAAGGATTTGGGCCTACTACTTTCTGTATGCAATAATGTAGGGTTAATGTTTATCAGAATTATTAAGATAATGAGTGATACTCTTGCTATTCCAAAACATATGTTCTAATTTGTCAAATTATGCAGTGAAATAAGATTTACAGCTGGATGTGTCAGTACTGAATTGTCAGTGAAGATTTTTGGAGCAGCTATTCATTTACTTACACAAGTACAAACAATGTAATTGCTGTTTAGTTCTAGTTTTCCTGTTGTCACATTTGCAAGTGTCTCTGACATGTTTGAGTTGTTAAGTTATTCACAAACATTAGGAAGTTCATGTTATTGCTGCTCAAGAGGCCTGTCAATGGGAAAGTAATGGATTCATCAATCTGGGAGATTTCTTAGAATCCACTTGATGCCGGTTATTTTTAAAAAGTGAAAACATATGAAGTTGTGCAGGCTGTCACTCAATATTATCCATCATTAGGCTTGATGTGGAGGGGTCAGTCCTATTCCACAGTGTCTGTGTCAAATGAGTAGACTAAATCATATCTCAAATGTGCCTCTGGAGTCTTGCTAGCATGCTATGTTGTTTTCTCTTAGTTCAGTGTAGGTCATCCTTACAGTATGCCCATGGAGCAATTATTGCCATCAAATGGCTGATTAGATTAAAGGTATAACTTTTACAGCCATATTTCATCGTTCTGATATGATCGAATTAGCTGTTAACTTCTTCCTGAAACAAATGTTTCAAAATGAATTAGATTGCTTGTTGAACAACGGTCTGACTGTCAGATGAAGCCCAGTCGCTGATACTGAGAGGCCCTCTGGATTTCTAAAGCTAGTTGAGAATAGCCCAAGCCAGACATATTTTTACGTTTTCTGCTATATGTTGTTATTTTGCAAAGGTGTAAGTAATTTGATAGCGTTTACAGAAAATATTGAGTTCAAAAAGTCAGTCTACCATCAAAAAGTTTTTTTTTATTTATTTTTTTATTTAACATTGTCTGTTCTGTCATTAAGTAGTGGTTTTCTTGTAGTTGTAAGGTCTCTAATAGATGTGTAGCTAGTGACTCGTGTTCAGTTGACCATAGCTAATGGAGGTAGTAGTCTGTGGCTAATGTTCTCTTTTGCCATATACTGGCCTGTTTGTGATTTCTACTGAGCGTTATACCATTGTGCTTAAGAAAGAGGTCAGGAAGTCAAGAGAAAGGGTTTAATGTAGATATTAAAGTTGAAGTGTGTAATGAATTTTTACATTAAATCACTTTCTCCTATCCCTGCTTAAAGGAATAATTCAGCCTAAAATGAAAGTTCCCTCATCATTTACTCATACACATTTTCATACACACATCTGGTATGGCATGAGGGTGAGTAAATGATGAGGGAACTTTCATGTTTGGCTGAACTACTCCTTTAATATTTAGAGTAGGGATGCACGATATATCGGTGGCCGATATATTATTGGCTGATAACCGGAAAAATCTATATATTATTATTGCACTGATAATGGAATTACTGCTGATTTATTTTCACCAATAATTTGTTACGGTTTATTTGCTTGCGGCTAAGAATCTCTGACTGCCTGCGGCTTTGTTCCTTCAGGCAGGGACTCAGGCAGTCTCAAGCGACAGTGCGCGTGCCCATACACAACGTGTCTGTGTGAGTGAGAGCCAAGTTCATCATGGCGCTCTTTGAGGATTATTTCAACATCAATTTGGGCTGGTTTTAGTCATCTGCTGTAAGTAACGACATCTCATTTCTGATATTCTGTTTGTTTCATGAGGCAATAAATAAAAACTTGACAAAAACATGTTTGTTACTTAGGGACAAGCATTTTCACTCATTACTTCATGAAACATAAACAGAATGTGGGAAATAGCACGTTGTTACTTACAGAACAGCATGTGATTAAAACAAGTCTAAACACAACCTATAATAGTACATTTATCTCAAAATAATTCTCACAGAGTGACTTGATATGGCTAAAAACACTAGTTTCTGAGTAAAGTGAATGTGCATGTTGTATTTTACTAGTTGAGACTTTTCTACCGTTATGACTCATGACTATTCAATCTGTATGATCTTACCTATTCCCATTATGATTATTATGATCACATTTCATAAGTTTTACAGTGAAACAGTTACAGATGAGCGCTGTAACAAATGTCTGTGAATGAGACGCGCATAAGCACAAATACATAACACACATAAACCTCTGCTGCACTCTCAGTCTGGCTGCTGTCATAAGTATTGCACCACGCATACAGAGATTAGGGTTTGTATTGTGTGTTTTGTTTTTTAATGTTCGTTACATGTAGTTTATCACCTCATTTTGGTTTAATGCATCTACAGATAGTCATCAAGATTACTGTAAATACTCATATAAATAGGCACTATACAATTTATGCAAGTTTATTGTCATTTATTTATAATTTAAACCCTAATCCAAACCTTAAATAGCAGCAAGTTCAAATTCCAATCTTAAAATGACAGCTATTTTTCAAAAGAGAAGGTTTTGATGAATTAGCTAGCAGTTCCAGGATAAAGGATTAATAATGAAAAAACATTTTTAAATATCGGTTATCGATATTGGCCACAATGAGCTGTGAATTATCGGTTATCGGTATTAGGGCTGTCAATTGAGCAGAGAAGATAAATTAGAATTTTTACCTTAAATATTTTCAAAATTCGAATAATATTAGAATTTTAATGTCAGCTGATTCTTAAACTGACGTTGTTTCCTTAGTCCACAAGAGGGTGCAATAAATACATAAACCATACAGCACCATTATATTATTGCAAAGAACATTCCTGGCTGTTAAAAAAGAGCATTTCATTTTCTACTAATGTGCATAAAATAACTAAATAAAAAGTTTTAGCCGGTCCATATTCTTAAATGTTCAGTCAAAAGTAAAATGGGGAGGGGGGGGGGACGCTTCAATAGGCAGTCCACATGGTGTTACACATGCACTGATGCCACAGTATACTACCCCAGACACAAGCTGTATAATAACAGCGAAATACCACATTGTTTTTATTCATTAGAGTTGTATGTAGGGTAGCAATATTCCCAGATAGCAGAGGTATTCGGCTGAACTCAGTGGTGAAGCGACTCAGACTATGAGCACAGGCCAGGGGCTGTTCAAACAGATGGAACACAATAGACTGGAACAGAGTGCGAGGATCTCGAGACACACATAAACTAATTACTTAATCTGAGAAATGCTTATAAGAGTGAAAGACACAATGGCCAAGTACCTCCATCTACTGTAAGGGGCTGTTCACACCGAACGTGTCACTTTTGCAACCATCCCATTTGTTTTACTTTGTAAACATGCGCTAGATGAACGTCTTGTTTCGCTTTATTTTTTTTTTATTCAGCGTCTCGTGCAGGAGCACTGTTTTTTAGATGCTGTGTCTCATTAAAAAGAACTTTAAAAGTATATTGAGACACCTGATTTCTGTTCAACTGTATTTGTTGCGCTGTTTCTAGCCTTTTTAGCGCAAGAATGCGATTGATCTGAAGTCATTGTCAGTGCTTGGCACACATCTTGTGCTTGTTTGTCCATCGACAAATACCAATCGGTATCGGCCCAGAAATTCCATATCAGTGCATTATTAATTCAGAAACTACTATAAATAAGCCATATGTTGATTTCTCTGAAGTGTAAACACTGATTTGTGGAACTATCAAAACATCGCTCTGTTTGTTTAAGCATCTTGACCAGCCTGACACAGCAACATTGGCTTAACCAATAGAGCGCAATAGTGCCAGCCCACTTTTTCAGCCGTCTGTGTTCCAGAAAGTACAGGTGTATCTCAATAAATTAGAATGTCATGGAAAAGTTCATTTATTTCAGTAATTCAACTCAAATTGTGAAACTCGTGTATTAAATAAATTCAATGCACACAGACTGAAGTAGTTTAAGTCTTTGGTTCTTTTAATTGTGATGATTTTGGCTCACATTTAACAAAAACCCACCAATTCACTATCTCAACAAATTAGAATATGGTGACATGCCAATCAGCTAATCAACTCAAAACACCTGCAAAGGTTTCCTGAGCCTTCAAAATGGTCTCTCAGTTTGGTTCACTAGGCTACACAATCATGGGGAAGACTGCTGATCTGACAGTTGTCCAGAAGACAATCATTGACACCCTTCACAAGGAGGGTAAGCCACAAACATTCATTGCCAAAGAAGATGGCTGTTCACAGAGTGCTGTATCCAAGCATGTTAACAGAAAGTTTAGTGGAAGGAAAAAGTGTGGAAGAAAAAGATGCACAACCAACCGAGAGAACCGCAGCCTTATGAGGATTGTCAAGCAAAATCGATTCAAGAATTTGGGTGAACTTCACAAGGAATGGACTGAGGCTGGGGTCAAGGCATCAAGAGCCACCACACACAGACGTGTCAAGGAATTTGGCTACAGTTGTCGTATTCCTCTTGTTAAGCCACTCCTGAACCACAGACAACGTCAGAGGCGTCTTACCTGGGCTAAGGAGAAGAAGAACTGGACTGTTACCCAGTAGTCCAAAGTCCTCTTTTCAGATGAGAGCAAGTTTTGTATTTCATTTGGAAACCAAGGTCCTAGAGTCTGGAGGAAGGGTGGAGAAGCTCATAGCCCAAGTTGCTTGAAGTCCAGTGTTAAGTTTCCACAGTCTGTGATGATTTGGGGTGCAATGTCATCTGCTGGTGTTGGTCCGTTGTGTTTTTTGAAAACCAAAATCACTGCACCTGTTTACCAAGAAATTTTGGAGCACTTCATGCTTCCTTCTGCTGACCAGCTTTTTAAAGATGCTGATTTCATTTTCCAGCAGGATTTGGCACCTGCCCACACTGCCAAAAGCACCAAAAGTTGGTCAAATGACCATGGTGTTGGTGTGCTTGACTGGCCAGCAAACTCACCAGACCTGAACCCCATAGAGAATCTATGGGGTATTGTCAAGAGGAAAATGAGAAACAAGAGACCAAAAAATGCAGATGAGCTGAAGGCCACTGTCAAAGAAACCTGGGCTTCCATACCACCTCAGCAGTGCCACAAACTGATCACCTCCATGCCACGCCGAATTGAGGCAGTAATTAAAGCAAAAGGAGCCCCTACCAAGTATTGAGTACATATACAGTAAATGAACATACTTTCCAGAAGGCCAACAATTCACTAAAAATGTTTTCTTTTTTTATTGATCTTATGATGTATTCTAATTTTTTGAGATAGTGAATTGGTGGGTTTTTGTTAAATGTGAGCCAAAATCATCACAGTTAAAAGAACCAAAAACTTAAACTACTTCAGTCTGTGTGCATTGAATTTATTTAATACACGAGTTTCACAATCTGAGTTGAATTACTGAAATAAATGAACTTTTCCATGACATTCTAATTTATTGAGATGCACCTGTATTTTTCCCATTCATTTCTTCCACAGACTTTTAAAAAAATCCTCAATTAAAGAGTTGTAATGCATGAACCAAACAAACCAGCTCCAAGGCAAAAAAAGTATCTGAAAATCGGACAAAAAGACAGAGGTACAAGTCTGTGTACTTACTGTCTTTCATGAGGGTATGAACTACAATCCCATGAAGCATTGCAAATGACTTAATCTTATATAAAACTATGGAAATATATAAAACTATTGATTTTAGGTTGTTGATTATAAGTATAGAAACAGTATAGTTTGTTTATTGTGAAATATTCTGATATACACAAATATATAAGTAGTTTGAGAGTACAGGGAGATCAACTTGTTTGCGTCATTTAGAGTGAGTCATTGGAGTGGGCGGTCGCTTTCGGTATTATTTCACGGATCTTTCACTGTTGCAGCTGTACCACAGGGAGTGTAGTTGTTCACCAGGAATTCCACTATTAAAAGCAATTTTCAAACAATGAAGCATATACCATCAATAAACGACCTCGGAGCTCATGGTAGGTCTGTCTTTAAAGGTTTATAAGTTAGTGTTGAAAATTTATTTGTCTATGGAAGAAATTAATGGGATTTTTACTTCTGGAATCAAGAGTGTTGCACTCTAGAGTGTGAGTTTGGGGTGAAGTGATCAGGAAACCTGTTTGAAAACTGTTTGTCATTAATTTAGCAATTCCGTTTGGTGGTGTAGCAGTTAGTTCATCCAAAAACCTTGCGCTTATGTGGAACATAAAAGGAGATGTTAATCAGAATGTTAGGGACTGACAGCCTCAGTCACCATTCACTTTCATTGCATCTTTTCTCCATACAATGAAAGTGAAAGTCATACACTATTGGAACAACATGAGATTGAAGTGATTATAAATTAAGCCAATTATTTCCTTTTTTTGGGTGAACTATTCTTTTAAGTATATACATTTGGTATTTTCAGACATTTCCTGACTCCAGGCTCTGCTACCTTACCTGGTGTTTGGTGATGCCTCTAAAAACTGTGCTAGGGTGTCATTTAGATTGAAATTACATTTATCTCTGATGTTCTCAAAATACAGGACCTCATTCGTGTCGGAGATGGAACACATGACGGCAACCAGATGATAAAAATGCATTCTTTTTCTCAAGATGCTGGCTATTTTCCACTTTTTGTCTTAAGAACTAGGGACAGACAAAACATTTGGCATTTTGATAGCTAATTTTCGAAAAGTGTAGTCAGCTTTGTGGAAAATGATCTCACAAGAAGAGATGAAAGATGTGACTCACCCCTTGTCTCTAAGCTCTCTGAGCCTAAATTATATTTGCGTAACAGCAACCCATTATAAATACTTCCTGTCACTATTTCATTTTAAAAGACATCAAAAATCCTGCCTCTCAATGCACATTTATGTCTGTGCTCTCAAGCACTCACCATTTTGTTTGTGTTGCAGGGTATTGTTGCTGTTCAAGTCAGATCCTGTGAACTAGATAAAGTACCAGATGAGACAACAGTCTATGTAGTATAGACAATATGTAGAAAGGTGGGAGCTGCACAACTCTCTTTTGCTATTTTGTGATACCAGAGATCGATACTAAACACCTGGGTTCATTGTGTTTTGAGAGATAACAATCCATAGAAAAGGCTCTTCACGTGGTTGTCTTAGTTTAGCTCGAGGATACCTGTTTACAAATGTAGCTCTGTACAGTATGGTACACTTCTGATAGAGTTATGGCATTTTGAGGGACACTGATAACTAAAGCTGGTCCTGATGAATTCAGCGAAGGACAACCAGGTCATAAGACTTTTACAGGGTTCCACCATTCAGAACTGAAATGAGAATGCCTTAAAATTCCCATTTAAGTCCTGAATTTGAATTTAGGTAGCAAACAGGATGGATAATTGTAATTAAATGTGAATATAAAATGGCATGAAATTTAGTGGGGGGGGGGATGGGGATAATAGGGTTCAAAACAGTGTTACTATGAATGCAAACTTTAATACAGTGAAAAAGACACTCTGTTAGCATAACATAAATATATATAAATAAATAAAAAGTTCCAACATTCTTTTGAAAGTCCATGTACTAAAATATAATATTTGATGCCATGAGTGTAGCTTCATTTACTATTAGTACTATTTTCATTTACTATTAGTATTTATAGTATTATATTTAATAGTATTATTTTGAATGGCCATGGAAAATGAAGCAATGTGATAACAATTTTACCTGGTCGCAAAAAGTAGTCCGTTAATTTACCTGATGAATTTTCACCTTTTGCTGACCCTTTATGCTTCGCAGAGCTAATGTGTGCTTCGAAATCACTTGCACCTTTATTAGCAACTGACACATAAGCGCCAGCATTACATGTCATACATTCTGCTTCCCACGGATCTTGACCTGGATGAAAGCATGGGAATTTTTGTGCAAATCTTCTGTAAATTTGCACTTTCATTTGAGCATTGTTTCCACTCAGCTGTCATTTGCTGCTACTGTCAAGCAACTGTTTGATGCCGAACACAACAGCACTTCGCACGTTCGCGGAGAGATTGACAGGCAGGAATTTGGCCAATAGTTGCTGCAAGACTCTTATAATCGACCAGTTGGTGTGCGAGAAGGCGGGACTTACAGAGAGGGGTTAAAGCAATGCAAATATGCGCGCACACACAATGAAGCATTACACCAGATGCACATCATAATGCAGTTAAAGCCGAATCCCAGACATTGTCACAAATTTAGAAATCCCGGCCGGACGCTTTTTTAAGGTCCGAAAAAGAGGACTTGTCCGGGAAAAAGAGGACGTATGGTCACCCTATGTTAGATCATAAAATTTGTATCTTGTAAGACCTTTGATATTAGGGCAAAAGTCGTATTCTTGATGATAATGTTTGTATTGTTTTTCTATAAAAATATCTAAAAATCCTTAAAACAAGATTTGCTTTATTTTATTTAGAAACAACACTGCATAAGATATTTAGGCTTTTTTCAGATAATACATTTTTAACGTATATTTTGTCTTACTGTCCTGGCAGATTTTTTATATTCAAAACAAGTGAAAAAATCTACCAGTGCTGAAGAAGTAATCCAAAGTATTTAGAATACGTTACTGACCTTGAGTAATCTAATGGAATATGTTACAAATTACATTTTACAGCATGTATTCTGTAATCTGTAGTGGAATACATTCCAAAAGTAACCCTCCCAATTATTTTAATGTTTGTTTTAATGTACAATGATTAATTATGATTAATCACAGAAAAGTGTGCGATTAATTAGTTAAAAATTTGATTCGATTGATTAGCTGATTAGATAATCACATGAATAAGTAGGTGTACAGGTGTTCCTAATAAAGTGCTAGGTTGACAGCCAAAAGTTTGGAATAATGTACAGATTTTGCTGTTTCAGAAGGAAATTGGTACTTTAATTTACCAAAGTGTCATTCAACTGATCACAAAGTATAGTCAGAACATTACTGATGTAAAAAACAGCACCATCACTATTTGAAAAAGTCATTTTTGATCAACTCTAGACAGGCCCCATTTCCAGTAGCCATCACTCCAACATCTTATCCTTGAGTAATCATGCTAAATTGCTAATTTGGTACTAGAAAATCACTTGCAATTATATCAAACACAGCTGAAAGCAATTTGGTTTGTTAAATGAAGCTTAACATTGTCTTTGTGTTTGTTTTTGAGTTGCCACAGTATGCAATAGACTGGCATGTCTTAAGGTCAATATTAGGGCAAAAATGGCAAAAAAGAAACAGATTACGATATCGTAAATCTCAGTATCGGCCGATACCGATCCCAAGCCGATACCAGTGTTGTTTTTTTGCATAATCAGTTTAGAATATCTTTACATTATTGTGTGGAACTAATTGGGTGTACTCTTTAATATGTAAAGAAACACAAACCTCTAACTACACATTATTTCGATATAAATGTATAGCTTATTTAGAAACACTTTATTATTAATTAGTATACTGGATAATGTAGCAGCAAAATTAACAGTAATTCCAGTCTGTCAAGTCTTCAGTAGAAAAGAACCAGTGTTTTTTTTTGTTTTTTTTTTTTTAATGTTTCAAGTTGTATCTGGACTTTAAAGGATTCAGATCTCTTTTTTGTTCAATTTAATTGTAAGACATCAGTCCAATTTTCATTCACACAGTTATTTTTTCAAATTCATTTAACTTAAATATTGTTATAAATTGTAAACAAATACTAATGATGACAATAATAATAATTAATTGTTATTAATATTATTATTATTATTATTGACTTAATTTTAAATACAACAGATATATTTAAAATATATTTAAATCATGCACTTTTTAAACCCTCACGCTTTTATTTTGACAGTCTAAACTCTCCAGGAATTCCTGTATGTGTCTGTTTGTAGGCAAGTTCACAGAAGTTTAATTCACTTCTTATTCAAATTCTGGTAAAATGCATGTCCGGTGCCTTTCTAAATGCATATTATATGTGAACCGAACTATTGAGCATCTACATCCGAGATGCTGTTCTTGAGTAGCGCTCAAATATTGCGCACCGTTGTGAAGGTTAAAAATAGCCGCGAGTGCATCACTAGCCTGTGTGTGAGTTTGTGTCAACAGAGCAGCACCATTCACTAACTCGTTGGCGCTGCACATACTATATATTTACTTATTAAACAGCCTTTTGTGATTCACAGAGCTATCGCACATCTTCAAGTGGCTTTGAATAAAATGCACGAGTCATATGGACTACTTTATGTTTTAATGATTCTTTTATGTCATTTTTTGAGCTTAACAGTAACAAACATGACTAACACACAGTATCGGATTTGGATTGGGCTCGTCGGACCGATACCTGATCCATCTAAAAGCTTCAGTATCGGAGCCGATACCGATCCAGGTATCGGATCGGTGCACCCCTACTAGAAACTCATCAGTCAATCATTGTTTTGAGGAATGAAGGCTATACAATGCTTGAAATTGCCAAAAAACTGAAGTTTTCATACAAAGGTGTACACTACAGTCTTCAAAGACA